>NC_133123.1:215595880-216285395 GCF_033568475.1 Henckelia pumila
CGGTAATGCCAACACCGGCGCAGAAGTCAACCGCCGTCGAAGCTCACGGAAATTCTCCTCGCATTCGGAGGACCACTCGAAATCCACACCCTTGCGGGTAAGCTGCGTCAACGGTCAAGCTAACTGAGAGAAGTTCAGAATGAAGCGACGATAATACCCTGCTAGACCCAAAAAACTACGGATCTCAGCAACTGTCGTCGGACGCGACCAATTAAGTACCGCTTCAATCTTGCTTGGATCAACAGAAATCCCCTCCCTGGATATGATATGGCCAAGAAAGACCACTCTATCCATCCAGAACTCACACTTGCTTAGCTTGGCGTACAACTGCTCATCTCGAAGAGTCTGTAGTACCAACCGCAAGTGAGAAACATGCTCTTCCGTATTACGTGAATAAACCAAGATGTCGTCAATGAAGACCACGACAAACTTGTCCAAATACTCCCTGAAGACACGGTTCATCAAATCCATGAATATAGCCGGCGCATTAGTCAAACCAAATGGCATCACTAGAAACTCGTAATGCCCATAGCGAGTACGGAATGCAGTCTTGGCTACATCCTGATCACGGACTCTCAACTGATGATACCCAGATCTCAAGTCAATCTTGGAGTAAACTGACGTGCCCTGCAGCTCATCGAACAAGTCATCAATACGAGGCAACGGATACTTGTTCTTCACAGTGACTCGATTCAGCTGTCGATAGTCAATGCACAGCCGCATCGACCCATCCTTCTTCTTCACGAAGAGAACAGGAGCTCCCCACGGAGATACACTAGGACGAATGTACCCCTTGTCCAAAAGATCCTGTAGCTGATTCTTCAACTCACGCATCTCTGATGGAGCCAGACGATACGGTGCTCTAGAAATAGGCGAAGTACCCGGCATCAACTCTATGCCAAACTCGACTTCCCTAGCAGGAGGAAAACCCGGAATCTCATCAGGAAATACATCTGGAAATTCATCCACAACAGGAATGCTCTCTAAGCCAATACTCTCAGCGGACAAATCAACTGCATAGATAAGGTAGCCTTCTCCGCCAGACTCCAGAGCTCGACAGGCTCTCAAAGATACCAAAGGCATCGGGGGTCGCGCTCCCTCACCATAGAAAAACCAGCTCTCACTCCCTTCCGGATGAAAACGTACTAATCTCTGATAGCAGTCCACTGAAGCTCGATAGGTAGTCAACACATCTATTCCCAGAATGCAATCAAAGTCGTCCATCGCCAGGACCATGAGATTCGCTAACAGAATGTTCCCTTAGAACTCTAAAGGGAAACCCATCACTAGACGCTTAGCCAAAGCAGATTGGCCTGTCGGAGTAGAAACAGACATCACTACGTCTAGTGCAATGCATGGTAACTTATGCCTCTTAACAAAACGTGCAGAAATGAAGGAATGAGATGCACCAGTGTCAATAAGTACAAGAGCAGGTATACCATAAAGTAGAAATGTACCTGCGATGACTTTCTCATTCTCCTCCACAGCCTGATCATGTCTCAGGGCAAACACCTGGCCAGAAGCTCGTGGCCTCAAATGAGAACTCCCAGCAGACTGTCCCTACGACCTCTGCTGAACGGTGGCCTGAGAACCCGATCCTGAACCAGAACCAGAACCGCCTCCCCCAGACAGTGGACAATCCCTCCAGATATTACCAGTCTCTCCACAATGGAAACAAGCTCCGGAAGCTCTGCGGCACTTGCCGGATGGATGGTTCTTCCCACAGTGATCACACTTGTCCTTCTTACCGAAACGAACAACACCTCCAGAACCAGAGGAAGAAGAAGATCCAGACTTCTTGAAAGTTTGGGCACGGGGACCCAAAGAACTAGCAGGCCTCGATTGAGGGAAAGACCTGTTCCGCCGAATGCTGTCCTCCGCCTGGTGACAACGGCTCACCAAACCCTCGTAGGACATGTCGTCGCCAACCGCCACACGGTTATGGATCTCAGGGTTAAGGCCCTGAAGGAACAGATTATACTTCATCTCTGAGCTATCAGCAATCTCGGGACAATAGGATAGCAGATCAAAGAACCTCTGCTGATACTCATCGATAGACATGGCTCCCTATCGCAGACTCAGTAGCTCGCCTGCCTTCGACTGACGGAGTGCAGGAGGAAAATACCGCTTTTGGAAAGCTGTGCGGAACTCGGCCCAAGTGTCCACTCCTCTCGCCGTAACAAAAGGTGCAGAAGTAAACCTCCACCACCTGCGCGCACGCCCATCCAGAAGATAGCCAAAGGTCTCCACCTTCTGCTCCTCGGTGCACTGGAAAGTCTGAAAAGTCGTCTCCATGCGGTCTAACCAGTTCTCCGCATCCTCCGGAGACTCACCTCCAACTAAGGGCTTAGGACCCATAGCTAAGAATCGACGCACAGTGAAACGCTTGTCGTCATGATGACGATGACGCCATTCTCGATGAGGCTCCCGGTCGGCATCACCCCAACGCCCACCAACACTGCCATGAGAACTCCGGTCGTCACGATTTGACATCTACAAAAATACCTCAAGATGAGACTAAATCCCAAGAAATCTTTTGCATGCTCTGATACCATAAATGTAGTGACCCTTACCTGGATCACCTACTAAACAGAACTTATGCATGCAATCAACTTAATGAAACAGATAACAGAATAAAACTGCGGAAACCATTAACATTATACAATCCCAAGTAAAGGAATCTGTAATTTATCCAATAATATACAACCAAATCGAATAGCTGTATAAACCCAAAACAACAGTAATAAAACCTAAGAGAAGCTCCAGCCGGCCAACCGCTGACTAGCCCCTCCTGGATCCACCCTCCTCGTCCAATTGCAAACCTGCCCCATGGAATAGGGTGTCCAGAAAATACAGAGTATGAGAAGTGAGCATAAAACGCTCAGTGCGAGAGTATGAGTATACATGCATGCAAAGTGAACTCCCTATAGACTCGAGGTCAAGGATCAGATAACAGAGACAGACCGGGCCCTGGTATGTAGCACGCTGTGCCGTCGCTTCAGGAGGTGGCTCCCATACCGAGATAACTGTGGATACGCCGGACCCAAATCGATGGAAGTCCATCCACTAATAGGATAGGGTACAACCCTACTAACAGACATCTCGAAAGAGATACAGCAAGATACAAATGAATGCAGCATAATATCATGGCATATAAATCATGCAGTCACATAATACATGCATACTCAGTCAGGATATCTCGAACAGTACTTTTGTACCTCAATACAGTGCAAGCTCTACCAACTCTAGGTCCACGCCTATAGTCTGCTCTACACTGCCAAATGATACTACTATCATTAAAGTGCTCTAAAAGCCTTAACTAAGCTATTGCATACTCCTAAATATTTATAGGAAGCAAAAGCTATACCTTCGTCCGTCGTTAGCCCTTTGATGTCGATGCCTCCAGAACTTGGGCACAACTCCGCTACGACTACCGAACGCCTCGCCGACCTTCGGACCAAGCCTAAGAAGACTAGAACAGCTCCAAAAGGACTAGAAAGGAAAGGAGAACTCGGAATTGGCAAATGAAAGTGAAGCCTCGGCCTTCTATTTATAGACAACGATCGGAACTTCCGATCCTTGATCGGAACGTCCGAACCTCGATCGGAACGTCCGATCCTGCCATCGGAGCTTCCGAAGATCCTGATCTGCCACGTGTCAAAATATCACTTGTTGACTCCGGATAGGGGTGATCGGAGCCTCCGGTCCTGATCGGAGCTTCCGATCCAACCACACGTCATGCCTGACGTAATAACATCGGTGCCTCCGATCGCTCATCGGAGCTTCCGATCCTGTTCGGAGCTTCCGATCGTGCCTTCGGAGCTTCCGATCCGTCCGATACCCAATTCAATTAATTAGCATTAATCCTTTAATTACTCAATTAGGGTACGGGCTACTACAAAATGTTTCCCCTTGTTTTTGAGAAAAAGTTGTAATTTGTCTTTTAAAAGAGTTTGTTCTATGGGAAGGAAAAAACTTTTTTAGAAATTGTTGTTGCATTTCTTCCCATGATCTTATTGAACTTGATCTCAAATTTTGCAACCATGTTTTAGCTTTATCTTTTAAGGAAAAAGGGAAAAGCTTTAATCGAACAGTATCCATGCTACAATTTTGATCATTATAAGTGTTGCAAACCTCCTCAAATTCTCTTAAATACAAATATGGATTTTCAGAATCTAAGCCATGAAAATTTGGTAAAAGTTGAATGACTTGTGGCTTAAAATTGAAATTAGATGCATCAGGAGGAAAAACTAAACAAGATGGTGTACTAGTTCTTATTGGATTCATATGGTGTCTAAGTGTTCTTGGTTGTTCATGTTCTTGATTATTATTATTATTATTATTATCATCTTGATTATTAGAATTATCCTCCATGTTTAAAATATTTTCAGTTACTCGAACAAGTCTACCACTTTGTTTACGACTCCAAACAATCATACAATTAAAAACAACATACTATATACATAATAACATAAATAACAAAAATTAAACTTAATTTATACCTCCCCGGCAACGGCGCCAAAAACTTGCTAAAACTTAAATTGTAATTCACCCAAGTGTAGGTTGTCTGCAAGTAATATACTCGTGAGTACGAGATCAATCCACGGAGAGGATGTTGTAATTTTAATTTTAGCATGATATATTATAGATGGAAATATTATTATGAAACTTCAAATACACAAATTATAAAATTGTCAAGGCTTCAAAGGTTCATTGTTGGTTTATTTAAGATTGCTTAATAAAAATAAATAAAAGAAACTAAAATAAGAATAAACATAAAAAGAACAATTAAATATTTAAACAAGTATATCATATAATATAGTTCACACTATATTAATATCAGCCGATATTTAATACATGGTACCCATAATATATATATAAATGCATAAATATAAATTGACATAAAAGTAAATATTAGATCAAATCACAATATTTCATTTAGAACAACCAGCAGAGCCACACTATCGTCTAAATAAAATATATGACTTTATGTTAGATGCGATAAAGTAAATGTTAGTTGCGGAAAAATAAATGTTATATGCAAGAAAGTAAATGTTAGTTGCGAAAAAGTAAATGTTAGTTGCGATAAAGTAAAAGTTAGATGCGAGAAATTAAATGTTAGTTCAAATCACAATATATTATTTAGAACAACCGACAGTGTCACGCTATCGTCTAAATAATATATATGATTTTATTATAAATAGATACTTATATTTATAGTATATAATTATTGTAGTATTTATTATATCATATTTGAAAACAAATCAAGGTAACCATATTCAAGGTACCAAGCATTTGATGTAAATAGATAACAACAAATCTTCCAAAATTATACCTACAAATAAGGATCAATTAGAAAAACAAAATAGAAATAGAAAAAGAGAAGAATATACAAAATATAAACAATCTTACTTGACCAACAATGAAACCTTTTCACCTTGACATAAAAATATTTATCTTGCCATGAACATGAAACTCAAGAGTAAGGATAAAATAAATTTCATACTTGAACTTGAGAAATATGCACACTCAAACTTTTATTCTCACACACACAATATTTATTTTACAAATGAGGACTTCTCTACACTCTTGCACACTACAAAGCTTATACAACACATTTATTTATAGGCCAAATGAGAGCAAGGGTCCAAGACTCATTAAATATGGAATAGTAAAGTTGGTGGGTGCTTGTCTCCTTGAATGTCAATACATTGACCCAACTTTAATTGGCATGTTTGATGCCTTAGACTTCCGATTTTGCTTCTGCACAAAACATATAACACGTAGCCCTTTGTCTGTAGATGTGTTTTGACAACTCATTCACCCCTTTTGGATAACATATGAAATACGTATGATATTTTTACTCCAAGCTGGTCATAGTAAAAGTAAATCTGTCTCCATTTTGATGTTTGATTATTTTGATCATCTTAATGAAGTTTTTGAAATTTCTTGTCTTCTACAAAGTTGAAGATGCCTCGTTTGTGAGTCTACAAGTTTTGAGATTACTCCATTATGACCTCTGTAGCTTGAGTAATTTTATTTTTACCAAACCTGCGCAAACCATAAAATACAACATTTTAGTAAAACATTTAAATATAAACACAAAACACTAAAATAATACAACTTCATAATTTTAATTAAACTTAAATTTTAAAACACACTTTTTAACATATAAATAATTACAAATTTTAAGTTTTATCAGCCGCTACCACACATATGCACATATCAGAGATTTGATCGTGCATTTTTTGAAGAGAAATCTGAGCTTTTATCGTGAAGAACACAAAGACAGAGATCGATAGATCGGACACGACATCGCATCGACGGATTTGTTTTCTTTATCTTTTATTTATTTAATTATTAATATGTCTGGATTTTTGAATATGATTTGTTTTATTCAGAATTTTATTATGAACTAATTTTTTAGAGTCTAGAGGTTGGATGGAACCTGGTGTAGACGCTTTCATGAATTTTTGATTTTATTGAATTGAGTTTCTTCTAGATTAATTGTGTTTCTAGAATTGATTGTCTTTTCAATTATCTGATCAATAATTGATTTTTTATATTTATTTGAAATCTGGCACTCGGGAGAGGAGATTTTGAATAGGATCATTGGAAAATACACTGTTGATTATTTATATAACTCGGGAGAGTGTATAATTTTAACAAAGCTTTTAAAAAGAACATTGATTTGAATAGATCACTGCAAGTAGATTTTTAATAGGGATATTGGAATTGAATTGTAGTTGATAAATATTATTTTTTGCTCGGGAGAGGGAAATAATACAATTAAGTGTTCTTGACTATTAATTGACTGGAATTCATGAAGACAAATTAATTAGGATTGATTGTTGTTGAAACCAGGTGAAATCTAAACCTCTAGACCATTTATCTCTGATTGATTATTTTTTAAAGTTGTGTACGTGCTATAAAAAAACTCATTAATTATTTTGTTCTGCAAAATTCTGAAATTTTGATTTTTTAGATAAAGTTTAGACTATTTTAATTACAAGAACTGAATATTTTTAATTTTACTCTCTGTGAGAACGATACTTGATTTTTCACTATATTAAAACTTGACATTCGTACGCTTGCGAGCATTTTTCACAACAAAAATCCATCATCACAAGATAATAACCTAAAGAGGTCAAAACAATCCAACTGTTCTAAGGAAATCCGCCTAGAACAAAAATTCATGCTTCCTGATGAATCACATTATCCCTGACAAACACTTGGTTTACTAGAATATTCTAGGTAAA
This sequence comes from Henckelia pumila, assembly GCF_033568475.1. NCBI lineage: Eukaryota > Viridiplantae > Streptophyta > Magnoliopsida > Lamiales > Gesneriaceae > Henckelia > Henckelia pumila. Next base: position 215,603,140 of record NC_133123.1, read on the forward strand.
ACATCTAGAACTATTCATCTGAAATAGGCAAAATCACAAGTATACATTTAAACAAATGATAAATCTTTTATTCATTATAACCAAGATAATCCAGAAGATTACAATTCTTGAACCACCAATCCTAGTTCTATTACAATCTTTATTACAATTCCATGTAATACATCACTTAATCAAAAGATTAATCTGAAAGATGTACAATACAACAAAATCTTAGTACATCAAATACTGAAATCTTTATTACATCTGATTACAACTGAAATACTGTTTACAACAAAACTTAATACAGTATTTAAATTCCTGCGGAAGTCTTTCATTCCGTCTACTGAACATGAAGTTTCCCGTCTACTAATCATGTCAGCAGACCTTGTTAGAACCTAATGGGGGGGGGGGGGGGGGATTAGGTTCTTTGGCAACTTTAGCAATTTAAAGCGATTATACTAAACGCAAGCGGAAGACTAGTAAAGCAATCAAATATAAAGCGGTAAATAAATGCGTAAAGTAAATAAAGCAGTAAAAGAGAGATAGAAATTGTTTATGGAAGTTCGACGATAAATCGTCTACGTCTCCCCTTCTTGGTTAAGTACGATTAACCAAGGATCCACTAGCACTCGAACACTTGGCCTTGATGGCTCCAAGGATAGCCTTTACAACTCAACACGATCACCGCGCCGATACAACTCGAACACTTGGCCTTAATGGCTCCAAGGATAGCCTCAACAAAAACACTTGGCTTCATACTCAAGTGTTTACAACAATATCACAATACACTTGGCTTCACACTAAGTGTTTACAACAATAGCACAACCAACTCACAAACTATTTTCACAAATAACTCTCAAATATTGATTGAGCACTTTGGTAGAGAGAATATTGCTTGCAAATGAGAGAAGAAATGAGTTGAGATGTCTCTAAATGGTCTTGGAAAGCCTCTATTTATAGTTGGAAAAGATTTGAATTTGAATTTGTGTGCTTGGAGCGTTTATTGGGAAGCCAAGGAGTAGAGACAAAGTGTAGGCGCCGCTGCCTTCTTTTTCCAGCACTGAGCAGCCTTTGTGGAAAACTCATATCTTCAAATATAACCGTTGGATGGATCTGAAATTTAAACTGAAGCTTTAAAACATCTTGATCTTCAATCTGAACGGTGGAGATTTGATTCTAACGAGTCAAACATTTCCAGTAAATCTCGGAAGTCGCAAAATCACGTTCTCGCTTTTGTTCTGCGCATTACTTTTCAAAAATTCGAATCTCACAATCCATCCGTTGGATTGGCCTGAAATTAACACACAATCTTTGTAACATCCTGATATTGATCGTGATTGGTGGAGATTGGATTTGGATGCCTCCATCGATTCCAGTAGTCTTCTGAATCCGATACTTCAGCAGTTAGCTCCTTGCAGAAATAGCTACTGTTCAACATATTTGCAAAAATCATAACTCCATATCCAGCCGTTGGATTGATTTGAAATTTTGATACAAACTTTAAAACATCATAGAAATCCATGTGATCGGTGGAGATCTGATCTTAATAACCGAAGCATTCCCAGTTATTTTCTGAAGTTGAGTCTTCATAGTTCATTCTTTGCAGAAGTAAGTACTGTGCAGCTTTGTTAAAAAAACTCATATCTTCATATCCAGCCGTTGGATTGCTATGAAATTTGGAGAGAAGCTTGAGAACATCCTGATCTTGATTTTCACTGTTGGAGATCTGAATTGGATGACCGAAAAGTGCCCGGTGAATTTTGCAAGTTTCTGCTTTATAATATTGGCTTGTCCTTGTCCATTTCTTTTACAACTTCAAAGTAACTTCCAAGAATTTGATTGTTAATATGATCTAATCTGCAAAGTCTCACTTTAAATGGTTAGTAACAATTAACCGAGTTTTGTAATCATCAAAACATAATAATATGAGATTTGTTAATGCATTAAAAACATTAATCTCATAACACGAGATTTGTATGCGTTTAAGGCGTAACAATCTCCCCCTTTTTGATGATCACAAAACTTGGTTAAATAGGATAAATAAATGTACAATATTAAATAAATAATTTAAATTTGCACAATATAATTGCATGAATAAAACTCCTCCTAAATTAAACAATTAGTTAAGAAGAGTTTGTTTATCAAATAACCAATTTTTTTATTCTCTATGCATTTAAGCAAACTAACTCTCCCCCTTAGTTAAAGTATTTAACCAAAATAACTCTCCCTCTTAGTTAAAGTATTTAACCAAACTAATTCTCCCCCTTTTTGTGATAATCAAAACTGGAAAAGTAAATGCAAAACATGATGATTGAATATGATTTCTAAAAAGCAACACATAAATTTCACATAAAATGTGAGCTTTATAACTTTGAATAAATACAATTAATTTGTATTATCCAAAATTAAGTTGCTCAAATTTTATATTAAGCTTCCCCTTAATATGACATTAAATTTATTTATGTCCACAAGTGATTACAACTCAATCATGCCAAGTTCACCACGCAAACGAATAAAAATATTTTCATCTAGTGGTTTTGTAAAAATATCGGCAATTTGATTTTTAGTGTCAACATATTGAAGTTCAACTTCATTTCGTTCGATGTGGTCACGAATAAAATGATGAAGAATGTCAATATGTTTGGTGCGCGAATATTGAATCGGATTCTTTGTAAGACATATGGCGCTAGTGTTGTCACAGAAAATAGGGATTTTTGAAAAAGAGACGCCATAGTCGAGCAATTGATGCTTCATCCAAAGAATTTGCGCACAACAACTACCGGCAGCCATATATTCGGCTTCGGTCGTTGATAATGCAACACAGTTTTGCTTTTTGGAAAACCAAGAAACCAAACAGTTTCCTAAAAAGAAACAGGTTCCACTAGTGCTTTTCCGGTCCACCTTATATCCACCAAAGTCGGCATCACAATAAGATTTTAAATCAAAGAAAGAATTTTTTGAATACCACAAGCCGAGATTTGGAGTATTTGAAAGATATTTGAAAATGCGTTTTAAGGCGAACAAATGTGATTCCTTTGGACATGATTGAAATCGTGCACACAGACATACACTAAACATAATGTCTGGCCTACTTGCAGTAGCATATAGTAAGGAGCCAATCATACTACGAAAGGAAGATTTATCTACAGGTTTACCATTTTCATCTTTGTCGAGTCTGATTGCTGTGCTCATCGGTGTGGATGATGATTTTGTGTTCTCCATCCCGAATTTCTTTAGAATCTCCTTTATGTATTTGCTTTGATTCACAAAGAACCCATCCTTGCACTGCTTGATTTGCAATCCGAGGAAATAGTTAAGTTCCCCCATCATGCTCATCTCAAAGTGATCTTGCATAAGCTTAGAAAATTCTTGGCAAAGATCTTCGTTAGTAGAACCGAAAATGATATCGTCCACATAAATTTGCACAATAAGCAAATCATTATCTCTAGATAAAGTAAACAATGTAATATCAACAATTCCTCTAGTAAAGCCATTGGTAATAAGGAAAGAAGAGAGTTTTTCATACCAAGCTCGAGGAGCTTGTTTCAATCCATACAAAGCTTTGTTGAGTCTATATACGTGATCAGATAACAAATTATCAACAAAGCCATCAGGTTGTTCAATATAGACCTCTTCTTTCAAATCACCATTCAAGAAAGCACTTTTAACATCCATCTGAAATAATTTAAAATTTCTAGAGCATGCAAAAGCAAGTAACATGCGAATGGATTCAAGACGGGCAACAGGAGCATAAGTCTCATCATAATCAATGCCTTCTTCTTGACTATATCCTTTAGCTACGAGCCTAGCCTTGTTTCTAGTGATGGTGCCATGCTCATCAAGTTTATTTCTAAACATCCATTTAGTACCTATCACAGGTCTATCATGCGGCCTAGAAACAAGATCCCAAACATTATTGCGTTTAAATTCATTTAACTCATCTTGCATAGCAATAATCCAGGAATCATCAAGTAAAGCATCATCAACACATTTTGGCTCAACATGAGAAACAAAAGCAAGATGATTACAAATATTATTGAGAGAAGAGCGAGTAGATACTCCCTTTGATGGACTTCCAATTATCAGATCTTTAGGATGATCTTTGTGATGTGTCCATTCCTTAGGAAGTGGTGTTTCCTTAACTGTAGAATCTATATCATTTAAGCTTGAGGAAACCATCTCTTCTTCAAGTATTTCTATATCATCATTGTTAGTGCGAGAAATATTTAACAAAGATTCATCAAATATAACATGCATTGATTCTTCAACAAGTAAGGTGCGCTTATTGAATACTCTATAAGCCTTACTTGTAGTAGAATATCCAAGAAAAATACCTTTATCGGATTTGGCATCAAATTTGCCAAGGTTGTCCTTACCATTGTTGTGAATGAAGCACTTAGAACCAAAAGCCCGAAAGAATGAAATGTTAGGCTTTCTCTCCCTCCATAACTCGTATGGAGTTTTCTTGAGAATTGGCCTTATTGATACGCGATTGATGATGTAACAGGCAGTGTTCATTGTTTCAGCCCAAAAATATTTTGGTAGAGAATGCTCACATAACATGGTCCTTGCAATCTCTACTAGTGTCCTATTTTTCCTCTCAACGACCCCGTTTTGTTGAGGAGTCCTAGGACAAGAAAAATTGTGACCGATGTCTTTTTCTATACAAAAGTTTGAAAAATTCTCATTTTGAAATTCAGTTCCGTGGTCACTACGGATCTGTTTTATTGAAAGATTTTTCTCATTCTCAACTCGTTTAGCAAAAGTTTTAAAATACTCAAAGACATCATTTTTGTGAGCTAAAAACAATGTCCACGTGTAACGTGAAAAATCATCTACAATGACAAACGCATAAAGCTTTCGTCCTAAACTAGCGTTCCTCGAGGGACCACATAGATCTAGGTGGAGAAGTTCAAGGGGCATAGAAGTGGATACAAAATTTTTGCTTTTAAAAGATTCCCTTGTATGTTTGCCAAATTGACACGCATCACAAACAGAATCAAGTTTCAAATCAAGTTTTGGCATACCAACGACTAAGTCAAGTTTTAAAAGTTTTTCGATGGTACTAGGACCAACATGACCCAATCGTCTATGCCAAAGAATGTTGTCATCAACATTCATGGATACAAGGCTTTTTATATTTGATAAAGATAAATTATTTAAAGAAACCTTGTAAACGTTCTCACTTCTATATCCTTTGAAATTTATGGATTTGTCACTAATAAATGATACAGTGCAGTGTTGGGGAGTGAATTTGACTTCATAACCTCTATCGCACAATTGACTTATGCTTAGTAGATTATGCTTAAGTCCTTTAACTAGGAGTACATCATCAATTAGACAAGAATTAGATATACCTATTGAGCCGATGCCTTCAATGACTTCTTTGATGTTGTCTCCAAAGGTGACTGTTCCCTTCTCCTTAGGTTTGACTTATTGGAGTAGATCCTTGTTCCCCGTCATATGTCTAGAACATCCACTGTCTAGATACCATATGCTAGGGAGAACATTTTTTTTGTTTCCCTGAAAATAATTGATTTTGGTACCCTTTAGTTCTTTTGGGTCCACAATGTTAGAAAAGAGAGATACAAAATAGACTTCTAAGAGTTCAGTCTCTCATAGCAACATCATCGCCACATTCCAAGAGTGCTCCCAGTAGTAGGTAGGGCATATGGCCACTTTAAAAACCTATTTCCTTGGACAGAGCAACGTTCAACAGGGAGACCAGCCGCAACTCAAGGCATTTTTAAGCCGGTCTATATTGAACTCCCTTAGATTGTGATCTCATAATGCCGACTAATGAGTTGTTAAGTACTCTTAGGCCTCCATTTCATATAGCTCTTTTGAACATATTGATATTTCAATGATCTGCATTTATGTCTAACATGACCAGATTTGCAACAATAAGAACAAGTAGGGGTTGATCTCATTTTAGCTTTAGCTATTAGACTAGCAAAGTCTATAGACTTTTTACCATAGCCTATTCCTCCCTTATCAAAGCTACATTTCTGCATGCTAAGTAGGTTGTTCAATTTATTGCTACTCACATTGAATTTATCGAAAGATTTTTCTAAGTGATCTAAGTCATCCTTAAGTCTAAGGTTATCATGCTCCTTAGTTTCTAATTCTTTTTTAAGATTTCTATTCTCTTTTCTAAGAACCTTAACCATATCAAACATATCTTTATAAGCATGTAAAAGTTCATCGTAAGTAGGTACCTCGTCATCGTCGTCAGAGACGATGTCATCACTTTTAGCCATTAAGCAGAGGTTTGCTTCCTCGTCGTCGTCGTCGCTATCACTCCAGGTAGCTAGTAGGGCTTTCTTCTTTCCTTTTTCCACTTTCTTCTTGAGTGGGCATTCATTGGCGTAGTGACCTTGTTGTTGACAGTTGTAGCAGGTCACTTCTTTCTCAGGTTTCTTGTCCTTTTTGAATTTGTTTCCTCGCATGAATTTCTTGAATTTTCTTGCGAAGAGAGCCATGTCATCATCGTCATCTTCTTCGACTTGTGTAGTCAAGGCTATCCCTTTGTGTTTGACATCTTCTTTCTTTGATTCTTTTCTTGTGGACACTTCTAACTCATGGGTTTTTAGGGTCCCATGTAGTTGATCAAGATCATAGGCGGCAGTGTCCCCTTTGTTGGATTCGATGATGGCGGTTCTCTTTGCATCCCATTCTTTTGGTAGGGCATGAAGAGCTCTCCTCCAAACTTTCTTGGTAGGATATTGTTCTCCCAATTGTGCTAACTCATTGATGATTTGAGTAAGCCTTCGGAACATGGTGTCAACATCTTCATTGGATTCCATCTCAAATGTTTCGTATTTGAGTTGGAGTAAGTCGATCTTTGTCTCTTTCACTTGGTTGGTGCCTTCGTGACATATCTCTAGCTTGTCCCATATCTCTTTAGCAGATGAGCACATCGATATTCGGTTGTACTCGTTCATATCTAAAGAACAATGCAAGATATTCATAGCTTTAGCATTTTGCGAAATTAATTTCATGTCCTCTTTTGAAAAGTCATCCATTCCCTTAGGAATTTCAACCCCATCAACTATTTTCATAGGTGTATAGGGACCTTTCACCGTCACTTTCCATAGGTCATAGTCTACGGATTGGATATATAGGGACATACGATTTTTCCAATACCCGTAGTTTATGCCATTGAAAAGAGGAGGACGATTAGTAGATTGCCCTTGAGCATAATCACTTGCTAGGTTTGCCATAAAAAGGTTTTGAAAAGTATTTTCAAATGGCTTTGATACCACTTGTTAGAACCTAATGGGGGGGGGGGATTAGGTTCTTTGGCAACTTTAGCAATTTAAAGCGATTATACTAAACGCAAGCGGAAGACTAGTAAAGCAATCAAATATAAAGCGGTAAATAAATGCGTAAAGTAAATAAAGCAGTAAAAGAGAGATAGAAATTGTTTATGGAAGTTCGACAATAAATCGTCTACGTCTCCCCTTCTTGGTTAAGTACGATTAACCAAGGATCCACTAGCACTCGAACACTTGGCCTTGATGGCTCCAAGGATAGCCTTTACAACTCAACACGATCACCGCGCCGATACAACTCGAACACTTGGCCTTAATGGCTCCAAGGATAGCCTCAACAAAAACACTTGGCTTCATACTCAAGTGTTTACAACAATCTCACAATACACTTGGCTTCACACTAAGTGTTTACAACAATAGCACAACCAACTCACAAACTATTTTCACAAATAACTCTCAAATATTGATTGAGCACTTTGGTAGAGAGAATATTGCTTGCAAATGAGAGAAGAAATGAGTTGAGATGTCTCTAAATGGTCTTGGAAAACCTCTATTTATAGTTGGAAAAGATTTGAATTTGAATTTGTGTGCTTGGAGCGTTTATTGGGAAGCCAAGGAGTAGAGACAAAGTGTAGGCGCCGCTGCCTTCTTTTTCCAGCACTGAGCAGCCTTTGTGGAAAACTCATATCTTCAAATATAACCGTTGGATTGATCTGAAATTTAAACTGAAGCTTTAAAACATCTTGATCTTCAATCTGAACGGTGGAGATTTGATTCTAACGAGTCAAACATTTCCAGTAAATCTCGGAAGTCGCAAAATCATGTTCTCGCTTTTGTTCTGCGCATTACTTTTCAAAAATTCGAATCTCACAATCCATCCGTTGGATTGGCCTGAAATTAACACACAATCTTTGTAACATCCGGATATTGATCGTGATTGGTGGAGATTGGATTTGGATGCCTCCATCGATTCCAGTAGTCTTCTGAATCCGATACTTCAGCAGTTAGCTCCTTGCAGAAATAGCTACTGTTCAACATATTTGCAAAAATCATAACTCCATATCCAGCCGTTGGATTGATTTGAAATTTTGATACAAACTTTAAAACATCATAGAAATCCATGTGATCGGTGGAGATCTGATCTTAATAACCGAAGCATTCCCAGTTATTTTCTGAAGTTGAGTCTTCATAGTTCATTCTTTGCAGAAGTAAGTACTGTGCAGCTTTGTTAAAAAAACTCATATCTTCATATCCAGCCGTTGGATTGCTATGAAATTTGGAGAGAAGCTTGAGAACATCCTGATCTTGATTTTCACTGTTGGAGATCTGAATTGGATGACCGAAAAAGTGCCCGGTGAATTTTGCAAGTTTCTGCTTTATAATATTGGCTTGTCCTTGTCCATTTCTTTTACAACTTCAAAGTAACTTCCAAGAATTTGATTGTTAATATGATCTAATCTGCAAAGTCTCACTTTAAATGGTTAGTAACAATTAACCGAGTTTTGTAATCATCAAAACATAATAATATGAGATTTGTTAATGCATTAAAAACATTAATCTCATAACACGAGATTTGTATGCGTTTAAGGCGTAACAGACCTTTTTCATCGCAAGATCTAAAAGATAAAATCTTCCTAATCTACCGGATCTTTTCAATATTGTTGGGTTCCTTATCTGGTAGATGAGACAAGATTTTTTTGACAATGTCTCCAACTACTAGTGAAGAGTTTTCAGGGGTGGCCTCCTTGGTCGACGCATAATGGATGACTACATGTCACACATTCCATTCAACCCTGAGAAGCGCCTGGAGTTGAAAACTTTATCTTCTCTTCCAGCTCCATTCTGCTGGGATCCACATAATACGAACCTCTGCTGCCAATCTTGGCAATGAAGATCTTGGAAAAGCCTAAACATCTTGATATTTCAATTCCTGATACTGCTATCGTCATTGAATCCAACTTGTAATCCTACAAAGGATAAACCAAAACCAATTCTATGTCCCAAAGAATCTTATTTCATGCTCTGATACCATAAATGTAGTAACCCGCACCGTGACCACCTACTAATCAGAAGCTTAAGCATTCAAATAAACAATAAATAATCTTAATCAGAGAAACTGCAGAATTAAAAGGAACTATATATCAGAAAGTAAAGCCTATTGGTCAACTCTGTCATCCATCCTTGGTCACCACCTAATCTCCCTGACTTCAGGAGTAACAACCTACATCTGCCCCAATGAATGGGGTATCCAGATAACAGAAAACAACCAAAAGTGAGCCTAACACGCTTAGTACGAGAGTATGAGTATATGGTATTATATGTGCATGTATGCAAGCGAACTAGGTACCAAGACACTCAGGTCAAGAAACTAGCTCATAGACCGGCCCCAAGGTATATAGCACGCTATTCTGTCGCATCAGGAGGTGGCTCCTATACCCAGTGGATAATGGTGACCTGATACTAGTACAAGAGTCCAACCATCATGGTGACCTGACACAAGACTTATGTATCCAACCCTACACAAACTCGTAGGGTGAGCGCCCTACTATAGGATACCTCTAAGGTAAATGAAAGAGTGGGTGCCCGGTGAGCCAACTTGTGGCTAAGGGCTTTGATGACTCTATGTATAAACAATCTTTTGTTTAATATAATTTACACTTTTATAATGGCGTTTACTTTATCTTTTATCATATTATTATGTTGTGACATACTATAAGATGTTTAGATGAAGATCTTGAATATACTATAGTGTATGTAAGATGTGGTGGCACATGGGGATGGCTATCATGAAACACATCTTATAGTCACTGTATATTCTAAACAGTTCCTAGTCGATTGAGACGTCCGTTAATAAGGATAAGGATCGCTCGAGATTGAGACTAGCATTTGCGATGCCGAGTACCACGTTTCATTGGTATGGAACATAGAGATGTTCAAAGCATGCAAATGGATATTCATACGATGAATGATCGAACTACCCTATCCGGACTTTCCAAGTGGTTATCACTTATCGAGTGGATAAAGTCCGCGGTTTTGATTGTACACCATTAGTCCTTACTACTTGAAACATCATTGAGACTCTATATGCTAGTACTGTGCTTTGACTCGTTTACCGACTCTATTGGGGTTATCAGGTGTCGGGATTGGGTGCAGTTATGACACATATAGGAGTCAATGCTTTGTTGTCAAGGATTCACCACATACTTGCTAGTGTGGATATCCTATGCAATCTGAGGAGATATTAGTGTGACGAATCTCTGGCCAGAGTACATGATGTGTTTTAAGAAATGGTTTCTTAGTAGCACATGCGATGTCACTATTTGATCTTCAAGATGCATTGCATAGTTATCGAATCTCGAACGACTCTCGATTTACCAATGGTTGTTGATTCGATCGGGATATATGGATGAAGGGACCGTACTGTACGCTAACCAAAATCTATTGGTTCTTGCAGGCACTATCAGTGATACCTAGGCAATCATGGGGCGATGTTGCTAGGCGCTCTTACCATGATTCGATGGGCAAGTCGGAAATTGTTGTTCCGAGTCACAAGGAGTTGTGAGCCCACGGCTAGCTGTATCCCTGAACCATTGAGGGTCACACAAGTAATGGATTTTTAATCCCCGTTGAGATAATTAAATTTAAAGAGTTAAATTTAGTGAATAAAGAAGTGGGACTTCTTATTTAAGAGTAGAGGGAGTAAGATTTCCTAAAATGACATAGTGATGGACATTTTTGGAAATCACTGAATTCGGATTCAGAAAATTTATCTTGACTTTAAAAGATGCAGAAATGGTTTCTGTGCACATTGGTGAAATTGGTTTATCAATATGAGTCACGATGAATTTTATATTAATTTCTGAACATGCGGGCTTTGCTTGTCAGGCTTGAACTTATGACTAATGAGCCCTAAGCTGTTAGCAGCCCACATTATAAATAAGTTATTGCAGTACAGAAATTATACAACAGAGGCTCATAATTTCGAACACTAGGGTTTTTGAGAACTAGTGGCCGTCGCCCCCTCTCCCCTCTCTGCTCGAAAAATTCCAGCCTGTGAATTTTGAATTTGCAGTCTGGTTTAACGGATCAAATTCGTTAATTCTCTTCGTAGAAACTTCTGATAGATTTTCTAGTACAATCTATCAGAGGGATTAAACTTCTGTTCGTGGACCTGATTGAAGAATTGTTCGTCCATCAGTTCCTGGGATATACAACAAGAGCAGAGTAATCTGTTGGTGTCCATAATCTCGTTTCGAGATTTCAAGGTAAAAATTTAATTGTTATTTAATTTTTACACGCACAATTTAATCGTAAAGTTTTGATACCCATGATATGGAATCATTCCATATAAAATTTTAAAACCTCCGCTGCACCGGGTATTAATTCTGATTGATCTGATCACCATTCTCCAACAGTGGTATCAGAGCCAAGTTGCTCAGATCAAGCGATTAAATTAATCAATTGTACAAGAATTTTTAAGCCTTGGTTTTTGAAACAAAAGATTTTAAAAAATTTAAAAATTAATGGGCAAACCCGGGGCAGCGATGGGCTGCCCGGCCCGAGCCCCTTTTGGGGCGCGGGCTGCCCGGGATCGTCCCGGGCGGCCCGGGAAAATTTATTTTTAATTTTTTAATTAAAATTTTAATATGTTAAAATTCTATTTTTGGTCCGATCGAAAATTGTTTTTGATTGGTTCACGAGGCGTCGGATCGAATTGTTCGAGTCCGAAAATTTTAAAATTGATTTTTGGATAAATTTGAATTTTTGGAAAATTTATAGATTTTATCCGTTAAATCAGATTTTATGAAATTAATTATTTTTGGTACAATTGATGATAAGATATGATCTTATGAAAATATTGAGTAAAATATGATTTTATGTATAAAATTGGATTTTATATGTAAAATATGATTTTATTTGATAAAAAGATAAAATATGATTTTGTATGTAAAATAAGATTTTATATATGGAATATGATTTTATCCTTTTAATTTAATTGTAATTGCATGTTATCCAATAAATTAATTTTGAATTAAATATTATTGGATAAGGATGATCGATTGCCATGACCAATTTTGTAGGTGTATGTTAGGGAATTTACATTTGTTTTTATTGTTGTTGGATTTATTAATGGGCCTGGTTTATGGCCCAATATGAATTGTCATATGTAATAAAAGTGGGCCTGGTTTATGGCCCGTTCCCACCCCTTAAAATGTATCCCCTACTTGTCATAGTTATTTATTGTAAATACATTATACTTAGTGGGAGATGAAGATTGGAAGCGTGGTGGGCCCAGCAGATAATAAAGACTGAAGAAATGTAAATTGGAAGCACAATGTAATAGGATTGCATTGCATACTTGCATATTACCTAAGATTGGACTTAGACTCGTGATTGGCAACCACGGGTCGATTAGAAATGGAATCGATCATCCTATATAATATGTGATATTATCGTTGTATGCATATTTAGACTAAATTGTATGAATCCCGCAAGCATACAAATTTTAAATGATGAGACAAATTTTCAAAATTAAAATCCCTCATTTTAAATATGATTTAAAATTGATATCAAGATTAAAAGGAAATTTAAATATTGTTTAAATGTTCCTACCTTCCATCAACAATCAATGTATGAGATGCTACCCGCGGATACGGTCCGGCTCATATTATTGGGGGGGCCGTTCGTCGGAAAGTTGTGCATTGGATCGACACATGTTGTAAGTTGGGTGGAACTCCCATGGGATCGGCTCATATTATTGGGGGATCCACATGGCGACCGTCCATTACAACTTAATATTGATGGGTCATCTTGACATGTCACAATAAACGGCGTCATATTATTGGGCCCTTATTGGACATGAGGTAAAAAACATGGAGGTTGCTTTGGAAGCAATTGGGCTCTACCTTTTGAAAATTATGGTTGGCTGATATTATTCGGGACCATAGTTTGTCAATTGGACTCCATGTTCCCACTAAGGAAAACAGTTTCCCGTTTTCACTAGAGGGTAGTGAAATCGTTAAAATAGTGGGAGTGAGATTCATAAAATAAATTTTGCCTATTTTATGTCTTAGTAAATTAATTAAACAATCACTGATTATTGTCTGTTTCTTTTCAGTATTTCATTAAGATGAATTCGCGCAATCCACTATTCTCTATTCTCAAACAAAATAAACTGACTGGCGCAAACTATACGGAATGGTTCCGTAAGTTGAAGATTGTCTTGACCTCGGAGAAGATGCTCTACGTGTTAGAAAAATCTCCTCCGAAGGAAGCACCAGCTGATATAAGTCCGAAAGAGTTGGCCAAACTTGATATATGGTGGGACCATGATATCAAGGCCAAATGCTATATGCAAGCTTCGATGTCTGATGAACTCCAGAGGCGATTTGAGGATACCGTGAATGCTGCTGACATTCACATACAACTCAAGGAACTTTTTGGGGCTCAATCGAGAGCTGAAAGGTTCGCTACTGTAAAAGAGCTAATGACATGTCGCATGCGTGAAGGGACTTCGGTCCGTGATCATGGGGTACGAGTGATTTGGCTCATACAGAAGTTGGTAACGCTTGATTTGGTATTGGAGCATGAACTCAATGTGGACTTATTACTTCTCTCTCTTCCTTCATCGTTTGACGGTTTTGTGGTGAATTTCAATATGAACAAGATAGAGGCCTCCCTTGAAGAGATGGTCAATATGCTTGTAACTTATGAAGCCACTTTAAAGAAGGATAAACCGGTTCTCTTGGTGGGCTCCTCTTCTTCTGCTAAGAAGGGGCCAAGTACAAAGGGTAAGAAACGTTCTACCCCATCCAAGAAAACCGGACCCGAGAAGAAGAACAAGACAAAGGCTTCAAACATGGAAAACTCCAAGGATGTTTGCCATCACTGCAAGAAACCCGGTCATTGAAAACGTAACTGCAAGGAATATCTAGAGCAGTTGCGAACTGCGAAGGGTATGTTTTATATTGAAATAAATGTTTCACTTAATACTACTTCTTGGGTATTGGATACCGGATGTGGATCTCACATTTGCAATGATTTGCAGGTGATGACAAGAAGTCGCAAGCTTAGAATGGGTGAGACCCAGCTGAGGCTCGGAAATGGTTCTAGAGTTGAAGCCAAAGCTATGGGAGACGTTTATTTAATTTTGCAGAACGATTTTAAGTTACTTTTGAGAGATGTTTTATTTGTTCCAAATTTGATTAAAAACATTATTTCTGTTTCTATGCTTGATAGAGATGGTTTTTCTTGCAATTTTGTGAATGGGATTTGCAATATTTACAAGAATGAATGTTTGATTGGAAATGGACAACTTGAAAATGATCTATATAACTTAAAATTAAAAGACGTTCCAATAAATTATGTTGATAAACCGGTAACAACAAACAAAAGGAAAATCGATAGTCAAAACCCGGCAAACCTTTGGCATGCTAGGTTAGGTCATATTTCCTCAAGGAGGATGAACAAGCAAGTGGGAGAGGGCATGTTTGATATGTCTGATATTAACTCTCTACCTACTTGTGAGTCCTGCCTGAAAGGAAAAATGACTAAATCTCTTTTTTAAGGGGAAACCTGAGCGTAGTCAAAATCTGTTGGATTTGATCCATACAGATGTTTGTGGTCCATTTAGAATTGGTACTCAATTTGGCCACACCTACTTCATTACCTTTACTGATGATTATTCTAGGTATGGGTATTTATATTTAATTAAATATAAGTCTGAAGCATTTGAAAAGTTCAAAGAATTCAAGGCTGAAGTAGAAAACAAGCTAGGTAAAAGTATTAAAGCACTTTGATCGGATCGAGGTGGAGAATACTTAAGTACCGAGTTTTTGGACTATCTGAAAGAGAATGGGATTCTCTCTCAGTGGACTCCTCCTATGACACCTCAGCTGAATGGTGTATCGGAGCGTCGTAATCGAACTTTGTTGGACATGGTTCGATCCATGATGAGCTTCACTGAGCTTCCACCTTCGTTTTGGGGCTACGCGCTTGAAACAGCGGTGTTGTTTTTGAACAACGTCCACACCAAAGCAGTGGTCAAAACACCATACGAGTTATGAAATGGCAAAGCTCCTAAGTATTCGTACTTGAGGATTTGGGGATGTCCAGCTTACGTGAAGCAGACAGTGGGAGATAAGTTGGATAGTCGATCCACCTTATGTTATTTTTTAGGGTATCCGAAGAATTCAATCGGATATTATTTCTATCATCCTACTGAAACAAAAGTGTTTGTTTCAAGGAATGCCACCTTCTTAGAGAAGGAGTTCTTAATGGATAAGAAAGGCGAGATGATAGAACTCGAAGAAATTCGAGAAGAACCCGAAATACAAAATAATGATCCCATACCTCAAGAATCTTCAGAGGACACGCCTATACTTAGAAGATCCGAGAGGACTTCTAAACCTCCTATTCGATATGGTCTTCTTCTTGAAGGGGATCAAGATGAACCCGACGTTGGATGTGATCCAAGAAACTTCAAGGAAGCAATTTCTGATGCGGATTCAAATTTATGGCTTGAAGCTATGCAGTCGGAAATAGATTCGATGCATACAAACCAAGTTTGGTCTTTAGTAGATCCTCCCGATGGAATTGTTCCAATAGGGTGTAAATGGATCTACAAGAGAAAGCTTGGGCCTGATGGTAAGGTATTGACCTACAAGGCACGATTGGTGGCGAAAGGTTATACTCAAAGACAAGGAGTTGACTATGATGAAACCTTTTCACCAGTTGCAATGTTCAAGTCCATAAGAATCCTTATTGCCATAGCTGCTTGGTATGACTATGAGATATAGCAAATGGATGTGAAGACTGCATTTCTTAATGGAAACATTAAGGAAGAGATCTATATGACGCAGCCTGAGGGATACACATCCATGGGAAGCGAGCATAAGGTATGCAAGCTTCAGAGATCGATCTATGGTCTCAAACAAGCATCAAGAAGTTGGAACCAAAAATTTGATGAAACAATAAAGGATTTTGGTTTCATCAAGAACCCGGAGGAACCGTGTGTGTACAAGAAAGTAGTTAAGGATGCTGTGACATTCTTAGTACTTTATGTTGATGACATCCTACTCATTGGGAATGACGTAGGGATGTTGCAGTCAACAAAGATATGGTTATCAGGTAGATTCTCGATGAAGGATTTGGGTGAGGCATCCTATATTCTAGGGATACAGATCTATAGAGATAGATCTAAGAGAATGATAGGACTCACTCAAGCAACCTACATCGACACAATATTGAAAAGGTTTTCAATGGATGGGTCCAAGAGAGGACATCTAACTATGTGTCATGGATTTTCTCTATCCAAGTCTATGTGTCCCAAGACTGATGAAGAGATAGAGAAAATGACACATGTACCATATGCGTCAGCCATTGGTAGTATCATGTATGGGATGATATCTACCAGACCGGATGTAGCATTTGCTCTGAGTGTCACGAGCAGATATCAAGCCAATCCCGGTCAAATGCATTGGAAAGCCGTGAAGAACATTCTTAAGTACTTACGAAGGACTAAGAATATGTTCATGGTATATGGAGGAAGAGAACTGAAATTGGAAGGCTATACCGACTCTAGCTTCCAAAGTGACGTGGATGACTCGAAGTCAACCTCTGGATTTGTGTTCATGCTCAATGGCGGTGCTGTCTCTTGGAAGAGTTCCAAGCAGGATACCACAGTGGATTCCACCACTGAGGCAGAATACATTGCGGCATCAGCTGCTGCTAAAGAGGCCGTTTGGATGAGGAATTTCGTCCAAGAGTTGGGCGTCATTCCTGAAGTTGTTGGTCCAGTCCCGGTGTACTGTGACAACACGGGTGCCATTGCTCAGGCAAAGGAACCAAGGTCTCATCAAAGATCCAAACACGTACTGAGGAAATACCACATCATCCGGGAGATCGTGGAAAGAGGATACATCACTATCGTGAGAGTGGCATCTGCAGAAAATATCGCTGATCCACTTACTAAGCCCTTGCCAGGACCATTATTTGACAAACATCGCAAAGCAATGGGACTGCGTAGTATGACTAGTTGGCTTTAGGGCAAGTGGGAGATTGAAAGAGTGGGTGCCCGGTGAGCCAACTTGTGGCTAAGGGCTTTGATGACTCTATGTATAAACAATATTTTGTTTAATATAATTTACACTTTTATAATGGCGTTTACTTTATCTTTTATCATATTATTATGTTGTGACATACTATAAGATGTTTAGATGAAGACCTTGAATATACTATAGTGTATGTAAGATGTGGTGGCACATGGGGATGGCTATCATGAAACATATCTTATAGTCACTGTATATTCTAAACAGTTCCTAGTCGATTGAGCCGTCCGTTAATAAGGATAAGGATCGCTCGAGATTGAGACTAGCATTTGCGATGCCGAGTACCGCGTTTCATTGGTATGGAACATAGAGATGTTCAAAGCATGCAAATGGATATTCATACGATGAATGATCGAACTACCCTATCCGGAATTTCCAAGTGGTTATCACTTATCGAGTGGATAAAGTCCGCGGTTTTGGTTGTACACCATTAGTCCTTACTACTTGAAACATCATTGAGACTCTATATGCTAGTACTGTGCTTTGACTCGTTTACCGACTCTATTGGGGTCATCAGGTGTCGGGATTGGGTGCAGTTATGACACATATAGGAGTCGATGCTTTGTTGTCAAGGATTCACCACATACTTGCTAGTGTGGATATCCTATGCAATCTGAGGAGATATTAGTGTGACGAATCTCTGGCCAGAGTACATGATGTGTTTTAAGAAATGGTTTCTTAGTAGCACATGCGATGTCACTATTTGATCTTCAAGATGCATTGCATAGTTATCGAATCTCGAACGACTCTCGATTTACCAATGGTTGTTGATTCGATCGGGATATATGGATGAAGGGACCGTACTGTATGCTAACCAAAATCTATTGGTTCTTGCAGGCACTATCAGTGATACCTAGGGAATCATGGGGCGATGTTGCTAGGCGCTCTTACCATGATTCGATGGGCAAGTCGGAAATTGTTGTTCCGAGTCACAAGGAGTTGTGAGCCCACGGCTAGCTGTATCCCTGAACCATTGAGGGTCACACAAGTAATGGATTTTTAATCCCCGTTGAGATAATTAAATTTAAAGAGTTAAATTTAGTGAATAAAGAAGTGGAACTTCTTATTTAAGAGTAGAGGGAGTAAGATTTCCTAAAATGACATAGTGATGGACATTTTTGGAAACCACTGAATTCGGATTCAGAAAATTTATCTTGACTTTAAAAGATGCAGAAATGGTTTCTGTGCACATTGGTGAAATTGGTTTATCAATATGAGTCACGATGAATTTTATATTAATTTCTGAACATGCGGGCTTTGCTTGTCAGGCTTGAACTTATGACTAATGGGCCCTAAGCTGTTAGCAGCCCACATTATAAATAAGTTATTGCAGTACAGAAATTATACAACAGAGGCTCATAATTTCGAACACTAGGGTTTTTGAGACCTAGTGGCCGCCGCCCCCTCTCCCCTCTCTGCTCGAAAAATTCCAGCCTGTGAATTTTGAATTTGCAGTCTGGTTTAACGGATCAAATTCGTTAATTCTCTTCGTAGAAACTTCTGATAGATTTTCTAGTGCAATATATCAGAGGGATTAAACTTCTGTTCGTGGACCTGATTGAAGAATTGTTCGTCCATCAGTTCCTGGGATATACAACAAGAGCAGAGTAATCTGTTGGTGTCCATAATCTCGTTTCGAGATTTCAAGATAAAAATTTAATTGTTATTTAATTTTTACACGCACAATTTAATCGTAAAGTTTTGATACCCATGATATGGAATCGTTCCATATAAAATTTTAAAACTTCCGCTGTACCGGGTATCAATTCTGATTGATCTGATCATCGTTTTCCAACAGTAAAGGCTTAGTATGCTCATGTATGCAACATACAATCATGTCATGCTGTATATAAAGGCATATAAAACATGAAATCACATAATGTAAGGCCCGTAAATATTAAGTTCTTAATGACAGGATTCAAGATTTAAATTCCGGATATGAGAAAATATTTATTTGAAGAAGTTAAGAAATGTGGAATTGCAATTTCGGGTCAGAAATATTTAATTTGAGGATTTTCGGATTTTAAGAAGTTTATTATCCGAAATTCTTAAATTAAAAGATTAAAAATATTTGCAATTTATATTTATGGAATTTAAGATGTGAATTCCAAGATGATAAATATCAAGAATGAATTTTGAGGATAAAATCCGAGAAAGGGCCAATTTGCAAATATTGAGAAGTTCAAAGACTAAATAAGGTCCGAAATGATTTAATTTTAATCCGAAAATATTTAATTTGAGAATATTTAGAGTTTAGATTGGAATTCTAATATTCTTAAATTATTTAGGATTAAAATTAAATTAAAAGATTGGCCGAGAACCAAATTGCAATTATTGAAGAATTCAGGGACTAAATTGCAATTAGGCCAATATATATCTAATATTCACTCTTTTCAGCAGAATTCACGTGGGATTCAGAGTGGAAACATAAGAAACCGTGAGAAAAGAAAAAAAGAAGGGTTAAGCCATTTTTGCCTTTTCAAACTCCGATATCTTTTGATCCGTCCGGTAGAATTTTCAATTGAACATATATTTGCGATCACAGCTCCGAGTGTACGTTTTGAAGTAAGTTTTATGAAGTTCTACCATGTTTTAATTTTATGTTGTTGTTAGAATTAAGATTTGATTGTATAAACATGTTCTAGCATATACAACGATAGTATATCTAAGACGGATTGAGAAAAGATCGTCGTTTGGACATGTTTTGAAATATTGAAAGAATTATAGCAATTATGATTTTTAGGGGATGATGTTCACGTTATTTGCTGCTAGAAGTGGTGATGATATGTGATTGATATGATTGTCTAAATGATGTTTAAGCTTTTGGATAGACCGAAATCATATCGTTACGCCGCCGGTTCAAGATTTTGAATTGATATGTATTATCAATGTCTAAAGCTCATCCTCAAGTGTTTAGTGGATGAATTGAATATGCAATTGAGTTTAGAATGATATTTGAATCGAAAGAATTATCGAAGTCGAATAGTTGCGACTTCGGTTTGAATTCCGATTGTATTAGTCAGATTTGAAATGTATCAGCTTTAAAGAAACATCGATTCAGATTGGAAATTGATGTTTAGATATGTTATACATTATTTCAGATTTGACTTGAAGATTATCGAAGTTGAATTGACGAGTTCGAGTTCGAATGACTTGAAGTGTTTGAAGTTGAATCAAGAATACCTTCAAGTAGCACTGATTGAAATAAGCAGAATTTGATGTCAGATTTGGACAGCTTGTAGTTGATCAAGAATTGACAGAGTGTCAGCTATTTGAATCAGAAATGCAAGTATGAATAGACATCAATAGATGGGCAGAATAACTCGAGCTTGTTTTGCTTATCGAGTTGCCTAAAATCACATACTTGTCTATTTGTATATATGTTATGGTTGAAGTTTACATAAATGGGATAGATTATTCAAGATAGCCATTTTCTTGAATTTTCCAGAACATTTATGTAAATGTTTACCTGTTTAAACTGATTTGTAGTATTTTCTGTATTGAACATGTTTTACATGTTTTATGAGATGCTTGCAGATTTATTGCTATCTTTATGTGATTAGCTGCTTTGTTTTGCTTAGTTGGTTATTGAGCAAGTGCTCAAGGTGTTTTATAGCTTTTAATGCATACAGCTTATGTTGCATTCATCTTGAACTCCATCCTTAATAGCACAGAGGGCAGCCATCTCCTAGAGTGCAGATGACGTTTGGAGAGCTGTAGTGAGTGGCATGGAATGTAGATTTATTTCTAGAGTCAGCTTGACTCATGGCACAGAATATGGATTTATGTTCAGAGCCAGAAGACTCACTATAGTTGCACCAAAATCAGAGGAGTAAAATACTTGATGCTGCCTCGAATGGGCGTGTCGGTAGTTTAAGAGCTATTTTATTCCTCGGGATCCCAAAGAACCAAGCTTTATTGGTATCGGCTTTGCTAGCCTATTTCTTGGCACATGCATTGCATTTATGCATTAACCTAGAGACTTCTATGGTTTAGATTATGCGTTTATAAATGCTAGCATGTTATGTTAATTCAAGATGTGAATTAGTTATATGTTTAAATGATGTATATGCATGCTATTTATACTGAGATTTATTCTCACCGGAGCTATCCGGCTGTTGGTTTGTTTGTATGTGTGCATTGCATCAGGTTGGGGGCATGATCAAGCTAGAGTTGGCTTGGATAGCAGCAAAAACAGTTTTAGCAAGTGAGGACTCGGGTTTTAAGTAGATGAAATGTATTGTATGCCAACATGTTAGAAAACAGAGATCTTGTACATGTTTTTAGTTGATAAATCCTAGTTTATATTCTCTTGAATTGATGTATTTATAAGATAGGATTTATTTGCCAATGCATGTATATTAATTGATAGCCTTTTTGATGTAGCAGATTTCCAGTATTTTGGAGCCCGCTCGATCGGTTAATATCGACGGATAGAGCGAGGCCTTATTTTGCAAAACAGAGGTTGAGCTTTTTGTTGCTCGCTTGATAGGTAACATTTCACCGATCGAGCGAGGCCATTTTTGTTCAGACCCGAGAGCAGAATATTTTGGCTCGCTCGATCGGGCAAGTTTTACCGATCGAGCGAGGGGCTCATTTTAAAAAAAATAAAAATTTTTTTTTAGCTCTTGGTTTGAATATTATTTTATGTTATGATTAATTATTTATTAATCGTTTATTGCCCTAAGATGAGATTAGCAACCCGAGGTCCCCACACATAATCCATGCAAACACATAATACATGCATACTCTAGCTGGATATCTCGAATAATACTTATGTATCTTACTAAGGCAGATCCTAGAAGCTCCCATCTAGGTCCAAGACTACCATGCAGCACTACAACTCATAAATACCATGCATTATCTCACATGCCAAACATCGCCTAACAGGCTCTGAAAACCTTAATTAAACTATAGATTACTCTCTATTTACTATAGGGAACCAGAGCCATACCTTCGTTTATCGTCAGCCTGCTGATGTCGAATGCCCCAGAGGCTGGACACAGCCTAGTTACGACCCCTGGACGTCTAGCCAGAGCTCCGCCGCTCAGCCGCTACTACGAACACTGTTCATTATATAAAAACTACTACCTACTCCAACTCTTAAAATAAGAGTACCCAAAAGCTCTTAAAATTGAGCTAACATGGGCCAAGGAGAGGTGAAATGAGCATTTGAAAATGAGGCCTCAGACCCCTATTTAAAGAAAAAGATCGGAAGCTCCGATCGCCTGATTGGAAGCTCCGATCTTTGCATGCATGCAACATGTCCATCAACTTAGATCGGAAGCTTCGATCTGCACTTCCGAGGTTTCGGTCTCCTGCATGCAGCTACGTGTACAAATCCTAATGCCACATCCCAGCTGATGCATATCGGAAGCTTTGATCTCATGATCGGACGTTCCGATCTCTCATGTTGCTTCCAAACTGCTTTTTTGCTTCCGATCTGATCGGACATTCCGATCCTGGTTAGGAAGTTTCGATCCTATTTAGGCCCAATAAGCCCATTAAACATTTTTTGGGCATACTGGACCAAATCCCTTAGTCCGATTGATCATATTCAAATCCCTTAATCATGTTAAATTAAATATAAACATGATTAGCAACTTAATCTTGTAAAATGGAACTTGGCTACTACACGTCAATTGACATTGAGCCCTGCTTCAATCCCAGCAATTCACTCGTCTTTGCCTGTCGAAGTGCGGGAGGAAAATACAACTTATCAAAAGCTGTGCAAAATTTTGTCCAAGTAGCTACTCTTCATGCCGTGATGAAGGGTGTAGATCTGGACCTCCACCATTTCCGAGCACGACCCTCCAGTAGGAAATTAAGAGTCTCCAATTTTTGCTCCTCTGTGCAGTGAAATTCCCGAAAGCAGTTTTCCATGCGTTCTATCCAATTCTCTGCATCTTTCGAAGACTCGCCTCCAATCAACGGCTTAGGACTCATCTGCATGAATCAATGCATACTGAAGCGTCTATGGTTATCATGACGATGGTGATGTTGGCCCCGATGATGCTCACAATCTTCCTTAATGCCCCAGCTTCCACCTACGCTACCATGGCTACTATCATCATCATAACCCGCCATCTACACGATGATCAAAAGGTTAATTCCAAGGAAAAATCTAGATCCCAATATTTCTATGCATTCTCGGATACAATAAATGTAGTGACCCGCACCGTGATCACCTCCTAATCAAGAGCTTAAGCATGCATTTAACTTAATTAAACAATAATCAGAATTAAAACAACGAAAAACATAATCAAATACAATCCCAAGGAAATGAATCTGTAAAATACTTAAGTTATACAACCATATCGAAATAAATTGAGTTCAACAGTCCAACTGGAAAATTAACAACCAACATCAGAACCTAACTCCACCACTGTTGCAGACCCGCAACTACGGTCTCCCTGAGCCTCCAGCTCCATCAAGTGTGAGACCTACCCCATGGAATAGGGTGTCCAAAATAGTACAAAGACGTGAGCATAAAATGCGCAGTACGAGAGTATGAGTATACAATATTATATGTGCATGAATGCAAATGTACGTGTACCAAGACTCGAGGTCAAGAACAAACTAGGGCCCTGGGTAGGTAGCACGTTGTGTCGTCGCTTCAGGAGGTGACCTACATACCCAACTGATGGTGACCTGACACAAGTCCATGTGTCCAACCATCCACTAACAAGATAGGGTAAACACCCTATTATAGGATATCAAAATGATACAAGCTCAAGATGATCATGCATGCAGCATAATAACATGTCATAATATATGCAGATAAAATCATGTCATATAAATCATGCAACACATAATACATGCATACTTAGTCAGGGTATTTCGAACAGTACTTTCGTACCTTAATTCTATTAGGCAAGCTACACCAGCTCTATGTACAAGCCTATAGTCCGCACTATAATGCAAAATACTCATGCATCATAATCTTATTCTAAAAGTATTAATTAAGTTATAGCATACTCCCTATTTTCTATAAGGATCTATAGTTATACCTTTGTTCGTCGTCAGCCCGCTGATGACGATGGCCCCAAAACTTGGCCACTACTCCACTGGGACTTCGGAGCACCTCGCCAACTCCCGGACCAAGCCTAGGAAGGCTGGAAATCCCCAAAACAACACACAACAAAAGAAGATGGAAAAGGTGTGAGAAATCTGAATCTCGGAACCCTAGGGGTTCGGATGCTCCGATCTTTTCATGCAGACCACGTCACTGCATGCAAGTTCGGACACTCCGAACTTTACTTCGAAGGCTCCGAACTTCTACGTGTCCGATCAGTGTTGACATCTCAACAACTGCATGGCCTAACTAAGTTCGGACGCTCCGATCATGGTTCGGATGCTCCGAACTCAACGTAACCTCCAAAATATGGGCTGAGCCTCCGAACTGTCCTTGGTCAAAATCCATAATTCATACAATTGAATCCAAATTAAGTCTCTAATTCATGCTTAACAATTTTTAATCATTTAATCTTGTAAAATGGAACCAAGCTACTACATTGACTACGAACTCAGGTATATTGCTAGACTCTGATTACCTTCAGTGAGTCTAGTTAAGGCTTTGAGTAGATGTTTAGTGATACGGTATTGTCTTCTTATAGGCTTGAACTAAAGAGCCAGTATTAGGGGTGGCAAAAATTCCCGAAATCCCGACCCTTCCCGAATCTCATCCCATTTTCGTCCCGAAAAAATCTCAACCCGAAATTTTCCCGACCCGAACTTTCTGGATTTTTCCCATCCCGATTAATATTGGGAGAGGTATCGGGAATAAAACCTTATCCCGAAGGGATTCCTGACCCGTCCCGAAATAATATAATAATATATTTTATTAATAACTTTATTAATATAATAAGCTAAATATTATTAGGTTTCAACTCATATAACACTTAATTGTGGACTTAATTCGCATAATTTTTATTGTTGGAACGATAAAATTGTAAAATCACGAAATGACATTTTATTTTTGTGTATTTTTTTAAAAAAATAAATTAATAATTTAATTAATATTTATAATTATCTAATTAGAACAAATATGTAGAACAAGGCTCAAGATATTAATTTGACAATCTATTTAACAAAATTTATTTAGAATTTGTATCCGAACATTTTATTAATAATTATCCAATACATTTTTTCACTTAACAAAACCTTGAAACATAATCCAAAATATTTTAATATTATATTTTTTAAGTTAAATATTTATTTTTATTTATAAATATAAGTTTCTAAATAGTATATTTAATAAAATAATCACAATTGTTTTTTATAATTCGGGATTTTCTCTCCCTACCCGACGGGATCCCGAATATTCGGGTCCCGAAATGTTTTGGGTATGGGATCGGGAGAAAAAAAAAGTTTTTCGATTTTTTTCGGGACGGGAGTTGGGTAGGGGGTTTACGGGACGGGTCCCGACCCTATTCCACCCCTATCCAGTATCACTAGTTTGCTTATTCTGGTGTACGGACGTACTATCCGAGATACCCTGGTTGAGTGTGCATGTTTTATATTTGCATGGTTTATATGGCATGATCTTATGTGAATTCATTATGTCACGTTTATTATGATCCATGCATTATCATGTTGAGCCTACACCTTGAGATTACCTATAGAGGGGTTTCTCAACCCAAAAGCTTAGTGGATGGATTTCATGGATTTGGGTCCAGATATTCCACGCATTTCTTATGGTTTGGGAGTACCTCCTGATGCGACAGCCCAGTTTGCTACATACCATGGCGTCATTTGTTTCTCTAGAGAGAGAAATAAAAATACTTAAGTGTTCTTGGTTATTAGATGAATGGAAATCATAAACATAAATTAATTAAAAGTAATTGTTATCGAAACTAAGTGAATCAAATCCTCTAGTTATTTTCTCTCAGTGATATTTATATCAAGTATGTAGTTGTTTACTAGTTTTTCTTAATTATTTTAGTTTGAAAACCAAATTCTCTTATTTAATTTTCTAGATAAAATTTAGCCTATTTTAACTAGAAGCACTAATATAATTTTTAAGCATACTCCTCGTGGGAACGATACTCTATTTACTCTATATTAAAACTTGACAATCGTGCGCTTGCAAGCAAGATATTACGCACAATTGGATTTAACATTTATTTTCTTTCTCGGTTGATGGCATTGCGGTCTTACTGCCGCGCATTAGTAATTTTTAGTAAATATCATATGCAATTCATTATTGAATATAAAGTCACTTTTCATAAAACATGTGTCAAATAATATATCATGCTTCTTCTAGAGCTTTTACAACAAATATATGATTTATATCGATATCAAGTCAATATCTTTTGATATATATCTCATATATTTTATAACATTTTCTGATGAATATTGACAATTTTAGATCACAAATTGATATTCTTTAAGAAATTTTGATGAATTTATTTATTTATAATATTCTCAAAAAATCATTCAACCAAAGACACTTTAAATTAATATTCTTCAAGAATATTGTTAAATCTTTGATTTTATATTAATATTCTTAATTAATATTATCAAATCTTGCATCTTTTTATCAATATTTCAATATTGATACAATCTTGAATTTTTTTTATCAATATGTCAATATTAATATATTTTGACATGAGATCTATTTCTTCAATTATATTTATAGATATTGGATATCATATCAGATATCAACCATTATTTCTTCAGTGTCTCGATATACAAAATCATATATGACATCTTTATATTGAATATATCTATTCATATTCTCATTATATTATGTCAGAATCATAAATTCCTTTCGGTATATCAAAATCTTAATCATGAATCTCTCAAAATTCTCAATATGTTATATCATGATCATGAATTTTTTCAGATTATGAATAAAAAATCATGTTGTGTCACTTTTTAGCCATCAACATATATCATGATCATGAATTTTCACTGTGCTACTTCTAGAGCACCTGTAGTAACCCAGTCTCATTTTACTATATTAAATGGTTAAACGTAATTAAGTGATTTTAATTTTATTAATCGGACCAATAAATCGACTCCATGATGTCAGAAATGGTCAGAGGGTCGAAGTGGACTTGGACAAGTTCGGAAGGCCCGAACGAGATCAGAAGATCCGAAGTGATCGGATCAAGCGATGGTTTTCGAAAGCTAGATCGGAACATACCAAGGTGAGATCGGAACTTCCCATCGAGTTTGGCCATGCGCACTTATGATGTGTCGTTGATGTTTGAACACGTAACTGCATGCATGAGATCGGAACTTCCGAATTAGGGATCGGAGCTTCCGATCGTGACAGTTCGGAACGTGGCATGAAAAGTTGGATGAATCTTCAACCTATCAGACAGTTTGGAGCTTCCGATCGTGACAGATCTAAACGTCCGATCAGGAGTTCGGAACGTCCAATCTCTGCCTATAAATAGGGCATCATGGAGCCCATTTTCTTTGCTAATTCATCAACATCTTCTCTCATTTCTTGAGTGGTTTGGGGGCTTTCCAGACTTCTTTTTCGAGGGACGGTGTTACAATTGTCCCACATTGAATAATAAAACTAACAAAGAGCTAGTGGATTATAAACCCTTGAGGTAACCCCACCTAATAGGCAAATCTTTTGGGATGGACACCTCATGTGTTTATAACCTAACATTGGTGCTCTTGTTGAGAGTCGGCGTAGCGAAAGGGGCGACCTAGGAAAAGGCTACCATTGGATCAGTGTCGATAATTGGAAAAATTATAGGCCGGATTAAGGTGTATGGATGCATGAATTAAATACTGAAAGGTGAGTGAAAGTCGTCTAGAGTACGCCACCGCAGACGTCGGCTTCTCAAGGGGTCGGCAATGTTACAATTGCGCCACATTGAATAATAAAACTAACAAAGAGTGAGTTATAAACCCTTGAGATAACCCACTCAATAGGCAAGCGTTTTGGGATGGACACCTCATGTGTTTATAACCTAACAGATGGGCCTTGGCGAGGCGTCTCCGGAGTCGTATCGGAGTTGTGCCCAAGTTTTGGGGCAATAGTCAACGGGCTAACGATGGACGAAGGTATAATCCAAATTCCTATATATAGTTTGGGAGTATTTATTAGCTTAATTAAGGCTATTAGATGATTTTTAGTGACATAGTAATCTTGTTATTATTGGCTTAGGCAGTAGAGCTGGTCTAACTTACCTAATATTCTTGAGGTATGAAAGTACTGCTCGAGATACCCTGATTGTGTATGCATGTATTATGTTTGTTGCATTATTTATATGGCATGATTTTATCTGCATATATTATGTCACGATATTATGTTTTATGCATTATCATACTGAGCTTTTATCCTTGAGATATCCTATATTAGGGTGGTTATCCTAATGTGTTAGTGGATAGTTGGACACATGTACTCGTGATCAGGTCACCGATATCCACAGTAGGGTGTGTGAGCCACCTTCTGGTGCGACAACACAGAGTGCTACATACCTTGGCGCCGAGTCTGTTTGATCAGAGTTTCTTGACCTTGAGTCTTGGTATTCATACACTTGCATTCATGCTCATATAGTATTTGTATACTCATACTCTCATGCTGAGCGTAGTCGCTCACGTCCATGTTTTTGTATTTCTTGGACACCCCATTCGACGGGACAGACCTCAGGTTGGACGGAGCAGGAGGCTCAAGAAGGACTTAGTTGCAGGTTTTGGCAGCTAGTGGGAGTTAGTTAAGCAGAGTTTTTTTTGTCTATATTTCACTGGTTGGTTGGATACTGAATACTTTTATTCGATATGGTTGTACTAAATTCAGTATTTACAGATTCAACAACTTGGGTTGAAATATTGTTTTAGTTTCCGTTGTGTTTTATCTAGTTATGTTTTAAATTAAGATTATTGCATGGATAAGGTTCTAATTAGTAGGTGATCACGGTGCAGGTCACTACAGCACCAATGAACATCTCTCATAAAAATGAGTATTGACAACACGTGTTATTATAATAGCATAAATAAAACGAGAATTAACGTTG
The DNA here is from genome assembly GCF_033568475.1 of Henckelia pumila. Classification (NCBI taxonomy): domain Eukaryota; kingdom Viridiplantae; phylum Streptophyta; class Magnoliopsida; order Lamiales; family Gesneriaceae; genus Henckelia; species Henckelia pumila. The sequence goes on from NC_133123.1 coordinate 215,632,486, forward strand.
TGTTATTCCAATAACATCAATGAAACGAAAATTATTTTCATTTTCAATTGGTTATAACATCGTGCTGATAATGTGTTATAAATAATGAAAGAAATAGAGAGATGAGTATAGAGAATTTATGAGATAAACATAATTTATATGAATCAATTATTAGGTCCAATTTTTATTGAATTTAATCACTCTTATTTATAAGAGAAAATAATATAATATAAATCCTTGCAGATATTATCTTGAAATATTTAACTTGATTGTAATCTTTTAAATGATAAAGATAATCATCTATAATAACAATATATTTATTACAATCCATTTTTAATTTGAATAAAAAAGAGAATCAATTTTTGAAATTAGGTATAATTTTTGAGAACTTTTAAAAAACACTTCATATATTGTTTTTAACAAAAATTAATGAGGTAAAATTTAATGAGAAATACCTCTTAAAAATCTCTCAATCACTACCTAAAAACATGATTAATAAATAACTTCGAGCTCTTACAATACAAAAGGTAGCTAGGCTACAAACGCCACTCAGTAATATCATATAATAAAACACCAATCAGTAATATCATATAATTACTGGCATTAATTTTATACTACAAATACAAAAAGTATGCGACAAACAACACTCAGTAATATCAGATAATAACTGGCATTCTATATAGAGCCGTCAATTTGGGTTAGATCCGCCGGATTGGCCTGGCCCGCCACACAATTTAAATGGGTTGGATTGAAATTTTTTCAACCTAACAAAAGGTGGGCCTATATGGGCTAACCTGCCTAGACCCGCGACTCGCGCGAGTTGGCCCGCCGCGGGCCTGGAAAATTAATAATTTATTTTTATTTTTACTGTTAAAGATGTATTTTATAATAAAAGTTGTTATTTTTTTGTATTAATTACTTTATATAAAATTTACACACATGAAATCGATAATTAAAATTTTTATTAATATGTTTCTATTAATATTTATTTATGAATAATATTTATAATTAATTATAATATTTTTTATTTATTTTTATTTGTCGTGATTCAACCCGCGGGCCGGACCGCCTAACCCGCAAGCCACCTTGGATTGGGTTGGGTTGAGAATTTCCAGCCCGCCAGGATGGTAGGTCAGTCCGCCATCGACCCGCCAAAAGGTGGGTTTTTGATGGGCCGGCCCGCCCCGCCATGGGTTGGCCCGTTTGACATCTCTAATTCTATATATATAAGAGAGAATTTATAAGATGAAAAAATCATCATATCATTTAGAGATGTACGAACGAGTTTCATCGTACGACATAATCACATAAACTTAATGGATAGGATCGGTGCAACATTCTATCTAATCGATCAGTTATTTTTATATTAGTTCCAGATGTGAGCAGAAATTGATCTGAATCGATCTCTTTGTTTACACCAAAACAAATTATCCTATAATTAATTATTATCCTTTATATTTGAATATTTTATCAGTTTAAATTAAAGAATGTGTACTTACAATATAATATCAGTACCTCAATGGTGCGTGTGGAATAATGAGGTTAATAATAATCCTGTCGTCTTTGTAAGGCAAATAAACAAAATCATGGTCTTATATAAATGTGATGAGATCCAAAAAAGGACAAGTATTTAAAATGTTTGGTGAACATACATTGTCAATACTATAAATTTTAGCACCACATTATTTATTTTTTGAACCAGAAACTTATACTCGTTTAATGAAAAATATTTATACAAGGTAAATACTTTGTCTGCCAATATCTAACGTTTAATTTTATAGAGATGCTTAATTTCTCATATTTTATATAAAGAATTATCTTACTAAATTTTATATCATATTTATTTTTATACAATATAATAATTAAATTGAAATTTTTAAAAAATAAATATGCAAACATATTATGTTTCACACACAATGTGTGTGCCCAGTTGCTAATATATATAATATACACGCACACAAAGGTTTATGGTCATAAGATTTAATTATTGATTAATTTAATAATATATGGTTTAATCTAACAAGTTAAAAAATAGAAGGATCTCTTTACCTTATAATTTATTAATACTAGTGTATTAATGCACACGTAGCATGCTTCTATAATATTTTTGTAATTAATCTGATTTATATTCAAATGAGAATAATAATATAATTGTAAAAATTATCGATAACTAAATTGTAATTTGAAATGTTTGAAATTAAAAAACAAAAACAAAACAAAACAAAAATGTAATATTTATATTATATAAAGATAATTTTTGTAAAACAAAATATGATATCTAAATGACAGATTCTTTACATACGAGAAAAGATTTAGCAGGAACTGAAAAAAATTATTTTATAATGAAAAACACAAATCCTGAATTTTTGTTAGATTTCTTGAGTTCACAGTAAGATATCAAGAAAGTTTTACAAGTATCAGCATTCTTCTATAAGTTGCGGAGTAACAACTGTACAACAAGAGGATGATTGGTCTATAAAAAAATCCTCCTCCCAACACCATATCATATATCTCACAGCCAATTCCCTATCCTCAAAAACACGTAAGAGTCTCGGCTTTTATGGTGGCTTGGATGTCCCAAAAAAAAAAAAAAAAAAAAAAAAAAAGCTTGTCATCTCAGGTAGCTTCTAGATAACCAGGTCTGGATCTATGTCGAGAAACAAATCGTCGAGCGTGAGATTATCGTCTTCGGGTCGACCAGGCTGCAAAAATTCCAATCCGGTACTTGCATTGTCTGTTTGAACTCCAACTGAATCTAAAGCCATGAGTAACTCTTCTGCGTCGAACATTTGATCAAACGACAGGGAATCCAGCTGATCTTCCTTCTTATTAGACAAGAATTCGTAAGGTTCTTTCTTTAATTCCCTCCATATATCTTCTTGATCCACTTCTTCCCCCACTCCTTCTATCCTAAGACCCTCCTCTCTTATTCCATCACTATCCTCAATTTTATTATTATGACCATGCCCAACCTCTGATATACTAGAATAGTTGGAGTCGGAAGAGAAATCTTCGGCACCAAGTTTTGACAAGTCATAATTTGGGAAGTTAAGGCGCGCAACGGACCCATACATGGCCCGTGCGGCATCATCGTAAGCAAGTGCAGCTTCAAACCCAGAGCTGAATGTGCCCAACCAGAGTCTATTTCCCCTGTGTGGTTCCCTTATCTCGGCCACCCATTTTCCCCAAGTCCTCTGGCGAACGCCCCTGTAATTGAATCGAACATTTTCCGGACCTCCCTTGCCTTTCATACACCCTTTCTTGGATCCTTTGGCTGGAGCTTTCCGTTTTGGCTTCTCCACCGAATCAAGTTTCACGTTATATTCCTTCCATTTTGCAAGTGTTTCCGCCACGTTTTTCGTTCCATCCTTACGCCTTCTCGTTTTTCGACTTCTTGAATTATTCACAGGCTCAGAAACCAGGATAGCATCTTGATGCAACAGCGCCATCTCTGCAAAACAGAAGAATACAAGAAATCAAAAAATCGAAATCCTGGGCTTCCATTTAACACTAAAAAAAAAAAATCGAAAGTCCCATAACAATAAAGATCTTTTAAAAAAAAATCAGCAAAAAAACTAAACTCTCACAATAATAACGATCAATTATTTAAATAAATTTCCCCAACCACTAAAAAGATAGCTGGTCACTATAAAATATGACAAAAATATAAAATCATAATAGTTAAAGTAAGAAACGTGACCACCCAAGGGAATATTCTACAAGAACAAAATTAAGCTTTCATATGACTCTAAAACTACTTTCCTTGATCAACAAGGTCTTCAAATTAGCAAACAAATCCCTTAAATAAGATTAAGATCTTCAAATTAGGAAGAAAATCCCCTAATAAGATTAAGATGCACACAACAAATCAGATTCTAACCAAGAAATTCACACGCCCATATCCATATTCACAAACACACACACACACAAACAAATCCCAACAATAAAAAAACGAAAAACGGAAATCACCTTCAACAATCTCTCCCTCTTCTCTGTGAAATCCTCTATCACAATATCAGATTAGATTTTCACCTGGATATCTCTTTCTTCAAATTCTTCCTTAGCGGATATGTAGTTCTGATTTTCCTATGCGATTAATTAAAAATCACGGGGAGAGAGCGCTGCTTGGCTTATTTATAGCCTTTCTCTAGATATTTCCAAGACATGTGAAATTACCAGAACACCCTCAGGATGAATTACTTATTTTTTAATTGTTTAATTGATGTTGACGTGGCAACCGTGTGACCCGAGATTTGAGCACGTGTCGCGTGCAGCTTCGAGAAACACGTAGTCTTTTCCTACGATCGAGGGTTTTTCCTTTTTAATTTCTTTGTGTGCCAAGCAAATGGTTTTCAGCATATTCCGTGTCTCCCTATTTCCCTAATGGGGTTATTTGTATTTATCCATGTATTTTATATTTTTTACATTTATTTTTTTAATATCTTATATATTATATTAAATAAAATGAGTTTTTTTGCACCAAATCACTCGGTTAAATATTTTTAAAATACACACTTCTTTTCCGTGAAATTTTAATAGGTATCTTCAACTCTGATTTTTTTATAAAATTAGCACACATGCCCCTTCATATGAGCGATTGTTGCGCACGTGCTCCTCATGCGACTGAGTCAATAATTTGATTTTTTTGGCACCAAAATATTCATGTGAAATATTAAAATTACATATTTGAGCCATTGAGAGTATAATTTTTAAATCTATTCAACTCGTAAGATTCAATTATAAAATATTTATCAAACATTTACATTTTATGAATTTTTATTTTTATTTTTAAATTTATTATTATTAATTAATTAGTTTTTTAAAAAAATATTATTAATTTATCTTGATATCATTATTTTATTAAATCACTTCGTGTTTCCAATTTCTCCATTAAACATGCATTCATAAACAAGGATTTAAATACCTAAACGTACCAAAATATTGAACCAACATTATAAGTTCATGCATATTACTTTTTCAATTTAAGAATATATATGTTTGAACCAAAATCTAAATTTTTCGAAAATATGTATTGCACAATTTGCAGTAAATAATAAAAAAAATGGTTATATAACGATAAATTTTACTATTAAAATATATTTTTTGTATAACTAATATTTTTTATATTTATTTAATTAAAAATATTATTTTATTCAATTAAATATAGAAGTAATAGTAAATTTTATCATTATATAATTATTTTATTTTTTTTATTATTTATTGCAAATTGTGCAATGTATATTTTCAAAAATTTAGATTTTGGTTCAATACTATATAGTCATACATCGAAAAATTAATATTCTTAAACTTATCATTTTAATTAGTTTAATATTTTGGTACTTTTACGTATTAAAATCCTTGTTTATGAATGCATTTTTTTAATAAAATAATGATATCAAGATAAAGTAATAATATTTTTTTTAGAAATAAATTAATTAATAATAATAAATTTTAAATAAAAATAAAAATTCATAAAATGTAAATGTTTGATAAATATTTTATAATTGGATTTTATGGATTGAAAATATTTAAAAATTATACTCTCAAAGGGTCAAATATGCAATTTTAATATTTCACAGGGGTATTTGATGCCAAAAAAATCAAAATGTTTGTCCAGTCGCATGAGGGACATGTGTACAAAAATCGCTCATATAGAGGGGCACGTGTGCAAATTTTATAAAAGGTCAGGATTGAAGATGCCTATTAAAATTTCACAAGGAAGAAGTGTGCATTTTCAATATTTCATACGAGTATTTGGTACAAATAACTCTCGCTCGCGAGAAAAAACGTCCGCTCGAGCGAGCCAATCTCTGACTCAAAAATAAAAAGCCCCTCGCTCGAGCGGTACAATTCCTCCGCTCGAGCGAGACTGAACCAAAAACTCAGAACTTGCTCTAACCATTTTCTTTAACTCCAAAGCAATTCAAAAACATGTCGAGAATAAAATACAAACTACAACGACATGCAAACCTCAAAGCTCGAATATTCTATACAACATAATTCAAAGAAAGTACAAGTTCTAACATGCTTTCAATATAACAAAAGTTCGACATGCTATTCGAATCCTAAACCGAATCCTCACTTCTATCATCACAATCCCGATCTAGTCATGCTGCCTCTGACCTGGTCCTGCCCCACCTTTTGCCAAGCACACATACAAAGACAAGACAACAGCCGAATAAACCGATGAGAATAACATTCCCAGTAAAAGCGACATAACAAGCAATATCAACTAATATCTCATAAACATGATACAATATCAACATATTCAAATGTAAGACGAGTAAATGCATGTCTTTAAATCCGGGATATCAACTCTGATAAATGAAAGAATTTCTGCTATTTTTTTGGGATCCCGAGGATGAGATCACGTAAACAACCCACCGACTCTCCCGATCGAGGTGGTGTCATGTATCTCCATCCTCTAGACTTTGGTGCGACTATAAGGAGTATGCTGACACTAGGTGAACTTCTACAACCTAGGCCACTCGAATATAGCCCCCAGAACGTCTAAAATAAAAGGGTCGTTCTGCCCGCTGAAATCAAAGATTTAGGCTCAAGATGAATGCACATATAGAAAACGAAATGCATTAAAACATAATTCAATTAATAACAAGAGTTCAATCAACAAAATACAAGTTCCCACTCTAGAACAAGTATTGATGCAAGTATGTGATTTAGAGAAAACTCAAGAACCATCTATCTTAGTGTTCTATCCCGCTTAAACGATGTCTGCTTATACCTTTTCGATTCAAAAGCTCCAACTCTGGATAAGCTACAATAAGATATTTATATCAAAATCTATTCAACCAATAATTCAAACGATTAAGGTAAAACTCTTTACCGCTCTTCGACTAACTCTTCGACGATTCAAATTCGGCTAACTCTGGGCTAAACAATCTTCAACCAATCTGTACGGAGATAAATAAAATCCAATATCAATCAATCCAATTCAAACAACTATCAAAACCCAATCAAACTCACTAAAATTTGAAAATCTCAAACCGACGGCATAACGATTATAATCTTATCAATCGAAAACCAAAGACAGCAGTATATCGATCCAATACAACTCATAACAACAACAATACCAAAAAATCTAAAAACCCAACTTTCGAATTTTGCTTTCAAAGTTCCTAACAAATCCAAACATCGTTCTTTTTTCAATCCGAATTCGAATATACGATCTATCTTAGCTCAAGAACGACATATGCATGATTATTGATTAACATTTACATGTACATCATATTTACATATGCATGCTAAGTCCCATATTCAAGAAGAAAAGAAAATATTTTGAACGAAGTGAGATGGTTGTGACTGTATTTATTCATGTGTATGTGTGGGGCTGGGAGACGTTTTGGCCTACCTTACCAAATCATTATGGGTTTCCTTACCTTAGCACGTGTTTGTGTGGGGCTGAGAGATATCTTGGCCTTCCTTACCAAATTCAGGCCAAGATTGGGTTGGGTATTATCCTGACCTCCTTGCGGCATAGTGCACTGCAGCCCTGATCATGATCGAAATCACAGAGTCACAATTCAATGATCTAAGTTCACAGTTACAGTTCAAATCATTTATGACCATGTATCAGTTCAGTTTATGCATTTAAATTGATATGTTCGACTTAGCCATGCATATGTTTCATAAACTTTCATTCATGTTCTCCCAGTTGTTTTGAAGTTTATTTCTGTTTAAAGAAAGGGGCACAAAACAAAGGTATTTTTAGTATCAGCTATTTTTAATCTGCGTGTGCTTGTATTTTACGTAGTACTTGTTATCCCCCCCCCCCCATATTCTTGCTGAGTCTTTTAGACTTACTACACTTATTTTTTTTCAGGCAAGTATAAGTCATCTTTAAGATCGAGGGGCAAGACTATCGAGTGGACTGCGATGCGGGCACGACACATCCTTCCGACCTATGCTAGCCTTCCGCAAAAGTTTATTTTATCATTTTATAGTCTTTCATTTTGTTGATTGGACAATTGCACATGTAAGGAATGTTAGATTTATTCATGAGAATGTAATTATCTAATTGTTTTACCTTTGGAGATTTGAAGTGTCGAATTCCTTTTTTTTTTTTTCAGATTACGTTCATTTCCTCGGTCTAGTTTATTTATTGTTGTCAGTTGTTGATTTTATTTTGTTTTGTTTGCTGTCTGGGACAGGCGGGTTTGAATATATATAGAGAGGTCATGCCGATTTTTTTTTTGGAAAACCCGTATTTTTATTTAGTTTAATTTAAAGTAGAGTTAGGGTTGTTTCAGAAACACTACCCGATCAAGCCGAAATTCGCACTTTCTCAATTTCGCATATAGTTGCTTATCTCGTAACATCTACAATACAATTCTCAGATGCTGTGCATGCATCCTTGTCACAAGAATAGACAATAATATCATTAATGAAGACGATGACAAATCTATCCAGATATTCTCGAAATACCTGATTCATCATATTCATAAAGACTACCGGTGCATTCGTCAAAACCGAATGACATCACCAAAAATTCATAATGCCCGTATCTGGTCCTAAAAGCAGTCGTAGAAATATCTGAGTCTCGTACCCGCATCTAGTGGTATCCAGATCTTAGATCTATCTTGGAGTAGACAGAAGTACCCTGTAATTGATCAAATAGATCATCAATTCGCGGCAAAGGATACTTATTCTTGATGGTGACACGATTAAACTGCCTATAGTCAATACATAATCGCATTGATCCATCCTTTTTCTTGACGAACAAAACAGGTGCTCCCCACGGAGAAACACTAGGATGAATATATCCCTTATCAAGCAGATCCTGCAACTGCTGTTTCAATCCTCATCTCTGAAGGTGCCAGACGATAAGGTGCTCGGGATATAAGCGTTGTTCCTGGTACTAGATCAATACCAAATTCAACCTCTCGAACCGGAGGGAAACAAGGAATCTCATCAGGGAATACATCAGGAAACTCGCTGACCACCGGTAACTGATCAATACCAGGACTACTCGTGGACATATCAACTGCATAAATGAGGTATCCCTCCCCACCTGACTCTAAGACATGACATGCATTCAAAGCCGATACAAGTGGCATCGGAGGTCGTGCTCCCTCATCATAGAAGTACCAGCTATCACCCTCATCCGGATGAAACTGTACCAGACACTGATAACAATCCATAGTAGCGTGATACAAAGTCAGCATATCTATTCCCAAAATATAGTCAAAATATGTCATCGCTAAGATTATCAGATTAGCCGATAACACATGACCCTCAAACTCTAGAAGGCAACCCATCACTAGACGCTTAGTTACTACCTCCTGCTCCAGCGGAGTAGATACAACTAAATCCAGGTCTAATGATACATAAGGTAATCTATGTCTCTTAACAAAGCGACTAGAAATAAAGGAATGCGATGCTCCAGTATCAATTAAAACAAGTGCGGGAATACCACATAGTAAAAAGGTACCTGCAAACATGTGATCGCTTCCCTCAGTAGCCTGTTCCTGAGACAGAGCAAATACCTACCCTTGCATGTGCGGGCGAAAAACTGGAAGAACTAGTTAGTGCTGGCTGCTGACGTGGATGAGTAGAAGCCTGAGATCCCATCTGCGATCCCAATCCACTAGCAGCTCCCATACGCTGAGGACAATCTCTTCGCAGATGTCCCTGCTCACCGCAAATAAAACATGCACCAGAAGCCTTCCGACAAAAAGCTGCAGAATGCTTCCCACCACAGTGACTGCAAAATTCATTTTTCTTTTTCTTCTTTTCGAACCGGAACATACCTCGTGAACCATGAGATCCAGATGAAGTAGTATAAGAAGACATAGGTCCAGATTGCACAACAGATTGAGACCTAGGCCCAAGAGATCCACTAGGTTTTCCTGACATTATCAAATGTGCTCGCCTGTTGCTGTTATCCACTTGATGGAACCGATTAACCAGAGTCTCGTAATATGTCAGATCATCACAGAAAACAACCTGTGAATAAATATCATGATTCAAGCCTTGCAGAAAGATATCATACTTGGACGCATCACTCTCATTAATATGGGGACTGAAGGGTAGCGATCAATGAATCGCTGCTGATACTCATCAATAGTCATAGATCCCTGTCTCAGCGTAAGAAACTCCATTGATCGTGCCTGATGGACTGCTAGAGAAAAATATAATTTCTAAAACTGCGGACGGAAATCTTCACAAGTCACCCATCCTCTCTCAGTACGCGCCTGAGCTGCCTTGGCATCCCACGATAAGCATGCACATCCATCTAGAACAAACTCTAGAACCTCCATCTTCTGCTCCTCTGTACACTTGAAAGCACGAAAAACACATTCAATTATAAACATCCAGTTCCTCACTTCCTCAGGATTCTCGCCTTCCAACAAGTTTTTCGGTGCTATCTGCAGAATTTTATTGATCTTATAGCGACGTCTACCCTCGTGAGGACGATGTCGATCCTCATGATGATGAAGATGGTGACGATGCTAATGACTACCTCCCTGGCCAATACTACCATGACTCTCGTTACCTCCATCAGCCATTATCTGAAAATATTTGCACATTTAAAATCCCAAATATGCAAAATCACTCAAATCTAGGCTAAATCCCAAGTACTAATCCCAAAATCTATGCATGCTCTGATACAAAAAATGTAGTGACCCAACATTGAATCACCTACTAACTGGAAACTATGACATGCATTAAACTTAATTAAAACATAAATACTAAATAGAGAAAAACGTGCGGAAACATAACTCATAATTTACATAACAGCTTAGTACAAAAGTTCAAGGCTTAATACTGTAGTGATACAACCATATCGAAATAATTTAAAGTAAATATTATACAGCTATATCGAAATCTTGCTGTATAAAATATCCCTTGTAGACTCCTGCTCCCTAGTCCTGCCTCGAACTACCGGCTCCGTCCATCCTGCAACCTGTTCTGTGGAATGGGATGTCCAAGATAACAACTAGGACATGAGAGCTAATGCCCAATACATAAACATAAGTAAACATATGTATATGATGCATGCAACCGTGATGACTGGTAAATGGTCATCTGATAAGTCATTCTCAGTACAGGTGCCACATGAGTACTGCAATCTCGCGGATCAACCTCTGGGTGCAGCCACACTCGTCTAGTACACCAGAGTATTCAGACATACATCTCCCCGTCGTTGCGGTACTCTCAGTGAAAAACTATCAAGTATAGAGCTGAGCGGCTCTATAATCAGGTATAACAAAGTATAGGCTCAACATGTATATACACATGACATATGAATATCGAAAGCGGTAAATTATATATCATGTCATATAATAATGTCAAATAAATGAAACAGATAAACATGTATACTCGCTGGCAATCTCAGTCAATGTGTACGTACCTCTAGGCTAGTTCAAATCTAGTAGGATCCTAGGTTCCAAGCCTATATTCAAATGTTTACCGTATCACTACACAAGTTCTATAAGCCTTAACTAAGCTAATAAATACTTCCAAAAGTTAAATAGATTCCCGGACCATACCTTCGTCCGTAGTAAGCCCTTTGGAGTCGCTAGACCCGGATGACTATAACCACGCCTTGGTTATTCCAGAACTTCTATAATAACCGATTTAGCCCTCAAGTGTATATCTCACACTATATAACTGAAGAATGAAACTCGGGAATTCGTAATTCAAAATGAATTCTGAAGACCCCTATTTATAGGAAAATTCTCGTTCAAGTTCGGATCCTCTGAACTCGAGTTCGGATCGTCCGATCCAGCTCCATTCCTGCATGCAAAACACGTCGAGTTCGGACCGTCCGATCGTCACTTTGGATCGTCCGAAGTGTTCAAAGTCCGACACTTGTCAAAATTCATGACTGAGTAATCCTGCCTACTTGGTATAGGGGAGTTCGGATCGTCCGATCGCCCCTTAACTTTGAAGTCAATAGGCCTTCTTCGGAGCCCACGGACTGCTGAGTCGGAGCGTCTGAATTCCTCTTCGGACCGTCCGAACTGGCCCAAACATTGGAAGCCCAATTCTTAATTCTGAAGTCCGATTAAGCCATGGAATTGGTTAATTACTAACCCTTAATCATGTTTAACATATTATTATCTTAAAATAGAATCCGGGTTACTACAAAGCCCGTATAAAGGACAATGTCCTTAATCACAAAGAGTTGTGAACCCACGGCTAGCTGTATCTCTGAACCATTGAGGGTCACACAAGCACTGGTTTCCATGTTCTCGTTGAGATAATAAATTCAAGGACTTGAATTTATAACAAATAATAAGTTTGATAGGATCAAACAATAAGCTTATAAATGAGTTTATAAGAGCTTATAAAAATTTTAGTGCACTTGCTTAATTTCAGTGGAAGTGTTCCAAAATTAGCAGTTGCCTTTTAGTGATTTCGAAAATCAAAATGTGCATCATAATAACAAGCAAGTTAAAGTTGTCACATCAATGATGTTGGATCATTGATCGGAATTATGATGAGAGCACTGTAATGGGCGCATGATTTATGGAATTTTAAGAATACAAATCCATAATGCAAAATAATTAAAGTCTTAAATAGATTTAATTAATTTTATTCTAGTTGGCTTGGAATAAAAGAGTCCACGATGCATACATACATACATATATATATATATAACGTGTATATAAATATATATTAATATATATGTATACATATATGTGATATATATATATATATGTATATATGGTAATAATATACAATGGTTGATATATTATTACCTTAACATACAAAATTGCTCATTAAGAAAATACATAATTGTATATGTATGATTTTCGAAAAATCACTCTCAAGGATGATGTGCAAGAATTCAGCCACTATCTCTAATTGATAGAGAAATTTTGTGTGGCGTTTCTTGTGATTTTACAATCTCAACAAAAAACTTCTTCCTATCTCTCTAGTGCGAGTTCGAAGAAGAACGAGTAATCCGGTCGTGGACCTGATTCGGAGATTGAAGAAAGACATATTCAAGTTGATTGTTCGTAGGGAGTTACAATAAGATCTATCTCCGCTAATCCTGAAATAATTGGTGTCAAGTGAATTAATTCACCAAAGGTATTATCTCAAAACACCCTATGATTATCAATTAAACCATACGAGTGTTCAAGCATGTTTTGAATGTCAAAACAAAAATTTTTAAACTTTCGCTGCATCTTGGACACGAGAAAAACGGTACTCTTGACCGCTAAAATAGGTGTGATAAAAATCTACTAGCAAGCGTACCAGGTCAAATTATAGATAGTAGACAAAAGTCCAGATGTCGAACCCACATGGACTAAATATATGATTATCAAAATATATTTATTTCCACCTAATCTATACCAAACAATAAAATTGATTTGATTGAATAAATTAAAATAAAAATACTAATTAAATAAATCAATATAAAAAATTAAAATAAAATGCGCAGCAAAATATTTAGAATAAACTTCAATAACGAGAAATTCGATCAAGGACACACGCAGGTACCAAACAAATCATGCAACCAAATGACAAATTTTGGATTCAGATTAATATTAAATCACGACGAATTCCCCTAAATTATTTAACAGTCTATTTCTAGAACAATTAAACCTATTCAAATATTGACGGATCAATCTTTCATGATTCAAATCAAATTCGAATGCATTAGGAATTTTGAGAATTCAGTTTTCACCTAAAATCGCATACTGAAACCGAATACTATTTTTAGTCGGTTTAACCATATGTTAATTATTGAAGTGATCGAAATCAATTCCTCATCTGTCGAATTGGAATCGATTAACAAGTAAGTAAATAGTTGATCAAATTATTCACAAGACAGAATTTAAATCCAATAATCAATGATATAAATAAAAATCTGAAAAATCCCAAAATAATATCTAAGTATTCAACAATGATTTGTTCGGCCCAATCTCATGGCCTTGATAGAAAAAAAAACTACTACTCCATAAACGAAATCATGATTCAAACAAAGTTTTTAATCATGAACTAAAAATAAATAAAATTAAAGAAGAGAAGAAAAACTGAGTGCCGAAATCTTCAATCTCCACGCCTGTAGCCGCCGCCTCTGTGTTGTGCGATCTCCTCCCTTCTCACATCTGATAAAACTCCCTTTTATATGACTTTAAAAGCCCATGAAATAAAGTCCATAAAATAAAAGATTTAATTTCCGAAAATTCAGATTTTTCGTGATTTGCGATATCTCGCTCGAGCGGTAAAAAAAATCTCGCTCGAGTGAGCAACACTCTGCCCCAATTCTTTTTTCACGATTCTCAAGTCTCGCTCGAGCGGTAGAAAATCCCGCTCGAGTGAGACAAGTTCTTCCTCAATATTTTCTTCGCCCAAATCATTGCGTAGATGCGCATTCCTTACGCAAAAGCGCCTCGTCCTCTTTTCTTCAGTTGCGCAGAAGTGCCTTCTTTCCCGCATATGCGCCGCTTGATTCTTCATGTGGCGCAGTTGCGGCTCTCTAAGCGCAGAAGCGCTGGTTTCTTTCTTCTTGTGCTGCTCCTAAGCGCAATAGCGCTACCATTTATTTCTTTTTTATTTCTCTCTCCTAGAGCTGTTATATAGAGCTTCATCTTAGAGCTATAATATTTTCTTCTTTCTTTGCTTTTCCTACAAATAAAATTCAGAGAGTGAAATGCACACACATACTATAAAACACATAAAAACACACAAAGAACAATATGAATGCGCACAAAATAAACATAAAATAACACGAAATAATGCACACAAAATTAACTTATCATACTCCAACAAAGATCACTTTTCCGAGCCTTCGGGTTTTCCAAAAAAAATTATTTAAGTTCATAAATTTTATTGACAAAGTTACTTCATGGCTGAACTGTTTAGTTTGAGTGGATTTTATTTTAATTTTTATGTTTAATAACTTAGATTTGTGTTTTGAAGATAAGTTGCAGATTTGTATAAAAAAAAAATCCCCATTTTTATTATGAAATCATGGACGTACATCTACTCTTCAGAATTTTGGTTGATTTTGTCCACAGATTAGAGTTAAGTTGTTTGGTTTTTTATTTCTTAATTTTCTTGAATAAGTTTTTAATGATTTTTCCAAAAATAATTCAATGGATTGTTGAATGTATTTTTGTTGGCTTTATTATTTGTTAACATATATTGTTTCAAGAAAAAAAAAATAGTTTTAGGTTCCACGGTTCTTTTGTGTGTGGTTTGAAAAAAAAAAAAGAAAGTTTCAAAAAAAAAAAAAAACAAAAAGGAAATTGATGGAATGCATGTAAGCCACGTGTCGATAATCGGATGATGGCAAGGTATGTGGTAGCGTTCCCGGATTGTTGGTAACGTGCACTGTTTGTTGGCATACATATCCACTGAAGAAATAAAATAGACAAGGGCAATTTCAATCATCTGCATACACGCGTTGACCAAATGATGACGCATTGCCTTAACTACAAATAATAAAAATAAATAAATGTTTCCCACAAATACATGATTCTTAAATACGAAAACTTTTATATATATCTTACTATTTTACTAAAAAAAAAAATACCACATAGTAACGGAATTAAAATTAATTTGATGAGATTAAACACAAAATATCTAAAATATCTTTGAAAAAGAAAAAAAAAACAAAACAAAATCTCTATCTTTATTTTTAAACGTCATTTGTCCATTATAATATCCCTTTTGTGATTTCATTTTATTTTTAAATTTAAATTTGAAACAAAGATATAATACATATATACAATAAATGATAATATTCATATTTTAATCTCACACGCGTTGGTGTGCAAACGACTATTATATATATATATATATATATATATATATATATTCAATTTTTATGTGATATCATCTTATCATCATCATCATCATCATTTAATAAAATCTCAACCCCTTATAGTAATTGATTTGGTAATTTATGTGTGTAGACTAAAATACCCTTCAATTTTATTTATTGATAAAAAATAATTGAATGACAATATGGTAATTTACATGATCCATTTTAAATTCAACTTCTCATCTAAAGCCCATGTTTTCTTCACTTTTCCCACTACCCTTTATTTTTTATACATTATATTTTACACTGTGCGTGTGTAGCTAGTTTAGAGAACCCATCAAATGATTATAACTATAAACTAAATATATAATTTTGTATTTTTTTTAAAAAAATTACTTTTAAATGATTTGTGAAGTCTTATTTTCGAATTATTATATACGTGTAAGTTATATATTGATGATCTTGTTACAACGATAAGTTTCATATTTAAATCTATATATACATGTTCTTTATTAAAGTTAAGGTCCTTATATTGATCAATTTTGGTCTTTTTTTTTTATCAGAGTCCGTCGAACGAAAATTATTTATGTAACAGCGGTAGATCCAGACATGAACTTTTAAAAAATCCGAATAATGTTTAAAAAATAATCACGACACATAATTATATTTCTTTCAAAAGTTTATGTTAACATCCACGTCTCGTAATTAAACACGATGGACATTAGTAAAT
The DNA here is from genome assembly GCF_033568475.1 of Henckelia pumila. Lineage (NCBI taxonomy): Eukaryota > Viridiplantae > Streptophyta > Magnoliopsida > Lamiales > Gesneriaceae > Henckelia > Henckelia pumila. The sequence continues at coordinate 215,648,940 of NC_133123.1, forward strand.
AAATCAAAAATAAGAAGAAAAAAAAGTACATGCAAGCTATATGATTAAAATGAAATTCACCATTAACAAAAGCAAATAAAAAAAAGGCTACTTACGCAAATGAAAATGCGAATTCACTGTTAACAGAAAAACATAAACAAAAAAATACAAATGATAAGATCAAATAATTTAACGATCTTTATTATGAAATTTATTGTTGAAACTTTTTTAAAATTTTTCTAAGATAGTCATTGAAAGGAAAATATGACTTTTTTTGCAAGACATTGATTTTTTTTCAATTATTTTATTCTTTGATCTAAATTGTAATTCTGTGTTTTGCTTTTCTTTTACTCCTTTTGTATCCTTAATTATAAAAATTACTATCTTTTATTAAGTGATATTATTATTTGATTCGATTATTCATATCTTTTATTTAAAAAAGTTGTTACCTTATTGAAGACTAAATGACTAAATTCTTTCTTTGTAGGACTCTATCAAAAGAAAACAATCTTATTTAAGGATATTGCTACATATATAGATACGGAGAACAAGATAGGAGAGAGCAGAGAATACACAAAAACTTAGAAAATAATTATGAGACCAAGTAATCAAAGAATTCTCGTCGATGTCTGGTGTTGTTCACCATGTTTGGAAACACACTACAAGAAAAATGGAAAACGACAAAGGATATATCCGTTGTCGTAGGGGTCAAAAGACCGTTGTATTTTTAGGTGTTGTCAAAAGTATGCCCAATGACAACAATTTATATCCGTTGTCTTTGGACACATACCACAACGGTTTTGCAACAGTTTATATCAGTTGTCTTTGGAGGCATATGACAACAGTTCTGCAACAGTTTAAACCAGTTGTCTTTTGAAGCTTACGACAACGGTTTTGCATCATTTAAATATGTTGTCTTTGGAGATATACAAGAACGGTTTTGCAACATTTTAAATCCGTTGTCGTTTCTAAAAACAAAAAACAAAAAAAAATTAATATACAAATTTTCAATATTATAAATCAATAAAAATTTAAAATTCCAAAAATTAAATTTAATATACAATTTTCAATATTACAAATCACTCAAAATTCGAATTTTAATTCAATGCATACTAGAAAATAGAGCTATAAACTAATCTTGATAAACTTGAAACCCTGTCACAATCTTCAATCCCTCTCACAATCTTCAATCTTCAATCCCTCTCACAATCTTCAATCTTCAATCTTTGTTGGACAATACAAATGTAGCATTCTCAATTATAAGAATATATTTTTCGAATCATTCGATATATAGACAAGAAATCTCAATTATAAGAACAATACAAATGCGGTAAAACAACATGATAACATGACCTCAATTTGCTGCGCACCAGCGGAAAGAATTCTTCGATATTCGTGAATAATTGTTCCTCCAACACAATAATGAACCTGACACCGAGATAATCACCCAATGCTAGCATGACCTTCTCAATTTGTTGTGCGAGCTCGCGAGTAGGTTCAAGAACCAAAGCCTGGCATTCAACTACATTATAGTCTAGCTGCTGCAGAACTCCAGATCAGAAGGTCGCAGTTTTCCCAGTTCCAGATCACCGGGATATTCTAAACAATTGTTCTAGTCAACTAAGCCGCCCAAAAGAAGGATAAGGGTCGCTTGAGTTTGAGAATAGCATTTGTGATGTGGAGTACCACATTTCATTGGTAATGGACATTGGATGTCCGAAGCATACAGATGATGACACATAGGATATGGTCATAGAACAACCCTCGTAGGACTTTCCAAGTGGTTATCAGTTTTCTAGTGGATGAAGTCCTGATTATGGTTGTACACCATTAGTCCTTATGACCCAGGACAACACTAGGCTCTGTGTATTGTTACGCCTTAAACGCATATAAATCTCGAATTATGAGATTAATGTTTTTAATGCATTAACAAGTCTTATTTCTCTATGTTTTGATGATTAACAAAACTAGGTTAAAATGTTACTAATATTTACATTGAGCTTATTACAGAGTTAAAATTTTCAAAGATGAATTAATACTAAATTCATACTCAAAGATCAGAAACAAAATTCGAAGAAGTTTACTACTACGGGATCGGAAGCTCCGATTGGCGATCGGAACCTCCGATCATGATCAGAAGCATCTTCGGAAGCTAAGGGTAGATCGGAAGCTCCGATCTTGGTTCGGAAGCTCCGATCTATTTCAGGGATTTTTTATATTGGTCGGAATGAGGAACGGAAGCTACGAAGAACAAGTTCGGAAGCTCCGATCGTGGTTCGGAAGGTCCGATCAGTTTCTATGTAAAATTATATTGTTCGGAAGCAGATCGGAGGCAACGAAGTGAAGCAGATCGGAAGCTCCGAACAGGATCGGACGTTCCGATCCTGAACGGCCGCCTGATAATCTTGTCCGGAAGACTTTTGCCCGACACCATATTTATTGCGCCGATCGGAAGCTCCGAAGTGGATCGGACGTTCCGATCCAGTACACCCGCGTGTCTCAGAATTCAAATTTCGGAAGCTCCGATGCAGGGATCGGAAGTTCCGATCGATGTCAAAATTTCAGCTATAAAAGGAGGCATTCCGAGGCCATTCAAATCATCCCAACATCTTCAAGTCTCTCAATCCTCTCAAGCATCATTCAAGTCATTTGTTGAGCAATTTGTAGCCCCTTTTGAGTGTTCAAAATATATTCACATATCGAGTTGTATTCGGGGTTGTAATATCGAGGGTTGTTAGTTTGTGAGTTGGTTGCTCGGTTTTATAAACACTTGTGTGTGAAGCCAAGTGTATTTTACGAGTGTTGAGGCTATCCTTGGAGCCCTTAAGGCCAAGAGTGTTGAGTTGTATCGGCGCGGTGATCGTGTCAAGTTGTAAGGCTATCCTTGGAGCCATCAAGGCCAAGACGTTCGAAGTGCTAGTGGATCCTTGGTTAATCGACTTAACCAAGAAGGGGAGACGTAGACGATTTATCGTCGAACTTCCATAAACATCTCTTATCCCTTTTACTGCTTTATTTACATTACGCATTTATTTACCGCACTTATTATTTGATTGCTTAAGTCTTCCGCTTGCGTACTTGCATAATCGCTTTAAATTGCTAAAGTTGCCAATAGAACCTAAATCCCCCCCCATTAGGTTCTAACAAGTGGTATCAGAGCCATTTGAAAATACTTTTCAAAACCTTTTTATGGCAAACCTAGCAAGTGATTATGCTCAAGGGCAATCTACTAATCGTCCTCCTCTTTTCAATGGCATAAACTACGGGTATTGGAAAAATCGTATGTCCCTATATATCCAATCCGTAGACTATGACCTATGGAAAGTGACGGTGAAAGGTCCCTATACACCTATGAAAATAGTTGATGGGGTTGAAATTCCTAAGGGAATGGATGACTTTTCAAAAGAGGACATGAAATTAATTTCGCAAAATGCTAAAGCTATGAATATCTTGCACTGTTCCTTAGATATGAACGAGTACAACCGGATATCGATGTGCTCATCGGCTAAAGAGATATGGGACAAGCTAGAGATATGTCACGAAGGCACCAACCAAGTGAAAGAAACAAAGATCGACTTACTCCAACTCAAATACGAAACATTTGAGATGGAATCCAACGAAGATGTTGACACCATGTTTCGAAGGCTTACTCAAATCATCAATGAGTTAGCACAATTGGGAGAACAATATCCTACCAAGCAAGTTTGGAGGAGAGCTCTTCGTGCCCTACCAAAAGAATGGGATGCAAAGAGAACCGCCATCATCGAATCCAACAAAGGGGACACTGCCGCCTATGATCTTGATCAACTACATGGGACCCTAAAAACCCATGAGTTAGAAGTGTCCACAAGAAAAGAATCAAAGAAAGAAGATGTCAAGCACAAAGGGATAGCCTTGACTACACAAGTCGAAGAAGATGACGATGATGACATGGCTCTCTTCGCAAGAAAATTCAAGAAATTCATGCGAGGAAACAAATTCAAAAAGGACAAGAAACCTGAGAAAGAAGTGACCTGCTACAACTGTCAACAACAAGGTCACTACGCCAATGAATGCCCACTCAAGAAGAAAGTGGACAAAGGAAAGAAGAAAGCCCTACTAGCTACCTGGAGTGATAGCGACGACGACGACGAGGAAGCAAACCTCTGCTTAATGGCTAAAAGTGATGACATCGTCTCTGACGACGATGACGAGGTACCTACTTACGATGAACTCTTACATGCTTATAAAGATATGTTTGATATGGTTAAGGTTCTTAGAAAAGAGAATAGAAATCTTAAAAAGGAATTAGAAACTAAGGAGCATGATAACCTTAGACTTAAGGATGACTTAGATCACTTAGAAAAATCTTTCGATAAATTCAATGTGAGTAGCAATAAATTAAACAAGCTACTTAGCATGCAGAAATGTAGCTTTGATAAGGGAGGAATAGGCTATGGTAAGAAGTCTATAGACTTTGCTAGTCTAATAGCTAAGGCTAAGATGAGATCACCCCCTACTTGTTCTTATTGTTGCAAATCTGGTCATGTTAGACATAAATGCAGATCATTGAAATATCAATATGTTCAAAAGAGCTATATGAAATGGAGGCCTAAGAGTACTTAACAACTCATTAGTCGACATTATGAGATCACAATCTAAGGGAGTTCAATATAGACCGGCTTAAAAATGCCTTGACTTGCGGCTGGTCTCCCTGTTGAACGTTGCTCTGTCCAAGGAAATAGGTTTTTAAAGTAGCCATATGCCCTACCTACTACTGGGAGCACTCTTGGAAAGTGGCGATGATGTTGCTATGAGAGACTGAACTCTTAGAAGTCTATTTTGTATCTCTCTTTTCTAACATTGTGGACCCAAAAGAACTAAAGGGTACCAAAATCAATTATTTTCAGGGAAACAAGAAAAATGTTATCCCTAGCATATGGTATCTAGACAGTGGATGTTCTAGACATATGACGGGGAACAAGGATCTTCTTCAATCAATCAAACCAAAGGAGAAGGGGACTGTCACCTTTGGAGACAACAGCAAAGGAGTAATTGAAGGCATCGGCTCAATAGGTATATCTAATTCTTGTCTAATTGATGATGTACTCCTAGTGAAAGGACTTAAGCATAATCTACTAAGCATAAGTCAATTGTGCGATAGAGGTTATGAAGTCAAATTCACTCCCCAACACTGCACTGTATCATTTATTAGTGACAAATCCATAAAATTCAAAGGATATAGAAGTGAGAACGTTTACAAGGTCTCTTTAAATAATTTATCTTTATCAAATATAAAAAGCCTTGTATCCGTGAATGTTGATGATAACATTCTTTGGCATAGACGATTGGGTCATGTTGGTCCTAGTACCATCGAAAAACTTTTAAAACTTGACTTAGTCGTTGGTATGCCAAAACTTGATTTGAAACTTGATTCTGTTTGTGATGCGTGTCAATTTGGCAAACATACAAGGGAATCTTTTAAAAGCAAAAATTTTGTATCCACTTCTATGCCCCTTGAACTTCTCCACCTAGATCTATGTGGTCCCTCGAGGAACGCTAGTTTAGGAGGAAAGCTTTATGCGTTTGTCATTGTAGATGATTTTTCACGTTACACGTGGACATTGTTTTTAGCTCACAAAAATGATGCCTTTGAGTATTTTAAAACTTTTGCTAAACGAGTTGAGAATGAGAAAAATCTTTCAATAAAACAGATCCGTAGTGACCACGGAACTGAATTTCAAAATGAGAATTTTTCAAACTTTTGTATAGAAAAAGGCATCGGTCACAATTTTTCTTGTCCTAGGACTCCTCAACAAAACGGGGTCGTTGAGAGGAAAAATAGGACACTAGTAGAGATTGCAAGGACCATGTTATGTGAGCATTCTCTACCAAAATATTTTTGGGCTGAAGCAATGAACACTGCCTGTTACATCATCAATCGCGTATCAATAAGGCCAATTCTCAAGAAAACTCCATACGAGTTATGGAGGGAGAGAAATCCTAACATTTCATTCTTTCGGGCTTTTGGATCTAAGTGCTAATTCACAACAATGGTAAGGACAACCTTGGCAAATTTGATGCCAAATCCGATAAAGGTATTTTTCTTGGGTATTCTACTACAAGTAAGGCTTATAGAGTATTCAATAAGCGCACCTTACTTGTTGAAGAATCAATGCATGTTATTTTTGATGAATCTATGTCTACTATTGTTCGCACTAACAATGATGATATAGAAATACTTGAAGAAGAGATGGTTTCCTCAAGCTTAAATGATATAGATGCTACAGTTGAGGAAACACCACTTCCTAAGGAATGGACACATCACAAAGATCATCCTAAAGATCTGATAATTGGAAGTCCATCAAAGGGAGTATCTACTCGCTCTTCTCTCAATAATATTTGTAATCATCTTGCTTTTGTTTCTCATGTTGAGCCAAAATGTGTTGATGATGCTTTACTTGATGATTCCTGGATTATTGCTATGCAAGATGAGTTAAATGAATTTAAACGCAATAATGTTTGGGATCTTGTTTCTAGGCCGCATGATAGACCTGTGATAGGTACTAAATGGGTGTTTAGAAATAAACTTGATGAGCATGGCACCATCACTAGAAACAAGGCTAGGCTCGTAGCTAAAGGATATAGTCAAGAAGAAGGCATTGATTATGATGAGACTTATGCTCCTGTTGCCCGTCTTGAATCCATTCGTATGTTACTTGCTTTTGCATGCTCTAGAAATTTTAAACTATTTCAGATGGATGTTAAAAGTGCTTTCTTGAATGGTGATTTGAAAGAAGAGGTCTATATTGAACAACCTGATGGCTTTGTTGATAAATTGTTATCTGATCACGTATATAGACTCAACAAAGCTTTGTATGGATTGAAACAAGCTCCTCGAGCTTGGTATGAAAAACTCTCTTCTTTCCTTATTACCAATGGCTTTACTAGAGGAATTGTTGATATTATATTGTTTACTTTATCTAGAGATAATGATTTGCTTATTGTGCAAATTTATGTGGACGATATCATTTTCGGTTCTACTAACGAAGATCTTTGCCAAGAATTTTCTAAGCTTATGCAAGATCACTTTGAGATGAGCATGATGGGGGAACTTAACTATTTCCTCGGATTACAAATCAAGCAGTGCAAGGATGGGTTCTTTGTGAACCAAAGCAAATACATAAAGGAGATTCTAAAGAAATTCGGGATGGAGAACACAAAATCATCATCCACACCGATGAGCACAGCAATCAGACTCGACAAGGATGAAAATGGTAAAACTGTAGATCAATCTTCCTTTCGTAGTATGATTGGCTCCTTATTATATGCTACTGCTAGTAGACCGGACATTATGTTTAGTGTTTGCTTGTGTGCACGATTTCAATCATGTCCAAAGGAATCACATTTGTTCGCCTTAAAACGCATTTTCAAATATCTTTCAAATACTCCAAATCTCGGCTTGTGGTATTCGAAAAATTCTTTCTTTGATTTAAAAGCATATTGTGATGCCGACTTTGGTGGATATAAGGTGGACCGAAAAAGCACTAGTGGAACCTGTTTCTTTTTAGGAAACTGTTTGGTTTCTTGGTTTTCCAAAAAGCAAAACTGTGTTGCGTTGTCAACGACCGAAGCCGAATATATGGCTGCCGATAGTTGTTGTGCGCAAATTCTTTGGATGAAGCATCAATTGCTCGACTATGGCGTCTCTTTTTCAAAAATCCCTATTTTCTGTGACAACACTAGCGCCATTTGTCTTACAAAGAATCCGATTCAACATTCGCGCACCAAACATATTGACATTCGTCATCATTTTATTCGTGACCACATCGAACGAAATGAAGTTGAACTTCAATATGTTGACACTAAAAATCAAATTGCCGATATTTTTACAAAACCACTAGATGAAAATACTTTTATTCGTTTGCGTGGTGAACTTGGCATGATTGAATTGTAATCACTTGTAGGCATAAATTAAATTTAATGTCATATTAAGGGGGAGCTTAATATTAAATTCGAGCAAATTAATTTTGGATAATGCAAATCAATTGTATTTATTCAAAATTAAGAAGCTCACATTTTTATGTGAATTATTTGCTTAAATGTTAAATAAAATAAATTTTAAAAGAGTAGAAATCATGCATTCTTCCTATGGCAGATCGGAACCACCGCTCCAGATCGGAACCACCGATCCAGATCGGAACCACCAATCTGTATCCCGCCACTTTTCATCTTGCGCGGTAATTTTTCCCTCCTAGATGCGGATCGGAACCACCGATCACGATCGGAACGTCCGATCCCCATCTAATCCGACTTTTCAAATTACTTTTAACCGTCTTATCTTTAATTACCGCCTCAGGATCGGAACGTCCGAAGCTTGTTCGGAGCTTCCGATCGACACGTGGCCTTACCTCAGTGGACCGCACGATCGGAACGACCTATCCAGATCGGAGCTTCCGATCGTTCCATCCCCTATAAATATCAGATCGCTCATTCCGATTTCTTGCACCTAAAATTCTTCTCTTATCTCTATTTTATCCGATTCCAACATATTAAAATGCCTGTCAAACGCCGTCGCGATCAGGCGAGTTCTAGTCGTCCTATTATTGTCCGTGATCCTACCCAACCAGCTGTGTCTAGGCCCATACCTGATGATTATTTACATCGTCAGATTCATCCGGGTCGTATCTTAGATACTACTTACTTGGCCCAATCCCATCTCCTACTGTTGAACTTAATCAATGTTCAACATTGGGAATCCTTTTTTCAGCCATCTGTCCCCGACCGAATCTTTCCTCCACTAATTCACGAGTTCTATGCCAACCTTGAACTCGAATTAGGGCATGGTGATATCACCATTGCCACCATCGTTCAAGGTAGGCATATCATTTTTTCTTCTGCTGATCTGTCCTCCTGGTTTGATCTTCCCAGAAATGGACCCGGTGAATACTTTTCCCAAACTTGGCCACAAAATGATCCAAACTTTGATCGTGATCTCTTTCTTTCTACTATTCTCGGTCGTCAAGCCACTGCTGCTGATGATCGAATCCATCTCAAGAGTCTTTGTCCTGATTTCCAAATCATTCAAAAACTCATCACCACATCCATAGTTCCCCGCAGTGGAGACCTCTCCACTTGCAAATATCTGGATTTGTATATTCTTTTTCATATCATCTCCTCTCGACCTTTTAACCTTCCGCGCCTTGTTATGCAGACTATGCATCACACGGCAACGACGGCTAAAAAGGTTTCCTTTCCTTTTGCCCGGTTTATTAACCGGATTTTGAGTCGTTTTGATATTGATTTTGAGGGGATCCCTTCTCTTGAAATCCAGTCGAGTCATATCATCAACCATCAGTCTATTATCAGGATGGATTTATCTTGGAATCCTGTGTATTCTCGATGGGTTGATGATCCTAGTCGAGCTTTTTCTAGATTTTCTCCTATTTCTGATTTTCATCGAGACTTTTCCTCTCTTCCTCACTCTATCCAAACCAAAGGCTTTCCGACTGGTCCGCCCAACACTGATATTCCATCCTCTTCCAGTTTTGAGGCCTTTGCGTCTACCATTGGTGATCTTCCTTTCCAGGCTCCTGAGGTCCCTCCTACACCAATAAACCAATTTCCTAGCGACCGACTCTTCGAGGCTCTTCATCGCATTGAGACGAGTATGCACACTCATTTTACCGAGTTGACTGCTAGAGTTGCCTCTCTGGAGACTCGATTTGATGATTTCGCCGCTCGCTACCCTCCTCCGCAGCATGATGATGACTCTTAGATTTTTATTTTATTTGTATTTTTTTCTCTTCTTTCTTGCGTTGTATTAAAAATTTATTATTGTAAATGAAATTGTTGAGTATTTTTTATATGTTTCATTACTTTTTGTTTATCACAAAGGGGGAGAATTAATGGTTAAAATATTAATTAAGATAAAATTTGTTTATCTGATAAAATTTGTTTATCCGTTAAAATCTGTTGCTTAATAAAAATTGTTTATGATTATCGTATATTTTATCTCCTGTTTTTAACCATGTTTTGTGATCATCAAAAAGGGGGAGATTGTTACGCCTTAAACGCATATAAATCTCGAATTATGAGATTAATGTTTTTAATGCATTAACAAGTCTTATTTCTCTATGTTTTGATGATTAACAAAACTAGGTTAAAATGTTACTAATATTTACATTGAGCTTATTACAGAGTTAAAATTTTCAAAGATGAATTAATACTAAATTCATACTCAAAGATCAGAAACAAAATTCGAAGAAGTTTACTACTACGGGATCGGAAGCTCCGATTGGCGATCGGAACCTCCGATCATGATCAGAAGCATCTTCGGAAGCTAAGGGTAGATCGGAAGCTCCGATCTTGGTTCGGAAGCTCCGATCTATTTCAGGGATTTTTTATATTGGTCGGAATGAGGAACGGAAGCTACGAAGAACAGGTTCGGAAGCTCCGATCGTGGTTCGGAAGGTCCGATCAGTTTCTATGTAAAATTATATTGTTCGGAAGCAGATCGGAGGCAACGAAGTGAAGCAGATCGGAAGCTCCGAACAGGATCGGACGTTCCGATCCTGAACGGCCGCCTGATAATCTTGTCCGGAAGACTTTTGCCCGACACCATATTTATTGCGCCGATCGGAAGCTCCGAAGTGGATCGGACGTTCCGATCCAGTACACCCGCGTGTCTCAGAATTCAAATTTCGGAAGCTCCGATGCAGGGATCGGAAGTTCCGATCGATGTCAAAATTTCAGCTATAAAAGGAGGCATTCCGAGGCCATTCAAATCATCCCAACATCTTCAAGTCTCTCAATCCTCTCAAGCATCATTCAAGTCATTTGTTGAGCAATTTGTAGCCCCTTTTGAGTGTTCAAAATATATTCACATATCGAGTTGTATTCGGGGTTGTAATATCGAGGGTTGTTAGTTTGTGAGTTGGTTGCTCGGTTTTATAAACACTTGTGTGTGAAGCCAAGTGTATTTTACGAGTGTTGAGGCTATCCTTGGAGCCCTTAAGGCCAAGAGTGTTGAGTTGTATCGGCGCGGTGATCGTGTCAAGTTGTAAGGCTATCCTTGGAGCCATCAAGGCCAAGACGTTCGAAGTGCTAGTGGATCCTTGGTTAATCGACTTAACCAAGAAGGGGAGACGTAGACGATTTATCGTCGAACTTCCATAAACATCTCTTATCCCTTTTACTGCTTTATTTACATTACGCATTTATTTACCGCACTTATTATTTGATTGCTTAAGTCTTCCGCTTGCGTACTTGCATAATCGCTTTAAATTGCTAAAGTTGCCAATAGAACCTAAATCCCCCCCCATTAGGTTCTAACATGTATTAATACAGCACTTTGATTAGTTTACTGGCTCCAGGAGAGCACCACAGTGGCATGGTTGGGTGTAGCTATGACATACATGGGAGTCAGTGGTTGTAGTCGGAGATTCACCGCACATTTATGAAATTTAGATATCCTATATGATCTGAGGAAATGATAGTGTATTCAGTCTCTGGCCAGGGCGTGATCTATGTTTTAGGGAAATGGTTTCTCTAGTTACATATACAATATCACTATGCATTATCCAAGAAGGTAGAATATAGTTTTCGAATCAAAGGCAACTCTCGATATACCAATAGTTGCTAATTCGATCAGGATATATGAGATGAAGGGACTGTACTGTACGTTAACCATAATCGACTGGTTCTTGCAGGCACTATCAGTGATACCTAGGGAATCATGGGGCGGTGCTACTTGACGCTCTTACCATGATTCGATGGGTCAAATAAAAAATGAGTTCTGGCATTTTATGACCAAGGAGTTGATATATAAAATGGGGCTAATAAGGGTGACCCTACATAAAGGAAATTGTCCTGAATCACAAAGAGTTGTGAACCCACGACTAGCTATATCCCTGAACCATTGAGGATCACACAAGTACTGTTTTTCCTGTTCTCGTTGAGATAATAAATTTAAAGAGTTGAATTTATGATAAAAAAATTAGACTGGATCGATATATAAGCTTATAAATGGTTTATAAGAGCTTATAGAAATTTTTTAGAGCAAAATTAATTTAAAAGATTTAATTAATTTTTTTGAGTTGGACTTGGATTTAAGGATCTAAAAAATATATATATAAATGCATATATATATATATATATATAATATATATATTTATGATTGTGGGACCTTATATATATATATAAATATATATTATTATAATTTAAGAAAAAATTGAATTGAATTGAATGATTTGCCGACAACTCATTCATTTTCCCTCAATCAATTACATTCATTCGATGCTCTTAGAAAAAAATAGAACGAAAAAAAAAGTTTTCTTCTCTGCTCGTAGTTCTTCTAACGGCCGGTTGTATTCTTCTTTTATTTCAACGCAGAATTTCTTCTATTTCTTAAGTGCGTTTTAGAAGAGGAACAGGAAATCTGGTCCTGGACCTCATTTGAAGAAAGGAGGAAAAATCTAGTTGATTGTTCGTAGGGATATACAACAAGAGCTATTTCTGTTTATTCCGAAATAGTTGGAGCCATCATTAATCTTTTAAGATTCATAGGTATAAATATTTTATTCTTTACGAATATTATATTAACCATACGAATGTCCAAGATAATTTTGAACGTCAAAATAAAAATTTTAAACTTCCGCTGCATCTTGGGCACGAGAGATCCGGTATCCCAACAGTGGTATCAGAGCCGGGTTCTCTATTACCGTATGATTTATTTCATGTTGAGTATTTTTGTTTCTAACCGCATAAGAAAATTTATAAAATCGCTACGTCATAATTTTTTTTTAAAATATATATATATATATATGGATATATGTTATATTATAGTAATAACGATATATATATATATATATACACGATATATGTATATATATTTATGGATATATATAATAATGATATATATATATATATATTTTTAATAATGATAACTAGTGGGCCAATAGCCAATAAATAATTGCAATGGTTGCAATTCGTGAATTGCATGAAATACTGTGTATGAATATCAATTATTTTGCACGGTCCACTTAATGGCTGACCGAATTGTTCGGGCAGTGGGTATTTCGAAAGGAGTTTTGGACCCGATGCGATTTTTAAAATATTTTTTTATGAAATAAATAATTAGAATGTGAGTTTAATTATTTATAGTAAAATGAATTTTACAAGAAAATCAATTATTATTGAATTAACTAGAAATTAAATAAAGATGTTTATTTAATTTGTTAATTCATTAATAATTGTGCGATTAGTAATAAAATTACAAGATACATGACTTGATGTATTATATAATATTTGATATTATTATTCCGTGGATGATCGAGAGTCATGACCAATGTGCTAGGTGAATGCTAGGATTTATTTTTCATTCAATTTTGTAATAATGAATTATCATTGCATAATGAGCTTGTTCTATAGCTCAATCCCCACCCCTAGTGATGTATCCCTTTATGTGCCATGGAATTTTAATGTACGACATTAGAATTAGTGGGAGCTCGAAGACGATGCAGATGATAATCAAAACTGAAGACCGAAGATGTGTAAAATAAATGATACAATGTAATAGGATTGCATTGCATACCTGCATTACCTAGGGTACGACCTAGATTATTGTCTCGGTAAAACAAGGATCGACATAGATCTCGGTGATCGATCATCCTAAATATTTATTATATATATGCGATATATATGGTAAATCCGGTAGTGTGTTATAAGATAACAAAATTTCATAATCCGACAAACATACTACAAACATGGCACGATTTTGAAATGTTCAAAAGATGAGATAAATTTCAAAATTAAAATCCCTTATTTTGAATATGATTCAAAATTTATATCAAGACCGTTAAAGGGAAAATTAAATTGTTTAATGATTACTTCCTTCCATCAACGGTGGTTGCATGATGAACGCTACCCATGATCAGGTCTGGCTCATATTATTGGGGAGGCCTGGACATCGAAAAGCTGTGACTTCCACTGACATATGTGATGTGAGTTAGGTGAAACTCTCATAACTTCGGCTCATATTATTGGGGGATCTTATGGGACCGTCCACTGTAACTCGACATTGATGGGTCGGTTTGACATGAAATTTATATGAGGCGTCATATTATTGAGCTCATATATAATCATGAGGCGAATAACATGAAGGTTACATTGGATGTAATTGGAAACTACCTTTGGAAATTGAGATTGGCTGATATTATTCAGGGATCAAAATTAGCCAGTTGGACTTCATGTTCTCACTGAGGAAATATGATTTCTCGTTTTCATTAAAGGTGGTGAAATTCATAAAATAAAAGACCATACTTTATGTCTTATTAAATTGATTAAATAATCAGTAACATTTTATATGTTTCTAATTTCAGTAAAGATTTCGAATATGGCTCATCGCAATCCACTATCTGTTATCCTCGATAACAACTTACTCTACCAAATTACTCTGATTGGCTAAGAAACCTAAAAATCATACTCGCGTCGGATAAGTTAACATATGTACTAACAAAAGAACCTCCAAAAGAGGTAGCTAAAGACATCAGCCCTGATGAGCTGAATAAGCTTGAGACGTGGTGGGACCATGATCTTAAAGCAAAGTGTTATATGTTGGCTTCGATGTCAAATGAATTACAAAGGCGATTTGAGGAGGCTATGAATGCTGCTAGCATTCACCTACACCTACAAGAGTTGTATGGTGCACAAACAAGAGATGAAAGGTTCACAACCGTAAAGGCACTCATGACTACACGTATGCGAGAAGGGACTTCGGTTCATGAGCATGGTGTCCGCATGATTGGGTACATTGAGCGGTTGGTAAGCCTAGACATGGTACTTCCCCATGAGCTTTTAGTTGACGTCCTGCTATTGTCTTTACCAGATTCATTTGATGGATTTGTGGTAAACTTCAACATGAATAAGATTGAGGCCACCCTTGAAGAGTTGATCAACATGCTTACTTCATTTGAAGCAACCATGAAAAAGGAGAAACCGGTTCTTCTAGTTGGCTCTTCGTCTCGTGTGAATAAATGGCCTAAAGGAAAGGGCAAGAAATGTTCTGCCCCAACCCGAAAAAACAAACCCATCAAGAAGCATCTGTTGAACGCTCCCAAATCCGACAAAGACGATGTATGCTATCACTGCAAACAGCCAGGGCATTGGATGCGAAACTGTAAGGATTATCTAGCTCAGAAACGTTCTGAAAAAGGTATATTCTACATTGAAGTAAACGTTTTAATTAATTCTTCTTCTTGGGTATTAGATATCGGATGTGGTTCTCATCTATGCAATGATTTGCAGGTGATGACAAGAAGCAAGAAGCTCCGAGAAAGTGAGACTTTCTTGAGATTGGGCAATGGAGAAAGAGTTGCTGCAAAAGCCATTGGAGATGTTTATTTGTTGTTGAATAATAATTTCAAGTTGTATTTGAAAGATGTTTTATTTGTCCCTGATCTTGTAAAGAACATCATTTCCATTCCTATGCTTGATAGAGATGGATTCACTTGTGGTTTTGTAAAATATACAAAAATGAATTTTTGGTTGCAAACGGGAAATCGGAAAACGATCTATACAACTTAGAAATTAAAGAAATCCCATTGAACAATATTCAAACAAAAAGAAAGGTTGATAGTCCCAACCCTGCACACTTATGACATGCTAGACTTAGACATTTATCCCAAGAAAGGATGAATAGGCTAGTGGGAGCGGGCATGTTTTACATGACCGATATAAGCTCTTTACAAGCCTGTGATTCTTGTCTTAAAGGAAAAATGACCAAGTTACCATTTGATGGTAAAGTCGAACGTGCACATAACCTATTGGATTTGATCCATACGGATGTGTGTGGTCCACTTAGTATTGGTACTAAGTATGGACATACTTACTTCATTACCTTTACCGATGATTATTCAAGGTACGGATATGTGTTTTTGATGAAACACAAATCTGAATCTTTTGAAAAGTTCAAAGAATTCAGAAATGAATTTGAGAAGCAACATGGTAAAAATATTAAAACTATTCGATCTGATCGAGGTGGAGAATATTTAAGTACCGAGTTTCAAGACTATCTAAAAGAGAATGGAATTCTCTCTCAGTTAACTCATCCTGGCACACCACAATTAAATGGTGTTGCAGAACGTCGAAATAGGACATTGATGGATATGATCCGATCAATGATGAGTTTCGCTGAATTACCTTCTTAGTTTTGGGGCTATGCGCTTGAAATGGCAATGCTGTTGTTGAACAATGTTTATACTAAAGCAGTGAACAAAACACCATATGAGATATGGAAAGGAAAGATTCCTAAATATTCTTACATGAGAATATGGGGATGTCCTGCTTATGTAAAGCAGGAAGTGGAAAATAAATTGGATAGTCTATCCATTTTATGCTACTTCATAGGGTATCCAAAGAATTCTATTGGATACTATTTCTATTATCCTAAAGAAAAAAAAGTGTTTGTTTCTAGGAATGCCACCTTTCTTGAGAAGGAGTTTCTATTGGATAGAAAAGGCAGTGTAATAGAGTTTGAAGAGGTTCAAGTACAACCTATAGAAGATCCTACACCCCAACAGCCAATCAAAGATATACACACACCTAGAAGATCCGAAAGGACTTCAAGACCACCTACGAGATATGGTCTGATTCTTGAAGGTGATCAGGTTGGACTTGAAGTTGGATATGATCCAAGAACTTTCAAAGAAGCTATTTCTGATGTCGATGCATCCAAATGGCTTGAAGCTATGCAATCAGAGTTTGACTCGATGCATTTCAACCAAGTTTGGACCTTGGTAGATCCTCCTGATGGAATCATTCCCATAGGTTGTAAATGGATTTACAAAAGAAAACTTGGGGTGGATGGGAAGGTATTGACCTTCAAAGCTCAATTGGTGGAAAAAGGTTATACTCAAAGGCCAGGAATTGACTATGAGGAAACTTTTTCACCAGTAGCTATGTTCAAGTCCATTAGGATACTGCTAGCCATAGCAGCATGGTATGACTATGAAATATGGCAAATGGATGTAAAGACAACTTTTCTTAATGGCAACATTAAAGAAGAGATTTATATATCTCAACCAGAGAGGTTTACATCCATGAAAAGTGAGCATAAGGTATGCAAACTTTAGAGATCTATTTATGGTCTTAAACAGACATCAAGAAGTTGGAACTTCAGATTTGATGACACTATCAGAGAGTTTGGTTTTGTTAAAAATCCTGAAAAACAATGTGTGTATAAGAAAGTTCATAGGGATGCAGTAACATTCCTAATACTTTATGTTGATGACATTATACTCATTGGAACTGATGTAGGAATGCTGCAATCAACTAAAGTTTGGTTATCCAGTAAATTCTTGATGAAAGATATGGGTGAAACATCCTATATATTGGGCATAAAGATCTATAGAGATAGATCAAAAAGGATGTTGGGTTTGACCCAAGACACCTATATAGATACCATACTTAGGAGGTTCTCTATGGAAGAGTTCAAGAGAGGACATCTACCAATGTGTCATGGAATTTCTCTATCTAAATCAATGTGCCCTAAAAATGACGAGGATATAGAGATGATGACACGCGTACCGTACGCATCAGCCATTGGTAGTGTCATGTATGGTATGATTTCAACAAGGCCTGATGTTGCATTTGCGGTCCAATGCATTGGAAAGCTGTGAAAGATATTCTGAAATACTTGCAAAGACTAAGGATATGTTCATAGTATACGGGGGTGGAGAATTAAAATTGGAAGGCTATTCCGACTCTAGCTTCCAATCGGATGTGGATGATTCGAAATCAACCTCTGGATTTATATTCACCCTAAATGGTGGCGCTGTCTCTTGGAAGAGTTCCAAGCAAGACATCGTCGAGGATTCCACCATTGAGGCAAAATATATAGCAGCATCGGATGCAGATAAAGAGGCCGTTTGTGAAGTAGCCCGTATCCAAAACTAATGATTAATGAGTACTTAATCGTACGATCATGTTTAGATTAATTAAAACAAAAGGTGGCCCGCCGGGTTGTCCCGGCCCGCCACACATTTTAAGTGGGTTGGGTTGAATTTTTTTCAACCCAACAAAAGGTGGGCCTAGATGGGCCAACCCGCCTAGGCCCGCGACCCGCGCGGGTTGGCCCGCCGCGGGCTTGGAAAATTAATAATTTATTTTTATTTTTATTATGATATATGTATTTTTTAATAAAAGTTGTGTGTATTAATTACCTTATATAAAATTTACACACATGAAATCAATAATTAAAATTTTTATTAATATTTTTCTATTAATATTTATTTATGAAATGATATTTATAATTAATTATAATATTTTTTATTTATTTTTATTTGTCATAAGCCAACTCGTGGGCCGGCCCGCCTAACCCGCAACCCACATTGGGTTGGGTTGGGTTGAGTATTTCTAGCCCGCCAGGATGGTGGGTCGGCCCGCCCCGCCATGGGTTGGCCCGTTTGACAGCTCTAATCGTAAGGATCAAAAGACCGTTGTACTTTTAGGTGTTGTCGAAAGCATGCCCAATGACAACAATTTATATCCGTTGTCTTTGGACACATACCACAACGGTTTTGCAACAGTTTATATCAGTTGTCTTTGGAGGCATATGACAACAGTTCTGCAACAGTTTAAACCAGTTGTCTTTTGAAGCTTACGACAACGGTTTTGCAACATTTAAATATGTTGTCTTTGGAGATATACAACAACGGTTTTGCAACATTTAAATATGTTGTCTTTTAATTCAATGCATACTAGAAAATAGAGCTATAAACTAATCTTGATAAACTTGAAACCCTGTCACAATCTTCATTCTTCAATCTCTTCACAATCTTCAATCTACAATCTTTGCTGGACAATACAAATGTAGCATTCTCAATTATAATATATTTTTCGAATCATTCGATATATAGACAAGCAATCTCAATTATAAGAACAATACAAATGTGGTAAAACAACATGATAACATGACCTCAATTTGCTGCGCACCAGCGGAAAGAATTCTCCGATATTCGCGAATAATTGTTCCTCCAACACAATAATGAACCTGACACCGAGATAATCACCCAATGCTAGCATGACCTTCTCAATTTGTTGTGCGAGCTCGCGAGTAGGTTCAAGAACCAAAGCCTGGCATTCAACTACATTATAGTCTAGCTGCTGCAGAACTCCAGATCAGAAGGTCGCAGTTTTCCCAGTTCCAGATTGAGCCTGCTGGATCACATCAAGTCCTTTGCAGAAGGGAACAATACCTCTTTGCTGAATAGCAGAGGGCTTCTCAAAACCTTAAATACATATAGAGATCATTTTAATTTTTTTTTTACCAAAGAGATCATTTTTATTTCACCCCAAAAATAGGCTAAACAAGAAAAAGCACCCCATTTCCAAACAACATAAATTAGATTAGAAGTCAATAGCACATATAGCAGATACTTTTAACTTGAACATACCGTAAGCATAGATGCCCCTGAGAATATTTTTTTGTAAACCCATAGCATCAAAACTATCATATACTTCATCATAACTAGTAAAAAAATCCTCTCCATCAGTTCCAAGTCTGTGCCCACAAATCCATACCGTCAGAGAAAGCCGGAGAAAGAAATAAATCATTTACAATGCTGAAAGCTACAGGCAAAAGAAAAGAACTCACAACTCATTCATTTTCACATCATATTGATGAGCGTCAAATTGAGAACCTTCGTTTGTCATTCCAGCCATAACTGCATACAAAGAGACAAGAAAAGAAAAGCAAATAAACACTCATAATAGTTATAAAAGTTGATGGCGGTCAAAGGCGACGCCTTGAAGACGAACATAACCAAATTAGGCCCTCTAGTATCACCATTTACAGAGCAGCTGATGTTTCTGGTCACTTTACTGAAGAGGAATCTTGTGGGTGCTAAGGTGAGGCCTTATGTACCCGATTTCAAGCTAGCTTTCGGGAACTTCTGCATCATGCGGGCGGGAGGGGGGTGCTGGATGCTGTCCAGAAGAACCTGCAGCTCACGAAATAACACGTAATTAGCAGAATTGTTACACACACACACACACATATATATATATATATATATATGAAATTCGAAATTTGTAAAAATTTAGCAATTCATTGTTAGAGTAGGTGTTCATAAGGCCAACTATTGGCAGGACATTATTGACTCTAGGTACAAAAAATCTTTATTTAATACAATTTATCTTCTGTATATGGTAAACTTTATCTTTATACCCATGCAAGCAGCATTGATAAAGACCATGAATATACCATAGTGCATGAAGGATGAAATAATCATGGGATGATTAGAATGAAACTCATTTTTATTCCACTGTATATTCTAAACAATTGTTCTAGTCAACTAAGCCGCCCAAAAGAAGGATAAGGGTCGCTTGAGTTTGAGAATAGCATCTGTGATGTGGATTACCACGTTTCATTGGTAATGGACATTGGATGTCCGAATCATACAGATGATGACACATAGGATGTGGTCATAGAACAACCCTCGTAGGACTTTTCAAGTGGTTATCAGTTTTCTAGTGGATGAAGTTCTGATTATGGTTGTACACCATTAGTCCTTATGACCCGGGACAACACTAGGCTCTGTGTATTAATACTGCACTTTGATCAGTTTACTGGCTCCAGGAGAGCACCACAGTGGCATGGTTGGGTGTAGCTATGACATACATGGGAGTCAGTGGTTGTAGTCGGAGATTCACCGCACATTTATGAAATTTGGATATCCTATATGATCTGAGGAAATGATAGTGTATTCAGTCTCTGTCCAGGGCGTGATATATGTTTTAGGGAAATGGTTTCTCTAGTTACATATACAATATCACTATGCATTATCCAAGAAGGTAGAATATAGTTTTCGAATCAAAGGCAACTCTCGATATACCAATAGTTGCTGATTCGATCAGGATATATGAGATGAAGAGACTGTACTGTACGTTAATCATAATCGACTGGTTCTTGCAGACACTATCAGTGATACCTAGGGAATCATGGGGCGGTGCTACTTGACACTCTTACCATGATTCGATGGGTCAAATCAAAAATGAGTTCTGGCATTTTATGATCAAGAAGTTGATATATAAAATGGGGCTAATAAGGGTGAGCCTACATAAAGGAAATTGTCCTGAATCACAAAGAGTTGTGAACCCACGACTAGCTATATCCCTGAACCATTGAGGGTCACACAAGTATTGGTTTTTCTGTTTCCGTTGAGATAATAAATTCAAAGAGTTGAATTTATAATAAACAAATTAGACTGGATCGATATATAAGCTTATAAATGGTTTATAAGAGCTTATAGAAATTTTTTAGAGCAAAATTAATTTAAAAGATTTAATTAATTTTTCTGAGTTGGACATGGATTTAAGGATCCAAAAAATATATATATAAATGCATATATATATATAGAGTATCTTTCAGCTGTCCACCTACCATGTCCACCAATGATGTGGCATTATTCTATTAGACCTACAATTTATCACATCTTTATCACATCCAATAGAATAGTGCCACATCATTGGTGGGTATGGTGGTGGGCATTGTAGGTGGGCAGCTAAAAGAAACTCTATATATATATATATATATGGATATATATAATATATATTTATGATTGTGGGACCTTATATTTATAATATATATATATATATATATTATATTATTATAATTTAAGAAAAAATTGAATTGAATTGAATGATTTGCCGACAACTCATTCATTTTCCCTCAATCAATTAATTAAATTGATTGAGGGGAATGATAACATTCATTCGATGCTCTCAGAAAAAATAGTAACGGCCGGTTGTATTCTTCTTTTATTTCAACGCAGAATTTCTTCTATTTCTTAAGTGCGTTTTAGAAGAGGAACAGAAAATCTGGTCCTGGACCTCATTTGAAGAAATGAGGAAAAATCTAGTTGATTGTTCGTAGGGATATACAACAAGAGCTATTTCTGTTTTTTCCGAAATAGTTGGAGCCATCATTAATCTTTTAAGATTCATAGGTATAAATATTTTATTCTCTACGAATATTATATTAACCATACGAATGTCCAAGTTAATTTTGAACGTCAAAATAAAAATTTTAAACTTCCGCTGCATCTTGGGCACGAGAGATCCGATATCCCAACAGTGGTATCAGAGCCGGGTTCTTTATACTGTATGGTTTATTTCATGTTGAGTATTTTTGTTTCTAACCGCATAAGAAAATTTACAAAATCGCTACGTCATAAATTTTTTTTAAAATATATTTATATATATATATATATATGGATATATGTTATATTATATATATATACAAGATATATGTATATATATTTATGGATATATATAATAATGATATATGGATATATGTTATATTATATATATATACACGATATATGTATATATATTTATGGATATATATAATAATGATATATATATATATATATATTTTTAATAATGATAACTAGTGGGCCAATAGCCAATAAATAATTGCAATGGTTGCAATTCGTGAATTGCATGAAATACTGTGTATGAATATAAATTATTTTGCACGGTCCACTTAATGGCTGACCGAATTGTTCGGACAATGGGTATTTCGAAAGGAGTTTCGAACCCGATGCGATTTTTAAAATATTTTCTTATGAAATAAATAATTAGAATGTGAGTTTATTTATTTATAGTAAAATGAATTTTACAAGAAAATCAATTATTATTGAATTAATTAGAAATTAAATAAAGATGTTTATTTAATTTGTTAATTCATTAATAATTGTGCGATTAGTAATAAAATTACAAGATACATGACTTGATGTATTATATAATATTTGATATTATTATTCCGTGGATGATCGAGAGCCATGACCAATGTGCTAGGTGAATGCTAGGATTAATTTTTCATTCGGTTTTGTAATAATGAATTATCATTGCATAATGAGCTTGTTCTATAGCTCAATCCCCACCCCTAGTGATGTATCCCTTTTTGTTCCATGGAATTTTAATGTACGACATTAGAATTAGTGGGAGCTCGAAGACGATGCAGATGATAATCAAAACTGAAGACCGAAGATGTGTAAAATAAATGATACAATATAATAAGATTGCATTGCATACCTGCATTACCTAGGGTACGACCTAGATCCTTGTCTCGGTAAAACAAGGATCGACATAGATCTCGGTGATCGATCATCCTAAATATTTATTATATATATATGCGATATATATGGTAAATCCGGTAGTGTGTTATAAGATAACAAAATTGCTTAATCCGACAAACATACTACAAACATGGCACAATTTTGAAATGTTCAAAAGATGAGATAAATTTCAAAATTAAAATCCCTTATTTTGAATATGATTCAAAATTTATATCAAGACCGTTAAAGGGAAAATTAAATTGTTTAATGATTCCTTCCTTCCATCAACGGTGGTTGCATAATGAACGCTACCCATAATCAGGTCTGGCTCATATTATTGGGAAGGCGTGGACATCGAAAAGCTGTGACTTACACTGACATATGTGATGTGAGTTAGGTGGAACTCCCATAACTTCGGCTCATATTATTGGGGGATCTTATGAGACCGTCCACTGTAACTCGACATTGATGGGTCGGTTTGACATGAAATTTATATGAGGCGTCATATTATTGGGCTCATATATAATCATGAGGCGAATAACATGAAGGTTACATTGGATGTAATTGGAAACTACCTTTGGAAATTGAGATTGGCTGATATTATTCAAGGATCAAAATTAGCCAGTTGGACTTCATGTTCTCACTGAGGAAATATGATTTCTCGTTTTCATTAAAGGTGGTGAAATTCATAAAATAAAAGACCATACTTTATGTCTTATTAAATTGATTAAATAATCAGTAACATTTTATATGTTTCTAATTTCAGTAAAGATTTCGAATATGGCTCATCGCAATCCACTATCTGTTATCCTCAATAACAACTTACTGTACCAAATTACTCTATTGGCTAAGAAACCTAAAAATCGTACTCGCGTTGGAGAAGTTAACATATGTACTAACAAAAGCACCTCCAAAAGAGGTAGCTAAAGACATCAGCCCTGATGAGCTGAAGAAGCTTGAGACGTGGTGGGACCATGATCTTAAAGCAAAGTGTTATATGTTGGCTTCGATGTCAAATGAATTACAAAGGCGATTTGAGGAGGCTATGAATGCTGCTAGCATTCACCTACACCTACAAGAGTTGTATGGTGCACAAACAAGAGCTGAAAGGTTCACAACCGTAAAGGCACTCATGACTACACGTATGCGAGAAGGGACTTCGGTTCATGAGCATGGTGTCCGCATGATTGGGTACATTGAGCGGTTGGTAAGCCTAGACATGGTACTTCCCCATGAGCTTTTAGTTGACGTCCTGCTATTGTCTTTACCAGATTCATTTGATGGGTTTGTGGTAAACTTCAACATGAATAAGATTGAGGCCACCCTTGAAGAGTTGATCAACATGCTTACTTCATTTGAAGCAACCATGAAAAAGGAAAAACCGGTTCTTCTAGTTGGCTCTTCGTCTCGTGCGAATAAATGGCCTAAAGGAAAGGGCAAGAAACGTTCTGCCCCAACCCGAAAAAACAAACCCATCAAGAAGCGTCTGTTGAACGCTCCCAAATCCGACAAGAAAGACGATGTATGCTATCACTGCAAACAGCCAGGGCATTGGATGCGAAACTTTAAGGATTATCTAGCTCAGAAACGTTCTGAAAAAGGTATATTCTACATTGAAGTAAACGTTTCAATTAATTCTTCTTCTTGGGTATTAGATACCGGATGTGGTTCTCATCTATGCAATGATTTGCAGGTGATGACAAGAAGCAAGAGGCTCCGAGAAAGTGAGACTTTCTTGAGATTGGGCAATGGAGCAAGAGTTGCTGCAAAAGCCATTGGAGATGTTTATTTATTGTTGAATAATAATTTCAAGTTGTATTTGAAAGATGTTTTATTTGTCCCTGATCTTGTAAAGAACATCATTTCCATTCCTATGCTTGATAGAGATGGATTCACTTGTATTTTTGCGAAAGGGTTTTGTAAAATATACAAAAATGAATGTTTGGTTGCAAATGGGAAATCGGAAAATGATCTATACAACTTAGAAATTAAAGAAATCCCATTGAACAATATTCAAACAAAAAGAAAGGTTGATAGTCCCAACCCCGCACACTTATGACATGCTAGACTTAGACATATGTCCCAAGAAAGGATGAATAGGCTAGTGGGAGCGGGCATGTTTTACATGACCGATATAAGCTCTTTACAAGCCTGTGAATCTTGTCTTAAAGGAAAAATGACCAAGTTACCATTTTATGGTAAATTCGAACGTGCACATAACCTATTGGATTTGATCCATATGGATGTGTGTGGTCCACTTAGTATTGGTACTAAGTATGGACATACTTACTTCATTACTTTTACCGATGATTATTCAAGGTACGGATATGTGTTCTTGATGAAACACAAATCTGAATCTTTTGAAAAGTTCAAAGAATTCAGAAATGAAGTTGAGAAGAAACTTGGTAAAAATATTAAAACTATTCGATCTGATCGAGGTGGAGAATATTTAAGTACCGAGTTTCAAGACTATCTAAAAGAGAATGGAATTCTCTCTCAGTTAACTCATCCTGGCACACCACAATTAAATGGTGTTGTAGAACGTCAAAATAGGACATTGATGGATATGATCCGATCAATGATGAGTTTCGCTGAATTACCTTCTTCGTTTTGGGGCTATGCGCTTGAAACGACAATGCTGTTGTTGAACAATGTTTATACTAAAGCAGTGAAAAAAACACCATATGAGATATGGAAAGGAAAGGTTCCTAAATATTCTTACATGAGAATATGGGGATATCCTGCTTATGTAAAGCAGGAGGTGGAAAATAAATTGGATAGTCTATCCATTTTATGCTACTTCATAGGGTATCCAAAGAATTCTATTGGATACTATTTTTATTATCCTAAAGAAAAAAAGGTGTTTGTTTCTAGGAATGCCACCTTTCTTGAGAAGGAGTTTCTATTGGATAGAAAAGGCAGTGTAATAGAGCTTGAAGAGGTTCAAGTACAACCTATAGAAGATCCTACACCCCAACAGCCAATCGAAGATATACACACACCTAGAAGATCCGAAAGGACTTCAAGACCACCTACGAGATATGGTCTGATTCTTGAAGGTGATCAGGTTGGACTTGAAGTTGGATATGATCCAAGAACTTTCAAAGAAGCTATTTTTGATGTCGATGCATCCAAATGGCTTGAAGCTATGCAATCAGAGTTTGACTCGATGCATTTCAAACAAGTTTGGACCTTGGTAGATCCTCCTGATGGAATAATTCCCATAGGTTGTAAATGGATTTACAAAAGAAAACTTGGGGTGGATGAGAAGGTATTGACCTTCAAAGCTCGATTGGTGGAAAAAGGTTATACTCAAAGGCCAGGAATTGACTATGAGGAAACTTTTTCACCAGTAGCTATGTTCAAGTCCATTAGGATACTGCTAGCCATAGCAGCATGGTATGACTATGAAATATGACAAATGGATGTAAAGACAGCTTTTATTAATGGCAACATTAAAGAAGAGATTTATATATCTCAACCAGAGGGGTTTACATCCATGGATAGTGAGCATAAGGTATGCAAACTTTAGAGATCTATTTATGGTCTTAAACAGACATCAAGAAGTTATAACTTCAGATTTGATGACACTATCAGAGAGTTTGGTTTTGTTAAAAATCCTGAAGAACAATGTGTGTATAAGAAAGTTCATAGGGATGCAGTAACATTCCTAATACTTTATGTTGATGACATTATACTCATTGGGACTGATGTAGGAATGCTGCAATCAAATAAAGTTTGGTTATCCAGTAAATTCTTGATGAAAGATATGGGTGAAGCATCCTATATATTGGGCATAAAGATCTATAGAGATAGATCAAAAAGGATGTTGGGTTTGACCCAAGCCACCTATATAGATACCATACTTAGGAGGTTCTCTATGAAAGAGTCCAAGAGAGGACATCTACCAATGTGTCATGGAATTTTTCTATCTAAATCAATGTGCCCTAAAAATGACGAGGATATAGAGATGATGACACGCGTACCGTACGCATCAGCCATTGGTAGTGTCATGTATGGTATGATTTCAACAAGGCCTGATGTTTCAACCTCTGGAATACATGCGAAGACTAAGGATATGTTCATAGTATACGGGGGTGGAGAATTAAAATTGGAAGACTATTCCGACTCTAGCTTCCAATCGGATGTGGATGATTCGAAATCAACCTCTGGATTTATATTCACCCTAAATGGTGGCGCTGTCTCTTGGAAGAGTTCCAAGCAAGACATCGTGGAGGATTCCACCACTGAGGCAAAATATATAGCAGCATCGGATGCAGATAAAGAGGCCGTTTGTGAAGTAGCCCGTATCCAAAACTAATGATTAATGAGTACTTAATCGTACGATCATGTTTAGATTAATTAAAACATGATTGAGGAAATTCCCAAGGGATTAACGGAGTCCTAAAATGAATCCAGGACACTCAAAAATGGTGGGAAAGGTTTGGGAGGATCGGACGACCCGAACTGAGTTCGGAGGATCCGAACATAAACGGAGCCAAGGATTGGAGGCCCTGTGGAGTTCGGATGATCCGAAGTCCTATCGGACGATCCGTTTGTGTGCGCCCAGCTATCCCAATATAATATGTCATCGGTGATGTCACGGGGGTGACTTCGGACGATCCAAAGTGCAGGATCGGATAGTCCGAAGTGCTGGCAGGGACACTTGTCACGCTTTCAAGGATCGGATGGTCCGAAGTGAGGTTTGGACGGTCCAAACCCTCGCCTATATAAAGGGGCCGAGAGACTCATTTGTTAGCCGCACCAAGTTCCTCTCCTTCACGCGCGTGGCTCTATTTTAGGGCGTTGGGTACTATTATTTTAGAGTTGGAGTAAGGAATATATATTAGCATAGTCAGACAGTGTCTGACATAGTAGCGGAGCAGTGCTCGTGTAGTAGAGCCATGCTCGAGGCTTTTAAAGCTTAATAGATGATGCATGGGTATTTGCATTGTAGAGTTGATGATAGGCTTGGAACCTAGAGTGTGACTACTAGAACTGCCTGCAGTAAGGTACGTAAGTACTGACTGAGATTGCCAGCGGATACGCATGCTTATATGTTGCATTTATATGTTTGCATGTTATTGTTATTGATATATGGCATGTACATATCATCTTGTGCCTGCATATGTACATCTTTTGAGATGAGCCAGTTAGGGTTGCTCAACCCTGTTTGGACATTTGATATCGAGTACTATTAGGTACTGGTACCTAGAGGACTCCGTGGTCCGCATCCGAGATTCGGGAGTGAGTGGTCGCACATAGTGGTTAGCTACCCCGATGTGAAGAGCTCATATCCCAGGCGCCAGTCTGAGCAGTTTGTATACCGTTATCCCTGATATGGATATCCTGTCATTTGAATGCATCATATTTGTATGTTTATCCGTATTTGCATAATGAGCTTAGAGCTCACGTCCAGTCTTTTTTGTGTATCTGGACACCCCATTCGACGGGGCAGGTATAGGTGCAGGATTGAGCATCAGGAGCTTGGAGAGGCCAGTGACCCTTAAAGACAGCAAGATTAGCTGTATGTTTTATTTTAGTTATTCGATTGGGTTGTATAAATTGAATTTGTTTAATCGGTTGTATTCCGCAGGTCTACTTATATTTAAGTCTTCCGCATCAATTTATTTAATGCATGCTTAATAATTCTCTTAACTCTGATTAGGTAGTGGATCTGGGTCGGGTCGCTACATTTATGATATTAGAGCAGCATGCAAAAGACTTGGGATATAGTACTGAGACTTTGGATTATCCTTGTAGGATTGATGAGACCTAAAGAAAGAAGATTTGGTTCTTCATTGCCGAGGTTTGCGGCAGAAGTCTTTACTATTAGGAATGCAATAGTGATGAGAACACCAGTAGTAGCATATCGATAGATAGGTTGACTGTTTTGTACGGTTCATCATTCGATGCATTGGGATGCTGATCGAAGAACATATGGATTCCAGCCGGGAAAGACTGGAATCAAAAAACGAGTATATCGCGTCAGATACCTCTGAGGACTTTTTGGAACGAATGGGGTGTAATAACCCATGTGGTTTCAGTCCGAAGAGATTCTCCACTCGTAGTTGGAGAGACTTTCATACAGACCTTCACCAGGAAGTGCCTCGAGTGCTTAAGGCATGACGGGTTTTGAGCGTAAGGTCATTAAACTCATGCAGAACATGGTTTTGACGGTATGCATGTATCGATGCGTTCAGTAGTCAAACAGAAAACTTCATGTTCAAAAGCATGAAATAGTTACAAGAAGAAAGCTGGCGGTAGATCGTGAGCAGAAGAGGTCGACTGACAAGCACTGATGCAGAGCATAGCTGGTTAGCGAGCACGGATCATTTCTCCGGATGTCTTTGCAGGAGGACGGGTAGAGAGAGTTGGTCAGGAGTACGCTTGCATTGATGCGTGTGTCGATTAGAGGCTTCATGCTCAAGGAACAAAGACTAGTACGATGATTTTAAATACTGTATTGATATAATTGTAAAACAATATTTCAGTTGTAATGAATCATCAAAATCTGGTTGTATCATTTCAAGTTATTGGTTATACATTTTCGTTGTATTTTTAGAAATACTGTAATTGTATTACATGGGATTATAATAAAGAATTGTACATAACTTGAAATAATGATACATGTATTAATTATCCAGCAAATCGTGAATGATTACAAGTGATTTTTCTAAGCTTGTATTGGTTCTAGTTGATTAGTGATCAACTATGCTAGCTCATGGGTTTGAGTAAGCCACCTGTAACTGATTGACATGGGGTTAGTCTAGGTGTTTTCCCTAGGATTGACCTAATTATTCGTTTGACTGGTTTAGTGCCAGTGATGAGGAGATTCACCTGGAGGCATGGAAATATTGTTCGGTTTGGAATTTTGAGTTTTGTTCTAGGTTATTTCCTTAGAACAGTAGTCTGTTTGACCTTCGTGATGATGGGATTTCATCGGGATGCCAAGCCGAGTATATGCCGAGAGTAGTGGACTATGACCATGATTAGACATGATGGGGCGCGACCCTCTACCAGTGTACTCTGGGAGTCTTTGTACTTCAGAGGTTGCCTGGAAGCCTTCGTGCTTCAGGATCGACGGTAGGAATGCTTCTCAGTATAGAGTCTTGGTAACAGTCAGGACGAGGTATGACCTTGGATTAGATGCCTGGTTAGGTATCAGTGGTTTAGATATCGTCTGACTGTCGTCAGAGATATTGGTTTGGAGTTCTGCCATGAGGACCAGCTTTGGAGGGATTTCCTTGACGAGCGTGTACTCTGAGCAGATAGTTTTAGTCAATGGGATACTGCTAGACTAGTGGATCTAGTCGGTGATTGGGTTCTCTTGTGATAGGGGTTATCCAAGACATGAGTTTGTAAACTATCTGGCACATTGACTCGGGGGTGAGTATTTTCCAGCAATGATGGTTTCCTTCAGTAATGGATTATATCCGATGCTAAGGATTGTACATGACTATTTGAGGCATGAGAGAAGCGTGACTTATGCCAGTGTACACTTGGTGGTGATTCCAGGTTGAACATCGTGGTAGGTTACCTCAGTCTTGATTTGTTGCAGTCTTAGCGAGAGATATAATTATCACGAGCATGTTCAGCGTTAGTTGAAATCTTTCGTACTTGTATTGCGTCTTGGGTTTGGCAAGTCCTAATGATCATCTTGAATGAATATAGACAGTGGATAGTATGTTTAGACGGGTGCAGGCTTGACACTAGTGACTACTTGTAGCTGTTGTTTGACTCTGTCAGAGATAGAGGATTGAATCAGGTGTGATTCTTTTGACTTCCAGTATTTCGGATTAGCGGAAGTATGGCGGTGAGATCATCGATATTGATCGAGCCATGAGAGTTTTTCATTGATCAATGATTGTCTGATTAGGGTTGATACCGTCGAACAGAGCGAGAGCTACAGTAGATCGACTTGATCGATCAGATTATTCCAATTGGTGCTGATTGGGATATAGTGAATCAGGAAGTACTTGGGGTAGTACTAGAAGCATGGTATGTTTAGATGCAGCGACTCAAGTGCATTTAGAGAATTTTCTAATCGTTAAGGATCTCCAGGAATACGGGAATTGGGGCTTTTGAATTCTGCGAATCACGAAAGTGGTCATAGGTTGGCTCTTGTGATCATAGTTTGTTGATAGCGTTGCTGAGATTACCATGGACGGATTTTGATCTGAGCATTGCTTGGTATTAGCAATGATTGATCCAATTTGCGGAAATAGGATTCAGTGATTGTCCCAGGATTGTCAGCGGACAAATTTTGGGGACTGTTAGTCGGAGTGTTTTGCTTGGGTGCTTCCAGCAGATTTCTCAAGAGTTGTTTTTGAGAGGCGATTCGACAAGTGCTTATGGATTTCAATGAGCATTAGCAGGTTAGAATTAGTTGTTTCATGGGATGAGACATCAGCTGAGACTTGTGTTTCTGAGTCTGGCAGGAGTGTTGTCGCTGATATCCCAGTGCGTTCTGATATGTTGTGTCATTGAGAGGTTGAGATAGCGGGATTGCCGCTAGTATTGATAGATTATGTGTGGGATCAAGGTGAACCAGTTTGGTTATCCCAATTAGTGAGTCAAGGATTTTCCGTTATCTAGGATAGGATAACCAGAATCGTTTTTGTCGATACTATCTCTAGTGACGAGATAGAGGTAAGCGTTCGATATAGACTACTAATGCTGAGGATGGTGTTAGTCCATCTGAGAGTTTCAGCAGGATGGTAGTGTATTTTGAGGCAACGACTTCGAAAAGTGCATTAAGATAAGAAATTGTGTACAATGATTTTGTCACAATTGGGGTTAGTAGACAAAGATTTTGTCATCTGTTTACTTAGTTGGTGTTATTTGGGAACATTCGTCAGCATCGGGCAGGGTAAGTACTGAAGGTAAGTGCTATGATGCCAGGAATTGTCAGGATTTGGTTGTTATCCATGGCAGGATGACTAATGTGATCGAGTAGATGCTATCTACGATAGCGAGATTCAAATCATGGTTGATCGCAATCAGTCTGAGGATTTCAGATGGTTAGAGTGGAATCTAGATCGATTGTTTAGCGCTTTGCGATAACATCGAGGGATGCGATGTTATCGTTAGACCAGTGAGATACAATGTGTTGTATCTTGTTTTTTCTCGTTGGTCAGCGATGAAGTTTGTGCATGTCTAGAGATAGCTGATGACTAGTTACGATCTTAGCAGGAGTGTCATCGCTAAGATTTGTAGGCAGTGTGGCTGATACAGTCGGAAATTTGAATCAAATGTGCCGTGTCGCTTGCGGTTAACGATGGATAACTGACGGTAGTCAGTAGTGTTACACAATTCTAGCAGGATTGCGGATATGAAGAAATTGATTGCCAAGGTAATCGTTTTAGGTGTACGAGTTTAGAATCCAGCACAGATTCTAAACAAAATATAAGTTCTGATGTGGTTTAGTGATTGAACAGACCCTCAGGTTTAGCGAGGTTTGGGATCTTCGAAGGTTATTCGACCAGATATTTTGAACCGGAACTATTGGTGAATTGGACAAGTGGTCTATGTTATGTTCTCGAGGGTTACCCTAGATTTCGAGGAAGAAATCTTTTAAGGGGGGGAAATTTAGTAGCCCGTATCCAAAACTAATGATTAATGAGTACTTAATTTTACGATCATGTTTAAATTAATTAAAACATTATTGAGGAAATTCCCAAGGGATTAACGGAGTCCGAAAATGAATCCAAGACACTCAAAAATGGTGGAAAAGGTTTGGGAGGATCGGACGACCCGAACTGAGTTCGGAGGATCCGAACGTAAACTGAGCCAAGGATCGGAGGCCCCAAGGAGTTCGGATGATCCGTTCGTGTGCGCCTAGCTGTCCCAATATAATATTCCATTAGTGACATCACGGGGGTGACTTCTGACGAACCGAAGTGCAGGATCGGACGGTCCGAAGTGCTGGTAGGGACACTTGTCACGCATGCAAAGATCGGACGGTCCGAAGTGAGGTTTGGACGGTCAGAACCCTCGCCTATATAAAGGGGCCGAGAGGCTCATTTTTTAGCCACACCAAGTTCCTCTCCTTCGCCCGCGTGGCTCTATTTTAGGTCTTTGGGTACTCTTATTTTAGAGTTGGAGTAAGGAATATATATTAGCATAGTCAGACAGTGTCTGACATAGTAGCGGAGCAGTGCTTGTGTAGTAGAGCCGTGCTCGAGGCTGTGGAGCTGCAGCAGGGGTGTGCCCCTAGTTGCGGGATAGTCGCCATCAGCGGGCTAACGACGGACGCAGATATGGCTATGGTCTCCTTAAAATTATTTAGAAGTATGCAATAGCTTAGTTAAGGCTTTTAAAGCTTAATAGATGATGCATGGGTATTTGCATTGTAGAGTTGATGATAAGCTTGGAACCTAGAGTGGGACTACTAGGACTGCCTGTAGTAAGGTACGTAAGTACCGACTAAGATTTCCAGCGGATATGCATACTTATATGTTGCATTTATGTGTTTGCATGTTATTGTTATTGATATATGACATGTACATATCATATTGTGCCTGTACATCTGTACATATTTTGAGATGAGCCAGTTAGGGTTGCTCAGCCCTATTTGGACGTTTGATATCGAGTAACCTTAGGTACTGGTACCTAGAGAACTCCGTGGTCCGCATCCGAGATTCGGGAGTGAGTGGTTGCACACAGTGGTTAGCTACCCCGATGTGACGAGCTCATATCCCATGCGCCAGTCTGAGCAGTTTGTATACAGTTATCCCTGATATGGATACCCTGTCATTTGCATGAATCATATTTGTATGTTTATCCGTATTTGCGTATTGATCTTAGAGCTCACGTCCAGTCTTTTCTGTGTATCTGGACACCCCATTTGTAAGAGTGGGTGCCCAGTGAGCCAACTGTGTGGCTATGGGCTTTGATGACTCTTTGTATAAACAATCTTTTGTTTAATATTATTTACACTTTTATTAATGGCAATGACTTTATATTACTTCATATTGTTATATTGTGATATACTATTGTTGTTTTGATAAAGACCTTGAATATACTATAGTGTATGTAAGATGTGGTAGAACATGGGGATGTCTATCATGAAATACATCTTATAGTCACTGTATATTCTAAAACCGTTCCTAGTCGATTGAGCCGTCCGATAATAAGGATAAGGATCGCTCGAGTTTGAGACTAGCATTTGCGATGCGGAGTACCACGTTTCATTGGTAGGGAACATGGAGATGTTCGAAGCATGCAAATGGATATTCATAGGATGAATAATCGAACTACCCTATCCGGACTTTCCAAGTGGTTATCACTTATCGAGTGGATAAAGTCCGCGGTTTTGGTTGTACACCATTAGTCCTTACGACTTGAAACATCATGGAGACTCTATATGCTAGTGCTGTGCTTTGACTCGTTTACCGACTCTATGGGGGTCATCAGGTGTCGAGATTGGGTACAGTTACGACACATATAGGAGTCAATGCATTGTTGTCAAGGATTCACCACATACTTGCGAGTGTGGATATCCTATGCGATTTGAGGAGATATTAGTGTGACAAATCTCTGGCCAGAGTACTTGATGTGATTTAAGAAATGGTTTCTTAGTAGCACATGCGATGTCACTAATTTGATCTTCAAGATGTATTGCATAGTTATCGAATCTTGAGCGACTCTCGATATACCAATGGTTGTTGATTCGATCGGGATATATGGATGAAGGGACCGTACTGTACGCTAACCAAAATCTACTGGTTCTTGTAGGCACTATCAGTGATACCTAGGGAATCATGGGGCGATGTTGCTAGGCGCTTTACCATGATTCGTTGGGCAAGTCGGAAAGTGTTGTTCCGAGTCACAAGGAGTTGTGAGCCCACGGCTAGCTGTATCCCTGAACCATTGAGGGTCACACAGTGTAATGGAGTTTTAATCCCCGTTGAGATAGTTAAATTTAAAGAGTTAAATTTAATGAACTAAGGAGTTGGACTTCTTAAATAAGAGTAAGGAAGTAGGATTTCCTAAAATGACATAGGGATGGACATTTTTGGAAACCACTGAATTCGGATTCAGGAAAATTTATTTTGACTTTAAAATGTGCAGAAATGGTTTCTGTGCACATTGGTGAAATCGGTTCATCAATCGGAGTCACGATGAATTTTATATTAATTTCTGAACGTGCGGGCTTTGCTTGTCGGGCCCTAGCTTATGACTAATGGGCCCTAAGGTGTTAGTGGCCTGCATTATAAATAAGTTATTGCAGTACAGAAATTACACACAACAGGTCATAATTTTTGAGACAGGATTTTCGAAACCCTAGCCTCCTCTCAAAAGAAATCGGTCGAACCTTCCCCTCTGTCCGAGAAATTCCGGTCTGTGATTTTTAATTGCAGTCAGGAATAACGAATCAGATTCGTTTAATCTCTTCGCAGAAAACTTCTGATAGATTTTCTAGTGCAATCTATCAGAGGGATTTAAACCCCATTCGTGGACCTGATTGAAGGAGTTCATCAGTTCCTGGGAGATACAAGAAGCGCAGAGAAATCTGTGTGGTGTCCAATAATCTCGCTTCGAGATTGAAGGTAAAATTTAATTAATTGTTATTTGAATTTTACACACACAATAATTTAATCGTTAAACGGTTGATACTCACACTATGGAATTGTTCCATAATAAAATTTTTAAACTTCCGCTGCACCGGGTATCAATCGTGATTGATCTGAGACCCCAGTTTTCCAACACCATTCGACGGGGCAAGTATAGGTGCAGGATTGAGCACCAGGAGCTTGGAGAGGCCAGTGACCCTTGAAGACAGCAAGATTAGTTGTAGGTTTTATTTAAGTTATTCGATTGGGTTTTATAAATCGAATTTGTTTAACCGGTTGTATTCCGCCGATATACTTGTATTTAAGTCTTCCGCAGCGATTTATTTAATGCATGCTTAATTATGCTCTTAACTCTAATTAGGTAGTGGATCCGGGTCGGGTCGCTACAGTTTGGATGAGGAATTTCATCCAAGATTTGGGTGTTATTCCTTGTGCTGTTGTTCCAGTCCCGGTATACTGCGGCAACATTGGTGCCGTTGCGCAAGCAAAGGAACCCAGATCTCATCACAGATCCAAACATATACTGAGAAAGTTCCACATCATATGGGAGATTGTGGGAAGAGGAGACATCATTGTTGAGAGGCTAGCCTCTACAGATAACGTTGTTGATCCGCTTACAAAGCCCCTGCCAGGACCATTGTTCGAAAAACATCGCAAAGCAATGGGTTTAAAAATAATGAGTAGTTGACATTAGGGCAAGTGGGAGATTGTTAGAGTAGGTGCTTATAAGGCCAACTATTGGCAGGACATTATTGACTCTATGTACAAACAATCTTTATTTAATACAATTTATCTTCTGTATATGGAAAACTTTATCTCTATACCCATGCAAGCAGCATTGATAAAGACCTTGAATATGCCATAGTGCATGAAGGATGAAATAATCATGGGATGATTAGAATGAAACTCATCTTTATTCAACTGTATATTCTAAACAATTGTTCCTAGTCAATTAAGCCACCCAAAAGAAGGATAAGGGTCACTTGAGTTTGAGAATATCATCTGTGATGTGGAGTACCATGTTTCTGTAGTGACCCTTACCCGGATCACCTACTAAACAGAACTTAGGCATGCAATTAACTTAATGAAACAGATATCAGAATAAAACTGCGGAAACCATAAACATTATACAATCCCAAGTAAAGGAATCTGTAATTTATCCAATAATATACAACCAAATCGAATAGCTATATAAATCCAAAACAACAGTAATAAAACCTAAGCGAAGCTCCAGCCGGCCAACCGCTGACTAGCCCCTCCTGGATCCACCCTCCTCGTCCAATCGCAAATCTGCCCCATGGAATAGGGTGTCCAGAAAATACAGAGTACGAGACGTGAGCATAAAACGCTCAGTGCAAGAGTATGAGTATACATGCATGCAAAGTGAACTCCCTATAGACTCGAGGTCAAGGATCAGATAACAGAGACAGACCGGGCCCTGGTATGAAGCACGTTGTGCCGTCGCTTCAGGAGGTGGCTCCCATACCGAGATAACCGTGGATACGCCGGACCCAAATCGATGAAAGTCCATCCACTAATAGGATAGGGTACAACCCTACTAACAGACATCTCGAAAGAGATACAGCAAGATGCAAATGAATGCAGCATAATATCATGGCATATAAATCATGCAGTCACATAATACATGCATACTCAGTCAGGATATCTCGAACAGTACTTTCGTACCTCAATACAGTGCAAGCTCTACCAACTCTAGGTCCACGCCTATAGTCTGCTCTACACTGCCAAATGATACTACTATCATTAAAGTGCTCTAAAAGCCTTAACTAAGCTATTGCATACTCCTAAATATTTATAAGAAGCAAAAGCTATACCTTCGTCCGTCGTTAGCCCTTTGATGTCGATGCCTCCAGAACATGGGCACAACTCCGCTACGACTACTGAACGCCTCTCCGACCTCCGGACCAAGCCTAAGAAGACTAGAACAGCTCCAAAAGGACTAGAAAGGAAAGGAGAACTCGGAATTGGCAAATGAAAGTGAAGTCTCGGCCTTCTATTTATAGACAACGATCGGAACTTCCGATCCTTGATCGGAACGTCCGATCCTGCCATCGGAGCTTCCGAAGATCCTGATCTGCCACATGTCAAAATATCACTTGTTGACTCCGGATAGGGGTGATCGGAGCCTCCGGTCCTGATCGGAGCTTCCGATCTTGCCACACGTCATGCCTGACGTAATACCGATCGGAGCTTCCGATCCTTTTCGGAGCTTCCGATCCTGTTCGAAGCTTTCGATCTCACCTTCGGAGCTTCCGAACTCTACCCAAGTACTTATGATTAATCCCTTAATTACTGATTTTGGTTACGGGCTACTACATTCTCCCCCACTTAAGATATTTCGTCCTCGAAAACAGATCTTAAGTACCGAATGCAAAATACAAAAATCAGAAACATTCTTTATTCAAATCAAATGTTTACAGAGTTTGCAACTGAATATAACTTTAAAGAATGAAATCAAAACAACTCAGGATGGTCTTTACAAATCCTGTCCTCAAGCTCCCAAGTAGCTTCCTCAGTGCCTCGGCGCTGCCACTGAACTAAAACCAAAGGAATGACTTTGTTCCGTAAAACCTTATCCTTATAATCCAGGATACGAAGAGGTTTCTCAACATAAGTCAAATCCTTGTCTACCTGAACCTCAGACCGCTGCAGAATATGAGATTCATCCGCCACATACCGTCGCAACAGAGATACGTGGAACACGTCGTGAATACTGGATAGATGCGGTGGCAAAGCTAGTCGATAAGCCAAATCGCCAATGCTCTCCAAGATCTCAAACGGACCGATAAATCTGGGAGACAACTTGCCCTTAAGGCCAAATCTGAGAATCTTGCGGAAAGGTGACACTCTCAGAAACACTTTCTCCCCGACCTCGAACTGCAAAGGCCTACGCTTGATATTAGCATAGCTGTCCTGACGATCCTGTGCAGTCTTAATCCGTTTCTTGACCTGATCAACAATGTCTATCGCCTGCTGGATAAACTCCGGTCCCTCAGCCTGTCTCTCCCCCACTTCTTCCCAAAAGAGTGGAGTACGACAATGTCGCCCATACAACGACTCAAAAGGTGCCATCCCAATACTAGTATGATAGCTGTTGTTGTAAGCGAACTCGATCAACGACAAATGATCCTGCCAGGCTGGACCAAAATCCAAGACGCACGCTCTAAGCATATCCTCTAAAGTACGGATAGTGCGCTCTGACTGACCATCAGTCTCCGGATGATAGGCTGTACTCAAACTGAGAGTAGTACCCATCGAACGCTGAACACTCCCCCAGAATCTAGAAGTAAACCTGGGGTCCCGATCGCTGACAATGCTCACAGGCACTCCATGAAGTCGGACGATCTCCTGAATGTACATCCGTGCCATGCGATCCACAGAGTACTCTCGGCTATAGGCAATGAAATGCGCTGACTTGGTGAGTCGGTCCACCACAACCCAGATAGCATCACAGTTCCTCGGGGATGCCGGCAAATGGGTCACAAAGTCCATAGTGATAAACTCCCATTTCCATTCAGGAATAGGCAGACTGTGAAGCAATCCTCCAGGTCGTCGGTGCTCTGCCTTGACCTGTTGACACACCAAACATCTCGAAACAAACTGATAAACACTGCGTTTCATTCCCTTCCACCAGAAACGAGTACGTAGATCCTTGTACATCTTGTTGCTTCCAGGATGAATACTCAACTTAGTGCGATGTGCCTGAGATAAAATCTCCTCTCGCAACTCTTCATCCTGTGGAATCACAAGCCTACCAGACAAACACAGAAAGCCATCTGACTGATAATGAAATCCAGATGAGCTACCCTCGTTAGCTAGACGAGCTAAACGCTGGGTCTTCGGATCAGACATCTGAGCATCTCGGATCCGTGAATACAAGGCTGGCTCAGATAATATCGCAAACATCTGGATACTCTGCATACCTTTCTTATGCTTGAAGGTATAACCTGAAGTACAACAGTCACTGATCGCACTAGATAGCGAACAAGTCTGAAGTGCGGATAGTCGCACCTTGCGACTCAAAGCATCAGCGATGAGATTAGCAGCTCCCGGATGGTACTTAATCTCGCAATCATAGTCCTTAAGCAAGTCCATCCAACGTCTCTGCCTCATGTTCAACTCTGCCTGAGTGAACAAATACTTGAGACTCTTATGGTCGGTGAAGATCTCAAATTTCTCGCCATACAGATAATGACGCCAGATCTTCAAAGCGAACACAATGGCTGCTAACTCCAAATCATGGACTGGGTAGTTGTCCTCGTGAAGTTTCAGCTGTCTAGAAGCGTATGCGATCACATGCCCATTCTGAGTCAGGACACAACCTAACCCCTGAAGAGAAGCATCCGTGTAGACCACATACCCTCCAGATCCTGACGGTAATGCCAACACCGGCGCAGAAGTCAACCGCCGTCGAAGCTCACGGAAATTCTCCTCGCATTCGGAGGACCACTCGAAATCCACACCCTTGCGGGTAAGCTGCGTCAACGGTCGAGCTAACTGAGAGAAGTTCAGAATGAAGCGACGATAATACCCTGCTAGACCCAGAAAACTACGGATCTCAGCAACTGTCGTCGGACGCGACCAATTAAGTACCGCTTCAATCTTGCTTGGATCAACAGAAATCCCCTCCTTGGATATGATATGGCCAAGAAAGACCACTCTATCCATCCAGAACTCACACTTGCTTGGCGTACAACTGCTCATCTCGAAGAGTCTGTAGTACCAACCGCAAGTGAGAAACATGCTCTTCCGTATTACGCGAATACACCAAGATGTCGTCAATAAAGACCACGACAAACTTGTCCAAATACTCCCTGAAGACACGGTTCATCAAATCCATGAATATAGCCGGCGCATTAGTCAAACCAAATGGCATCACTAGGAACTCGTAATGCCCATAGCGAGTACGGAATGCAGTCTTGGCTACGTCCTGATCACGGACTCTCAACTGATGATACCCAGATCTCAAGTCAATCTTGGAGTAAACTGATGTGCCCTGCAGCTGATCGAACAAGTCATCAATACGAGGCAACGAATACTTGTTCTTCACAGTGACTCGATTCAGCTGTCGATAGTCAATGCACAGCCGCATCGACCCATCCTTCTTCTTTACGAAGAGAACAGGAGCTCCCCAAGGAGACACACTAGGACGAATGTACCCCTTGTCCAAAAGATCCTGTAGCTGATTCTTCAACTCACGCATCTCTGACGGAGCCAGACGATACGGTGCTCTAGAAATAGGCGAAGTACCCGGCATCAACTCTATGCCAAACTCGACTTCCCTAGCAGGAGGAAAACCCGGAATCTCATCAGGAAATACATCTGGAAATTCATCCACAACAGGAATGCTCTCTAAGCCAATACTCTCAGCGGACAAATCAATTGCATAGATAAGGTAGCCTTCCCCGCCAGACTCCAGAGCTCGACAGGCTCTCAAAGCTGATACCAAAGGCATCGGGGGTCGCGCTCCCTCACCATAGAAAAACCAGCTCTCACTCTCCTCCGGATGAAAGCGTACTAATCTCTGATAGCAGTCCACTGAAGCTCGATAGGTAGTCAACACATCTATTCCCAGAATGCAATCAAAGTCGTCCATCGCCAGGACCATGAGATTCTCTAACAGAATGTTCCCTTCGAACTCTAAAGGGCAACCCATCACTAGACTCTTAGCCAAAGCAGATTGGCTCGTCGGAGTAGAAACAGACATCACTACGTCTAGTGCAATGCATGGTAACTTATGCCTCTTAACAAAACGTGCAGAAATGAAGGAATGAGATGCACCAGTGTCAATAAGTACAAGAACAGGTATACCATAAAGCAGAAATGTACCTGCGATGACTTTCTCATTCTCTTCCACAGCCTGATCATGTCTCAGGGCAAACACCTGGCCAGAAGCTCGTGGCCTCAAATGAGAACTCCCAGCAGACTGTCCCTGCGACCTCTGCTGAACGGTGGCCTGAGAACCAGATCCTGAACCAGAACCAGAACCGCCTCCCCCAGACAGTGGACAATCCCTCCGGATATGACCAGTCTCTCCACAACGGAAACAAGCTCCAGAAGCTCTGCGGCACTTGTCGGATGGATGGTTCTTCCCACAGTGATCACACTTGTCCTTTTTACCGAAACGAACAACACCTCCAGAACCAGAGGAAGAAGAAGATCCAGACTTCTTGAAAGTTTGGGCATGGGGACCCAAAGAACTAGCAGGTCTCGACTGAGAGAAGGACTTGTTCCGCCGAATGCTGTCCTCCGCCTGGTGACAACGGCTCACCAAACCCTCGTAGGACATGTCGTCGCCAACCGCCACACGGTCATGGATCTCAGGGTTAAGGCCCTGAAGGAACAGATTATACTTCATCTCTGAGCTATCAGCAATCTCGGGGCAATAGGATAGCAGATCAAAGAACCTCTGCTGATACTCATTGATAGAC
This sequence comes from Henckelia pumila, assembly GCF_033568475.1. Lineage (NCBI taxonomy): Eukaryota > Viridiplantae > Streptophyta > Magnoliopsida > Lamiales > Gesneriaceae > Henckelia > Henckelia pumila. Next base: position 215,691,048 of record NC_133123.1, read on the forward strand.
ATGGCTCCCTGTCGCAGACTCAGTAGCTCGCCTGCCTTCGACTGACGGAGTGCAGGAGGAAAATACCGCTTTTGGAAAGCTGTGCGAAACTCGGCCCAGGTGGCCACTCCTCTCGCCGTAACAAAAGGTGCAGAAGTAAACCTCCACCACCTGCGCGCACGCCCATCCAGAAGATAGCCAAGGGTCTCCACCTTCTGCTCATCGGTGCATTGGAAAGTCTGAAAAGTCGTCTCCATGCGGTCTAACCAGTTCTCCGCATCCTCCGGAGACTCACCTCCAACTAAGGGTTTAGGACCCATAGCTAAGAATCGGCGTACAGTGAAACGCTCGTCGTCATGGTGACGATGACGCCGTTCTCGACGAGGCTCCCGGTCGGCATCACCCCAACGCCCACCAACACTGCCATGAGAACTCCGGTCGTCACGATTTGACATCTACAAAAATACCTCAAGATGAGACTAAATCCCAGGAAATCTTTTGCATGCTCTGATACCATAAATGTAGTGACCCTTACCCGGATCACCTACTAAACAGAACTTAGGCATGCAATTAACTTAATGAAACAGATATCAGAATAAAACTGCGGAAACCATAAACATTATACAATCCCAAGTAAAGGAATCTGTAATTTATCCAATAATATACAACCAAATCGAATAGCTGTATAAACCCAAAACAACAGTAATAAAACCTAAGCGAAGCTCCAGCCGGCCAATCGCTGACTAGCCCCTCCTGGATCCACCCTCCTCGTCCAATCGCAAACCTGCCCCATGGAATAGGGTGTCCAGAAAATACAGAGTACGAGACGTGAGCATAAAACGCTCAGTGCGAGAGTATGAGTATACATGCATGCAAAGTGAACTCCCTATAGACTCGAGGTCAAGGATCAGAGAACAGAGACAGACCGGGCCCTGGTATGTAGCACGCTGTGCCGTCGCTTCAGGAGGTGGCTCCCATACCGAGATAACCGTGGATACGCCGGACCCAAATCGATGGAAGTCCATCCACTAATAGGATAGGGTACAACCCTACTAACAGACATCTCGAAAGAGATACAGCAAGATGCAAATGAATGCAGCATAATATCATGTCATATAAATCATGCAGTCACATAATACATGCATACTCAGTCAGGATATCTCGAACAGTACTTTCGTACCTCAATACAGTGCAAGCTCTACCAACTCTAGGTCCATGCCTATAGTCTGCTCTACACTGCCAAATGATACTACTATCATTAAAGTGCTCTAAAAGCCTTAACTAAGCTATTGCATACTCCTAAATATTTATAGGAAGCAAAAGCTATACCTTCGTCCGTCATTAGCCCTTTGATGTCGATGCCTCCAGAACTTGGGCACAACTCCGCTACGACTACTGAACGCCTCGCCGACCTCCGGACCAAGCCTAAGAAGACTAGAACAGCTCCAAAAGGACTAGAAAGGAAAGGAGAACTCGGAATTGGCAAATGAAAGTGAAGTATCGGCCTTCTATTTATAGACAACGATCGGAACTTTCGATCCTTGATCGGAACGTCCGAACCTCGATCGGAACGTCCGATCCTGTCATCGGAGCTTCCGAAGATCCTGATCTGCCACGTGTCAAAATATCACTTGTTGACTCCGGATAGGGGTGATTGGAGCCTCCGGTCCTGATCGGAGCTTCCGATCTTGCCACACGTCATGCCTGACGTAATACCGATCGGAGCTTCCGATCCTGTTCGGAGCTTCCGATCTCACCTTCGGAGCTTCCGAACTCTACCCAAGTACTTATGATTAATCCCTTAATTACTGATTTTGGTTACGGGCTACTACAGTTTCATTGGTAATAGACATTGGATGTCCGAAGCATATAGATGATGACACATAGGATGTGGTCATAGAACAACCCTCGTAGGACTTTCCAAGTGGTTATCAGTTTTCGAGTGGATGAAGTCCTGATTATGTTTGTACACCATTAGTCCTTATGACCCGGAACAACACTAGGCTCTGTGTATTAATACTGCACTTTGATCAGATTACTGGCTCCAGGAGAGCACCACAGTGGCATGGTTGGGTGTAGCTATGACATACATGGGAATCAGTGGTTGTAGTCGGAGATTCACCGCACATTTATGAAATGTGGATATTCTATATGATCTAAGGAAATGATAGTGTATTCAGTCTCTGGCCAGTGCATGATATATGTTTTAGGGAAATGGTTTATCTAGTTACATATACAATATCACTATGCATTATCCAAGAAGATAAAATATAGTTATCGAATCAAAGGCAACTCTCGATATACCAATGGTTGCTGATTCGATCAGGATATATGAGATGAAGGAACTGTACTGTACGTTAACCATAATCGACTGGTTCTTGCAGGCACTATCAGTGATACCTAGGTAATCATGGGGCGGTGCTACTTGATGCTCTTACTGTGATGCCTAAAATCCAATCTACTAAATCGCATGCATTAAATTTAATAAATATTAAGATTTTTATTTTTAAATTTATCTGATTTAAATTTCTTATTTGAATTGCGTGCTAATAGAATATTTTATTATTTATTCAAATGATTTTTATTGTACTAACTATTTAATTAATGTTTTTAATTGTTTAAGGTTATTTGTCAAAATGATTTTTATTATGCAATTTAATTGTTTTAATATTTTAAAGGTTAAAGCTTGCATATTTAAAAGATTTTTAATTGTTTAGTTTATGCTTTAAAATGATTTTAACTTTTTATCTTATTTGTTTAAATATTTTTGAGTGTCCAACTTATTTATTCTATATAGTCTAAGTTTAGCATTAAGTTATTTTAAATTATTTTAAACTATTTTAAATGTCTAGCTTATTTATTTAAATCCTTTTAATTTTCCAAAATCATTTTTAATGTTTTTATTTCTGTTTGTGTATTTATTTAAATTGCTCCTAAACGTTAGTTTAGTTTGCTTAAAATTATTTTAATCGCTCTGCTTGTTATTTAAATATTTTACTCGTCGCCGTGAAATCAAAATATTTAAAGTGTTTAATTCTTGGATTTTCAAGCTTGTATTTTTATTTAGTGCGATTTAAATTGTAGTCCTAATTTCTTTATTGGTTTGGCATTTTTTTTAGTGTATAGCACTTATCCCTAAATTTCTTAACACTTCCATGTTTCTAGGGTTACCTAATCTAGCACAAGATTTAATCCTAGCCACACACAAAACTCACACCAGACGCTAAACACACACCACACACACTCACACAGCCGAGATTGCCCTGTTCTTCAAGGGAGGCATCGGCTTCTTTAAATCCTTCTTCACTAAGCCTTTAATCCTCATTTCTTCCCCGACAAATCATTCCTGGGCAAGCTGGTCGTGATTCTTGAGCTCGATTTCAGCTTCCTCTAGCTCGAGCGGTTCAGTTCTGTTGTTTAGATTTTTCGGCTCCGGGCTCTCATTTCTTTCGATTTTCTTTGGATATGCAAGGATATGGATTCCTTGCTTCGTTATGTGATTATTATGTGTTCTCTGTTGCATTTCTTTGAGCATTCGAAATTTCCTATGTATGATTGTGCCCTGTTTTTGAAACGTGAATGAGCATTTTTCTTTTTAACTTCCTTACATTACGATGCGAGCAGATTTCTTTTTAACTTCCTTACATTATGATGCTTTAATCCTTGTTTGCGAAGTATGAAAAGTTGTTGGGCATTGAAAAAGGGGCGTCAAGAAAGCTACATTACCATCGAAAACTCCAGATTTTTCCATGCTTTTGATTTTCGAAAATACAAAAATGTGCTTAGCATCGGCTCAGCAAATCTCCAGATTTATTTACACGGTGTAATTCAAAAATTTCCAGGTTATTGCGAGTCATGATGTTCAAATTTTTAGAGGTTGCATAGTATATGATTTGAGCATCTTTTTCAGCTTTCCTTCATGCCTAGAGTTCGAAAGTTTCATTTGTTGCATAGCATGATGATCAAACAATTTCCAGAATTTTCCCTTAGCTTGTTGGTTCGATTATATATGATGTTTTGTGGTGTTGATTCGGATGGTGATTTAGAGCTACCATGGTTGATATGTAGTTCACATGGTAGTATTAGGATGTGTGAAGAAGAATGTGAGTTGGGATTGTAGGAATTTCGAAATGTCTAAAAGGAGTAGGGGCTCGGATATGAGGGTGCTCGAGGTGCTGCCTTTGAGCTGAATCTAAGGCGATTCAAGTTGAGTTGTAAGGGCTGGAAATGAGGTGGTATATTTTTCTTGGTCCTAGGATTAAAGACTTGGAAGATTGGAGGATTTATAGTTAAGTTTTGGTTAAGTTTGAAAACAAGTCATGAGAAGATTTTTGTAAAGTGAGTGGGCTGTCCGGAAATCAATTTTTAAACAGGGGTTAAACGCGGGTTTTGACCAACGGCAAGGGCCGGAAATTAGTCTAGGATGTTGGGAATATGTCGGTTCAAGCGGAAATTAAGTCGGTTAAGTTTTGGTTTAGTTTTAAATGTTTGGATGGATAGGTGCGTGCAGAATTTTGTGGAATAGGGGCTGCTGCCCGGAAATCCGATTTTCATAAAATGGTTGCTTGGGAAATAAAATCCGAGGATGAATTATTAAGTTAATTCTAAGTGATAGGAAGTAGTGGTTTTGAGCGGAACTGTTTTTGATTGAGAATTGAGTAAGTTATGAATTTTGAGGGCAAACTGCTCATTTTGTCTTTAAGCGCTACATTATGGTTTAATATTTTTTTCATCCTTTGGTTTGGCTCCTATATCACCATACCGATCATCCATGTGTGAGTCATATGCATGATTATCGATATATATATTTACATTTACATCATATTTACATATGCATGCTAAGTCCATGTTCAAGTATGAAAGAAAATATTTTTAGGAACAAAGTGAGATGATTGTGACTATAGAAAGTATGGATTTGGACGGGCTGAGAGACGTTCTGGCTTCCCTTACCAAATTTATGGGTTTGGACGGGCCGGGATAAATCCTAGATTTCCTTACCAAGTATGGGTTTGGACGGGCCGGGAGAAATCCTAGCTTCCCTTACCAAGTATGGGCAAGACGGGTTGGGAGAAATCCTAATTTTCTTGCGGCATAGTGCACTGCAGCCATGATCATGATCGAAATCACAGAGTCACAATTCAAGGATCTAAGTTCAAATATTTATGTCTATATTTCCGTACAGTTTACTCAGTTATTTTGCTTATGTTCGACTTGGCCATGCATATGTTTCATTCATGTTCACCCCTTTCATTTAGAAACTATTTGTTTAAATTAAGGGCACAAAAAGTATTTTTATTATCAAGCTATTTTTAATCTGCGTGTGCTTGTATTTACGTAGTACTCGTTATTTCCCCTATATTCTTGCTGAGTCTTTTAGACTCACTACACTTATTGTTTTCAATTGAGGAGTATTTCATCTAGATCGAGGGGCAAGACTATCGAGTAGACTGCGATGCGGGCATGACACATCCCTTCGACCTATGCTCGTCTTCCGCATAGTTATAACTAGAATTTATATGTTATGAAGCATTTATTTTGCTTATTTGTCAAATGTATATGCAATGTTTAGTTAGAATTGTTTTGGTGCATGTAAACATTAGACTTTTAAGCACTTTCGGATATTTGTTATGTTGAATCTCTTTCTTGGGTTCTCGTTCTTTTCTTGGTTTAGTTTACTTGTGTCGTCGGTTGTTTATTTCTTTCACATTATTTTGTTTGTTGTCTGAGATAGTCGGGTTTTCACTTAAACAAATAGGTCATGCCGAAATTTTTATAAAATTTTCTGAAAAATCCGCATTTTATTTAATTATTACTTATGTTGAGTCAGGGTCGTTTCAGTTGGTATCAGAGCATGGTTCTGGTTTGGGTTGTGCCTACTGCCGGTTGCAAGAAACTCGAGAAATCTCGCCTCAAAGTTTGTAAGATTTAATGAATTTTATATGGTAGTCGTAATTGATTTATTACTTTAAATATTTTGATGTCACCTTATTTTTAAAATATTTTCAAAACTAGATGTTTAATTTAATTAAGTGTGTAGTTTAGTGTTTATTTTTGTTTAAAATTTCTTTTATAATTTAAAGTGTATTATTTGACTGTTTATTTTTGTAGCATGCTGTTCCATGTTAAACGAAATTGGTGTACTAATATTCCTTCCAGTTTTGGATAGTACGTGAATGTTGTTTGAGTTATTAGGTAGTACTAATAATTTTGATGAGTTTGTAGGGGTTGCTGGAAGATATTAAACTTGTGTATTAGGAAATATAATTTGTGTGTTAATATTGTAAGTTGTTTTCTTATACTGGATTCTAGTCGGATACAACTAAGTGTATAGGTTTCTTAGAAATTTATAGGCGTGTGTTTAGTCATTTAAGTTTATGTATCGAGCTAGTGTGAAGACTTGGGATACGAACTTGGTTTTATATTATTAGGGATAGTTTGAGTTTTTCTTTTGTTATTTGGACAAATATGATCTTGGAATTAGTGAGTCGGTTACTGTGTGCCTTTCAATTTTGTGAACTATTATTTCGATCGTTATTTCCTTTTTCTTTCTTTTGTGCTCAAATCCCTTGCAACATATACTTTTGAGTATCCAAAAATTCTTTGCACATCATTTGTTCATTTATGAATTCGTATGACACCAGTCAACGTTGTATTCAGCTACTTTGGCATTAGTCGAAATTCTTAATAAAATCTTGTTCATGTTTTATACTTCTTGAAATTTTTCTTCGGTTGTTGATGTGAGTAAGATTTAGCTCGATTTTATTTTGTGATCTACTTACGTTGTGGTTGACATCTAAAAATGTCTTAGGACCGTTATTTCACCTGATTATTGACTAGTGTGTACTTCTTTCGACTGAAGTCACATCGATTGTTTTAATTGTACTTGATTGTTTGAACATGATGTCATTACCTTTGGATGAGTGATCACCAGAGTTGTTATTTTGTTGGCTCATAATCATTATTCTTGGAGCCTCCATTAATATTCACCCACCTCTAGAATTTAATTATGAGTGAGTTGTTTTCACTTATCTAGATTTTTATTTTCAGCTCGTTTGTTTGTAATGCTTGCATTATTTCATTTCATATTAAGCAACATTACTTGTATGTCTGTTTCCTTTCCTGATCCATCATGTTGAATTATTTGGGTGGATCATAATTCCAATTATCATTTCGATTTCTTGTTTAGAGATTTGTCTCGTAGCCGCATAGTAAGTGTTTAGGCCGTTTGAATTTATTATTAGTACTAAGATAAAATCCTAAGTTATCGTTTTTTTCTGAGAAATGACGACTATCAATTATATCTAGTTTTAGCGAGAAGACTGCTAGGTATTAAATTATTTGAATGAGTTGTTTCAATTTTAAATAAGATCGATAAGAGTAAACAAATGATTTTTGGTAAGCTGGATTTGGGTACTTTATACTAGCATTCTAAGATTTGTGAATGTCAACCGGTAAGACTAATGCATCAACTATGGGCATAGAATGATGAAGAGAATATTTAGGAAGATTTCTGGATAAGCTGTGGACTTACTTACCGGTGAAATGCTAAGGTACTGGAGGAACAGTTAGAAAGCAATTGCAATCGAATTACAAACTCTTCAAGATGTCTAATTGGGTATTAAATTCTTGAAATATAAATTCAGGTTGTACATATAACAATTTGGGAATTTCTTTGGATTTTCAAACTTGCTGTCAAGTGGAACTAGGGATTTGAGATATGTCTTCAGGCGATATGTAGGAATTTTTTGGTGCTTAGAGACCATCTAATCCAATAATTGGATAATAACTCATGGTATATTTTGACTTGAAGTGTAATTATGGATTTCTTAGTCATTGCGTAAGGGATTGAACATAAGCCCAGGACCATTAAGTGTAGCACTACTAATAAGTGGCGTGAATCTTTAGAATTCAATATTGGATGTTAGGTGGTTCTTGAATGTATCATTGTTCCGTAATACTATTGATTTGGGTATATAGGAAAATTAACTCGTTTTGTCGGTCCTTATGCGAATGTGTTGAGGAGATTGGTAATTTGTTTTATCGTTTGGGTATGCCGCAGAGTTGTTAGTATTACATGATAGGTTTCATGTGTCGATGTTGTGGAAGTATGGGTCAGACCCATCTTGTATCCTGAGAGCAGTTGAAGTAGAATTGTATAGTTTCCTTTAGCCTTCTTATTTAGAAAATTTTGGTGATTAGTTGCTAAGTATTTTGGGAACTTGTGGATTTCTCAAGAGCTCAAGTTCTAGATTATATGATTTAAGTTTAGCTGATGATTTGACATTAAGCATAGTTTCGTTGTTAGGAAGCTTTTAAGTTATGGGTAATGTAGTAGCCCGAACCAAGTTTTAGTGAGTAATTTCTAATTAATCCAATTAACATGAATAAGGGAACTCTTAATGGATTAACGGAGCCCAGGAATAGGCCCAGAATGATAAAAAATGGTCCGAAGGGTCAGGCAGAACGGAAGCAACATCCAGGGAATGGAAGCAACGTTCTGCAGCTGATGTCATCCATGACGTCAAACAATATTACGTCATTTCTTACGCACTTGATGGGACATCGGAAGCAACGATGGGGATCGGAAGCAACGTTCGTAAGGCAGAACAAATGCAACGATGAGGAACAGACGTTCCGTTCGTGGTCTATAAATAGAGGTGCCGAGGTTCACTTTAAGACGCACCATTCACCTCTTCTCTCTCGATTCCTCGGTCTTCTAGCTTAGATCTAGAGCATTTAGGCGTCCCATTGGGAATCCGAAAGTGGCGTAGCGATCCAGGCGTTGTAGCAGAGCTGTGGCCTAGTTTGAGGCAATCGACAGCAAATGGATGACGACGGACGCATGTATAGCTTTTGCTTCCTAAAAATATTTAAGAGTATGCAATAGCTTAGTTAAGGCTTTTAGAGCACTATAATGATATTAGTATCATTTGGCAGTGTAGTGCGGATATAGGCGTAGACCTAGAGCTGGTAGAGCGCGCCTAGTATTTAAGGTACGAAAGTACTGTTCGAGATATCCTGACTGAGTATGCATGTATTATGTGACTGCATGATTTATATGCCATGATTTTATGCTGCATACATTTGCATCTTGAGCTATCTCTTTTGAGATGTCTATTAGTAGGGTTTTACCCTATACTGTTAGTGGATGAACTTCCATCGATTTGGGTCCCGCGTATCCACTGGTATTTTGGTACTGAAGCGACGGCATAGCGTGCTACATACCAGGGCCCGGTCTGTCTTTGTTATCTAATTCTTGACCTCCAGTCAGTAGACGGTACACTTGCATGCATGTATACTCATACTCTCGTGCTGAGCGTTTTATGCTCACGTCTCGTACTCTGTGTTTTTGGACACCCTATTCCATGGGGCAGGTTTGCGATTGGACGAGGCGGGTGGATCCAAGAGGGGCTAGGCAGTGGTTGGCCAGCTGGAGCTTCGCCTAGGGTTTATCTTTCTGTTGTATTGGGTTGATATAGCTGTTCGATTTGGTTGTATTATATTTAGATAATTACAGATTCCTTTCCTTGGGATTGTATAATATTTATTTCTTCCGCAGTTCACTTCTGATTTATTATTTGATTAAGTTAATTGCATGCCTAAGTTCTGTTTTGTAAGAGTAGGTGCCCAGTGAGCCAACCGTGTGGCTATGGGCTTTGATGACTCTTTGTATAAACAATCTTTTGTTTAATATTATTTACACTTTTATTAATGGCAATGACTTTATATTACTTCATATTGTTATATTGTGATATACTATTGTTGTTTTGATAAAGACCTTGAATATACTATAGTGTATGTAAGATGTGGTAGAACATGGGGATGTCTATCATGAAATACATCTTATAGTCACTGTATATTCTAAAACCGTTCCTAGTCGATTGAGCCGTCCGATAATAAGGATAAGGATCGCTCGAGTTTGAGACTAGCATTTGCGATGCGGAGTACCACGTTTCATTGGTAGGGAACATGGAGATGTTCGAAGCATGCAAATGGATATTCATAGGATGAATAATCGAACTACCCTATCCGGACTTTCCAAGTGGTTATCACTTATCGAGTGGATAAAGTCTGCGGTTTTGGTTGTACACCATTAGTCCTTACGACTTGAAACATCATGGAGACTCTATATGCTAGTGCTGTGCTTTGACTCGTTTACCGACTCTATGGGGGTCATTAGGTGTCGAGATTGGGTACAGTTACGACACATATAGGAGTCAATGCATTGTTGTCAAGGATTCACCACATACTTGCGAGTGTGGATATCCTATGCGATCTGAGGAGATATTAGTGTGACAAATCTCTGGCCAGAGTACTTGATGTGATTTAAGAAATGGTTTCTTAGTAGCACATGCGATGTCACTAATTTGATCTTCAAGATGTATTGCATAGTTATCGAATCTTGAGCGACTCTCGATATACCAATGGTTGTTGATTCGATCGGGATATATGGATGAAGGGACCGTACTGTACGCTAACCAAAATCTACTGGTTCTTGTAGGCACTATCAGTGATACCTAGGGAATCATGTGGCGATGTTGCTAGGCGCTTTACCTTGATTCGTTGGGCAAGTCGGAAAGTGTTGTTCCGAGTCACAAGGAGTTGTGAGCCCACGGCTAGCTGTATCCCTGAACCATTGAGGGTCACACAGTGTAATGGAGTTTTAATCCCCGTTGAGATAGTTAAATTTAAAGAGTTAAATTTAATGAACTAAGGAGTTGGACTTCTTAAATAAGAGTAAGGGAGTAGGATTTCCTAAAATGACATAGGGATGGACATTTTTGGAAACCACTGAATTCGGATTCAGGAAAATTTATTTTGACTTTAAAATGTGCAGAAATGGTTTCTGTGCACATTGGTGAAATCGGTTCATCAATCGGAGTCACGATGAATTTTATATTAATTTCTGAACGTGCGGGCTTTGCTTGTCGGGCCCTAGCTTATGACTAATGGGCCCTAAGGTGTTAGTGGCCTGCATTATAAATAAGTTATTGCAGTACAGAAATTACACACAACAGCTCATTATTTTTGAGAAGCAAAAATCGAAAACCCTAGCCTCTCAAAGTAATAATCGGCCGACCCCTCCCATACTCTGCCCGAGAAATTCCGGTCTGTGATTTTGAATTGCAGTCAGGAATAACGAATCAGATTCGTTTAATCTCTTCGCAGAAAAACTTCTGATAGATTTTCTAGTGCAATCTGTCAGTGGGATTTAAACCTCATTCGTGGACCTGATTGAAGGAGTTCATCAGTTCCTGGGAGATACAAGAAGCGCAGAGAAATCTGTGTGGTGTCCAATAATCTCGCTTCGAGATTGAAGGTAAAATTTAATTAATTGTTATTTGAATTTTACACACACAATAATTTAATCGTTGAATGGTTGATACCCACACCATGGAATTGTTCCATGATAAAATTTTTAAACTTCCGCTGCACCGGGTATCAATCGTGATTGATCTGACCGCCAGTTTTCCAACAGTGGTATCAGAGCCAGGTTGCTCAGATCAAACGATTGAATTAATCAATTGTACAAAATTTTTGAGTCTCGGTTTTTTAAACAAAATAAATATTTTTAAATAAAATTTTTTTTTTTTTCGGGGCAAAACCCGGGCAGCGATTGGATCGCTGCCCGGAGGGGGCGGCGATGGTCGCTGCCCCCGGGGGAGGCGCACGGCGCCGCCCAAAGGGGGCGCACGGCGCCGCCCAGGGCAGCGCTGTGCGCTGCCCAGCGCAGCGCTCGGCGCTGCCCAGGGGCGGCGCTCGGCGCCGCCCAGCGGCGACGCACGGCGCCGCCCAGCGGCGGCACCAGGCGCCGCCAGGGCAGCGAGAGTCGCTGCCCTAAGGGGGCAGCCAGGCTGCCCCCGGCCCGCGCCCCGGGTGCGGGCCGGCCCGGGAGTGTCCCGGGCGGCCCGCGGGAAAAATTAAATTTTTATTTAAAATTAATTTTAATGTGATAAAATTTTATTTTTGGTCCGGTCAAAAATTGTTTTTGATTGGTTCACGAGATTTCGGATCGAATTGTTCGAGTCCGTAAATTTAAAATTGATTTTGGATAAATTTGAATTTTTGGAAAATTTTAATGTTTTATCCGTAAATTGAATTTTGAAATCAATTATTTTGGTACAATTGATGATAAGATATGATCTTATGATATATTGAGTAAAATATGATTTTATTTGTAAAATTGGATTTTATAGATAAAATATGATTTTATTTGATATAGAGATAAAATATGATTTTATATGTGAAATGAGATTTTATATATAAAATATGATTTTATCTTGTTTAAATTTGAATTGCCACTGCATGTTATCCAATAAATTAATTTTGAATTAAATGTTATTGGATAAGGATGATCGATTGCCATGACCAATTTTGTAGGTGTATGTTAGGAATTTACATTTTGTTTTTATTGTTGTTGGTTTTATTAATGGGCCTGGTTTATGGCCCGATATGAATGTCATATGTAATAAAAGTGGGCTTGGTTTATAGCCCGTTCCCACCCCTAAAAATGTATCCCCTACTTGTCATTGTTATTTATTGTAAATACATTAGATTTAGTGGGAGATCAAGATTTGAAGACGGTGGGCCCAGCAGACAATAAAGACTGAAGAAATGTAAATTGGAAGCACATGTAATAGGATTGCATTGCATACTGCATATTACCTAGGATTGGACTAAGACCCGTGATTGGCAACCACGGGTCAATTAGAAATGGAATCGATCATCCTATATAATATTTGATATTATGATTGTATGCATGTTTAGACATAATTGCGTGAATCCGGCAAGCATGCAATAAATTAAATATGATGAGACAAATATTTTTATAATTAAAAATCCCTCATTTTAAATATGATTTAAAATTTATATCAAGATAAATAAAGGAAATTTAAATTTGTTTAAATGTTCCTACCTTCCATCAACGATCAATGTATGTGATGCTACCCGCGGATACGGTCCGGCTCATATTATTGGGGGGGCCCGTCCGTCGGAAAGCTGTACATTGGATCGACAAATGTTGTAAGTTGGGTGGAACTCCCATGGGATCGGCTCATATTATTGGGAGATCCACATGGCGACCGTCCATCACAACTTAATATTGATGGGTCATCTTGACATGTCACTTTAAACGGCGTCATATTATTGGGCCCTTATTGGACATGAGGTAAACACATGGGGGTTGCTTAGGAAGCAATTGGGCTCTACCTTTTGAGAATTATGGTTGGCTGATATTATTCGGGACCATAAGTTTGTCAATTGGACTCCATGTTCTCACTAAGGAAAAAGTTTCCCGTTTTCACTAGAGGGTGGTGAAATCGTTAAAATAGTGGGAGTGAGATTCATAAAATTAAATTCGCCTATTTTATGTCTTAGTAAATTGTTAAACAATCATTGATATATGTCTGTTTTTCTTTTCAGTATTTCATACAATGAATTCGCGAAATCCATTATTCTCGATCCTCGAACAAAACAAGTTGACTGGCGCCAACTATACGGAATGGTTCCGGAAGTTGAAGATTGTCTTAACTTCGGAGAAAATGCTCTACGTGTTAGAGAAAGCACCTCCGAAGGAAGCACCAGCTGACATAAGTCCGGAGGAATTGGCCAAACTTGATGCATGGTGTGACCATGACATCAAGACCAAATGCTATATGCAAGCCTCGATGTCTGATGAACTCCAGAGGCGATTTGAGGACACGGTGAATGCTGCTGACATTCACGCGCAACTCAAGGAACTTTTTGGGGCTCAGTCGAGGGCTGAAAGTTTCGCTACTGTTAAGGAGTTGATGACGTGCCGCATGCGTGAAGGGACTTCGGTCCGTGATCATGGGGTACGAGTGATTTGGCTCATACAGAAGTTGGCGACCCTAAATTTGGTGTTGGAGCATGAACTCAATGTGGATTTATTGCTTCTGTCTCTTCCTTCTTCATTTGATGGATTTGTGATAAATTTTAATATGAACAAGATAGAGGCCACCCTAGAAGAGATGGTCAATATGCTCGTTACATATGAATCCACACTTAAGAAGGATAAGTCAGCTTTCTTGGTGGGCTCCTCATCTTCTGCTAAGAAGGGGCCAAGTATGAAGGGCAAGAAACGTTCTACCCCACCCAAGAAAGTCGAGCCCGAGAAGAAGCAAAAGACAAAGGCTTCAAACAATGGAAAATCCAAGGATGTTTGCCATTACTGCAAGAAGCCGGGTCATTGGAAGCGCAACTGCAAGGAATATCTTGAGCAGTTGGGAACTGCAAAGGGTATGTTCTATATTGAAATAAACATGTCACTTAATACAACTTCTTGGGTATTGGATACCGGATGTGGATCTCACATTTGCAATGATTTGCAGGTGATGACAAGAAGTCGCAGGCTTAGAATGGGTGAGACCCAGCTGAGGCTCGGGAATGGTTCCAGAGTTGAAGCTACGGCCATTGGAGATGTTTGTTTGACTTTGCAGAACGGTTTTTAAATTATTGTTAAGAGATGTTTTATTTGTGCCAGATTTAATTAAAAACATTATTTCTATTTCTATGCTTGATAGAGATGGTTATTCTTGCAATTTTGTGAATGGGATTTGCAATATTTACAAGAATGAATGTTTAATTGGAAATGGACAACTTGAAAACGATCTATACAACTTAAAACTAAAAGACGTTCCAGTGAATTATGTTGATAAACCGGCGACAACAAACAAAAGGAAAATCGATAGTCAAAACCCGGCAAACCTTTGGCATGCTAGGCTAGGTCATATTTCCTCAAGGAGGATGAACAAGCTAGTGGGAGAGGGCATGTTTGATATGTCTGATATTAATTCTCTACCTACTTGTGAATCCTGCCTAAAAGGAAAAATGACTAAATCTCCTTTTAAGGGGAAACCTGAGCGTAGTCAGAATCTGTTGGATTTGATCCATACAGATGTTTGTGGTCCATTTAGAGTAGGGACTCAACATGGCCACACCTACTTCATTACCTTTACTGATGATTATTCAAGGTATGGGTATTTATATTTAATGAAATATAAGTCTGAAGCATTTGAAAAGTTCAAAGAATTCAGGGCTGAAGTAGAAAACAAGCTAGGTAAAAGTATTAAAGCACTTCGATCGGATCGAGGTGGAGAATACTTGAGTACCGAGTTTTTGGACTATCTGAAAGAGAATGGGATTCTCTCTCAGTGGACTCCTCCTATGACACCACAGCTTAATGGTGTATCGGAGCGTCGTAATCGAACTTTGTTGGACATGGTTCGATCTATGATGAGCTTCACTGAGCTTCCACCTTCGTTTTGGGGCTATGCGCTTGAAACGGCGGTATTGTTGTTGAACAACGTCCACACTAAAGCAGTGGACAAAACACCATACGAGTTATGGAATGGCAAAGCTCCTAAGTATTCGTACTTGAGGATTTGGGGATGTCCTGCTTACGTGAAGCGGACAGTGGGAGATAAGTTGGATAGTCGATCCAGCTTATGTTATTTTGTAGGGTATCCGAAGAATTCAATCGGATATTATTTCTATTATCCTGCTGAAACAAAGGTGTTTGTTTCTAGGAATGCCACCTTCTTGGAGAAGGAGTTCTTATTGGATAAGAAAGGCGAGATGATGGAACTCGAAGAAGTTCGAGAAGAACCCGAAATACAAAATAACGATCCTACACCTCAGGAACCATTGCTGGACACGCCTGCACCTAGAAGATCCGAAAGGACTTCTAGACCTCCAGTTCGATATGGTCTTCTTCTTGAAGGGGATCAAGATGAACCCGACATTGGATGTGATCCAAGAAACTTCAAGGAAGCAATTTCTGATGCGGATTCGAATTTATGGCTTGAAGCTATGCAGTCAGAATTGGATTCGATGCATACAAACCAAGTTTGGTCTTTAGTAGATCCTCCCAATAGAATTGTTCCAATAGGGTGTAAATGGATCTACAAGAGAAAGCTTGGGCCTGATGGTGAGGTATTGACCTACAAGGCGCGATTGGTGGCGAAAGGTTATACTCAAAGGCAAGGAGTTGACTATGATGAAACCTTTTCACCAGTTGCAATGTTCAAGTCCATAAGAATCCTGATTGCCATAGCTGCATGGTATGACTATGAGATATGGAAAATGGATGTGAAGACTGCTTTTCTTAATGGAGACATTAAGGAAGAAATCTATATGAAGCAGCCTGAGGGGTACACATCCATGGGAAGCGAGCATAAGGTATGCAAGCTTCAGAGATCAATTTATGGTCTAAAACAAGCATCAAGAAGTTGGAACCAGAAATTTGATGAAACAATAAAAGATTTTGGTTTCATCAAGAACCCGGAGGAACCTTGCGTGTACAAGAAAGTAGTTAAGGATGCGGTGACATTCTTAGTACTTTATGTTGATGACATCCTACTCATTGGGAATGATGTAGGGATGTTGCAGTCAACAAAGATATGGTTATCAGGTAGATTTTCGATGAAGGATTTGGGAGAGGCATCCTACATTCTTGGGATACAGATCTATAGAGATAGGTCTAAGAGAATGATAGGACTCACTCAATCAACCTACATCGATACCATATTGAAACGGTTTTCAATGGATGGGTCCAAAAGAGGACATCTACCCATGTGTCATGGAGTTTCTCTATCCAAGTCTATGTGTCCCAAGACTGATGCAGAGATAGAGAATATGACACATGTACCATATGCGTCAGCTATAGGTAGTATCATGTATGGGATGATATCTACCAGACCGGATGTAGCATTTGCTCTGAGTGTCACGAGCAGATATCAGTCTAATCCTGGTCAAATGCATTGGAAAGCCGTGAAGGACATTCTTAAGTACTTGCGAAGGACTAAGAATATGTTCATGGTGTATGGAGGACGAGATCTCAAATTGGAAGGCTATACCGACTCTAGCTTCCAAAGTGATGTGGATGACTCGAAGTCAACCTTTGGATTTGTGTTCATGCTCAATGGCGGTGCTGTCTCTTGGAAGAGTTCCAAGCAGGACACCACAGCGGATTTCACCACTGAGGCTGAATACATTGCAGCATCAGCTGCTGCTAAAGAGGCCGTTTGGATGAGGAAGTTCGTCCAAGAGTTGGGCGTTATTCCTGAATTTGTTGGTCCAGTCCCGGTGTACTGTGACAACACGGGTGCCGTTGCTCAAGCAAAGGAACCAAGGTCTCATCAAAGATCCAAACACGTACTGAGGAAATACCACATAATCCGGGAGATTGTGGAAAGAGGAGACATCATTGTCGAACGAGTGGCCTCTGCAGACAATATCGCTGATCCGCTTACTAAGCCTTTGCCAGGACCATTGTTTGACAAACATCGCGAAGCAATGGGTCTACGTAGTATGACTAGTTGGCTATAGGGCAAGTGGGAGATTGTAAGAGTAGGTGCCCAGTGAGCCAACCGTGTGGCTATGGGCTTTGATGACTCTTTGTATAAACAATCTTTTGTTTAATATTATTTACACTTTTATTAATGGCAATGACTTTATATTACTTCATATTGTTATATTGTGATATACTATTGTTGTTTTGATAAAGACCTTGAATATACTATAGTGTATGTAAGATGTGGTAGAACATGGGGATGTCTATCATGAAATACATCTTATAGTCACTGTATATTCTAAAACCGTTCCTAGTCGATTGAGCCGTCCGATAATAAGGATAAGGATCGCTCGAGTTTGAGACTAGCATTTGCGATGCGGAGTACCACGTTTCATTGGTAGGGAACATGGAGATGTTCGAAGCATGCAAATGGATATTCATAGGATGAATAATCGAACTACCCTATCCGGACTTTCCAAGTGGTTATCACTTATCGAGTGGATAAAGTCCGCGGTTTTGGTTGTACACCATTAGTCCTTACGACTTGAAACATCATGGAGACTCTATATGCTAGTGCTGTGCTTTGACTCGTTTACCGACTCTATGGGGGTCATTAGGTGTCGAGATTGGGTACAGTTACGACACATATAGGAGTCAATGCATTGTTGTCAAGGATTCACCACATACTTGCGAGTGTGGATATCCTATGCGATCTGAGGAGATATTAGTGTGACAAATCTCTGGCCAGAGTACTTGATGTGATTTAAGAAATGGTTTCTTAGTAGCACATGCGATGTCACTAATTTGATCTTCAAGATGTATTGCATAGTTATCGAATCTTGAGCGACTCTCGATATACCAATGGTTGTTGATTCGATCGGGATATATGGATGAAGGGACCGTACTGTACGCTAACCAAAATCTACTGGTTCTTGTAGGCACTATCAGTGATACCTAGGGAATCATGGGGCGATGTTGCTAGGCGCTTTACCTTGATTCGTTGGGCAAGTCGGAAAGTGTTGTTCCGAGTCACAAGGAGTTGTGAGCCCACGGCTAGCTGTATCCCTGAACCATTGAGGGTCACACAGTGTAATGGAGTTTTAATCCCCGTTGAGATAGTTAAATTTAAAGAGTTAAATTTAATGAACTAAGGAGTTGGACTTCTTAAATAAGAGTAAGGGAGTAGGATTTCCTAAAATGACATAGGGATGGACATTTTTGGAAACCACTGAATTCGGATTCAGGAAAATTTATTTTGACTTTAAAATGTGCAAAAATGGTTTCTGTGCACATTGGTGAAATCGGTTCATCAATCGGAGTCACGATGAATTTTATATTAATTTCTGAACGTGCGGGCTTTGCTTGTCGGGCCCTAGCTTATGACTAATGGGCCCTAAGGTGTTAGTGGCCTGCATTATAAATAAGTTATTGCAGTACAGAAATTACACACAACAGCTCATTATTTTTGAGAAGCAAAAATCGAAAACCCTAGCCTCTCAAAGTAATAATCGGCCGACCCCTCCCATACTCTGCCCGAGAAATTCCGGTCTGTGATTTTGAATTGCAGTCAGGAATAACGAATCAGATTCGTTTAATCTCTTCGCAGAAAAACTTCTGATAGATTTTCTAGTGCAATCTGTCAGTGGGATTTAAACCTCATTCGTGGACCTGATTGAAGGAGTTCATCAGTTCCTGGGAGATACAAGAAGCGCAGAGAAATCTGTGTGGTGTCCAATAATCTCGCTTCGAGATTGAAGGTAAAATTTAATTAATTGTTATTTGAATTTTACACACACAATAATTTAATCGTTGAATGGTTGATACCCACACCATGGAATTGTTCCATGATAAAATTTTTAAACTTCCGCTGCACCGGGTATCAATCGTGATTGATCTGACCGCCAGTTTTCCAACAGTGGTATCAGAGCCAGGTTGCTCAGATCAAACGATTGAATTAATCAATTGTACAAAATTTTTGAGTCTCGGTTTTTTAAACAAAATAAATATTTTTAAATAAAATTTTTTTTTTTTTCGGGGCAAAACCCGGGCAGCGATTGGATCGCTGCCCGGAGGGGGCGGCGATGGTCGCTGCCCCCGGGGGAGGCGCACGGCGCCGCCCAAAGGGGGCGCACGGCGCCGCCCAGGGCAGCGCTGTGCGCTGCGCAGGGCGCTGCGCAGGGCGCTGCGCAGGGCAGCGCTCGGCGCTGCCCAGGGGCGGCGCTCGGCGCCGCCCAGCGGCGACGCACGGCGCCGCCCAGCGGCGGCACCAGGCGCCGCCAGGGCAGCGAGAGTCGCTGCCCTAAGGGGGCAGCCAGGCTGCCCCCGGCCCGCGCCCCGGGTGCGGGCCGGCCCGGGAGTGTCCCGGGCGGCCCGCGGGAAAAATTAAATTTTTATTTAAAATTAATTTTAATGTGATAAAATTTTATTTTTGGTCCGGTCAAAAATTGTTTTTGATTGGTTCACGAGATTTCGGATCGAATTGTTCGAGTCCGTAAATTTTAAAATTGATTTTGGATAAATTTGAATTTTTGGAAAATTTTAATGTTTTATCCGTAAATTGAATTTTGAAATCAATTATTTTGGTACAATTGATGATAAGATATGATCTTATGATATATTGAGTAAAATATGATTTTATTTGTAAAATTGGATTTTATAGATAAAATATGATTTTATTTGATATAGAGATAAAATATGATTTTATATGTGAAATGAGATTTTATATATAAAATATGATTTTATCTTGTTTAAATTTGAATTGCCACTGCATGTTATCCAATAAATTAATTTTGAATTAAATGTTATTGGATAAGGATGATCGATTGCCATGACCAATTTTGTAGGTGTATGTTAGGAATTTACATTTTGTTTTTATTGTTGTTGGTTTTATTAATGGGCCTGGTTTATGGCCCGATATGAATGTCATATGTAATAAAAGTGGGCTTGGTTTATAGCCCGTTCCCACCCCTAAAAATGTATCCCCTACTTGTCATTGTTATTTATTGTAAATACATTAGATTTAGTGGGAGATCAAGATTTGAAGACGGTGGGCCCAGCAGACAATAAAGACTGAAGAAATGTAAATTGGAAGCACATGTAATAGGATTGCATTGCATACTGCATATTACCTAGGATTGGACTAAGACCCGTGATTGGCAACCACGGGTCAATTAGAAATGGAATCGATCATCCTATATAATATTTGATATTATGATTGTATGCATGTTTAGACATAATTGCGTGAATCCGGCAAGCATGCAATAAATTAAATATGATGAGACAAATATTTTTATAATTAAAAATCCCTCATTTTAAATATGATTTAAAATTTATATCAAGATAAATAAAGGAAATTTAAATTTGTTTAAATGTTCCTACCTTCCATCAACGATCAATGTATGTGATGCTACCCGCGGATACGGTCCGGCTCATATTATTGGGGGGGCCCGTCCGTCGGAAAGCTGTACATTGGATCGACAAATGTTGTAAGTTGGGTGGAACTCCCATGGGATCGGCTCATATTATTGGGAGATCCACATGGCGACCGTCCATCACAACTTAATATTGATGGGTCATCTTGACATGTCACTTTAAACGGCGTCATATTATTGGGCCCTTATTGGACATGAGGTAAACACATGGGGGTTGCTTAGGAAGCAATTGGGCTCTACCTTTTGAGAATTATGGTTGGCTGATATTATTCGGGACCATAAGTTTGTCAATTGGACTCCATGTTCTCACTAAGGAAAAAGTTTCCCGTTTTCACTAGAGGGTGGTGAAATCGTTAAAATAGTGGGAGTGAGATTCATAAAATTAAATTCGCCTATTTTATGTCTTAGTAAATTGTTAAACAATCATTGATATATGTCTGTTTTTCTTTTCAGTATTTCATACAATGAATTCGCGAAATCCATTATTCTCGATCCTCGAACAAAACAAGTTGACTGGCGCCAACTATACGGAATGGTTCCGGAAGTTGAAGATTGTCTTAACTTCGGAGAAAATGCTCTACGTGTTAGAGAAAGCACCTCCGAAGGAAGCACCAGCTGACATAAGTCCGGAGGAATTGGCCAAACTTGATGCATGGTGTGACCATGACATCAAGACCAAATGCTATATGCAAGCCTCGATGTCTGATGAACTCCAGAGGCGATTTGAGGACACGGTGAATGCTGCTGACATTCACGCGCAACTCAAGGAACTTTTTGGGGCTCAGTCGAGGGCTGAAAGTTTCGCTACTGTTAAGGAGTTGATGACGTGCCGCATGCGTGAAGGGACTTCGGTCCGTGATCATGGGGTACGAGTGATTTGGCTCATACAGAAGTTGGCGACCCTAAATTTGGTGTTGGAGCATGAACTCAATGTGGATTTATTGCTTCTGTCTCTTCCTTCTTCATTTGATGGATTTGTGATAAATTTTAATATGAACAAGATAGAGGCCACCCTAGAAGAGATGGTCAATATGCTCGTTACATATGAATCCACACTTAAGAAGGATAAGTCAGCTTTCTTGGTGGGCTCCTCATCTTCTGCTAAGAAGGGGCCAAGTATGAAGGGCAAGAAACGTTCTACCCCACCCAAGAAAGTCGAGCCCGAGAAGAAGCAAAAGACAAAGGCTTCAAACAATGGAAAATCCAAGGATGTTTGCCATTACTGCAAGAAGCCGGGTCATTGGAAGCGCAACTGCAAGGAATATCTTGAGCAGTTGGGAACTGCAAAGGGTATGTTCTATATTGAAATAAACATGTCACTTAATACAACTTCTTGGGTATTGGATACCGGATGTGGATCTCACATTTGCAATGATTTGCAGGTGATGACAAGAAGTCGCAGGCTTAGAATGGGTGAGACCCAGCTGAGGCTCGGGAATGGTTCCAGAGTTGAAGCTACGGCCATTGGAGATGTTTGTTTGACTTTGCAGAACGGTTTTAAATTATTGTTAAGAGATGTTTTATTTGTGCCAGATTTAATTAAAAACATTATTTCTATTTCTATGCTTGATAGAGATGGTTATTCTTGCAATTTTGTGAATGGGATTTGCAATATTTACAAGAATGAATGTTTAATTGGAAATGGACAACTTGAAAACGATCTATACAACTTAAAACTAAAAGACGTTCCAGTGAATTATGTTGATAAACCGGCGACAACAAACAAAAGGAAAATCGATAGTCAAAACCCGGCAAACCTTTGGCATGCTAGGCTAGGTCATATTTCCTCAAGGAGGATGAACAAGCTAGTGGGAGAGGGCATGTTTGATATGTCTGATATTAATTCTCTACCTACTTGTGAATCCTGCCTAAAAGGAAAAATGACTAAATCTCCTTTTAAGGGGAAACCTGAGCGTAGTCAGAATCTGTTGGATTTGATCCATACAGATGTTTGTGGTCCATTTAGAGTAGGGACTCAACATGGCCACACCTACTTCATTACCTTTACTGATGATTATTCAAGGTATGGGTATTTATATTTAATGAAATATAAGTCTGAAGCATTTGAAAAGTTCAAAGAATTCAGGGCTGAAGTAGAAAACAAGCTAGGTAAAAGTATTAAAGCACTTCGATCGGATCGAGGTGGAGAATACTTGAGTACCGAGTTTTTGGACTATCTGAAAGAGAATGGGATTCTCTCTCAGTGGACTCCTCCTATGACACCACAGCTTAATGGTGTATCGGAGCGTCGTAATCGAACTTTGTTGGACATGGTTCGATCTATGATGAGCTTCACTGAGCTTCCACCTTCGTTTTGGGGCTATGCGCTTGAAACGGCGGTATTGTTGTTGAACAACGTCCACACTAAAGCAGTGGACAAAACACCATACGAGTTATGGAATGGCAAAGCTCCTAAGTATTCGTACTTGAGGATTTGGGGATGTCCTGCTTACGTGAAGCGGACAGTGGGAGATAAGTTGGATAGTCGATCCAGCTTATGTTATTTTGTAGGGTATCCGAAGAATTCAATCGGATATTATTTCTATTATCCTGCTGAAACAAAGGTGTTTGTTTCTAGGAATGCCACCTTCTTGGAGAAGGAGTTCTTATTGGATAAGAAAGGCGAGATGATGGAACTCGAAGAAGTTCGAGAAGAACCCGAAATACAAAATAACGATCCTACACCTCAGGAACCATTGCTGGACACGCCTGCACCTAGAAGATCCGAAAGGACTTCTAGACCTCCAGTTCGATATGGTCTTCTTCTTGAAGGGGATCAAGATGAACCCGACATTGGATGTGATCCAAGAAACTTCAAGGAAGCAATTTCTGATGCGGATTCGAATTTATGGCTTGAAGCTATGCAGTCAGAATTGGATTCGATGCATACAAACCAAGTTTGGTCTTTAGTAGATCCTCCCAATAGAATTGTTCCAATAGGGTGTAAATGGATCTACAAGAGAAAGCTTGGGCCTGATGGTGAGGTATTGACCTACAAGGCGCGATTGGTGGCGAAAGGTTATACTCAAAGGCAAGGAGTTGACTATGATGAAACCTTTTCACCAGTTGCAATGTTCAAGTCCATAAGAATCCTGATTGCCATAGCTGCATGGTATGACTATGAGATATGGAAAATGGATGTGAAGACTGCTTTTCTTAATGGAGACATTAAGGAAGAAATCTATATGAAGCCTGAGGGGTACACATCCATGGGAAGCGAGCATAAGGTATGCAAGCTTCAGAGATCAATTTATGGTCTAAAACAAGCATCAAGAAGTTGGAACCAGAAATTTGATGAAACAATAAAAGATTTTGGTTTCATCAAGAACCCGGAGGAACCTTGCGTGTACAAGAAAGTAGTTAAGGATGCGGTGACATTCTTAGTACTTTATGTTGATGACATCCTACTCATTGGGAATGATGTAGGGATGTTGCAGTCAACAAAGATATGGTTATCAGGTAGATTTTCGATGAAGGATTTGGGAGAGGCATCCTACATTCTTGGGATACAGATCTATAGAGATAGGTCTAAGAGAATGATAGGACTCACTCAATCAACCTACATCGATACCATATTGAAACGGTTTTCAATGGATGGGTCCAAAAGAGGACATCTACCCATGTGTCATGGAGTTTCTCTATCCAAGTCTATGTGTCCCAAGACTGATGCAGAGATAGAGAATATGACACATGTACCATATGCGTCAGCTATAGGTAGTATCATGTATGGGATGATATCTACCAGACCGGATGTAGCATTTGCTCTGAGTGTCACGAGCAGATATCAGTCTAATCCTGGTCAAATGCATTGGAAAGCCGTGAAGGACATTCTTAAGTACTTGCGAAGGACTAAGAATATGTTCATGGTGTATGGAGGACGAGATCTCAAATTGGAAGGCTATACCGACTCTAGCTTCCAAAGTGATGTGGATGACTCGAAGTCAACCTTTGGATTTGTGTTCATGCTCAATGGCGGTGCTGTCTCTTGGAAGAGTTCCAAGCAGGACACCACAGCGGATTTCACCACTGAGGCTGAATACATTGCAGCATCAGCTGCTGCTAAAGAGGCCGTTTGGATGAGGAAGTTCGTCCAAGAGTTGGGCGTTATTCCTGAATTTGTTGGTCCAGTCCCGGTGTACTGTGACAACACGGGTGCCGTTGCTCAAGCAAAGGAACCAAGGTCTCATCAAAGATCCAAACACGTACTGAGGAAATACCACATAATCCGGGAGATTGTGGAAAGAGGAGACATCATTGTCGAACGAGTGGCCTCTGCAGACAATATCGCTGATCCGCTTACTAAGCCTTTGCCAGGACCATTGTTTGACAAACATCGCGAAGCAATGGGTCTACGTAGTATGACTAGTTGGCTATAGGGCAAGTGGGAGATTGTAAGAGTAGGTGCCCAGTGAGCCAACCGTGTGGCTATGGGCTTTGATGACTCTTTGTATAAACAATCTTTTGTTTAATATTATTTACACTTTTATTAATGGCAATGACTTTATATTACTTCATATTGTTATATTGTGATATACTATTGTTGTTTTGATAAAGACCTTGAATATACTATAGTGTATGTAAGATGTGGTAGAACATGGGGATGTCTATCATGAAATACATCTTATAGTCACTGTATATTCTAAAACCGTTCCTAGTCGATTGAGCCGTCCGATAATAAGGATAAGGATCGCTCGAGTTTGAGACTAGCATTTGCGATGCGGAGTACCACGTTTCATTGGTAGGGAACATGGAGATGTTCGAAGCATGCAAATGGATATTCATAGGATGAATAATCGAACTACCCTATCCGGACTTTCCAAGTGGTTATCACTTATCGAGTGGATAAAGTCCGCGGTTTTGGTTGTACACCATTAGTCCTTACGACTTGAAACATCATGGAGACTCTATATGCTAGTGCTGTGCTTTGACTCGTTTACCGACTCTATGGGGGTCATTAGGTGTCGAGATTGGGTACAGTTACGACACATATAGGAGTCAATGCATTGTTGTCAAGGATTCACCACATACTTGCGAGTGTGGATATCCTATGCGATCTGAGAAGATATTAGTGTGACAAATCTCTGGCCAGAGTACTTGATGTGATTTAAGAAATGGTTTCTTAGTAGCACATGCGATGTCACTAATTTGATCTTCAAGATGTATTGCATAGTTATCGAATCTTGAGCGACTCTCGATATACCAATGGTTGTTGATTCGATCGGGATATATGGATGAAGGGACCGTACTGTACGCTAACCAAAATCTACTGGTTCTTGTAGGCACTATCAGTGATACCTAGGGAATCATGGGGCGATGTTGCTAGGCGCTTTACCTTGATTCGTTGGGCAAGTCGGAAAGTGTTGTTCCGAGTCACAAGGAGTTGTGAGCCCACGGCTAGCTGTATCCCTGAACCATTGAGGGTCACACAGTGTAATGGAGTTTTAATCCCCGTTGAGATAGTTAAATTTAAAGAGTTAAATTTAATGAACTAAGGAGTTGGACTTCTTAAATAAGAGTAAGGGAGTAGGATTTCCTAAAATGACATAGGGATGGACATTTTTGGAAACCACTGAATTCGGATTCAGGAAATTTATTTTGACTTTAAAATGTGCAGAAATGGTTTCTGTGCACATTGGTGAAATCGGTTCATCAATCGGAGTCACGATGAATTTTATATTAATTTCTGAACGTGCGGGCTTTGCTTGTCGGGCCCTAGCTTATGACTAATGGGCCCTAAGGTGTTAGTGGCCTGCATTATAAATAAGTTATTGCAGTACAGAAATTACACACAACAGCTCATTATTTTTGAGAAGCAAAAATCGAAAACCCTAGCCTCTCAAAGTAATAATCGGCCGACCCCTCCCATACTCTGCCCGAGAAATTCCGGTCTGTGATTTTGAATTGCAGTCAGGAATAACGAATCAGATTCGTTTAATCTCTTCGCAGAAAAACTTCTGATAGATTTTCTAGTGCAATCTGTCAGAGGGATTTAAACCTCATTCGTGGACCTGATTGAAGGAGTTCATCAGTTCCTGGGAGATACAAGAAGCGCAGAGAAATCTGTGTGGTGTCCAATAATCTCGCTTCGAGATTGAAGGTAAAATTTAATTAATTGTTATTTGAATTTTACACACACAATAATTTAATCGTTGAATGGTTGATACCCACACCATGGAATTGTTCCATGATAAAATTTTTAAACTTCCGCTGCACCGGGTATCAATCGTGATTGATCTGACCGCCAGTTTTCCAACATGTTTAGTAGGTGATCTCGATAAGGGTCACTACAGGTACGGTCGACATGAATTATTTATTGGTTATACGGAATCTATTGTTTGAAGCGGTGATTAGGGATTTAAGGTGATCGAACTAAGGAAATTATCGGATATTTTAGGACTTTAGGTGACGAATTAAAACTTTTACAGTCACATGAGAACAGTGATAAGAAATTTCTCTTAGGCTACAATCATTTGGGGACAGATAGGAATTTGAAAATTTATTTCGCAGTGGGAGTTAGTCGGCTCCTTGCTTGTAGGTTTCGATTAGTATCAGAGTGGCGCAACAAAAGCTGATTTGGGCAAACTCACGTGGGTGCATGCAAAGTTGGTAATCTAGTGTTGATCTGGTCTAAGGTATTCGAACCTATTTAGCAGGTCTTGAATTTTGAGGACGAAATTCCATTTAGGATGGGGAGGAATTGTGACGCCTAAAATCCAATCTACTAAATCGCATGCATTAAATTTAATAAATATTAAGATTTTTATTTTTAAGTTTATCTGATTTAAATTCCTTCCTTATTTGAATTGCGTGCTAATAGAATATTTTATTATTTATTCAAATAATTTTTATTGTACTAACTATTTAATTAATGTTTTTAATTGTTTAATGTTATTTGTCAAAATAATTTTTATTATGCAATTTAATTGTTTTATTATTTTAAAGGTTTAAGCTTGCATATTTAAATGATTTTTAATTGTTTAGTTTATGCTTTTAAATGATTTTAACTGTTTAGCTTATTTGTTTAAATATTTTCGAGTGTCCAAGTTATTTATTCTAAATAGTCTAAGTTTAGCGGTCAGTTATTTTAAATTATTTTAAACTATTGTAAATGTCTAGCTTCTTTATTTAAATCCTTTTAATTTTCCAAAATCATTTTTAATGTTTTTATTTCTGTTTTTGTATTTATTTAAATTGCTCCTAAACGTTAGTTTAGTTTGTTTAAAATTATTTTAATCGCTCTGCTTGTTATTTAAATATTTTACTCGTCGTCGTGACATCAGAATATTTAAAGTGTTTAATTCTTGGATTTTCAAGCTTGTATTTTTATTTAGTGCGATTTAATTGTAGTCCTAATTTCTTTATTGGTTTGGCTTTTTTTTTTTAGTGCATAGCACTTTTCCCTAAATTTTTTCCCTAAATTTCTTAATACTTCCATTTTTCTAGGGTTACCTAATCTAGCAAAAGATTTAATCCTAGCCACACACAAAACTCACACCACATGCTAAACACACACCACACACACTCACACAGCCGAGATTGCCCTGTTCTTCAAGGGAGGCATCGGCTTCTTCAAATCCTTCTTCACTAAGCCTTTAATCCTCATTTCTTCCCCGGCAAATCATTCCTGGGCAAGCTGGTCGTGATTCTTGAGCTCGATTTCAGCTTCCTCCTGCTCGAGCGGTTCAGTTTTGTGGTTTTGATTTTTGGGCTCCGGGCTCTCATTTCTTTTGATTTTCTTTGGATAGGAAAGGATATGGTTTCCTTGCTTTGTTATGTGATTATTATGTGTTGTGTGTTGCATTTCTTTGAGCATTCGAAATTTCCTATGTATGATTGTGCCCTATTTTTGAAACGTGAATGAGCAGATTTCTTTTTAACTTCCTTACATTACGATGCGAGCAAATTTCTTTTTAACTTCCTTACATTACGATGCCTTATTCCTTGTTTGCGAAGTATGAAAAGTTGTTGGGCATTTAAAAAGGGGCGTCAATAAAGCTACATTACCATCGAAAACTCCAGATTTTTCCATGCTTGTGATTATCGAAAATGCAGAAATTTGCTTAGCAATTGCTCAGCAAATCTCCAGATTTATTTACATGGTGTAGTTCGAAAATTTCCAGGTTATTGCGAGTCATGATGTTCAAATTTTTAGAGGTTGCATAGTATATTCTTTGAGCATTTTTTTCAGCTTTCCTTCATGCCTAGAGTTCGAAAGTTTCATTTGTTGCATAGCATGATGATCGAACAATTTCCAGAATTTTCCCTTAGCTTGTTGGTTCGATTATATATGATGTTTTGTGGTGTTGATTCGGATGGTGATTTAGAGCTACCATGGTTGATATGTAGTTCACATGGTAGTATTAGGATGTGTGAAGAAGAATGTGAGTTGGGATTGTAGGAATTTCAAAATGTCTAAAGGGAGTAGGGGCTCAGATATGAGGGTGCTCGAGGTGCTGCCTTTGAGCTGAATCTAAGGCGATTCAAGTTGAGTTGTAAGGGCTGGAAATGAGGTGGTATATTGGTCTTGTTCCTAGGATTAGAGACTTGGAAGATTGGAGGATTTATAGTTAAGTTTTGGTTAAGTTTGAAAACAAGTCATGAGAAGATTTTTGTAAAGTGAGTGGGCTGTTCGGAAATCAATTTTTAAACAGGGGTTAAACTTGGGGTTTGGCCAAGGGCTCGGGCCAGGAATTAGTCTAGGATGTTGGGAATATGTCGGTTTAAGCGGAAATTAAGTCGGTTAAGTTTTGGTTTAGTTTTAAATGTTCGGATGGATAGGTGCGTGCAGAATTTTGTGGAATAGGGGCTGCTGCCCGGAAATCCGATTTTCATAAAATGGTTGCTTGGGAAATAAAATTCGAGGATGACTTCTTAAGTTAATTCTAAGTGATAGGAAGTAGTGGTTTCGAGCGGAACTGTTTTTGAGTGAGAATTGAGTAAGTTATGAATTTTGCGGGCAAACTGCTCATTTTGTCTTTAAGTGCTACGTTATGGTTTAATATTTTTTCATCCTTTGGTTTGGCTCCTAAATTACCATCCCGATAATCCATGTGTGAGTCATATGCATGATTATCGATACATATTTACATTTACGTCATATTTACATATGCATGCTAAGTCCATGTTCAAGTATGAAAGAAAATATTTTTAGGAACAAAGTGAGATGATTGTGACTATAAAAAGTAAGGGTTTGGATGGGCTGGGAGATGTTCTGGTTTCCCTTACCAAATTTATGGGTTTGGACGGGTCGGGAGAAATCCTAGCTTCCCTTACCAAGTATGGGTTTGGACGGGCCGGGAGAAATCCTAGCTTCCCTTACCAAGTATGGGCAAGACGGGTTGGGAGAAATCCTGATTTCCTTGCGGCATAGTGCACTGCAGCCATGATCATGATCGAAATCACAGAGTCACAATTCAAGGATCTAAGTTCAAATATTTATGTCTATGTTTCCGTACAGTTTACTCAGTTATTTTGCTTATGTTCGACTTGGTCATGCATATGTTTCATTCATGTTCACCCCTTTTATTTAGAAACTATTTGTTTAAATTAAGAGCACAAAAAGTATTTTTATTATCAAGCTATTTTTATTCTGCGTGTGCTTGTTTTTACGTAGTACTCGTTATTCCCCCATATTCTTGCTGAGTCTTTTAGACTCACTACACTTATTGTTTTTAGGTGAGGAGTATTTCATCTAGATCGAGGGGCAAGACTATCGAGTGGACTGCGATGCGGGCATGGCACATCCCTCCGACCTATGCTCGTCTTCTGCATAGTTAATAGAATTTATATGTTATGAAGCATTTATTTTGCTTATTTGTCAAATATATATGCAATGTTTAGTTGGAATTGTTTTGGTGCATGTAAACATTAGACTTTTATGCACTTTCGGATATTTGTTATGTCGAATCTCTTTCTTGGGTTCTCGTTCTTTTCTCGGATTAGTTTACTTGTGTCGTCGGTTGTTTATTTCTTTCACATTATTTTGTTTGTTGTCTGAGACAGACGGGTTTTCACTTAAACAAATAGGTCATGCCGAAATTTTTATAAAATTTTCTGAAAAATCCGCATTTTATTTAATTATTACTTATGTTGAGTCAGGGTCGTTTCACTTACCATGATTCGATGGGTCAAATCAGAAATGAGTTCTGACATTTTTTTGATCAAGGAGTTGATATATAAAATGGGACTAATAAGGGTGAGTCTACATAAAGGAAATTGTCCTGAATCACAAAGAGTTGTGAACCCACGACTAGCTGTATCCCTGAACCATTGAGGGTCACACAAGTACTGGTTTCCCTATTTCCGTTGAGATAATAAATTCAAAGAGTTGAATTTATGATAAACAAATTAGACTGGATCGATATATAAGCTTATAAATGGTTTATAAGAGCTTATAGAAATTTTTTAGAGCAAAATTAATTAAAAAATTTTAATTAATTTTGCTCGAGTTGGACTTGGATTTAAGGACCCATACAATATATATATATATATATATATATATATATGGATATATATAATATATATTTATGATTGTGGGACCTTATGTTTATAATATATATATATATATATTATATTATTATAATTTAAAAAAAATTGAATTGAATTGAATGAGTTCTCTGCCGACAACTCATTCATTTTCCCTCAATCAATTACTTTAATTTATTGAGGGGAATGATAGCATTCATTCGATGCTCTCAGAAAAAATAGAACGAAGAAAAAAGTTTTCTTCTCTGCTCGTAGTTCTTCTCACGGCCAGTCGTATTCTTCTTTTATTTCAACGCATAATTTCTTCTATTTCTTAAGTGTGTTTTAGAAGAGGAGCAGGAAATGTGGTCGTGGACCTGATTTGAAGAAAGGAGGAAAAATCCAGTTGATTGTTCGTAGGGATATACAACAAGAGCTATTTATGTTTATTCCGAAATAGTTGGAGCCATCATCAATCTTTTAAGATTGATAGGTATAAATCTTTTATTCTCTACGAATATTATATTAACCATACGAATGCCCAAGATAATTTTGAACGTTAAAATAAAAATTTTAAACTTTCGCTGCATCTTGGGCACGAGAGATCCGGTATCTGTTGTGCGTATGCACTGATTAAAGAAATAGATATAGAAATAATTAATTATTAAACAAAAAAGTATAAGCACATGTATAATATACTATGGAATCCAATTAAGTACGTTGCATCTTAGAGACATGCATGTAAAAAATATGACCACGAGAGATTAAGGACCAATATTTAATTTTATTTTGAAATGATAATCAACATCAATATATTTGTATACAATTGATTAGTATATTATAGTAAATGTCAAGTTCATTTCAATTATAAAATCAGACTCCCTAAAGACAACTTGAAATTTCCGGTAACAAACTCGGTGTCTGATTTTATGATTTTTAAAATTAAACAAATTAGATGATAATTCAAATATTTCCAAAAACAAATCTTGTAAAATAACCGCGACCGTTTCAGAGAAAATCAAGATGATCACTATACTTCCTCTTTAGCATAACTCATAAATAACATGAATTCAATCAAGATACATGCGTTGGATGCTGCTATATACAACAGAAGTATAGATAAGCCAAAAGCGAATCGGATCGAATCGGAGATATAATATATATATATATAAAAGTACTTGTCAGAATTCTTGTTTGGGAAAGGTGGGAGTAATTATATCTTGCTACAATCCATGGCCAGAAACATGCAAATCATATTGGACTACACTGAAGCTAAAGGCAGGGTCTTTAAAGGGAATCGCGTGTGGCAGATCGCATTAGGGTCGGGTTTCAAATGTAACAGCGCGGTTTGGAGAGCTTTGAGGGAAATACCCCCCTTGTAAGAAATCTTTGATTTGCTCATTGGAAGGGTTATCATTGCAAGGTTAGTCAAGCTTGAGTGTGCACTTATGGTAACGTTTAGTCGTGTCGCACCAAAATTAATCCAACTCAGATTAAACAATGAAAAATGTAGTAGTGCGAGTAGGGATCGTTTCCACGAGGAAATATAAATTTAATGTGTTCTAAATAAACAAAAAGGGGGTTTTGTTATTTGAGATTAACTACTGAAAATTTTAAGCAATTAAAATTAAAATTATCACTATCATGCAAGAATGAAAATTCAACTAGAGAAATCAATAAGAGACTAGACTTGATATCGGTCGACTACACCCTTGATATTCATTCATTCAATCATCGATCCCTTAAAAATAATTAATCATATCAAATATTCATCAATGGAAATCAAATTCCTGTTTCACTTTAATTTTAGCTAATTAAAAAACATCATTCTAAATTAACCCTTACCAATAAATTAACCCGGATTCCAGCGATCTAGATTTAAATTTACGGTAGCATTCAATCTAGTAAAACTAACGAATCTAGACAACACAAATACCAGCGGTTGTATTTAGCCTAGTCAATAATTGATCCTACGATTTAATAAATTCAACAGCAGAAAATATCAAACGTAGTTGCTTCGCAAATTAGTTAATTCAAACAATTACAGATTTGAATTCTAATTTAGCTGTACTTTGCATAGCAAAATCCTAAGATGGCCAATCCTAAAATCTCGCATACAAACATGAAATAAAACAGATCAAATATTGATACTTAATAAGAATTAAACACTACAAATCGAATCTCATGAATAAATTATATCAAGGTTTCGTCTCCCTCAAAAATTCTAAAGAAGAGAAGAAAACTTGAAAGAGAGATGGAAAATAAAACCTAGCCGCCAAGAGAGAATGTCCAAGTCTGATAATTCCCTCAAAAACGGAATTAAAAGCCTAATAAAGCCTAGAGTCCAAAATAACAAAGTTTCCAAAATTAAAAAATATTCCCGAACAGACTTGCGCACTCGAGCGCATGAGTACGTCCGCTCGAGCGCACAAAAATATGCGATCTCACTGTCTTGAAATTCCGTGGCCGCGCTCGATTGCGTGAATTCATCCGCTCGAGCGCATGGAAAATGCCTTGCCCACTGCCTTTACAATCTAGATGCCGCGCTCGATCCTATGAGTAAGTGGGATCGAGCGCATGAGTTTTTGCCAACATTATGCCCTTTCTTTCTTCAACTTGATATCTCCTACACATTAAACCCGGGCACATGTTATGAAGCTAAATGCATGCAAAAGACAAAACTAAGATAAAACATGAACAAAAGCAAATAAATGCATGCAAACTACTAATAAAATAACATCAAAATATGCAAACAAAACGCGACTATCAAATATCCCCACACTTAATCCTTGCTCGCCCTCGAGCAAGTCATGCAAAAACGGAATGAAACAACAAACAAACACATAAGTAAGGACAATCATGCATAATATAGCCTCAGAGAAAACCACTTTCATCCAAAACAAGTTCATAGCTACTCTCAATCATCAATGATACACCTTCAGTCGAATGCGAACGTGTGTGAGTGTGTCATGTTATTCCAGATACATGCAACTTCAAAATACAAAGTTTCAAGACTGTTCGCCGACCTATAACAATTCAGTGTAAGTCTCACAATCAAGAACCCTCCTCTCAACAATCCTTCAACACAACATAACTTCCTTGAGAATAATTACGCACCATCGGATTTTGCACCCGACATTTTTAAAGTCTCAATAATTACTCGCATACTTAGCTATAACTAGATAGGATTCGAATTTCAATCCCCTCGTCTATAGCCCGGATGGAACTACAATCCCATTTGGTCCGCAAACTTAACCATAAACAAGGTATTAGGATTTCAATTCCTTGCTTACAATCCGGATGGAATTAAAAGTTATTTATTTTTTTCAAAATATTAACCTCATGTAATCCGCATACTTAGCCACAAACAAGATGAATAGAATTTCAAACATCTTGCTCGCAACCCGGATGGAGTTAATTGGTTTCCAAAAATTGTTTTTTCTTTTTCATAAAACAAAAAATTTTGAGGTGCACCCAAGAAAGTGTATATCATATCAAAGAAATAATCAAGATTCAAGAACTATCAAGTTCCACAAACACCTATTGTCGTGCAATGGTCCAACAGACATCCACGATATCTAATACATCGCTACACTTCACCGGTTTAAACATGCGTGCTTAAAAATATTCAACAAACAACCTAAGGTTTTTCAAATCTGATCAAGAGTGAAAATTTTTCAAAAATTCATAATTTTTCAACTACCTCATCATAGGCTAACAATTTCATCCTCAACTCATGCATACAAGACACAAAAATACAAACAACAACAACAACAACACTATGCAAAAACAAAACAAGAAAATGCAATACAAATAAAGGAAATAAAATGCATGCAATGCAACCCCCCACATTTAAACTAAGCATTTTCCCCAATGCATCCCAACACAAAACACAACCAAACAACGTAAACAAAATGATATGCGAAAATGTAAAACAAAACTCCCCTTGTTCAATGGTCGGCGGCGTCTTCCTCTTCATGCTCGGGGAGGAAGGACAGGATCGGCGCCTGGAAATTCGGACGGATGTGGAAATGGGACATCCAATGGAAGCGTGGTAGGGTCGATCCCGAGTCTCTCAGACATGCCACGACAAATATAGTCCAGGACTTGAAAATTTGAGGCCACAGCGGAATTGAAGGAATTTTGATACTGAGCCTGGTGGGCCTACTCCCTAACAGTGACAGTAGTAGTTCGGCGGGGGAGCGGTGGAGGACGTACTGGATCGGGATCGGCACGAATCCATCGTCCACTACGAATTGGCTCATCCGATATGCACGCTTGTCATTGATAGTCACGCTGTCAATGGGGCGCATTGGTGGCAGTCATTCCTCGTCGGGTCGATGTGGCACACCGGCACGCAAGCACAGCTGCGTAATGATCATCGAAAAGAAAAGAGCCGATGTCCTGGTAGCGATGGAATGCCGCATCTGTGCGTGAATCACTCGGCCCGCATTGACCGGCAGATTGAGATCAAGAGCGTAGAGGAGCATAGCACGCTCAATATGCACTTCACTCGTGTGTAAAATGGGCATCAGACGGCGGGCAACCAAAATGTACCAAGTGGCCGGATCCATCAGCAGGTATTTCTCTTTAAAGCACTTGAACGCAACAGGATCCCGCCAGGCAGCCCCTGCCATGCATAATTGTTGAATGACCTCGTGCAAATCTGGGGCGAAGGCTATGCTCTGGTACAAACTATCATCGACATCGGGCGTCTCCAAAAGGCTATTCAGATCTTGGGGCGCATATAAAACCAGAATGCCTCGAACGAAGGCCTTACTATCCGCGCGTTCCGCAACATTAGCATAAAATTCCCTCACAATAGGGACAATAGCCGGAGATGGTTGTTGAGAAAATTTTTCCCAACCACGGTTCACGACTTGGTTAGCCACATCGCTGTCGTAAGCCGCTATATCAAAACCCCTCTCAGTAATAGGGGAGCGATGGGTTTTCGCATGATCGTACCTTTCTCGAGCCGCTTGGTTTACGAATCGGCCGGAATGGTTGAGTGAATCGTGGGCATCCCTTGTTCCTTGGCGAGAAGATTTGCCGAGCTCTTGAGTGCGTTTCGGGCCCATAATGGTGTGAGAATAGCAAGAAACTTGACCGTTGCAATTTTATCAAACACTTGGCGGGCACCAAAGTTTCCGATGTTTCTGAGCAAAATAGGGCGATTGAGAAGTGGAGATGAGAGGAGGAGTGATGAATTCAAGCCTTGGAAGGATGCCTGCAAAAGATGAGGAAAAATTTGTGAAGATTGAGCAAATTCGAAATTTGGGGGTTTAGGGTTCTAGTTTAACCAAGTAAAGGGAGAATGAAAAGTGAGGGGAAAAAGAAAGAAAAGAAAAGATATAACACGCACAGGATCGCGCTCTCGATCGCGTGAGTTCGTGCGATCGAGCGCGCCTCGTAAAAATCAGGGGCAGAGAACAGGGGTTAAACCGTGCGCTCGATCGCGTGAGTACGCAGAATTGAGTGCGCCCTAAAAAAAATTCGGGCAGAGAACTAGGGAAATAACGTGCGCTCGATCGCGTGAGTACGCAGGATCGAGCGCACAATGATAAAAAAAATATTTTTTTTATAATTTTCCAAAATTTTCCGAAAATTAAATTAAAGCAAAAAATAAACCAAAACACAATAAAAGAAAATAAAAACAGAAGGGAAAGAAATACTGGGTTGCCTCCCAGTCAGCGCTAAATTTACAGTCAGTCTATAGCTCGACTGCTTGCCGCGATTTAGTCGACATTTGACGGAGCATCTAGAGTGATATCATGCTCATCCCCTCCTAATTTTGCTTGGACTCCTTCATAGTAGTGTTTAAGCCGGTGGCCATTTAACTTGAATGTTTTGGATGTGTCCAAGCTTTGAATTTCGACTGCACCATGAGGAAAGACATTAGTTACAACAAACGGTTCATTTCAACGTGAACGTAACTTACCTGGAAACAACCGAAGTCGTGAATGATAGAGCAAAACTTTCTGACCGACTTCGAAGTCCCGTTTAGAGATCATTTTGTCGTGGAAGACCTTTGTTTTGTCCTTATAAATCTTGGAGCTGACATAAGCATCATTGCGGATTTCTTCCAATTCTTGCAACTGCAGCTTTCGGTGCTCGCCACTCCCATCCATCTGCATGTTAAAGTTTTTGATAGCCCAATAGGCTCTATGCTCCAATTCCACTGACAGATGGCATGGTTTTCCAAAAATCAGCCGATATGGAGACATTCCAATTGGCGTCTTGAATGCGGTTCTATACGCCCACAAGGCATCATCCAAACGCAGGCTCTAGTCCTTTCTTGTTGGATTCACGGTCTTTTCTAGGATGGATTTAATTTCTCGATTTGATACCTCAGCTTGACCGTTGGATTGTGGATGATATGCAGTGGAGACCCTGTGCATCACATGGTACTTTTTAAGCAAACTAGCCACAGTTCGGTTGCAGAAGTGTGTGCCTCTATCGCTGATGATGGCTCTCGGGATTCCAAACCTAGAGAAAAGGTTATGCTTGATAAACTCTGCAACCGCTTTAGAATCGTCAGTACGGGTGGCCCTTGCTTCCACCCATTTTGAGACATAGTCCACAACAAGTAATATATACATAAATCCATATGAACTTGGAAAAGGTCCCATGAAATCGATGCCCCAAATATCAAAGATTTCACAAACTAAAATAGGTTGCTGGGGCATCTCCTTACGTTGGGAGATATTACCTGTCTTTTGGCATTGAGCGCACGACTTACAGAACACGTAAGAGTCTCGAAATAAAGATGGCCAGAAAAATCCGCAATCTAACACTTTTCTTGCTGTCCTTTTCGCACCAAAATGGCCACCACATGCATACGAATGACAAAACGTGAGGATAGGGATTACCTCACTCGCGGGTACACATCGACGTATAACCTGATCAGTGTAGTGTTTCCACAAGTATGGATCATCCCATACATAATACTTTGCATCGCTCCGCACTTTGTCCCTTTGCGCCTTAGAAAATTCAGAAGGAAACCCTTTAGTCACTAAATAATTAACAATATTTACGTACCAGGGTAATTCGGCGCTTGCTGAAAATAATTGCTCATCAAGAAATTATTCTCGCAAATTCAGCTCCTCATCAACATGAACTAGGCGACTCAAGTGGTCAGCAACTCGATTCTCGGTCCCTCTTTTGTCCTTAATTTCCACATAAAATTCGCTCAAAAGTAGTATCCATCGTATCAGCCTTGGTTTTGCCTCCTTCTTTGCCATCAGAAAGCGAAGAGCTGCATGATCAGAATAAACAATGACTTTAGCACCAAGTAAATAAGAGCGAAATTTTTCTAATGCAAAAACTACAGCTAAAAGCTCCTTTTCAGTGGTGAAGTAGTTCCGTTGGGCATCGTTCAGGATACGCGAAGCGTAGTATATAGCATGCGATGCTTTCCCAACTTTTTGGCCTAAAACAGCGTCAACTGCATAGACACTGGCATCACACATGATCTCGAATGGCTTGCTCCAATCCGGTGGTTGGATTATTGGTGCAGATGTCAATGATTCTTTGAGTTTTGTCAAAATATGTTTTGCATGGTTCATCAAACTCAAACGGGACATATTTTTGCAACAATTTGCACATGGGGGATGCGATCTTGGCGAAGTCCTGAATGTACCTCCTGTAGAAACCTGCATGACCAAGAAAAGGACGCACTTTCCGCACACATGTGGGATAAGAGAGAGACTGAATAATATCAATTTTAGCCTTATCTACCTCTATTCCCTTAGATGAAACGACATGTCCCAATACAACACCTTGTCCAACCATAAAGTGACATTTTTCAGAATTTAAGACTAAGTTGGTTTCAACACACCTCTTAAGGACAAGCGCAAGGTTAGACAGACAATTTTCGAATGAATCACCATAGACAATAAAATCATCCATAAAAACTTCTAAGATATGCTCAATGAAATCTGAAAAGATACTAACCATACATCGTTGAAAAGTGGCCGGTGCATTGCAAAGTCCAAAAGACATTCGTCGATATGCAAAGGTGCCAAACGGTCAAGTGAATGTCGTATTTTCCTGATCCTCTGGTGCAATAGCAATCTGAAAATAACCAGAATAACCATCAAGAAAACAATAATAAGGGTGACATGCTAAACGTTCAATCATTTGATCAATAAAGGGTAAAGAAAAGTGGTCCTTTCGGGTTCCAGCATTCAGCTTTCTATAATAAATACAAAGTCTCCACCCATTTTGAATACGGGTGGGAACCATCTCTTCATCCTTATTTTTCACCATAGTAATTCCGGTTTTCTTGGGTACCACTTGGACCGGACTGACCCACTGACTGTCAAAAATTGGGTAGATGACCCCAACTTCAAGTAGTTTTAGAATTTCAGCTTTTACCACCTCCATCATGGGTGGGTTCAACTTCCTTTGTGGCTGACGCGAGGGACTCGCTCCTTCCTCCATCAAAATTTTGTGCATGCATGTAGAAGGGCTAATTCCCTTGATGTCTGCTATGGTCCATCCAATTGCAGTCTTGTGCTCTTGAAATACTTTGACTAACTGTTCCTCTTGA
Source organism: Henckelia pumila (assembly GCF_033568475.1). NCBI lineage: Eukaryota > Viridiplantae > Streptophyta > Magnoliopsida > Lamiales > Gesneriaceae > Henckelia > Henckelia pumila. The sequence continues at coordinate 215,730,787 of NC_133123.1, forward strand.
TTGGCTTCCAAACTATTTGAGATGATGACTGGTAATGTTTCTCCTTCTCCAAGGAAAACATACTTAAGATGGTTTGGAAGCGTCTTTAGTTCGACCACTGGTGCCTGCAAAACAGATGAAAGGCGCCTAGTATTAGAGATTGGTAAAGATATGTAAGAGACATTACCTGACTGAGGTAGCTCAGGCGAATTATTCAGAATTCCTTCAATCTCCTTCACTTCTTCGCTGAATCCAATTCCATCATCCTGCTGAATGGGTGCAACGAGAGCTACCTCTAGATCATCTTTTCCTGCATGCTCACAATAATCTTGTGCCAAGTAATCCATAATATCAACAGAAAATACACAATCATCGTTGTCAGAAAATTTCATGGCATCATAAATATTAAATTTCAAAACCTCGCCATCAAATTCCATAGTCAGTGTGCCACTGTGAACATCAATTTTAGTCATGAAGGTTTTCAAGAATGGTCTGCCTAACAAAATAGGATTATTATGATCACCGTTTTCCATCTCTAGCACATAAAAATCTGTAGGAAATACCAAGTCATTCACTTGCACTAACACATCTTCTACTATTCCCCTAGGGTATGCATTAGACCTATCAGCTAGTTGAATAACAATACCAGTTTTGTTCAATGGACCAAGTTTCAAGGATGCATAGATAGAATATGACATAACGTTGATTGATGTTCCTAGATCTAACATGGCCTTCTCAAGTCTAACATTCCCTATAAAGCATGATATAGAAAACATACCTGGATCCTTGCATTTTGTGGGCAATTTTCGTTGGATCACAGCAGATACGTTCTCACCAAGTTCTACTTTTTGACAACCCTTCAGTGTCTGCTTCCTCTTTTCTGTGCACAATTCTTTCAAGAACTTTTCGTATCAAGGCACCTGCTTAATAACGTCTAACAACGGAATATTCACCTCACATCTACGAAAAGTCTCATAAAGATCCTTTATCCCTTCATCTTTTCTAGATTCCTTAAGTGCTAAGGGAAAAGGGGCAACAGGCTTATATTCAGAAAGTGGAGGAAACTTACCTCTTGGGCTTCTTCCTTGGATGCTTCTCCATCAGTCGCCTTCGGTTCTTCTTGTGGCTTCTCCTTGGGTGAAGCCTCCACTTCTTTATCCTTGATCTTCAATTCCTTCCCATTCCTTAGAGTTATTGCACTTGCGTTTTCTCTTGGGTTCGGAATTGTTTGAGATGGTAGAGCATTGGAATGTTGTGCTTCTAGTTTATTGATGGCGGTGGCGAGATGTCCCATCTGGGTGTTCAAGTTTTGGATACTTACTCTTGTTTCATGTTGGAAAGTTACCGTATTAGTTGCAAGATCCTTAACAATGTTTTCAAGAAACTCACCTGGTGTTGGTATCTGAGGTCGCTGCTGTTGTTGAGGGTACGGTGGCCTATAAGCTTGATTGTGCGGTGGTGCTTGAGGCCCCGATTGATTTGCTTGAGGGTTCCCATATCTCAGATTTGGATGATCCTTCTAACCAGGATTGTATGTGTTGGAATAGGGATCGTATTTCCGCTATAGTGGTCCAGGAAATCCTCCAGTAGCATTGACATGTTCAACCGATTCTTCTTGAAGTGTGGGACACATATCAGTAGCATGTCCCACAGCAGCACAAATCCCACATGCTTTTGCAGTTTGTCCATTCCTTACAGCCATCTGACGCACAAGAGATGTCAATTCAATTTAATTGTTGTTCAAGGGAAGAAACATTTACCTCGGTGTTCTTCTTTTGTACATGCTCATTCCTGATGGTGCCAAATTGTTAAGAATTGGCAGCCATATTCTCAATTAAGTTTCTCGCTTGTACCGGAGTCTTGTCACAAAAACTCCTCCACTAGCTGCATCTAGCATACTCCTGTCATGAGGTAACAAACCTTCATAGAAAAATTGTATTAATTGATTTTCACTTATCTGGTGATGCGTACAGCTAGCACAAAGCTTCTTGAACCGCTCCCAGTACTCATGCAGTGATTCTCCGGAGTATTGCTTGATTACATAGATTTCCTTCCGGATGTTTGCAGCCCTAGATGCTGGGAAGTATTTCTCCAGAAAGATCCTTTTCATCTCCGTCCATGTTGTGATAGAACCAGAGGGCAAGGAATATAGTCAATCCTTAGCAGCACTTTTCAAAGAGAAAGGAAAGGCCTTCAGCTGAATCTGCTCCTCTGTCACTCCATGTGGTTTCATACTCGTGCAAACCACGTGGAATTCCATTAAATGTTTATTCGGATCCTCACCTGCAAGATCATGAAAAGCAGGTAATAAGTGAATTAATCCAGACTTAAGCTCAAAAGTAGCATTATTTTCTAGTGTAGGAAAAGTAATGCATAAAGGTTGTTGTTTGGGATCAGGAGTGCCCAATTGTCTAAGACTCAGGTTTGCATTAGCAGCCATCTCTTCTTCTGAAAAAGCAACTCGAGCAGCTGCTTCTTGTTGTTGTCTACAAAGTTCTCTCCTTCGCCTGTGCAAAGTTCTTTCAATCTCCGGGTCGTAGAGAAAGTCTTCTTCAGCAAAATCATCTGAAAGTATGAACAAGAGAGAACTAGAAACAAAGAAAAGAGAAGAAAGTGATATTAAACAAATCAAAACAAAAATAAATAGAACACAATAAATTAAACACCGTTCCCCGGCAGCGGCGCCAAAATTTGGTAACACTTAGTCGTGTCGCACCCAAATTAACCCAACTCAGATTAAACAATGAAAAATGTAGTAGTGTGAGTAGGGATCGTTCCCACGAGGAAAGGTAAATTTAATGTGTTCTAAATAAACAAAAAAAGGGGTTTTGAGATTTGAGATTAACAACTGAAAATTTTAAGCAATTAAAATTAAAATTATCACTATCATGCAAGAATGAAAATTCAACTAGAGAAATCAATAAAAGACGAGACTTGGTATCGGTCGACTACATCCTTGATATTCATTTATTCAATCATCGATCCCCTAAAAATAATTAATCCTATCAAATATTCATCAATGGAAATCAAATTCCTGTTTCACCTTAATTTTAGCTAATTAAAAAACAGCATTCTAAATTAACCCTTACCAATTAATCCGGATTCCAGCGATCTAGATTTAAATTTATGGTAGCATTCAATCTAGTAAAACTGACGAATCTAGACAACACAAACATCAGCGGTTGTATAGCCTAGTCAATAATTGATCCTACGATTTAATAAATTCAACAGCAGAAAATATCAAACGTAGTTGCTTCGCAAATTAGTTATTTCAAACAATTACGGATTTGAATTATAATTTAGCTATAGTTTGCATGGAAAAATCCTAAGATGACCAATCCTAAAATCTCGCATACAAACATGAAATAAAACAGATCAAATATTGATACTTAATAAGAATTAAACACTACAAATCGAATCTCATGAATAAATTATATCAAGGTTTCGTCTTCCTCAACCAAGTATAAAAGTTTAGCTACAACGATTCATCCAAAAACTCAAGAAAAATTCAAAAGAAGAGAAGAAAACTTGAAAGAGAGATGGAAAATAAAACCTAGCCGCCAAGAGAGAATGTCCAAGTCTGATAATTCCCTCAAAAACGAAATTAAAAGCTTAATAAAGCCTAGAGTCCAAAATAACAAAGTTTCCAAAATTAAAAAAATTATTTCCAAACAGACTTGCGCGCTCGAGCGCATGAGTACGTCCGCTCGAGCGAACAAAAATATGCGATCTCACTGTTTTGAAATTTCGTAGCCGCGCTCGATCGTGTGAATTCATCCGCTCGAGCGCATGGAAAATGCCTTGCCCACTGCCTTTACAATCCAGATGCCGCGCTCGATCCTATGAGTACGTGGGATCGAGCGCATGAGTTTTTGCCAACATTCTGCCCTTTTTTTCTTCAACTTGATATCTCCTACACATTAAACCCGGGCACATGTTATGAAGCTAAATGCATGCAAAAGACAAAACTAAGATAAAACATGAACAAAAGCAAATAAATGCATGCAAACTACTAACAAAATAACATTAAAATATGCAAACAAAACACGACTATCAACTTAGTACTTGGAATTTTAGGTGAGGAATTTACTTGGAAGAGTATTTTACCTTCTGCCAGCAATATCCATAAGTCTCATAGCAACACCAATACAGGGAAGCATCAACAATGTTGTGAGAGCACTTATAAGGAAAGATGCAGAGTCCGAATGAAGGCCCAAATTCGACAGAACTCCCACTCCCGCTTGTTCCAGAATTTGAGGAGTGTAGTGGAGAACTCCATTGATACCCGGAAACTATATTCCCAATACCTTCATCAGCAAACATTACGATATCATATCTAAGAGTATATTCGGCTTAAAATAGTTTAAAATGGTAGAAGTACATTCTTCAGTTGGCAGAGCATATTTACCTGTTGAAGAATTTGAATTCCGACACCTAATACCAATGCATGTTTAACTCCTGGTTCAGAAAGTTCCTTCCACCTCGATCTTTTTGCAGTAGACTCAGAATTTTTATCCATAGCGACTCTAATTTAATTTGATGCTGGTTAGTGAGGTTACCTGGACGAAGAACATACTGGCTCAAAAAGTTCCTTCAGCTCGATTTATTTCGCGAATAATTGTTCCTTAGTTTAAAATAGCAAACTGAAGCGGTCCCATGAAAAATTATTCCAATAAACAAAATTCCCATATTCCCATGTTCACCAGCTGCCCATCTATACCACAAAAACGATCCGGTCCAGATAAAATTTGTTAATTTCGTTTGAAAAACACCAACTAAGCAGCTAAAACCATCATAATTCTCAAGCGAGAAGAAACGAAAAGCATTAAAATAATTAAACTCTATGGATATAGCCAAGATTAAATTTTCAACATTGAAGAGGGAATAAAAAGATTAAACCTCGATGCCATTAATTCTACAAAAGAAATAAAGAAAATAAAGAAACAAACTAACGAAAATTAAAAGCATATCCATATCAAAATCAATTAAATACAAAAGAAAATAAAGAAAATAAGAGCATACAATGTACCGCTGGTAGAACTTGCGCTTGAACTGATCCACGACATCAGATCTGGAAGACATGTGAGGAGGAAGGAGCACGTTTGACCAGTAGTCCGCCCACCGCTCATCGTTCTCATAATCGTAACTTGTAGGCGACCGCCGCAATCCGCTTCAACTTCTCCTTCTCCTTCTCCTTCGCCCATGATCTTCTCTCTTTGTACCTTTGATTGTGGAAACCCTCTGATAATTTAAGCCTCACTCTCTTTTCACTCCTAGGACTCGACAACATATTAGGAATTAGTAAACTACCTTCTTTATGTATCCTAATCATGTATCTTCTTTGTTTTTCTTACATTCCATCCTTTACATACAGTCAGACTGATGGTTGTGTCTCGCCACGGTCAAATTATTGATCTTCAAAGCCCCTTCAGCTGTTGAACTAATCCGGCTATTGTAGCCCCTTCATGAACCTCACATTTATCAAGTTTCAAATTCTTGGAATCTTGATGATTTGTTTATTTTTTTTTAATTTTTTTTTTGTATATGGACCAAGTATGGTTTATAAGAAGCTCACCGGAGGCGATTAAGGAAGCCAGATTAATGTTGATATTATCAATCTCTACGACCCAGTGGTGCTCAACTGCCAAAACAATGTACAAAAGAGATTTCAGCAACTGCCTAGGAAATGTCTTTATGCCAATCTGCCTGCAAATTATTTATAGTGCAGAAGCAGACACGTAAATCATAAGGGTGCACTTCAAATCTTGTGAGCCGCAAATGTCTTTATGTAGAATTAATAGATTTTTATCACCATAATTTTTTTAAAATATATATATTACAATTTTTTTTATCAGCTCCTCGTTTAAGTTACCAAATATCATTCTCATTCTTAGATACACCTCAACGAATTTAACAAAAAAATACAAAGAAACACCACAACAAAAACCATAACTTGATACCCGTCAATTTCTCTTAATGTTTTGCCGGAGTTAGAGCAGAGAGGGCGGCGGCCGCGGCTCACAAGATTGGAATGTTTCAGAATGGTTCCCTAAACTTCGAATCAAAGCTAAAACAGTACTAATCGACCCAAAATAGCTAATAAAGGAGAAGGACAGTCACCTGGTGCAGAATCAACCACGAACATGGCTTCGAGTGACACACAGTCGGGCTCCTAACTGAAAGGAGGTCGGACAACCTGTTTCCGACGATCTATCGGTGACTACGGCGTCGGAGTTAAGCTGGGTCTAAGGGGCAATGGATTGAAGCTAGGGTTTGGATTTTCTTTTCTTTCCTTTGTTCTTTCTTCTGTTTTTTTTTTTTTTGACAAATGTTCTTTCTTATGTTAAGCAGCGTTTAGGTAAATATATATATTACTCAAATACGTAAGTTATTGGTTTTTTTAAAAAAAAAATTTAAAAAGAAAAAAAAAAAGACAACAGTTTTGACAAAAGTGTTGTCTTAAACTACATAAAACAACAGAAAAAGAAAACGGTAAAAAACAACCGTTGTCGTTGACCCCAAAAAAACACGCACATAGACAACGGTTAATTAAAACCGTTGTCATAGACCATAAAACTTGCTCATAGACAACGGTTTTTTAAAACCGTTGTCTTTGACACATATAAGACAATAGTTTTTTAAAAACCGTTGTTTTTTTTCATTAAAATATGGCCAACGACAACGGTTTTGTTAAAAACCGTTGTTAAAGGCCAAAATACAACAGTTTATGTATAAAACCGTTGTCTTTTTAGTGTGGTTAATTAGCATATTTGTTGTAGTGACACTGGTACACAACACTGTGACTTTTCTGGCTCTTACCTTGCGGCTTTGTTTCTATTTCTGTTTCTACAACTTTTTTTTATATACTCGTATTATAGTTTTTAGGGTGCGATTTTAATTTCTCAACTCGTTGAGAATATTTGGTTTTTCTTTTACACTCTTTGGTTTTTATTTTCAATCTAGTATTGATTTTAGAGTGTAGTTTGAATTTCTCAACGTAATGAGAAATCTAACTTTTTATTGGAATAGTAGTATTGATTTTGTAATCAAATATTACATTTGTCTAGTAATCGTTTTTTTGCCATAAGATATCCCACAAGTATTTGTACTAGTGTATATTAATTTTTGTGTTAATTGTTTATTATTTTAATATTTATTTTTGCTGCGTAATTAAATGTTCGTTCTTAAACGTTTTAATTCGAACTTATTAATTGTTAGTTGATGTTGTCTCTGGTTTTCTCAATACCATAAGACAACACCAATGTTTTTAATCACCATAAGTTTTTTTTTTTGTTATGTCCTATCGATACTTTCCATCTGGTATCAAAGCTTTCTCTTGATGACACTAAGAGTCGATTCTGATTTTTGTTTCGACAGGGAACACATTATGGAAGTGCCTCTACTAAACTGATCAACCCAAAAACCTCTGTTACGCCTTAAAACACATACAAATCTCGTGTTGTAAGATTAATGTTTTTAATGCATTAACAAGTCTCAAATATTATGTTTTGATGATTACAAAACTAGGTTAATTGTTACTAATATTTTTAAGTGAGAAATTTGCAGATATTATTTTTTCGTGTTAGAAAAATATTGAAAATCGAAGAACAAAGTTGGTGGCTTAAAATCGAAGAACATGTTCAGAAGTTGAAAATTTCGAACTACAGAGATCGAACAATCCGATGCCTGATCGGATGGTCCGAAGTATTTACATCAATTTTTAAATGTTCGGATGCTAGTTCGGAGGACACGAAGCATGGGTTCGAACGCTCCGATTGGAGATCAGACGGTCCGAACCATATAATAAATATTTTAATCTTCGGAGTCAAGTTTGAAGGGCATGAAGCCAGTTTTCGGAGGATCCGAAGACCCGATCGGACGCTTCGATCTCTTTATGGCGATAACAGATCTTGTCCGGAGACTTTTGATCGACAATGGATTTAATGCAGCCGATCGGACGATCCGATCTTCAGTTCGGACGATCCGAATAGTGCCATAGCCGCATATATTTGAATTTGAATCAGTACAGTTTGGAGGCTTTGAAGCCCAGATCGGACGGTCCGATCTCACCTGATTCAACACTATAAATAGAGGCATTCCGAGGTCATTTGGAATCACAACTCAACATCCAACTCTCTCATTCATTCAAGAACCATTTGAGCAATCCTTCAAGCATTCTAAGCCCATTTCAAAGTTTCTCAATATATATTTGTGTATCGAGTTGTATAAGTGCTTGGAAATCGTAGTTGTATACACTCGAGTGTGAAGCCGAGTTTAAAGAGTTGTTGTGGCTATCCTTGAAGCCTTTAAGGCCAAGTGTTTCGAGTTGTTGTGAGGCTATCCTTGGAGCCCTCAAGGCCAAGAAACGCGGTGATCGTGTTATTTTTGTATCGGCTATACTTGGAGCTATAAAGACCAAGTCGAAGTGATAGTGATACTTTGGTTAATCGATCTTAACCAAGAAGGGGAGACGTAGACAATTTATCGTCGAACTTCCATAAACATTTCCTCTCTTATTTACCGCTTTATTTACTTTCTGTCATTTAATTTATTTACTTACTACATTTATATTTGACTGCCCTAAGTATTCCGCTTGCGTTTTTTGCAAAAACATTTTAAATTTCTAAAGTTGCAATAGAACCTAATCCCCCCATTAAGTTCCAACAAGTGGTATCAGAACCACATTTTGAAAATATTTTTCAAAAGGCTCTATGACAAATCTAGCGAGTGATTATGCTCAAGATAAATCAACCAATCGTCCTCCTATTTTCAACGGCATAAATTACAGTTATTGGAAAAATATAATGTCTCTATATATCCAATCCGTAGAATATGAACTTTGAAAAGTGACGGTGAAAGGTCCCTACGTCCCTATGAAAATAGTGGATGGTATCGAAATTCCGAAAGGAGTGGACGACTTTTCAACAGAGGATATGCGATTAATTTCTCAAAATGCTAAAGCTATGAATATTTTGCATTGTTCTTTAGATATGAACGAGTACAACCGGATCTCTATGTGCTCCTCTGCAAAAGAGATTTGGGACAAATTGGAGATTTGCCACGAGGGAACAAATCAAGTGAAGGAGACAAAGATTGATCTTCTACAACTAAAATACGAGACCTTCGAGATGGATGCCAAGGAATATATTGATACCATGTTCCGAAGGCTCACTCAAATCATCAATGAGCTTGCCCAACTATGCGAAAATAATCCAACCAAACAAGTATGGAGAAGAGCACTTCGAGCACTACCCAAGGAGTGAGATGCAAAGAGAATGTCGGTCATTGAATCCAACAAAGTTGAAACTGCCTCCTATGATCTTGATCAAATTCATGGGACCCTAAAAACCCATGAACTAGAGTTATCCACAAGAAAAAAGATAAAGAAGGAAGATGAAAAAATCAAATCAAAGGTTATATCCTTATCAAGCCAAGTTGAAGAAGAAGAAGATAATGTTATGATACTCTTCGCAAGGTAATTCAAGAAATTCATACGAGGGAATACATTCAAAAAGGAGAAGAAGCCGGAGAAGGAAGTAACATGCTACAATTGCCAACAACAAGAGCACTATGAAAATGAAGGCCCTCTCAAGAAGAAAGTTGACAAAGAAAAAAAAGAAGACACTCATAGAAACGTGGAGCGACAGTGACGACAACGATGAGAAAGACAATATCTGTCTCATGGCTAAGGATGATGACATCATCTCTGAAGACGATGATGAGGTACCTTCGTATGATGAATTAATACATGTCTATAAACTTATGTTTGACATGGCTAAATCACTTAAAAAGGAAAATAGAAGTCTTAAAAATGAATTAGAATTTAAGGAGCATGAAAACTTAAGATTAAAGGATGATATAGCTCACTTAAAAGAATCATTTGATAAATTCAATGTTAGTAGTAATAAATTGAATAATATTTTGAGCATGCAAAAATGTAGCTTTGATAAAGGTGGAATAGGTATGGTAATAAATCTATAGACTTCATGTGGGGACCTCGGGTGCTAATCTCATAATCACAATAATTCCATGTAACAATTTAAGTCTAATTCATAAGACATATTCAATCTGAATATTAATCCAAGTAATAAAAACCAAAAATCATTTAAGTCATTTAGCGACGCAAAACCATACATTTGGCGACGCAAATTCACGTCGCGAAAATAAATTTTTAATTTTTTTTATCTCGGAGGGGGTTGCGCTCGATCTGCCATATATGACCGCTCGGGCGCTCCCTCTTGAACCAACCTACAGGTTGGGTTACACAGGGCTGCTCCCAGGCTGCCATTTTCTGTAGCTCGGGCGCTGCCATAGGCAGAAATCTGCCTTGTTTTCTGCAGCTAGACTTTGCTATGTTTAATCTCCTCCAAAGCTTGATCTTTTCAATCTAAAACATGCACATACACTGTTATCAAGTTCTAAACATGTTTCCAAACATGGTTTCATGTATTTCTTACATCATCTAGTAATCTAAATACATGAGAAAACTAGAGTATATAACCTACTCAAGATGTATTCTTCAACACATATTTTACTTAACATTTGAATATGCTTGATCAACATTAAAGAGCAAAACATCTGCTAAATCTTAACTCGAGTCTCCACTTCTAACTTCTTCAATCTTGAGCTAACCAAGTCTCGTCTGACTCGTTCCTGCCCAACCTATTGCAATGCACACATACGAAAATAAAGCAATAGCCGGATAACTCCGGTGAGAATAAATCTCAGTATGAAAGACATGATATAAATCTATATGCTATCTTATTTCCCAACATGTAAGGACATGTAAATTCATAAAAGCATACTAATTTCTTATAGCATATCTTTTCATCTTTAGCAATCTCATATCAAGCATATAAACACATTCACATCTTGAATGACATATAATAACAAGCTTGCATTTATAAACGCATATTCAAACCATATAAATCTCTAGGCTAATGCATAAATGCAATGCATGTTTTAAGGAATAAGCTATCAAGTTTGATAAGAATAAATCTTGGTTCTTGGGATCCCGGAAAATAAAATCTTTAACTAACACCGACTCTCCCAATCAAGGTGGCGTCAAATATCTCAAGTTCCCTTACTTTGGTGCAACTATAGTGAGTCTTCTAGCTCTGAAAGCGAATCTACAATCCATGCCACTGAACTATAGTTCTCTAAATGTCATTTCGCAATCTGGGCCAATCTGCTCTTTATGCTTTTAAGGTAGGGGTTCAAGATGAATGCAACATAATCTTGATGCATTAAATCATACACATACTCATAAAAATCTTGAACACACCATTCAAGAATCATGCAAGGTAATAATAACAAGTAAATCACATAAGAGCACTTAAACAAGTAAGTATGTGATTTTAAAAAAATTCAAAAACCAACACGTTCTCGAGTTGTTCTACCTGGCAAGGATAATGTCGAATCATACCTTCCAATCGTCATTTTGACGTATTAAATCTTGCTAGCTTCAACTCAGATGGCATCTCGAAACGTCTATTCATTCATGCTTGCTCATTGACGTTGATAGTTGATCAAAGTTTTGATTTAACTTTAATTGTTCAAACGGCTTGAACTCGTCGATTCCACTTCGATAACTTCAATTCCCAACTGAAATGAGGTGTAAAATATGCTTAATATCATTATCACATCTGATATTTAGTGCTAAGTTCAATCTATAGCTGATATCGGATTAAAATGCAAACCGGCGGCGTAACAGTTTGAAATCGATAATTCCGAAAGCGTAAACACCATCTTAACAAACATCTAAACTCATTATCATCACCAATTCAGCAGCTATATTTTGAATTATACAGCCCCCAAAAATCAGAATTTCAAAAAGTCTTTCAAAATCGAATACATGTTCAAACGACGATCTTTTCTTGATCCGTCTTAGATATGCTATCGTCGTATATACTAGAACACGTTTATACAATTAAATCTTAATTCTAACAACATCATAAAATTCAAACATGGTAGAAATTCGTAAAACTTACGTCAAAATGTATCACTCAAAGCCGTGATCGCAAATATATGATCAATCAAAAATCTACCGGGCGAATCAATTTTTATCGGAGTTAAAAGAATCAAAAATGGCTTGGAAGCTTTGCCCTTATCTCTCTCGGTTGCTTCTAAATTTTTGGGCTGAAAATCTGATGCATTCCATTCTTCTTACACGTTTCAAAAGCAAGTTGCAAGGTAATTTGCACTTTGGTCCCTGAACTTTGGCATAATTGCAAATCAGTCGCCGGACAAACGATTTAATTCAATTTCAATCCTAAATAATTTAAGAATATTAGAATTTAATTCTAAACTCTAAATATTCTAAAATTAAATATTCTTGGATTAAAATGAAATAATTTTGGACCTTATCGCATTTTAGTCCTTGAACTTCTCCATATTTGCAAATTGGTACTTGCTCGAATTTCATCCTCAAATTAAATCAATGATATTTATAATCTTGGAATTTACATCTTAAATTCCATAAATATTTAATTCAAATATTTTTATCTTTTAATTTAAAAATTCCGAATATTAAAATCTTAAAATCCGAAAAATCCTCAAATTAAATATTTTTGACCCGAAATTAAAATCTCTAATTTCCATAAATTTCCAATTAATATTTTCTCATATTAAAAATTTAAATATTAAATCTCATAATTAATAAATTAATATTTTTTGGGCCTTACAATTCTTCTCCTCTAAGGAACGATTTCGTCATTGAAATCGCATTCGATTTTACTGCTGATTCTCGTAAGATGTATAGCTAACTGAAGTAATACTTACTTCATTTCTGTGAGCTTTAGATATCTATTCAGATATCTTCTCTTTTATCGTATCTTATTCTTCTTTCTGATCGCTTCTGCAATCATATCTATTCTCATTAACATATAATCACCGAGTCAACTTATATCTAAGTTTCTCTTTCTCGTGATCTAACTCTGCATCGATTAGTTTGCCTTGCGTAAAATCTTATCGGCTTCTGCTTTATCTGAATTGAATGCACATACATATTCTAGTTGATATTCTTCCGCCAATGCATATGGATAACAATTCATCTATCTGACAATTTAAAATTGAGTATTAATCAATAAGCTAGATCAAATACTCACAGAGATCAATTATTGATTCACTTCTAAAATCTCTTTCCGAACTTAATGATGCTCGGGAAAAAACTTCCTTGCTGAGCATTCTATTCAGGCTTCAAAATCTATATCTGTTGCTCATTTGTTAACTCTGTCTATGCTGCTCTATTCTTATTCTGTTCAAAGAAATCTTCACATTCTCTATCTTTTCTTGACTCATATCTGATCTAATAGCTGATACTTCTGAAATATCATTTCAATATAAAGACAATTCTGTATTTCGTCTTATCTAAGAACCAAAACACTGTCTCTATATCTATCCGATAACTTTCACAGGAATTATCATAAGCAAGTGGCAGAAAGTCAATCAGCTAGTACCGAATCTAGTACTATAGCTATGAGCATATCCTCGAAAAACTAGATAGTCATATCTGACAGTGCATAAATCAGATGATGGTATAATTAAATCTCATACAACCAAACACTCAGAACATCTGACAATCAGTGCCACAATCTAGCCAACAAATCTAAAGTCTATATCTCGACAATAGATTTTATGAATTCCTGTAATCATATCATCTTGCTACCTTCTTAACAAATATCTCTTTATGTCTGTATCATATCTAATACAGCATATTCTTGAATCTGTCGAAATCTACTACATCTAAATCGCAAAATCATGACGATTTTAGTAGTTTCGAACTAAAATTCTTCGAAAAGTTGATCTTATTTCGGATTTGAAGTAACCATCTGTTACATAAACCATCTGTTATCTTTTTTTCTGCTTCCTTATTTTGGAAATTTAGTATCGGCAATTGCAATTCTGTTGGATTTACTTTCAGTTTCTTTTGTCACTACTACTTTCCCAGTACTTCATGCATGTAATTCATACATGGTTAAACAACTGAAGTCGATTCCAATTATCAAGGTGAGATGGCAGAACCATTCGGATGAAGAGGCCATTTGGGAAATAGAAGCAGATATCAGAGCTCGTTATCCGGAACTATTTGGTGAGTCTCGAATTTCGAGGACGAAATTTTGTATTAGGGAGTGAGGAACTTTGACGCCTAGAATTTCCATAATTTGATTTTTGTGCCTAAACTTGTTTTAATATTTATAATTTTTAATTTTTGGTATTTAATTGCTTAAATCAATTTTAAATTTTATATTATTTAATTATTTTAAATTTTCGGTGACAGTCGCTTTTAAATTTAATTTTCCCGCGCTTTTGAGCCATTTCTTTTAAATCTCTACGAGGATTAGTATTTTAATTTCTGGGCTATCGAATTCGATCTTTTATTTTGATTTGGAAAATCCTGGTGTGTATTTTGGTGCGAATTAATTTAGAAATGTAAAGTTATCACCTTAGTTTAGCACTTTTTAAATTTTAATTGGCACTTTACACCTAGGGTTGGGTATCCCTAGCTTTTAAATCACACACACACACTCACTCATCGCGCAAAAGCCATTTCCGCCTCCCCTGTTCTTGAGCGAGTTCGGTCCTACAAATCTTCACGGGAGACCATCAATTTTTCCATCCTTTTCCTCCACGAAATCGTTCCTTGGCTAGCTAGAATGGTGGTTGGAGCTCGGGTCCTGCGATTCTCTCATGTTTTCCCCCTCGCCTCACTCACGCCGCAGCTTCACTTCTTGTTCGAGAATTTTGATTCTTGCTTGATTTAGTTTAGGCAAGATTGTGGTTTATTCCTCGCATTTTATATATGATTATTGCGTTTTGCATTTGGTGTTATATGTTGCATTTCCCCATTTTTGATTTTTTTGAAATGAAACGATGAATGCATGCCCTGTGTTGATTTCTTTCTCACGGCCGATCGACTCTTGCTTGGGATTTTGATTGTAGTCGATTGTATGATGATCATATGTATAGATTAATCAATTTTAGAGCTTTGGAATGAATGTTTATCATGCTAGTGCATTTTCGAGAATCCCAGAAATCTGTTGGCTTTCATGTTTAAATTTTCTGTCGTATGTTTGATGGTGTTGATTGGTGTGGGGAATTAGGAGCTACCACGGGTGATATGTAGTTCACGTGGTAGCATTAGGATGATCGAAATGGGATGGAGATTGATAGAGGGCAGTTTTCGATTGGGTTAGCAAGGGTAGGAGTTGTGTATGGCGGGGTCAAGAAGGAGCGTGAGTGAGGGGATTTTTTTGTATACGAAGGAGCTGTGGACAAGCTTAGATGCTAGCATGAATGTTAGGATAGTGGCTCGGGGTTTGAAAGACCATTTTTTAGGTTTGGATCGATTTGGAGGGAAGTAAGGTGAGCAGAATTTGGTGCCTTGGTGAGCTGTCCAGAAAAGGGGGAGTCCACAGCAAGGTTGAGGTTAGATTCGATGCAACGTTGGTGATGGTGGTACCTATCCGTGTTAGGGAAATGACGTTTCGAATGGAATCCAATTTGGTTGAGTTTTTCCTAGGTTTTAAGTCTTGGGACTAAAGAGGGGCAGAATTTTAGACTATAAGATTTCTGTTCAAGTTGAGCTTTTAAGACAAAGATAAATTTAGATTTGGGTTAGGGACTCGGTGTTGGAATTAAGTTAAAAGGTTAGGGAAAGTATTGATTCTAGTAGATTCCTCTCTTGGACAAGTCCTTAGTGAGTTATAAGATTATAGAGTGTACAACTCTGTTCACCTAAGTGCCTTATTCATGGTTTAGATTTCCGTCTTGGTACTCCCTTGTATCACCATTCCAGGCATTCACCATCGAGTCCTTTGCATGTTCATTGAGTCAATATTTTCGTAAACTTTACATCAACATGTGCATGCTAAGTCTCAAATTCAATAAAGGAAAGAAATATTTTTGAACAAAGTGAGATGGTTGTGACTACATATTCATGTGTTTGTGTGGGGCTGAAAGACGTTTTGGTCTCCCTTACCAAATCATTATGGGTTTTCTTACCTTAGCATGTGTTCATGTGGGACCGGAGCTATTCTGGTCTCCCTTACCAATTTAGGGCAAGATTGGGTTGAGTTTCATCTCGACCTCCTTGCGGCATTGTGCACTATAGCCATGATCATGATCGCAATCACAGAGTCACAATTCATGGATCGGAGTTCACTCAAAATTCATATGACCATGTTCAGTACATTTTATGCTATTCATTGAGTTATTTGACTTAAGCTTGCACATGTCATATTCATGCATTCATTTTTTATACATGTTCATAACTTTTAAGTTCAGGGGCACTAACGGTTATTTTATTATGCACTATTTTGAATTTTGTGTGTGCTTGTAGTTATGTAGTACTCGTTATCCCCCCCCCCCAATGATCTTGGTAGATCTTTTAGACTCATCCCACTTCTTCCTACTTTGAGGTGAGGACGAGTATCAGTGGACTGAGGGGCAGGATCCCTTGGGTGAGATTCCCGGAGGCGCAGGCCTGTGACCATGGCTCCATTTATTTTCCGTTGTGTCATTTCAGTTTGAGAGTCTGTAATAAATTTACATTCTTAATTTCTCATTTTATTTGGTAGCAGGATGTGTTTCCCTGCTTAGAAACATTTGTATTGTACCGCTTTTACGTTTGGTTGCCCGGTGTGGCACTCAACTATCATGTTACTTGTTTTAGGTACTTGTTGAATGTTTGGGAGACTTTATTTAGAATATTTTGAATTGTTGTCTGTGTTGGTGGTTGGTTCTATAAACAAACGGGTCATGCCAAAAATTTTTTGCAAATTTTAATTATTTTGAAAATCCGCGTATTATTTTCTTTTATTTATTTGAGTAGTAGTAGCTAGTCGTTTCACGCAAGGTGAGAGTATCCACACTTCAGACTTGTTTGGTATCCAGTGCGATTGAGAATTGTTATTCTTCATGGTATACCTTCAAGCATAAGAAATTTATGCAGTGTATCCAGATGTTTGCAATTTTATCTAAGCCAGCTTTTTATTCTCGGATTCGAGATTCTCAGATGTTTGATCCGAAGACCAAACATTTGGCCCGTCTAGCCAACGAGGATAGTACGTCAGGATTTCATTATCAGTCAGATGGTTTTCTTTGTTTGTCTGGCCGTATTGTAGATCCGGAGGATGATACTCTGAGGGAAGAGATTTTATCCCAGGCTCATCGTAATAAGTTGAGTATTCATCCAAGGAGCAACAAGATGTCCAAGGATTTGTGTACTCGGTTCTGGTGGAAAGGAATGAAGCATAGTGTGTATCAGTATGTTTTGAGATGTTTGGTGTGTCAGCAGATCAAAGAAAGAACACCGACGACCTGGAGGATTGCTTCACAGTTTGCCTATTCCTGAGTGGAAATTAGAGTTTATCACGATGGATTTTTTGACCCATTTGCTGGTATACTCAAGGAATTGCGATGTTATCTGGGTTGTGGTGGATCGAATCATCAAGTCAGCACATTTCATTACTTATAACCGAGATATAGTTTTGACAGGATGGCCTGATTGTACATTTTGGAGATTGTACGATTGCACGGAGTGCCTGTGAGCATTGTCAGTGATCGAGACCCCGGGTTTACTTCTAGATTCTGGGGGAGTTTCCAGCGTGCATTAGGCACTACACTCAGTTTGATTAATTCTTATAACCCAGATACTGTCGGACAGTCAGAGTGTACGATTCGTACTCTTGAAGATATGTTGAGAGCTTGTTCTATGGATTTTGGACCAACTTGGAAAGACCAGTTGCCATTAATTGAGTTCACGTACAACAACAGTTATCACCGTAGCATTGGTATGGTACAGTTTGAAGCATTGTACGGACGACAATGTCGTACTCCACAATTCTTGGAATAAGTGGGGGAACGGCAGGTAGTGGGACCAAAATTAGTCCTGTAGGCTATTGATATCGTTGGGCAGATCAAAAAGCGGATTAACACTGCACAGGATCGACAGGCTAGCTATGCGAATGTTAAGCGCAGACCTTTGCAGTTTGAGGTGGGCGAGAAATTGTTCTTGCGAGTTTTACCATTTCGCAGGATTTTGAGATTCGGTCTCAAGGGTAAGCTATCTCCTAGATTCATTGGTCCGTTTTAAATTCTGGAAAGTGTTGGAGATTTAGTTTATAGATTGACATTACCATCGTATTTGTCTAATATCCACGATGTGTTCCATGTATCACTGTTGCGACGGTATGTGGCTGATGAGTCTCACATCTTGCAGCCGTCTGAAGTTCAGTTAGATACAGATTTGACATATGTAGAGAGACCATTGCGCATTATAGGTCATAAGGACAAGGTGTTGCTTAACAATATCATTCCTCTTGTTCTAGTTCAGTGGCAGCGGCGAGGCACTGAAGAAGCCACTTGGGAACTTGAGAGTCGTATGTGTACAGACTATCCAGAGTTGTTTTAACTGTTTTGTATCTCAAGTTGTATCTTGTAAAATTTTCAGTTTAAATAATGGATATTTTGATCAAAGTTCAGTGTGCTTACTTAAGATTTATTTCAAGGGAGAAAATATCTTAAGTGAGGGAGAATATAGTAGCCCGGTTCCATTTACAAGATTAAATGAGTAAAAATGTTTAAGCATGGATTAGAGACTTAATTTGTATTTAATTGGACGAATTATGGATTTTGACAAGGACATTTTGGAGGGTCCGAACCCTTCGGAGGCTACGTTGAGTTCGGAGCGTCCGAACTTAGTTAGGCCATGCAGCTGTTGAGGTGTCAACACTGATCGGACACGATGAAGTTCGGAGCCTCCGAAGTAGAGTTTGAAGCGTCCGACCTGTTCATGCAGTGACGTGGTCTGCATGCAGAGATCGGAGCATCCGAACCCTTGATCGGAGCATCCGATCTCCGCTTATAAATAGGGGTTCCAAGATTCAGATTTCTCACACCTTTCCCAAATTCTGCTCTCGTGTTGTGTGTTGTTTTGGAGGGTTTCCAACCTTCCTAGGCTTGTTCCAGGAGTTGTCGAGGTGCTCCGAAGTCTCAGCGGAGTAGTGGCCAAGTTCTGGGGTCATCGTCATCAGCGGGCTGACGACGGACGAAGGTATAGCTCTAGCTCCTTATAGAAAATAGGGAGTATGCTATAGCTTATTTAAGGATTTTAGAATAAGATTATGATGCATGAGTATTTTGCATTGTAGTGCAGACTATAGGCTTGGACATAGAGCTGGTGTAGCTTGCCTAGTAGAATTAAGGTACAAAAGTATTGTTCGAGATACCCTGACTGAGTATGCATGTATTATGTGTTGCATGAGTTATATGACATGGTTTTATCTGCATATATTATGACATGTTATTATGTTGCATGCATGATCATCTTGAGCTTGTATCCTTGTGATATCCTATAGTAGGGTGTTTACCCTATCTTGTTAGTAGATGGTTGGACACATGGACTTTTGTCAGGTCACCATCAGTTGGATATGTAGATCACCTCTTGAAACGACGGCACAACGTGCTACCTACCCAAGGACCTAGTTTGTTCATGACCTCGAGTCTTGGTACCCGTACATTTGCATTCATGCACATATAATATTGTATACTCATACTGAAACGACCCTAACCTCTACTTAATTAAATAATAAAGAAAAATACGGATTTTTAAAAATTTTGTCATGACCTATTTGAAAATACTTAAAACCAACCTGTCTCACTCAGCAATTCAAAAATATAATAGAAGCTAAAAAGGAAGGCAAACACGATAATCATAATCTTCCGAAAATACAACATCCAAAAGTTCAAAATTCTGACTTTACATGCCCACAAACAATTCGGTAAATCCTTTAACTTACATTTATCCAATCAACAAAAATGAAAGACTTTAAAGCATTAAAGTAAACTTTTGCGGAAGTCTAGCATAGGTCGGAGGGATGTGACGTGCCCGCATCGCAGTCCACTCGATGGTCTTGCCCCTCGATCTCAATGATAATCTAACCTGCACCAAACAAGCATAGTGAGTCTAATGACTCAACAAGTATAAAATTTGTAATAACAAGGGTTAAAAATACATGTGGCAATACTTAAAGTACTGTACATAATATACTTTGCAACTTAAACTGAAAATATGCATGATACAAGAGAATGAGACAACCTGTAAACAATGAACTCACGCCAACTCACGCTATGAGACTTTTGATCTTTCTTAACTTAACTTGAAACTGAACTTGAAACTGAACATGAAACTTTCATAAACTTTCCTTGAACTTTACTTTCTTTTCTGAGAACTTAGATCATTGATTGTGACGTTTTCTTTAATAATTTGACCAATCATGGCTTTAGTACACTATGCCGGCAAGGACATCGAGAATACTTCCGACGCCGCATTGCCCCTTTGTTGGTAAGAAAAATCAGGATTTCTCCCAACTCCTCCAAACCCCTCTATTGGCAAGAGAAATCAAAATTTCTCCCAACTCCTCCAAACCCCTCTGTTGGCAAGGAAAATCAGGATTTCTCCCAACTCCTCCAAACCCCTCTGTTGGCAAGGAAAATCAGGATTTCTCCCAACTCCTCCAAACCCCTCTGTGTCACAAATCAATTCACTTTATTCAAAACTTCACTTTCTTTACTTGTTACTTTAACTATTCTTGAGATGCAAAAAAATGCTTCAACTTTCTTAAACTTTACTCAACTCGAAGGAAAAACTCACACACACGAAAATGCAACTTTAGGGAATGAAAACTCAACTCAAAAATATGGATATTAGGTGAGTTAGTGGCTGCCCCTAAGTTGGTTACCCAACTTAGACTCTATTTTTCCTCAAACATGTCTTAACCCGAGCAATCAAACCAAAAAGCCCTTAACTCGATATTACCTTAATTAAATTCGATCCCGCTTGAACCGAAACTCTCCACACACTTCAAACTATCCCAAGGACTAGGTTATGACCTCCAAAGACCACCTGAGCAACCCGATCAAAATGGATTTCCGGGCAGCCCGCAAACTTGTTAAAATTCTGCACTAGTCACCCCGACTTGAGAAATTCTTAACTTGATTAAAACTTACTCGATTCGCTCCAAAATTGAACCGACATGACCACAACATCCTAAAATTGACTTAGGACCAGCCTCGCCCATCCATAGTTGGTCACAACGTTCAGTTTAATCAACTATCCAACAGCTCACACAATGCACTTAAAAATTCTGTTTTAACCTTCTAACTTCAATGATCCTTATCCTATCTGAAACTTACCTGAATCGAGCCCAATTTGAACCGACACGACCAAAAAACCTTAAGATCGACCTAGGAATAATTCAAGCCCCAACCAGACTTCACGATCTCACTGCCCTGCACCCGAATCCAGCAGCCCTCATACACCGTTTGATCAACCAAGTTCACCTACACTTCCAATTCTGACTCCATACCCATTTTGCTTCAACTCTAACCCCTTCCAACCTATAACACCATTCTTTTAACATGCCTTAGGACTTAAAACAAACACTTGGCAGCCCTCAACTACACCACCATCCAAAAATTTTGAAAATGGCAAATGACATACCAAAATGCATCCAACACTTGAGCAAACAAAGAGACGAATGACTTGCAATAAAATTCTCATAACACAACTTCAAACTCCATCAAAATACATTGAAAATTTAGAATTTAAGAATGGTTCACTTCTGAAATTTCTGAAAATTTTGAATGCATCAAGAACTCCTCATGTCTCATATCACATTTCATCATACAAAACCCATTAAACTTCGAACCACATCAAATTTTCGAAATTTGCACTTCAACCCTACTGAAAATTTGTAAAATCCGAAACATTGCTTGCCAAAATCATGATTATATCAAAATTTAACAAGAACAATAGCTTAAAAGATTAAATAGCTAGCTTGGGGCCAAAGAAAAGCTTATACTTGCCTCACTTGACAAAACCCAAAGAAAAGAGATGGAACTAAAGCTGAAACTCAAACCACCAGCTAGGTTGAACTTCCAAGGCAGACTTCCCGGCGACGGCGGCGGTGGAGAGAGGGACGGAGGCGGCCGGAATTGCAAGGGAAGGGGACGACCGATCTTTGGAGTGAAATGGGGGAAAAAGAAAAGAGAAGAGGCGGCTAGCTTGTGTGTGTTGTGTTAGGGTTTTGAGTTTATTTTGTTTTGTGATATAAATTAAGTGTTAGATGTATATGTGTGTGTATGTATAGGTGTAAGTATGCAAAAGTATGTGTGTGTGTGTGTTGCTTTAAAAGTACAACTCAAAATACTACAACTTTTGCTTACTAAACTTACTCTTATAAAATACCTAAGTTTAAAAATTTCAAATTAAAGTATTAAATTGGGTTTTACTAGTTCGGGTTTAAGAAAATTCTAACTTTTGAAAAAAGTTAAAGAATAAGCTCAAGAATGCGATAAAAGTGATATTTGATACCCGAAAAATTCTAATAATCAAACTTTCATCTAATTTTCTCATTTCTCCCAACTTATAACCCTTAAAATAAAATCTTAGAATTTAACGCCGATATTCACCGTCGCCGTATGTCGGAACTGAAAGTCACTGAACTCAAGAATCTCCAAAATAATTAACTTAATAATTAAACAAATAACATTTGGAGGAAATTTAAGCACTAACTTAGGAATTAAAAATCAACACTTTAAATATTTTGATGTCATGATGATAATTAGAATATTTAAATAATAGCAGAGCGATTAAAATAATTTAAACAAACTAAATGAACGGTTAAAAGTTAAATAATACACAAGAGGAATAGATACCTTTAAAACGACTTGGACAATTACAAGCATTTAAATAAATAATCTAGGAATTTCGAATAATTTAAAATAACTAATCGATAAACTTAAATTATTTTAAATAAATAATTTGGACAATTCAAATCATTTAAATAGGCAAATCTTAAACATTTAAAATCATTTAAATAAATAAATCTTAAACCTTTATAATTTTTAAAACAATTAAGTAGTATAATAAAAAAATTTAAATGAATAAGCTTTAAACAATTAATATTTTATTAACACATAAATCAAATAGAGAATTTAAATCAATTAAACTAATAATAATAATTATTATTATTATTATTATTATAATTATAATTATAATTATAATTATAATTATAATTATTATTATTATTATAATTATAATTATAATTATAATAATAATAATCCTAATATTTATTAAATTTAATGTATGCGATTTAGTAGATTGGATTTTAGATACTACACATACTCTCGTACTGAGCATTTTATTCTCACGTCCTCGTACTGTTTTGGATACCCTATTCCACGGGACAGGTCTCAGACTAGATGGAGCTGGAGGCTCAGGGAGACCGTAGTTGCAGGTTTGCAGCAATGGTGGAGTTATGTTCTAATGTTGGTTGTTAGTTTTCCAGTTGGACTGCTGAACTCAGTTTATTTCGATATGGTTGTATAACTTAAGTATTTTACTGATTCCTTTCCTAGGGATTGTATTTGGTTATGTTTTTCGCTGTTTTAATTCTGATTATTGTTTAATTAAGTTAAATGCATGTTTAAATATATTTGAAATCTTTATAAGATTGCAAATGGATTGATGAATTTTAAATTCATAAATTTTAAATATATTTAAATATATTTTATCGCTAAAAAATAAAACCACTAACACAAAAACATTACCAAAGTATTTGATCAAATGGTTTGTAACAATATTATATACTAGTGTTTCTTAACACGTGATGCGTGTATACATATTAATTTTTTTTTTGGTTAATTTTTTTTAAATTCAAGAGGTTATATTAAAATGTTAAAAATTGTATACTATTATTTTTATATTATGAGTCATATGATTATTTAACTTAAAAAAACAAAATATAGATAAAAAAATATTTTGTTGGAATATAAAGATAAAGATAAAATACAAGTTTATTAGGGTGCGCTTGGTACAAGTGATGAGATTATTAATGTATGGATAAAAATTGGATTATAATGTTTCATGTAAGGATTTTTTTTACTAGGGATAAAAATTATTTTTGTTTGGTTCGGTTTTTATTGTTGTGTTTACAACTGAGACTAATTTTGTGTGGCCAAAAATACCCCTGGCCTTAATATTATTTACGGTCCAATATATCCCAACCCTAGAACCCGTTCTTCATCCTGAAATTTCCAATTCGAATGTGCAGCAGATCGTTTCGACTTCTCATATTTGCGCAGCAGATCTGTCGAAGATCCAGGTAATATTGTGACATCGGAAATTATTGTTTGTTTTTTACGATTCCGTCGGTGTTCATTTCCGCGTGCATTTAATCTGAACCATTGTTTGCATTTCAGGACAAATCTTCGTGCATTGTATGATTCTCAGCATACGGGTTTTGTTTCGTCCCTCATCTCACAACAAAATCCACAATTTTGTCCAAGTATTCGTAGATGGTGATCTCTTGTTACTTATTTTATGTTTATTCTTTTGAAAATAAAGTTAGTTCAGCCTTCCCAATTTGGGAAACACGAACACTGGTTTTTACTGCATACAATAATCATCCTCGACTATTTATGTTTTTTATATACCATTTCTGTTGTAATGTGTGCACTGTGAACATATTTTACTTTTAAAGTGCTTTTTAAAATTCTATAAATCCTCCGAAAATGTATATATGTTAATTAAACTCACTTTAATATTTTGTGAGTTTGAATTAAGTTAGATTGTGATTCTGGGCTCCATACCTATTCATTTATATTACTTCCATTAAACTGAATTCACAGGTTAATATTAATATGAAATTAGTTTGTGAATTGCAGGAAAGAACCTATGTTGTATTCGTTGGACGAAAACCGAGAGTGTACAGTAGGTGGTGTGACGCACACTCCCAAGTGAGAGGTTTCAAGGACCCTTGTTTCCAGGGTTACGATAGTAAAAAAAAGACCGAAGAAGCATATAATTCTTATACCCAGAAACCTTTGGAAGATTCTACTTCGCATGAGTCAGGGTGTTCTAGTTCATCTACTACTGTCCCTTTAAGTACGCAACGTATTTCAGTAGAGAAACTGGTGCAAGTACTAGAAACCTTAACTGATTTGCGTAATGATAATCGCAATTTAGGCATTAAAATGGACGAGTTATCTCGGGAGATCAGAAAGATTTTGGAAGAGTTGGGAATCAGTGATGATAAGTAGAAAATAGTTTGTATGAAACCTTTTTGTCGTCTTTGTGATTTCGTTAGAGTTTTAAAATGTTTGTGTTCCGATGTATGTCGTCGCTAATATAATTAGTGTTTTTTTTAGATATGTTGATGTGCAATTCGTTATTAGCTAGGAATATAGTGAAGTCGTCCTTTTTCAATCCTTATTTACTCTGTGTGCACCGTCCGAAAGTTATTTCACAAGCGGTCTTTCGAGTTCCTCTGTCTTTGGTGGTTAAACATATATTCTAAATGGAGGTATGACAATTACTTTGTCCTCGCTCATGCAAATTCCAATATTATGTCTAAATATTTTTGTTTGTGGAATTAATTTATGTCAGGTGGTGGGATTACGCAAATGTTCCAAGCATATATTGTTGGTAAGTTTCTTTTTTTACTTATGTCTATATAATTTAGTGTGAGAATATAGCATTTATGTGGTTTTGTAATGATTTTTAGTTGATTTTTAAACAGAGATTTCCTAAAAATGCCTGATAATTTTAATTTATTTCGAGTATGGGGAATTTATTCACTGCATTTGATGTGACAAATGAATCAATTCAATATATTTCAATATTAAAAATTTGTAGTTGAAACAGTAATTGACATAAATGCATTGAATAAAAATTTGTTTTCCAACGTAGATCACCAAATCCTTATTATGTGCTGACATTCTAAAGTTTCATCATTACGAATATGGCAAATCTACCTGTTGCAAATCTTTGTATTAAATACAAGTGGTTGGGCATGTTTGCAGATACAAACTTCTTATTTTTAAGTAGGGCATGCTTCTAGTCTTATGGAAGTAGAGAAAGTTACGTTTTCCATTCTGTCTGCTTGATTTGGAACTAAAAAATGGCTGTTAGTTTTAATTGTGGTTCGGAAGAAACTGTTACAAGCAAGCTCACCCCGTCTGTCATTCATCTTTGTTGTGATGAAGAATCGGTGTGCAGTACTGAAGGAGTATGTGGTCAAAACAAGTTGAAGTTGGTAGATGCTTTCGACAGTGGATGCTTGCCAGTAATTTCAAGGAAGAAACTGAAGTTAGGTGAACCAAAGACGTTGAGTTTCTCGCAGGATATGATGAAAACTTGCAAACCTCAAATGAGTGACGCTTCCCTGGAAAAAATGAAGTGCAAAGAAAAATTTGTGAGTGTGAAGTTACCAGAACCATGTGTAGTCATTGACATCTCTGATGATGATAGTGACTAAGTTTAGTGCACCCCTGGAGTAGTATTTTACCACCGTATTTTTGTTGTGTTCGATCCTTCGACACTTTTTGGTAATGTTTTGTAATGTGTTGCGGTAGATGCAATAGTTTTGAACGGTGGTTAAGGGGTCACATAAGATAAGTCACAAAGTATTTGTTGTATGTAATGTCACTTCATCTTTTGTATGTGTATGCGTTTATGTGTAAATGTGACTCATGTAATGTTTCTATGTCAATGTCACTTTCGCTTTCTGCAACATTTGAATTGGGATGGAATTATGTATTGTGTGAATTCTTATTATTATTATTATTATTAGTTATTATTAGGTAAAATTTCTTGCCACATACCTCCCCTCTCCTCTCTATCACCCCACGTGCACGAGGAGCATAAAACATAGCCTAACCCTTTCACTTTGTACCCAATATTGCTCCAAAATCGGTGATGAGACAAGAGATAAGAGCTACATAGTATCTAATTCTCCCACACAATTATTCATTAATTTGCTCATCACCTCCCCTCCACCTTCTCCACCATCACTATCACTGTTTCTGCATCACCCATTCAACCTCAAAATCATGTGTTCTTGGATCAGTTTCCATGCCCTAACTTTCACTAAAATTGTGGAACAATCCCTTTCTTCTTTTTTTGTATAGATTTCGCATAGTTCACCATGTTCAAGATTTGATACACGACCTTTTTAAAACCTTTTTTTGAACTGAAAAAGGAGACAAATTAATGTTATATAAATTAACCAACTGTTGTGAGATATGTTTCCTTCAATTAGCAACAGTAGTGATAGCCCTTTGGAGTCCTTGTTCAGGAGAGCAATCTTCTGTGACCAAAACCCTATATCCAAACCAGATGACGACCCTCCGTCATCGATTTTCTCCGACTTCCCTTCTCCGTTATTCGATGAACATGAGTTGCCTCTGAACCAGATGTTGTCTCATAATCTTCAAGTGGGTGGAAGTGGTCATATAAGAGATGCTCTACACACCGAACAAAAGCCAGAAGATCATTGAGTAATTTATCCTCAGCATGATCCAACCTGTCTCCATATTAACCAATAGGGAAGACTGATATTTGCGATCGGAAATCATTTTCGATAGGGTGGCAATGTTGTAGGTGAAGATAAAATCATGGAAGAAAACGATCGAGAATAATCTTTGTGACTCATGTAATGCTTCTATGTCAATGTCACTTTTCATTCAACTATGCATAAAAGGTTGCTGCTGCAACAATATGTCATAACAAATTTTCCGAACCACAGCAGATTTGAGTATAATGACAAAATTTGTACAACGTTTTATATAAACCAGTTCATTGGACCAAAAACAACAAAAACATGTAGAACTACATTCTACATCAACAAGCATACATCCAAAATGACATATTCCTTAATCGTGATACGATACAAAAGGATTTATAATAATACCTAACATTGCAACAGAGCCATAGCTTAAGGACCTCCCAACAAAGTGTTGAGCAATGAGATTCTTCCATTCTCATCAAGTAGCTGGAAAAGTGCAAGGTCGTCGTGATTGTTGAACAGCAGCTTGGCAGCACGAACCCTTTGGTCTTTCGTGAATTCATGTAACCCATTTAGAGCTTCCAAAACCTTATCTTGTGTTGCTGAAATCTTCTCCTCGGCAGCCAGTTCTTTGATCAGTTCTCCCAGTGTATCTTTCGTGATATGAGCGAGGTTGTTTATAGCAACAACTACGGAGTCGTCATCATCATTGGACCGCTTTTGTTTCTTACTTTTTGATGTTGCACCTGTTACTGGTTTAGACAAGGGAGTGTTAGTGTCTGAGACCGAGTCATCACCAACTGCTTGCCACTGGCTAATGATTGGAACATCAGGGCTCGACAAGTTAACATCCAATTCGGTTTCCAATTGTAAGACATCATTTGTTGCATGTCGAAATGACTTCCAAGAATCACCAGTAGCTCGTTCGTTTCCAAAGATTTGACACCAATCATCATACATCGTCCAGTGCTTGTATCTCATTGTCTTCATAGACGGATCTGACTATGATAAAGCAGATAAATACATGAAAACGCAAGGCTAGTAGGCAGAGATTTGTATATCAAAAACATACCTTGATGATTGACTCCCATGTTTCGTCGTTAGCATCCACATTGTGGTTACTATCATTCCAACCAACACCACTTCTGCTTAGTATCGACACCAACGATCCATAGTTTTTCTTCCATACATGAATCTTGGAATTGATATGTGGATTCCCACGTAGCTCACAACCAGGAAGGGCCTTTTGCATTGCATTCTCCAGAAACGTTAAGTAGCCTGATTTGAACCCATTCTCACTTTTCCATCCTTTTAAGCATGCTTCTTTCAAAGATTGTAGAAGACATTCTTCTTCATGTGCAGTCCAACTTCTTCGTGTCTTGTCAGCCGTCTTGATCTTACCAATGCCACTTGCAGAACTCGCTCCACTATCCATTGTCTACTTAACTGTAGATCAAAGTACAATAAACAAGATGAACAATATATTTTAGAAAAAAGATTCATCTTCAAGATGAAAATGTGCCATGTTGCGAATGCTTTCAATGCTGGCCCAGCAAATCATAAATTTTAATCACGCATAAATCCAAGAACTTCAACGACTACAAATATTGACAATGTGTTCAGCAACAGTACATTCGAAATACAAGGAATAATGAAATTAATCCTCAGAACATAATATGATATGATAACGCAAAATTTAATTCCCGGAAGTGTTCCACATTTCCATTGCAAACTGGTCTCTCCAATCGTCCCACGCGTTGGAAGACTCCAACGTAGTAATATAACCGGGTTCAGTTTCGCAAACAGGGCTACCTACATCTTCTTCAACTTCATCTAATGGGTCGTCAGACATCTCTAAACGGATAAAATTATGTAATGGAATACATGCTAGAATTATCCGATTTTGCACTGCCAAGGGGTAAAAAGAGGGACTTCGTAGGATGGCCCATCTCTTCTTCAGCAAACCAAACGATCTTTCAATTACATTCCTTGCTTGAGAGTGTCTCCAATTAAAAAATTCCTTATAATTTTCAGGCCCAGATGCGCGGTGGCCCCAAGCGTCCCTATGGTATCGTACTCGCCTGTAAGGAGCAAGAAAACCCTCCACATTTGCATATCCGTTATCGCACAGGTAGTAGCAACCTGCATGGTAGGTAAATATTCAATTACTCAGTGATAAATACAGTAATTCATCATGTATTAAATTCTGAAACAGATCACAATATTATTATACCTCTTGGAACTTTAAAAGAATCATCTCGAGTCAAAGAATCTCTCAAAACTCGAGCATCTGCAGCAGATCCATCCCAACCTGTGAAAGCGTGAATGAAGTTCATATTGCGGTCACATACACCAAGAACATTGACCGTAATAGTGCCCTTTCTATTCCTGTACTTTCGTTTATCTCGTGAAGGGACATGAACCTGAATATGGGTTCCATCTAACGCACCAATACACCCCTATCGTTAATTAATAAAAAATACATGAATAATGTCAAGAAACGTTACAAGGCAGTACAAAAACATTTGGTATGCAAAGAAACTTGTGTCGTACATGAATGAAGTTCACATTAAATGTAGTATTACCTTGAACCACTTCCAAGTGTCATTTGTGCAATTTTCATCGACTGCGGTAGGCTTGACAAGAAGAATCATATATAACTTCAACATGGCATTCAAAACTTCATGAAAATGAGCGCTTATAGTTTGACCGCTATGCATATAATCATGACCAGCCACTCGGTTCTTTTTGTGATGCGCTAAGATAGACAGAAACATGGCTACTTTTTCCTCAACTGATACGTATCTCGAATGAACGACACCCCCTACGTTAGTAAGCAAGAAACACAACCTTCCAAATGCGTTCCGATTCATTCTCAAGTTGACAACGCATTGGTAATCTCCGGCATCAATAATCCTACGTAAATGGGTCAATTGGCCCTCAATTCTATTTATCATTCTATACGACAAAGATTCTCTGCGCGGGTTCGTACTTCGTCTTCTCAACATTCTCGAACGTTGTCGAATTAAAAGGGTTAACATCAAAATATTCATACACAGCAATTGGTGTACCACGAGAACGATTAAAAGCTTCTTACACCTATTCTCCATCTTGCCACAACTCTCAACAAACCAAGAACAGTGTAAGCTTCAACAAAAATGCTACACATGTATGGAAAATTCACACAAAACAAACGAGTTTCAGGAACAAGAAACTGATATAATTTATGAAATTATTGCAAAAACGAAAATCAATGTATGGAATATAACAAAGTAGGAATTCAGACATTACCGAAGGAATCAAGTGGTAGGAACTGTGCCGATTTATATCTGTCGGTTCAATCTAATGTCGAGTGAAGCATTCCTACCCACTGTACAAAATATTAAATCAGTAAAACTGAGTTTATTTCCTATATTTGCTAAACAAAAAAAATGGAGAAGTGTTGTAAAACTGGAGATTTCATGGCCCAAAAAAATGCAGACCAACAAAAGAAGAAAGCTAAAGATGAATAGGAGACACGGTATTCAGTAATCTGAAAAAATATAAAAAATGAATCGATGAATGAAGAAAAATTGCCATGGCTTTCGTACCTTTCTCCACCTAGAGCGATAATCCTTGCTTTCGAAACGAATGAACGGCAGAGAGGGTTAAAAATTGGGAAGGTAGAGATGTTAGGGCGAAGGGTATGAATGTAATTTTTATAAAGAATCATTGGTACTTTGCAAACTCGGCTTACAATAATAGGGGGGGGCAATGGATTGTATAACATCCATTTATCCGGGAAAGAGAGCTTTAAACACGGGCCTGGGTTTTTTATTTTTTGATCCAAAAAATGAGACAAACATGGGATAATTTGGCAATCCTTGGCTAATCCCATATACCAAACACAGCCTTAAAATGTTGTAATCAGGTTTGAAAGAGCGCCCATACTTCTTGTCCAGTGACAAGTTCTGTTTCCTGTTCTTTAACAGGTGCTTCTTCTTTTATTCGCATTTTTTTCTCTTTGGCCTTTTGATCACAAGTTTGTGAATCTACTTATTTGGAACATGGAAACACCTCACGTTGGAGGAAGAAGAAGGAGGCTTTATCATAGAGAGATTCGACGAGGGGAGAAGGGGACACACAAGATTTCAAATGTTCCATTGTAGGTCGTTTCCTAACAGACAGACCAATCAACTTTAATGCTATGCAAAATACGTTGGCGTATGTGTGGCACCCAGTCAAAGGAGTTAGCATTAAAACTCTCGGTACAAATTTATACCTTTTTCAATTCTTCCATGAATTGGATGTGTGCCGAGTTATTGATGATGGCCCGTGGACTTTTGATCAACACCTGTTAATCATGGCTTGGTTGGAGTTTGAAAAGCAACCACAACAGGTTCCTCTCTTTAATGTTAATTTTTGGGTTCACGTTCATGATCTTCCTAGTGGTTTTATGTCAGAAAAGGTGGCGAAAGAGATTGGAAACTTTTTAGGAAGTTATGTTTAAACTGATCCAAATAATTTTACTGGAACCTGGCGAACATATATGCATATTAGAATTTCTTTGGATGTTCGGAATCCCCTGAAACGTAGAATGAAACTGAAACAACAGGGGCAAGAGTGGAGCTGGGCGAATTTTAAATATGAAAGATTACCCACTTTCTGTTTCTTTTGTGGAATTATAGGACATTCGGATAAGTTTTGCGAGAAATTCTTTGATTATCCAGATAAATCGATAGAGAAGTTCTTTGGTGTTTGGCTCCGTGCTTCTTCCAGGCGATCTGAGAATGCTATAGGTGAGCAATGGCTCCGTTCTGAATCATCTTCGGTTCATCCAAATCGATCTGTTGCTGGAACAATGGTTAGGGGGCACGATATTGAGATTTACAAGCAACCTCCTAGAAGTAATGATGATGATGTTACAGGCGACATGGAAGGATTGGGTGTAAAAGCTGGGGACACAAGTGAGAAAGGAAAAACTATAGTGGAAACTTACGTGGACACTTCCCAATCACAAGATAGGGAGGGTATCATAATGGTGGATCCAAAAAGAAGAAGACTCGAAGATAATAGTCAAGTGGGTCAAATTTCATATGGGCTTGAAGATATGATGTTAGTAATGGGCCAATCAAATTTGAATTCATTGTTAGAGGTGGGCTCTGGTTTCCAGGCCCACCAGACATTATGAGTACTTTAAGCTGGAACTGTTGTGGGCTGGGCAACCCACAAACAGTTCAAGAGCTTGTGGACTTAGTGTCCAGATTAAAGCCCAATTTTGTCTTCCTAATGGAAGTTAAAATTATTCGTAATAAAGTTGAAGCTTTAAAAAGAATATTGGGTTTTGAGGGCCTATTTTTTGTTCCAGGTCTTAATAATGGAGGAGTTATTGCGTTGCTTTGGCAAGATAATCATATGGCTACTTGTAGCGACCCAACCTGGATCCACTACTAATCAGAGTTACGATAAAAGCGCATGCAATTAAAACTTAAAGCGTAAAGAGCGGATAATTAAAATACAATAAATCCAATCAGCAGAATACAAGTGATGATAACAATCGTGTATAAATATTATTATACAACCAAATCGAAGGTTCAGGGTAAACAAATCCCTACCCTCTACAACCTCGCACTCTCCCAAGCTCAATCCTGCTGAGAGTCGCCTGGACCGTCCAGCCTCAAACCTGCCCCGCCACAAGGTACACCACAATACCCAAACACAGGGGCGTGAGCTAGAACGCTTAATACGAAGCAATGATATAAATACAAATATGCGCACACAATATGATTTAAAACTCAAGTGAAAACACTTGCTCATGGCGTTGGGAATATACAGTACCGGCTAGAGAGCGACTCCGCGGGGTACTCGTATACTCTCTATCAGGGCTGAGCCAAAACCAATATTGACCCGAATCCAAAACAGGATACAAGCCCCATATGGAAACTGTCATACCCGACTCGAGTCCAAAATGAGATCATCGTTCCCTATAGATACTGTCAATGACTCACATCTCTCCGGATGCAGTCATACGTAAAATCATGCATGTGCTAAAGCGGTAAAACATGATAAACATATAGCACATACTCATGCAACATACATGCAATTATATCATGCCGGCTATCTCGGTCAGTACTTACGTACCTCTAACACTACTGGTCAAAACCTAGCTCGACTGGCCTATACTTCAAGCCTACTAGTTCAGTCTACTGCTACTACAATGCAAATATCCATGCATCAATAATAAAGCTCTAAAAGCCTTAACTAAGCTAATGCATACTCCTAAATATTTTTAGGATGCCAAAGCTATACCTGCGTCCGTCGTTAGCCCTTTGCTGTCGATAGCCTCAAAACTAGGCCACAGCTCCGCGACGACGCCTAGATCACTAAGCCACTTCCGGATTTCCCGTAGGAAGCCTAGATCTCCCTAGATCTGAGTTAGAAGGCTTAGGAATCGAGAGAGAAGAGAGGAAATGAGCGAGTCACAAATGAACCTCGGCTCCTCTATTTATAGACGAAGTACGGGCCGTCCGAACTAGGCTTCGGGCCCTCCGAACTGGTTCGGATCCTCCGATCATGACTTCAGATCGTCCGAACACGATCGGATCGTCCGATCCTAACTTCGGGTCCTCCGAAGTCCCATTAGTGACGTCAGCCATGACGTCACCTTGCTGACGTAATTGATGACGTAAGCCCTAACCCTATTTGGGTCCTCCGATTCCACCGACGGAGCCTCCGAACTCCTCTTCGGATCGTCCGAACTCCTCGGGCCTCCGATCCTGACTTCGATCACGTTCGGGTCCTGCGAACACCAGTTCGGAGCGTCTGAACCTCCCGAGCCATTCCCACCATTTTCGAGTGTCCTGGATCTATTTTCCAACTCCGTTAATTCATTTGGAATTTATTTAATCATATTTTACTTAATCTAAACATGATCCTATGATTAATATACTAATTAATCATTAATTACGGATACGGGTCACTACATTCTCCCCCACTTAAGAAATTTCGTCCTCGAAATTGAAGTCTTATAGGAAAATATGAACAATCAACCAAATGATCTTTATTACAACTGAACAAGTACAAACTCAATACAAAAAGTACAAAATCTCAAAATAACTCGGGATGCTCGGCTAACATCCGACTCTCCAACTCCCAAGTAGCTTCCTCTGTACCTGTGCGCTGCCACTGTACCATCACCAACGGTATACGCTTGTTACGAAGTACCTTGTCCTTCATGTCTAAAATCCACAGGGGTTTTTCCACATATGATAGATCCTGATCTACCTTAACTTTGGTCGGATGCAAAATATGCGAATCGTCCGCCACGTACTGCCTCAACAAGGACACGTGGAACACATTGTGGATCTCCGAAAGATCGGGTGGCAAGGCCAGACGATAAGACACATCCTCAACCTTCTCGAGAATCTCAAAAGGACCAATAAATCTAGGCGTCAGCTTAACCTTGCGACCAAATCTCATCACCTTTCGGAAAGGTGACACACGCAAAAACACATGCTCTCCCACCTCGAAGTGTAACAGTCTCCGGTGAGTGTTTGCATAGCTAGCTTGTCGATCCTAGGCTGCCTAAATCCTGCGTCGGATCAACTCCACTGCATTAGTCATCTGCTGAATCATCTGAGGACCCTCAACCTGACGCTCGCCGACCTCGTCCCAAAACAAAGGCGTACGACAACGACGTCCATAAAGAGCCTCAAATGGTGCCATGCCAATGCTGCGATGAAAACTATTGTTGTAGGCGAACTCTACCAACGGTAAATGATCATGCTACGCTAGACCAAAATCCATTACTGCCGCGCGAAGCATATCCTCCAAAGTGTGAATAGTACGCTCGGATTGTCCATCCGTCTCTGGATAATAAGCCATACTCAGGCTCAAAGTAGTACCAAGGGCTCGATGGAAAATACCCCAAAATCTCGAGGTGAATCTCGGATCTCTATCGCTGACAATGCTCAACGGAATCCCATGCAATCGAACAATCTCCCGCACATACAATTGCACCATCCTATCAAAGGTATAATTGCGGTTATAGGGAATAAAATGCGCTGACTTCGACAACCGGTCCACGACAACCCAAATAGCATCACAATTCCTGGAAGACATAGGCAAGTGGGTGACAAAATCCATCGTCACATGCTCCCACTTCCACTCAGGAATCTCTAAGCTGTGAAGTAACCCTCCGGGTTGTCTAAACTCTGCCTTGACCTGCTGACACACAAGGCATTGCGATACAAACTGATAAACACTGCGCTTCATCCCTTTCCACCAAAAATGTGTGCGAAGATCCTTATACATCTTTATGCTGCCTGGATGTATAGAGAATCGAATGCGGTGAGCTTGCGATAAGATCTCATCCCTCAAAGTATAATCCTTGGGTACCACCACTCGACCATAGAGACATAACAGACCGTCTCCTTGTAGATGAAAACCAGAAGTATTATCACCCTCAGCCAAACGGGCCAACTTCTGCGTCTCCAGATCAGAACTCTGAGCTTCACGGATTCGTCGATACAATGCTGGCTCTTCAAGAACCGAAGAAACACGAATCCCTTGCTGTTCTTTCTTATGACGGAACGTGAATCCCAAAGAACAACACTCCTCTACTGCCTTCGAAACCGAACTGGTACGAAGGGAACTCACATAGACCTTGCGACTAAGCGCATCAGCAACGGGGTTAGAAGAACCTGGATGGTACTTGATCTCACAGTCATAATCTTTCAACAGATCCATCCAAAGACGCTGCCGCATGTTCAACTCAGCCTGAGTGAACAGATACTTCAAACTCTTATGATCGGTGAAGATCTCAAATCGTTCTCCGTACA
This sequence comes from Henckelia pumila, assembly GCF_033568475.1. Lineage (NCBI taxonomy): Eukaryota > Viridiplantae > Streptophyta > Magnoliopsida > Lamiales > Gesneriaceae > Henckelia > Henckelia pumila. The sequence continues at coordinate 215,766,935 of NC_133123.1, forward strand.
AATAGTGACGCCATATCTTCAAAGCAAATACAATGACTGCAAGCTATAAATCATGTACGGGATAGTTCTCCTCGTGAGTCTTCAACTGTCTGGAAGCATAAGCAATCACGTGGCCATTCTGAGTCAACACGCACCCAAACCCTGGAGAGAAGCATCGGTGAAGACTACAAAACCACCTGATCCAGACGGCAAAGCAAGAACTGGAGCTGTTGTCAAACGACGTCTCAACTCACAAAAACTGTCTTCACAAGCATCAGACCACACGAAAGAAACATCTTTCTTCGTCAACTGAGTCAAAGGCCTAGCTATCTGAGAGAAGTTCTCCACAAAACGTCGGTAGTATCCTGCTAAACCAAGGAAACTACGAATCTCAGAAGCTGTAGTCGGATGCGACCAATTTAGAATAGCCTCTGTCTTGCTAGGGTCAACAGATATGCCCTCCTGAGAAATGACATGACCAAGGAACACAACTCGGTCAATCCAGAAGTCACACTTACTCAACTTCGCGTAAAACTGTCTCTCCCTCAAGACCTGCAGTACAGTGTAGAGATGATAGGCATGCTCATCCATGCTGCGAGAATACACCAAAATGTCATCGATGAACACCACCACAAACTTATCCAGAAAGTCGCGGAAAACTCTGTTCATCAGATCCATAAAAATAGCTGGAGCATTCGTCAGACCAAACGACATCACTAGAAACTCATAGTGTCCATACCATGTACGAAATGCTGTCTTAGGAACATCCTCCTGTCGGACTCGCAACTGATGATACCCAGATCGAAGATCAATCTTCGAATAGACAGAAGTACCCTGTAACTGATCAAAGAGATCATCTATCCGCAGAAGAGGATACTTATTCTTCACTGTCGCTTGATTCAACTGACGGTAATCAATACACAACCGCATTGAACCATCCTTCTTCTTGACAAACAGCACTGGGGCTCCCCACGGTGAAACAATGGGTCGAATATAACCCTTATCAAGAAGATCTTGTAATTGCTTCTGCAGCTCTTTCATCTCTGATGGCGCTAAACGATAAGGAGTTCTGGAAATCGATGCAGCCCCTGGCAGTAACTCGATGCCAAACTCGATCTCCCTCACTGGTGGCAAACCTGGAATCTCCTCTGGAAATACATCTGAAAAGTCACGAACCACTGGTATCTCTTGGATATCTGGCTCTCCCAAGGATGCGTCAATGGCGTAGATAAGGTAGCCTTCCCCGCCAGACTCTAAAGCACGTCGGGCCTTCAGAGCAGAAACTACTGGCATCAGAGATCGTTCTCCCTCACCATAGAAATACCATGACTCGTCATCCTCTGGTCAAAACTGAACAAACCTCTGATAGCAATCCACTATCGCTCGGTAGACAGTCAGTAGATCTATCCCAATGATGCAATCGAAATCCTCCATCGCTAGAATCATCAGGTTAGCACTAAGCTGATGCCCCTCAAAATCCAAAACACAACCCACAACTAGATGCTTGGCTAAAACCTCGCTACCCATAGGAGTAGAAACCACTAATAACACGTCTAGAGGAATAAATGACAACTTATACTTCTTAGAAAAACGTGCTGATACGAAAGAATGCGATGCACCGGTATCAATTAAAACATATGCAGGAAAACCACATAAACTACAGATACCTGCAATCATCCGATCACTGCCAGCCTCTGCCTGCTCCTGGTTAAGCGCAAAGACCTGACCCTGGGCACGTGGCCTCAAAAAAGAATGACCCCGAGAAGGAGTCTGAGCAGGCTGTCGCTGAGACGGCTGCGGCTGCTGGCGCTGCTGCGAAAACTGCTGCTGGAAAGATGGCTAATGGTACTGAGGTGGCTAAACAGATGCCTGAGAACCTCCGGAACCACTCGCTGCTCCAATCAGCATCGGACAATCCCTCTTCATGTGACCCTCCTGGCCACACTGGAAACATGCACTGGTCGATCGACCACACTGCCCTGGAGGATGCTTGAGTCTGCACTGACGACAACGGTTCGGTCTCTGACCACCAAAATTATGCACTCCACCAGATCCAGAGGAAGAAGAAGAAGTACCTCCTGGCTTCTTGAAAGACTTCCCCTTAGGGCCCAAGGCACTGGCACTCGCTGGAGACTGTCAATGACTCACATCTCTCCGGATGCAGTCATACGTAAAATCATGCATGTGCTAAGGCGGTAAAACATGATAAACATATAGCACATACTCATGCAACATACATGCAATTATATCATGCCGGCTATCTCGGTCAGTACTTACGTACCTCTAACACTGTTGGTCAAAACCTAGCTCCACTGGCCTATACTCCAAACCTACTAGTCCAGTCTACTGCTACTAAAATGCAAATATCCATGCATCAATAATAAATATCTAAAAGCCTTAACTAAGCTAATGCATACTCCTAAATATTTTTAGGATGTCAAAGCTATACCTGCATCCGTCGTTAGCCCTTTGCTGTCGATAGCCTCAAAACTAGGCCACAGCTCCGCGACGACGCCTAGATCACTAAGCCACTTTCGAATTTCCCGTAGGATGCCTAGATCTCCCTAGATCTGAGTTAGAAGGCTTAGGAATCGAGAGAGAAGAGAGGAAATGAGCGAGCCACAAATGAACCTCGGCTCCTTTATTTATAGACGAAGTTTGGGCCGTCCAAACTAGGCTTCGGGCCCTTTGAACTGGTTCGGATCCTCCGATCATGACTTTGGATCGTCTGAACACGATCGGATTGTCCGATCCTAACTTCGGGTCCTCCGATTCCACCGACAGAGCCTCCGATCCTCTTTGGATCCTCCGAACTCCTCTTCGGATCGTCCGAACTCCTCGGGCCTCCGATCCTGGCTCCGATCACGTTCGGGTACTCCGAACACCAGTTCGGAGCGTCCGAACCTCCCGAGCCATTCCCACCATTTTCGAGTGTTCTGGATCTATTTTCGGACTCCGTTAATTCATTTGGAATTTCTTTAATCATGTTTTACTTAATCTAAACACGATCCTATGATTAATATACTCATTAATAATTAATTACGAATACGGGTCACTACACTACTCTTTTGGCTTATTCCTCTAATTTTATAGATGTGAAGGTGTCTGTTCCAGGGATGGTTGAATGGCGTTTAACTGGTTACTATGGATTTCCATAACGGGGAAGAAGAAGCCAATCTTGGGCTTTATTACGTTTGTTATCTCATCGCTCTAGTCTTCCATGGTATTGTATAGGTGATTTTAATGATATTTTGTCACAGACAGAGAAGCAAGGTAAACTTCTTCACCCTAGTAATCTTATTAATGGTTTTCGAGAAATGGTAGAAGATTGTGGTTTGGTGGATCTTGGGATGAATGGGCACTGGTTTACTTGGGAAAGGAGTCGGGGACAAATAATTTTGTGGAAGAAAGGCTTGATAGGGCCTTGGCTAATGGTATGTGGATGAATGAGTTTAGCACTGCCGAAGTTATCAATATGGAAGTAGCCTCGCCTGATCATAGTGCTATATTCCTTAAAACTGTTCCTATGGTAGTTCAAAGGAGGAAAAGATTTCGATTTGAAAATGCGTGGACACTTGAACCAGAATGTAAGGCAGTGGTGCAGCAGGGATGACGCTCGAATGATGTAGGGAATATACAACAAAAGATAGTTGAATGCGGCCAACATTTACATGTATGGGGGGATAAAGTGAAGCTTCGTTTCAAAAAAGCTATTTCAAATTGTCGAGATCATATAAAGGCTCTGAAGCGTCAACAAACTTATATGGCAGATACTCAAATTCAGGAGTGGAAATCGAAGATAGCTGGTTTATTGGCACAAGAGGAGATTTTCTGGAAACAGAGAGCAAAAATTTTTTGTCTTAAAGAAGGAGATGCTAACACCAAACATTTTCACAGCTATGCCTCTTCTCGTCGTAGGAAAAATACTGTGCTACAGATTCAAGACGAGCAAGGGACTGTGTGTTCTTGGGGAGAGGGGTTGCAAGAGCTTATTTACAAATATTTTACGGATCTGTATACGTCTAGAGGGTGCAATGACCAAGATATCTTGGATCTTGTCACTTTTCGCATTTCAGAGGTGCAGAATCAATTTCTTATTAAACCATATGTGGAAGAAGAGATAGTGAGCGCTCTACGTTCTATGCATCATGATAAGTCCCCTGGTCCAGATGGGATGAACCCAGGTTTTTATCAGAAATTCTGGGATATTACAGGTCCGAATGTTACTGCCGCCTGTCTTGCTTTCTTGAACCAAGGTTTCCTTCCAGATGGGATTAATGAGACTTCTATAGTTCTTATCCCAAAAAAGAAAAGGCCGATTACCTTATCTGATCTTCGCCCCATATCTTTGTGTAATGTGACCTACAAAATTGTGTCTAAAGTGGTGGCGTATAGATTGAAGAGTGTTATGAATTCTTTTATATCTCCTATGCAAAGTGCATTCACTCCAGGAAGAGGTAGTACAGATAATGTGATTATAGCATTTGAAATTGGACATTATTTGAAGCGTAAAACTCAAGGATTAAAAGGGGAGGCGGCTTTGAAGATCGATATATCAAAGGCGTATGATCGTGTCGAATGGTTATTTCTTAAAAATATGATGCTGAAATTGGGTTTTCATAGTCAACTCGTGAATTTTATCATGGTTTGCATCTCTTCAGTAAGGTATATAGTGAATCACAATGGACATGATATTGGTCCGATTACTCCTCATCGTGGACTTTGTCAAGGAGACCCCTTATCACTGTACCTCTTCTTGATTTGTACTGAAGGTTTGTCTTCGCTTCTACAAGCTGAAATGATCCGTGGTAATATTCATGGGGTTAAAGTGGCCCGTAATGCTCCTTCTATATCCCATCTATTTTTTGCGGATGGCAGCTTTCTATTTTTCAAAGCCAAGGAGATTGAAAGTGATTATGTCAAAAATTGCTTAAGGAAATATGAGTCGGCGTCAGTTCAGATGGTAAATTTTTCAAAATCCTCAATTTCTTTCAGCTCAAATGTGACTGCCAATATGAAGAATTATATTTGTGAATATCTTGGAGTGAGATATACTACTAACCATGGTGATTATCTGGGCCTTCCTTCCCTCATTGGTCGCAAAAAATCGGATGTTTTTGCATTCATTAAAGAAAAATCTTGGCGCCGCATGCATGGTTTTGGAGGCATAAAATCTTGTCTCGTGCCGTAAAGGAAATATTGCTTAAATCGGTGGTTCAAGCTTTGCCGTCCAATGTTATGAGTGTTTTTCTGCTGCCTCGGATGCTATGCAAGGATCTGGAGCATATGATGAATTCTTTCTGGTGGGGGTCCTTAAGTCAAAACAGAGGTAGCCTACACTGGAAGAGTTGGGATAAACTCACAGCTCACAAGGCAAATGGAGGTCTAGGATTCAGGAAAATTAATGAGTACAATCAGGCCTTGTTGGCAAAACAAAGCTGGAAACTAGTTACCGAGCCTAACTCTTTAATGTCTCAGGTCATCAAGGCCAGATATTATCCTCGTTCGACTTTTTTTGAAGCTAAGATTGGATCTAATCCGAGCTATGTGTGGCGTAGCATTTTGTCGACGCAGGATTTGATTAGGAAATGGGCCAGAATTCGTATAGGTACGGGCAATGATACTTTGATTTGGGGACAGCCATGGCTACCAGACCCTCATTTTCCTTATATTGTTTCTCGTTGCCCGGCTTCTCTGCAGAGCTCCACTATTAGCTCTCTACGATCTTTCTCTCTACGGTCTATGGTGGATGGTAGCTGGGATTTGGATATTCTTTATGATCTTTTTGAAGAGAGGGATGCGACGTTAATTTGTTCTATCCCACTGAGTAGAAGAGGTAGTGATGATAGATGGTGCTGGGGTGACGATCGCAAGGGTCAATATACTGTCAAGAGCGGATATAATTTGTTGACATCTCTTCAGTTTCCATCTGTTGGAAGCCCGCCAGGGATTAATTGGACTTTGATCTGGAAACTGAAGGTCCCTGCTAAAGTTAAGAATTTTCTTTGGAGAACCCTTTCTTTTTGTCTCCCAACGATGGTGGCGTTAAAACGACGTCGAGTTGATGTTGTTGAGTGGTGTCTCATTTGTCGCCATGATCCGGAGGATGCGTTACATGCTTTAGTTTCTTGCCCTTTTGCGCGTAGTGTCTGGAATCTCACTTCTCTTGGTAGATACATGGGGGTCACAGGTTCAATTAGTGATTGGTGGAATCAGTGGGTGATGCATAGTGGTGGAGCAGAATTAGAAGTGGTGGCAGTGGTATTATGGAGTATTTGGCTTAATAGAAATGAAGTTGTTTGGAATGCTAAACATAAATCAGCAGCTTTAATTCTTCAATTTGCATTGGATTTGCTTTCTCAGTGGGGGCTAGCGCATCAGAGGCTATCTTCTTCGAGTCTGCCTCAAGAGTCTTTGGCTGATGTTCATTGGTTAAAACCACCTTATCCTTCTCTTAAATGCAACGTTGATGCCGCTTTATTTGAGAATCCTCCAAGGATGGGTTTTGGCTGTATCGTACGGTATCATCTTGGGTTGGTTGTAGATGCTATTCATGGTGTTATCCTTGGGTTTTTTTTCTCCGTCTACGGCAGAAGCGCTGGGCATTCGTGAGGCTTTGAGCTGGATAAAGGATATTAATGTTTCGAATGTGATTGTCGAATCGGATGCGCTTGTGCTTATTAATGCTCTTATTTACCCATCAGGGGATGCTTCTAGCCACGTTTTGATTTTGGAAGATTGTTTAGTCCTAGCGTTTGACTTACAATCTTGTGTTTTCTTTTTTGTACGTAAATCAGCGAATTATGCTGCACATGCTTTAGCTAGAGCAGCTGGTTCTTTGTCTGGTTATAAAGGCAGAATTATTCCTTCGCCTTCTTTGATTTCTGATGTAATTTTTGATTTTGTGGAGTTATAAAATCCTCCTTTCTATTAAAAAAAAAAATATGTTGTAATCACATTCTTTATTAAAGTAATATAGAATTTGAAAAAAGAATATTTTTGGCTATAAAAAATAATACATGACACTAAGGTTAATTATTTTCGGTATCTCAAATTTTACAATAATATTGTAATGATTGGATGGTTTGGAGTAGATATTTTTAAAAAATTTCCCGTCATCTATTTACTAAAAATGGTTGATCTCGAAGGGGACCCCATCCCACATAAGTCAGAGGCCCATTGGCTCATGCGAAGATAAAATCGAAGGATGTGCACATATGAATCACGTGGCAACAACTTCGCGTTATTCCAATTCTCGCATTTATCCTGCAGAACTCCATTTATTTTTAAATTTTTTTTTTTCATAAATTAATTTTTTATGAAGAAAACTCTTCTCGGGAAAACAAAAAGAAAAAGGAAAGAACGAAAAGAGCACTCCATTTTATTTATATTTGTTAAAAAAAAACTTTTAACGATTTGACAATATAAGTGATAAGAAAATTATTTTCAAAAATAAAACAAGTTAATTTATAAAATTTTCATCTAATATATATTTATTATTTTTTGAAACAAATATAAATTTATTTATTTACAATTGACAACAGTTATTTAATAATTATAATTCTAAAATTTTGAAAAAAAAATAAACAAAAGCAAAGTATTGTATTTGGAGAACACAAAGCACCGGCAGTCCTCCGGCCATTTCTAAACTGTTAATTTTTGGATAAATTATCTTTTAAGCTCCAATTGAGAGTAGCTGGCTGGCTAGGGCATAATGATGGAGTCAAACGACGCCCCTTCTTCATCGTCATCCAATGGCTCAAAACCATTTTTCGACGACCCTCTCTCTGCATCTTCGCAGTTCGTGGAGATTCCAACTGATGATTTGCGACCTCCCTCGAAGAAACTGACGCCTATCACGAGCCACAACTCCATCAACTCCATACTCGAGCCCCCTTCTTATGCCGAAGCTGTTTTTCGATCCTTTGACTCGGATCAGGTGGATTCTTCTGTTATCAACGGGCACATAGAATCGCCTTCTTTTTCATCTGATTTCCTTCGAATCTCTGTTTCGGATCCATTGAAGGAGCAGGAGGTATCTGGGTCGTTGGTACCCGGAGGAAGTTCGTATTTTTCGTACTTGATTACCACATTTACAAATTTACCTGACTTTAATGGGACGGAGTTTAATGTTAGGAGGAGGTTTAGAGATGTTGTAGCCTTATCTGATAGGTTAGCCGAGAGTTACCGTGGGCTTTTTATACCAGTAAGACCGGATAAGAGTGTTGTTGAGGGTCAGGTGATGCAGAAGATCGAGTTCGTTGAGCAGAGACGTGCTGCATTGGAGAAGTATCTGAAGCAGCTCGCTGCCCATCCAGTGCTTAGAAAGAGTGAGGAACTACGGGTGTTTTTGGAGTCTCATGGGAAAATGCCATTGATGAGGACTACGGATGTGGCATCAAGGATGTTGGATGGGGCCGTGAGGCTTCCGAAGCAGTTGCTTGGTGGGGAAACTGGGCTTGGGGGACAGGATGTGAGTGAGGTGTCACAGCCTGCCAAGGGGGGGAGGGATTTGCTGAGGATTTTCAAGGAGCTAAAGCAGTCAGTGGCTAATGATTGGGGCGGGGCAAAGCCGGCCGTTGTCGAGGAGGACAAGGATTTTTTAGAAAGGAAAGAAAAGTTACAGGGCTTCGAGCAGCAGCTCAGTAGTGTGTCTCAGCAGGTAACATTACTGTCCTCTTTGATTTTGTGATTCACTACTATTAAAGATTGTAACTTGATAAACATGTCCATCTCTTTTGTTTATGAATTATGAAAGTTTAAATCCATGGTGGTGCTTGCTTATGTTTTGAACAACCAGCTTACAGCTAGTTAACACTGGAGTACGGCTTAGGTCTCTTTGAACTGCAAAACAACAAAAAAATATTTTTGTAGGGATGGATGTAACATGATTTCAGAAGCAGCTGTTTCCAAATTAGGTTGAAATATGTCCACCAATTTGTCTTGCCAAGTTTAAAACTACCCATATTGAAAAGCAAGCAGTGCGAGGGACATTGCAGAAAAATCGGTGGCTTTTGTCTGTGGAATGCTGATGCCTGTTTTGTGGATATGACAATTTTTTTTCGAAGACATTGTGGAATTCAAATATGATAGTAGCTGCATGTAGTTGTGCTGTTGCCATTTTGGTGGTTATATATTTCTTTGAATGTGATGGTAAATCCAGGGTGTCAGAAATTGTATTGGTGCAGTGAAAATTAACATAATGGATGAGGACATTACCTTTTAAAATTACAAGAATATTCCCATAAGGCACATTAGCTTAGAAAATAAGTTTTGCTGGTAACGGGAATGTTAACATTTACCCTTTCCACAAACAAAAAGAAGAATGAGAACATTTATGTCACATATTTCATTATGAAAGATTCATTAATTGTTCTTATTTTGGAATTTTCTACCTTCTATTATTTTTTTATGATATGTGATTTAGTATTTGAAATTGTTTAAATATATGATTTTAAATATGAAAACAAGTTCCCAAACCCTGCGCCATTGTGCAACGTTGCCTTGTAGTGAAAATATAGCCTTCATTGATACAGTGAATCAGTGATAGAATCAAAAGTGGAATTGTTCTGGGATCATTGACAGAGTTGCACGTCGGGAAATATGAACTGTAAAGTATGCATGTTAGTCAGTGATTGCACTCTTTGGTTCTGAATTTCTTTGCAAAACTCATGGCCCGTAATCTTTGGTCAGAACTCATGTGGTCTCTGTTATATTTGCAGGCTGAATCTCTTGTCAATGCTCAGCAAGAGATTGGGGAGACAATGGGTCAACTAGGGCTGGCTTTTGTCAAATTAACGAAGTTTGAAACAGAGGAAGCTATTTATGACTACCAAAGAACATGTGCTGCAGACATGAAAAATGTGGCAACAGCAGCTGTAAAAGCAAGCAGATTGTACCGCGAATTAAACTCTCAAACCGTTAAGCATTTGGTAAATCGACTGGATTCCCCTTTGTTATTGAACTTTGAATCTCAATGAATGCCATGCTATGTTACCTAATTGTAACTCTAAGCGCATTCTAGTCCTTCCATTTGTGTTCAATTTAATTTTTACTAATTATTGGAATTTATGTGATTATATTTAATTTTCATTTATTGGTTTCTTTGCTTCATATTTAGGTAAAGGTCTCTGAATTAGTCTGGGCCCAATGTGGCTTCAGAGTTTAAAACAGAGAGTTGAACCAAAAAAGTAGTGGTTTTTGACCGCCTGTCATCAGATGTTAGTCATTCTGAATCTTTTGTTTAATTCAGGATAAACTTCACGAATATCTTGGGGTCGTGCTAGCTGTCAACAATGCATTTTCCGACAGATCTAGTGCTCTGCTCACTGTACAGACCCTTTTGTCGGACTTATCATCGTTAAACTCAAGAATTGAAAAGCTTGAAGCTGCTTCATCCAAAATATTTGGTGGGGATAGATCAAGGATTCAAAAAATAGAAGAGTTACGAGAAACTATGAGAGTAACTGAAGCCGCTAAAAATTGCGCTGTCAGGGAATATGAGCGAATAAAGGTATGGTCTCTAGTTCTGGTCGACTTGATGAAAAATTGGAAGATTGTAAATTCTTTAATATTCCTTGCGCCTGTTAAAATTTTACGTTTTTCTGTGTAGCATCTGTAGGGTAAATGAAAATTTTCTTGCTGAGTATTTGTACCAAGTTGTTGCTCATTTTACGTCAAATTCATAAAAGCTGATGTAGGCACCATTCGTCATCACAAAAATAGATCTCAATCCAAAGCATAAAATTTGCAGCATGGTGTGAAAATGGTTCAAATCCTTGATATGCTGTTATTGTTATCGAAGACAAATAAATTGCATTTAATTGTGTTATAAAATGCTTCACGTCCTCCGCCCTCCCGATAACAATTCATTTGTCTAGAAGTTTCTATCTTCGTTATTTGATTGGATCAGATATTATCAAAATAATTGCATTTGTCGTATGATTAATAACTGCAATTATCTGGTCTGATCTTTTGGTTTATCTGCATTGAAGTACTGTAATTTTACTCTTCAAACTAACACAGTCAATGATGCAGTGATTATGATTAGATGAGTTTTAATTTCTTGATCATCAGACGGCTGAGTACTCCATGAATTGAAATGTATATCCACATCGTTTTCAATTTTGTTAGCTGAGCATTGCTAATTTTTTGCTGAACTACATGAAATTTCATATTTATGAAGTTTTTATTCATATTAAACAAGTGAATGGCAATACATACAGGAAAACAATAAAAATGAATTTGAGAGACTGGAAGAAGAGAGGCATGATGATTTCTTGAGCATGCTGAAAGGATTCATTGTTAATCAGGTAGTTTGTTTTCTCCTGAACTGAATATTTTTATAGACCTGACCACGGTTCAATTTGAACTGTGAACTGTGAACTGTGAACTGCAACCTTACATTGGATACTTTTGGCTCGAAAATCAGAACCAGAATCAAATACTTCTGATAAGAAAAGGAACTGGAACTGAAACCATACACCTCTCTAATGTTCTTGAAAGGTCAATTATAAATAGACAATTTAGCGTAAGTAATTAAATTACTTGAATTATATAATATATGTTCAATCCTTGCTTTTAATTTCGTTTACAATTAATAACATGTTAATATTTTTATTGAACAATAAATTTAGTTTGATTACCTTACAAGCATCTCAAATTTTTATAAGACTGTTCCGAATTTAAAGAAGAACCATGTTAAAATCAGGTCAAACCACTATTGAATAATCTCTTACTGTTTGGTCATGCTTCTATTGGAGTGGTACATTTTAATATTGTGGTTCGGTTTAGCACAATTTTATGAGCAATATTTTAGCGACAAAAGATCATTTTTCTCTTTTGTTATTTTCCTTCCTGGACTGGATGGAATGCGGTTGCCTTTTGTGGCATCAGAGAGAAGGGTGGGTAACCTACGTAACACATGCTCCCAGTGTATACTGTGACACTTTTCATCAACGCACATAGGCGTTGATGGCTATCTTTACACTTAGATTTCTATACTTCTGTGTCACAACTTGTGTTTTTTGTTATGGAAATGATAATAGGCTGGATATGCGGAGAAGATGGCCAACGTCTGGGAAACGGTTGCTGATCAAACACGTGGATACATGAAAAATGGATCATCTATGTAGCCTCTCTCTGTTAGTATCCCGAACCCCTTCCATGGCATCCTTTGTATTTCAGGCATGTAACACCGCACAATTACACCCACATATGATATGGCAATAGCTCTAGATTGTCTAAATTTAGTTGCCTCTTTTCTGTGTTGATGTTATTTGTTGAGAGAAACTCATCAAGAACCACATTTGCAAAGTGAGAGTTTTCGTGTGGACCGTATCCACATGACTCTTGATTTGAGACCTGTAAGTACCGCTAGGTTCTTTTGTACTGGAATTGTTGGTTTGGGAGAGAGAGATTGGTATTCAGGCACAACCGAGGCTTGCGATGCTCGAGAGTCGAGATTGGCTAAAGCTTTATATACTCTGTTATGTGTTTCATATTTCTTAAAATGTTGTGAGAACTGGTATTTGTTTTAAATATGCAGTAAATAATAAAATGTTAGAATTAAAACAACATAACTTACTCGTGATCAAAGAAAATAAGCCGGGGTAATATCGTGAATTGAAAAATATCTTACCACAAGTGGCCTGACGGCTGACTAACTCAATCATATCCATTTGGTATCCACAAATAGCAACAATTCGCCCTATTTTACAAGGTAGAGAATTAACTTGAGAGTTATCTGCAAAAGTATTAACAGAAAGACATTTCCATGGGAGTGTTCGGTGGAGTTTTTAAAACAACTTTCTAGATTTTAGTTTGGCGGAAGTGCATTTAGGTGTCGGTGAATGTCAATTTCTACTTCAACGTCAACTTGTTTAATTTTCAATTAAAAAGATAGAAACAAGATTGAGATTTTTTTTTTCTGTTTTTGTTTTTGTTTTTTTAATAATTTAGGATTATGTTTACTTAATGAGATTAATTATACAGATAACAATGAGACTATTAAATTTTTTAGGACGTGGAATAAGGATAGATAAGCAATAACATGTTTACTTTGATTGATCGATTTGTGATTGAAATTATGATTAAGTGACGAGTTATAATTTTGTCCTTTTCTTATAATATATAATCTTATGTTTAGTTTGTATTTGTAAAATTGATATTGTCTTTTTATCGGAGAATATAAAATATTGCTAATCCATATGTAAATTATTTTAATTGACTAAAATAATTGAGTATAATAAGTTTTCCATGAGCAAGGATAAAATCAAATGAAATATATTAATCATATTTTAAATTATTAGAATTTTTATTCATGGTTATAATTTTTTTATAAATGGATTTTTCATATATTAAAATAAAAAATGTATTAAATATATATTAAGGGAAGTGTTTGAAATTTATATTTATGTTTTATAATTTTTTTAATGAAGTTTTCATATATATTTTTTGGGAAGTAAAAGATTTTTTGGATTGGAAACATGTAAATTTATACATTTTCTCAATTAGAAAGAAAAATAGTTAAAAATGATTATTTATTACATTTTTTATTTGTGATAAATAATCAAGAATTAAAGTTTAAATTATGTAAATATGGATGATCTTTATGAATTAATACGAGCCCTATAAAATCAAGTAAATATGAAATTGGTAAAATTATTAATATAATATTATATTTATAATAACAAATAAACGCAACCTAAAGTTACAATTTGATGTTTGTATCCTAAAATTTTATCATAATCTACAATTGCTTTCAATTTTTGTAAATACTAGAAAAAAGGCACGTGCAAATGCTTGTGCATCAACTAATTATTATTAAATTGTTGTTTTGGAAAAAAATATATATTTTGTAATTTATATCAAAATAACTTGAGTACATTTACGCAACGGTCGGAAAAAAGTGATAGGGAATGGATATGGAAACGACATGATAAAGTGATGGGAGCATTTTTCAAGAGGTTAGGGGTAGGTGTGGGGATATTCGTGATAAGTTTTCACAATTTGAAAAACTAAGGATACGGATAATTTGTAGTTCATCTGGTACTAAGGTTCTAAATTTGAGATGGGGTCTCAGGTTCGAGACTCAATTGTAAAAATCCTCTCTTCCAGCTCAAAAAAGAAAAACAACCAAGGACGATACACGTCATACGAAATAAAGGGCAAAATAAGAAAATTATTTGGTGTCTCATATATAGACATTTCAAACCAATTTTCTATGTGGTGCCATCTTTTATGATATTGTATAATTTTTTGGAGATTTTTTAAAATTTTATATATATATATATATATATATATATCATTTTTAAGAATTTCGAATGGTATGCATAAAATTCCAGTCATATTTTATTATAAGAGAAACATTTATTTTTAAAAAATATTTTGCAATTTTTTTACGATAAATTTGTAAATACTGAGAATGATAACATGAAAAAAGTGTTTTAAGCTAATTTGAATGAAAATCAAAAGTTTATTAAGGTGATCAACGCTTGGAACCAGCCTCGAGTCTCACTAAACAAGATGCATGAAAACCAAAGCAAGCAAGTGATATGTATTAACCCGATTCTTAATTAAGCTATTAACTGTCTAAGAATAATTAAATGATTAAAACATGATTAAAGAACCATTATTGAAGGAAAATAAGTAGAAAATCGGATTCAAAACGCCCGAAAATTGGTCAAGAGGGCCCCAGGGATCTGAGTGGTTCGAAAGCTCCGAACTCACAGCTCAGGAGTTCGGAAGATCCGAACATGTTCGGAGGGGGCAGAGTGCAGTTCGGAAGAACCGAGCAGTTCAGAAGCTCCAAACTAGAGATCGGAACGTCTGAATTCCCCCATTCCTTCATTTCTCACCATTTTGTAAAGAACCTCCGTTTATTCTATGTTTTCCTAGGCGTAGTGCTTTAAGTTTCCACATCTACAGGCCAGACAGCTTTAGCTAAACGACTTGTGGTGGGTTGTCCATTGGAATTTGAGGGTAATATTTTGACTGCGAATTTGAGATCTTGTTCATGAATGATTTTGACTGTATCTTGGGTATCGACGTACTGACTTTGTACCGAGCGACGGTTGATTGGTATAAGAGACTTGTGAATTTTCATCTGGAAAGATGTGTTAGTTGGATTTTCTACGGAGAGAGAGTGCGACCTCCGATGTCGTTTGTGTATGCTCTGAGAGCCTATCGTGCTTCAGTGTCAGGAGAGGAGGGTTACCTTATCTACGTAGTTGATACAACCGCTGTTAGTATGGATATTGAAGAAATACCAGTTGTCAATGAATTTCCTGATGTTTTTCCTGTTGAGATTCCTGGTTTTCCTCCGATCAGAGAATTTTAATTCGAGATCGAGCTTGTGCCATGGACAACTCCGATTTCTAGAGCTTCGTATCGTTTGGCTTCGTCGGATATCCGAGAGTTGAAGCAGCAACTGCAAGATCTTTTGGAAAAGTGATATGAAACGACCCAACCTCTAAACTTAATTAAATAATAAAAGAAATTACGATTTTTTAAAAAAATTTTTTGCCATGACTTGTTTGTAAGTAGACAAGCCAACCTGTCTCAAGCAACCATACAAGCATAAAAGACAAGAAGAAGACGTAGAAGAAAAGAAGATTTCAAACTACGACAGTCATCCATAAAGAAAATAAAGGCAACCCCACACGGTTGCAATAATATCGATAACAGACTTTAAAAACAAAAAAAAACTCTAAGCACAGGGAAAACATATCCTGGCTATCACCAAAAGTACTTAAGTTTAAACTCATTATTACAATCATAAACTAATGCGGAAACATGAAATAGCAACGGTCGTAGGGCCTCGCTCCGCCGAAGACCTCCCCTCAAGGATCCTGCCCTTCAGTCCCTACAAACTCCTCCTCACCTGAAAATCAAACAAGCATAGTGAGTCTAATGACCCAGCAAGTATAAACAGTGTAATAACAAGAGTTTAAAATAACTGCAGTAATACTCAAATACAATACATAATATACTTGAAACATAAGCTGTAAAGATGCGCATGCTACAAAAGAATGAGACAACATGTAAACGATGAACACACGCCAACTCACGCTATGAAACTCTGGAACTTTCTTAACTTTATTGAAACTCATGTATGACTGAAAACTAAATGAAATAAGACGAGTCAAACTGATACTGAAAGTGAAACTGTAAACTTAGATCCTTGAATTGTTTTGATCGATCAATGGCTGCAATGCACTATGCCGGCAAGACGCCGAGATTTCTCCCGACTGACGTTGCCCCTTTATGGCAAGGACACCGAAATTTCTCCCGGTCCCACATTGCCCTCCTTGGCAAGGACACCAAGATTTCTCCCGGCCCCACATTACCCTTCTCTTTTGGTAGGGATCCCGGGATGTCTTCCAATCTTGATCTACCCATCTATGGCAAATGAGTGAGACATCCCCCACCCATCAATACCCTGTCCCGTCACAATCAAATCACATCGTTCAAAAATATTTTTCTTTTCTTTTTCCTTCTTTGACTCGACATTAAAATACTTAGCATGCATGAAAGAGACTTTCTTTGTAACATTTTTGCTTGACCCATGGACAAGGCTTAAAGACACATGTATGCATTTATATGAATGAATACTCAACACATAAATGTGGGTATTAGGTGAGTAAGTGGCTGCCCCTCGGTGCTAACCCAACCTTAACTCAAAATTCTCACATACAAGGCACAACCCGAGCAATCGCACCGAAAATCGCTTAACTCTATATTCCTTTAACCAAATTCAACACCGCTCAAACCGACACTCTCCAAACACTACAAACTAATCATAGGACCTGTTTTCAGCCTCATTTGACAGCCTATGCAACCTGAACAAAAACCCATTCCGGACAGCCCACTTTTACCCTCTAAAATTCTGCACCGACACCTTAACTTCAAAAATCCATAACTTATTGAAATCTTATCCGAAATGAGCCCATTTTATACCGACGCGACCAAAACATCATGAGCTTGACTAGGACTAGCCCTAACCATGCCCAGACCTCATATGACGCCTCCCCTGCCCCAAACTCAGATTGCCATGCCCAATGCCAACCTCATCTTTCCACACTTCTACTTGGAGGAAACACCACCAAGCCCTACTTCCTAGCCCCCACCTACTTCCAAACCACCAAACACACTCAAAACCATATCTTAGGACTTAGCACAAGCACCTTGGCATCCCCTTACCACACTTCAACTCCACAATTCAAAAATAACAAGATTATGCACCAAAAAGCCTTCAATCTTTGTACAATCAATGGAACCAAATGCCAAACCACAAAATGCATACTCAACCTTCAATTTCAGCCCTAAAATCATGCAAAATTCGAAATGTAAAGGGCATGAACTTCTAAATTTTCGAAAATATCAAATGCAACCAAGACCCCTCATGCTTTCAATCACAAACTATCATGCAACTCCTTAAAATCTATAGCAATTCCAATTTCAAAAATTACACATGAACCCTACTGAAATTTTGCAAAAATTCAAACCCTACAAGCATATAATATCAAGCATTTTCGAAAATTAAAGGAGATTATGAGCAAGAACATATATAGCTTGAATGAAAGCCCAACAAATTGCCTATACTTGACTTAGATAACTTTTAACCACAAAATCGAAGAGAAGGAGGGGAAAGGGGCTGGAGACTCTTGACCAACACCTAGAACAACATCCTTAGAGGGTCTTTCGGCGACGGCAGGAGGCGGCGGCGGCGACTGGAGCTGAAGGAGAGGGAACAACCAATGGAGGGGGAGAAAAGAGTGAGAGAGATCGGGTAGTGAGGGGTTTGGGTGGCTAGGGTTCCAATTAAAATAATTTATGTGTTTAAAAAGTTGCATGTGTTGTGTGAACATGTATGTGTATGTATAGGTGTAAGTAATTAAAAGTAGGTGTGTGTGTGTGTGTTGCTTTTAAAAGTACGACTTTATTGGATATATCCGCCCCAGTGTCTCCGTGGGGAGCACCGGTTCTGTTTGTCAAAAATAAGGATGAATCTATGCGTCTTTGCATCGATTATCGCCAGTTGAATCGGGTAACCATTAAGAATAAGTACCCCTTATCCTATATTGATGAATTTTTTGACCAGTTGCAGTGTACTTCTATTTACTCAAAGATTGATTTGAGATCCAGTTACCACCAAATGAGGATTCGTGATCTAGACATCCTTAAGACAATGTTTCATACCAGGTATGGAAATTATGAATTCTAGTGATGCCATTTGGGTTCACGAATGCACCAGTTGTGTTCATGGATTTGATGAACAATGTCTTCCGAGATTACTTTTATAAGTTTTTTGTGGTTTCATCGATGATATTTTGGTATACTCACACAACGTGAATGATCATGTGAGACATTTGAGGATCGTTTTGAATACTCTGCGAGAGAATCAACTCTATGCAAAATTGAGCAAGTATGAATTCTGGATTGATCAGTGGTTTTTCTTGGTCATGTGATATCCAACGAAAGAATTTTTGTTGATTCTAGTAAGATTGATTCTGTATTGAATTGGCCACATCCGATGACGGTGGCTGATATCCGAATTTTTCTGGGTCTGGCATGTTACTATCAGCGATTTATCGCAAATATCTCTCAGTTGGCTAGGTCTTTGATGCAACTTACTCGAAAGGATGTACCATTAGACTGTGAAGAGAGTTTCGGGTAGTTTCATAGGCGTTTGACATCCGCACCAGTACTAGCTCTACCATCAGGATCTGGAGGGTATATTGTATATAACAATGCATCCAAGCTATTATTAGGCTGTGTTCTGATGCAGAACGACCATGTTATTGCGTATGCTTCTTGACAGTTGAAGAAACACGACTAGCTCATGATTTAGAACTGGCACCGATCGTGTTTGCTCTTAAAATTTGGCGACATTATCTCTACAGAGAGAGATTTGATATTTATACTGATCACATGAGCTTGAAATATATCTTTACTCAGACAGAGTTGAATATGCGACGAAGATGATGTATGTATTTACTGAAAGATTATTATTGTGAGATCAAGTACCATCAGAGGTCAGTAAATCTCATAGTTGATGCTCTTAGTCGCAAGTTGAGGATATCTGCTCTTCAAACTAGTGTGGTTGCCAGTACCATCTAGGAGTGTTGTTCATTCGGATTTCATTTTTGACAGAAGAAAGGGATGAAAATTAATCGGGTATCTAGCATCCTATCCGAACGAACTTTGTATGCTAAGATCAGAGATGCTCAGTTTTCTGACCCAAAAGTGCAGGAGTTATCTAGTATAGCTCACAAAGACAACACATATGGTTTCATGTTTAAGACAGACGGAGCATTGTATTTGTCAAGAAGGACTATAGTGCCGGGGAATTCTAAATTGAGAGCGGAAATTATATCCCAGGCTCACCGAAGCAGACTTAGCATCCACTCAAAAAACACAAAAATGTATAAGGATATGAGAACTCGATTCTGGTGGAAAGGTATGAATCGTGATGTCTATCAGTATGTATCTAGGTGCTTGGTATGTCAGCAGGTTAAGGCTGAACACTTGAGACTTGCATGTTTGCTTCTTAGCCTACCAGTTTCCGAATGGAAATGGGAACATATCACGATGGACTTTGTAACCCATTTGCCATTTTCATTTAGGAATTGTGACGTCATCTGGGTAGTGGTGGATAGACTCACCAATTTAGCTCATTTTATTTTGTATAACCTAGATTACACCTTTAATCGTATGACTCGTTTATATATCCAAGAGATAGTACAATTCCAAGGTGTACCAGGGAGTTTTGTCAATGACAGAGTCCTAAGATTACTTCTAGATTTTGGAGAAGATTCCAGCGAGCGTTGGACACTACCTTGAGTTTAAGTACTGCCTTTCACCCAGAGACGGATGGTTAGTCTGAAAGGATTATTCACACACTTGAGGATATGTTGAGAGCTCTACCATGGATTTTGGTCTGGTTTGGCAAGACCATTTGCCACTTATTGTGTGTGCATACAACAACAGCTATCACCGCAGTGTGGGTATGAGAATTTTGAAGTACTATATGGGCGAAGATGTCGTACTCTACTGTTCTAGAAAGATGTAAAAGTGAAACAAGTGAAAGGGCCAGAATTGGTTCAGCAAGCTATTGTTATTGTCAATCAGATCAAGAATCGGATCAAGACTGCAAAGTATCGAAATGCAATCTACTCAACACTAAGCGTAGACCTCTATAGTTTCAGCCAGGGTAAAAGGTATTTCTGAAGGTTTTGCCGTTTCGTCGAATTCTGAGATTGGTCTCAAAGTGAAGCTATCTCCGAGATTCATTGGTCCATTGAGATTCTGGAAGCGTTGGAGATTTCTCTTACGGATTAGCTTTGCCACCTTACCTGTCTAGTAGTATTCATGACATGTTTTACGTATCTCTATTGAGGCAGTATGTGGCAGACGAGTCCCATGTTCTACATCCGTCCGAGGTTCGAATTAACGAGGATCTGATGTAGTAGCCCGACTACAAATTTAACAAATCCATTTCCTAAAACATGATTATGGAGTTTTTAAATGAGCTAAAGGAGAGAAAATTGGATTCAGGACGTTCGAAAGTGGTCCGGGGAAGTTCCAAGTGTTTGGGAGTTCGGACGATCGCAAGGCCAGGTGTGGGGACCTTGGGTTGCTAATCTCATCTTAGGGAAATTAATGATTAATAAAATAATTAATCAAGTATTTAAATAATATCAAACCAAGAGCTAATTTTTTTTAAAAACAGCACCTCTCTCGATCGGGCAAATTCAGCCGATCGAGCGAGCTAGGAGTTCAAACTCTCGGGTCTGAAATATTTTTGGCCGCGCTCGATCCCACGAACTCACCCGATCAAGCGGGACTCAAATTCAAATTCTCTGTTTCTTAAATTTAAAGGCCTCTCTCGATTGGTGGAGTACACCCGATCGAGCGGTCTCTTCTGCTTCAGAATTCTGCAGAATCATTTTTGCTATCAAACTTTGGAAACTCAATCTCAATCCTTAAAAACCAACTCAAATTATGGTATATAAAATCTCAAACATGCAGTTATACATGTAACAAGGCTCGAGCATCCATTCATGCATTTCTTACATCAAATGAATAGCTCAAAAAGTACAAAACTAAAAGCTATTCAACATATAAGAAAATAAACTTCACATCTCAAGTTTCTTGTTACGTTTGATGCTATCTATCTAACATTCTTCAGCTTAAACCCGAGTCCACACTTGCTACATCTCTCTCTTGAGCTTTCCACGTCAATTCTGACCAGCTCGTGCCCCATCTATTGCAATGCATAGATACAAACAAAGAAATAGCCGGAAAACTCCGGTGAGAATATAATTCTTAGTATGAAAGACATGTATATAAATGATCTAAGCATATGGAATCTATATGCTACAATAATCTTAAATCTTAAGAATGTACGGACATGTAAATCATAAAAGCATAATCGAATCTTAATTCTTACAGCATATCTGTTCATCTACCACGATATCAAATCAATCTTATCAATACATTCATATCTTGAATGTCATATAATCACACGCTAGCATTTAGAAACGCATAATCTAAACCATAGAAATATCTAGGTTAATGAATAATTGCATTGCATGTGTCAAGGAATAGACTATCAAATTAGATAACAAGAAATCGGAGTTCTTGGGATCCCGGGGAAATAAAATCTTTAATCGACCACCCGCTTACCCAATCGAGGTGGCGTTAAATATCTCAAGTCCCTTGACTTTGGTGCAACTATTGCAAGTTATCTGGCTCTAGAAGTAATATACATTCCGTGCCACTAACTTTTAGCCCTCCAACTTCATCTGCACTCTAGGCCATTTTGCCCTCTGTGCTATTCAAGGTAGGGTTCAAGATGAATGCAACATACTCTGTATGCATTAAATAAGCTAAAACATCTTGAACACACCATTCAAACATCATGCAAGGCAATAATAAGAAGTACATCACATAAAAACACTTAAACAAGTAAGTATGTGATTTTAGGAAAACTCGAAAACCACCACATTCTCGAATTATTCTACCTGGCAAGGATAATGTCAAATCATACCTTTGATCTGGATTCAAACATCTTGAATCGTTGCATAATCTTTCATATACTGATTCACTTCAAGTTAGCCAAATCTGTCATCAAATTCTGTTCATTTCAATCGGTGCTACTTGAAGGTGTTCTTGATTCAACTTCAAACACTTCAAGTCATTTAAACTCGAACTCGTCGATTTGACTTCTATAATCTTCGATTCAATCTCGTTATAATCTAGTCAAGTTTGAAATGAAGTTTGTAACAATATCATATCAATTACCATACTCATTTCAATTCATCAAGGCTTAAACAACTTCAAATGTTGATCAAATGATCAACATTCCACTCGACGATGTCGTGATTCGAAACCGACAATTCCAACAACTTAATCATCATCTAAACATTGATATATAACTCATATCATTATGATTTCATTGCTGCAAATTCGAACTCAACTTCATGTATTCCAAATATTCGACAAACACAAACCGACGGCGTAACGGTTCGAATTCGATATTTCCAAAAACGTAAACATCATTCATACCATCATCGCAACATATTATCATCATATATTCAGCATCATATTCACGTTAATATCAATCCATAATTTTTAGATTGTTGATAAATCTTTCAAAAATCATAAACATGTTCAAACGTCGATCTTTTCTCGATCCGTCTTAGATATGCTATCGTCGTATATACTAGAACATATTTATACAAGCAAATCTCACTTCTAACATCCTAAAATTCAAACATGGTAGAACGTCATAAAACTTACGTCAAAACGTAGCACTCGGAGCTGTGATCGCAAATATACGATCAATCGGAAATTCTCTCGGGCAGATCGATTTTTATCGGAGTTGAAAGACTCAAACATGGCTTGAAACCCCTTTCTCTCGTGCAATCTATTTTTCTTGGCTGAGAAATCTGATAAGTCTCCCCTCTTACACGTATATACATATCAACTTGCAAAGAAATTTCACTTTGGCCCCTGAACTTTGGCCTAATTGCAAATCAGTCCTCGGACAAGCGATTTAATTCAATTTCAATCCTAAATAATTTAAGAATATTAGAATTTAATTATAAACTCTAAATATTCTCAAAGTAAATATTCTCAAATTATAATTAAATCATTTTGGACCTTATCGCATTTTAGTCCTTGAATTTCTCAATATTTGCAAATTGGCCCTTGCTCGGATTTTATCCTCAAAGTCAACCCTTGATATTTATAATCTTGGAATTTACGTCTTAAATTCCATAAATATCACTTCAACTATTTTTAATCTTTTAATTTAAGAATTTCGGATATTAAAATCTTCAAATCCAAAAAATCCTCAGATTAAATTTTTTTGACCCAAAATTGAAATCTCTAACTTTTATAAATTCTTAAATTCATCTTTTCTCTCTTATTTGGAATTTACATCTTAAATTCTATCATTAATAACTTAATATTTCCGGGCCTTACAATTCCTCCCCTCTATGGAATGATTTCGTCCTCGAAATCGTATTCGATCTTACTGCTGATTCTCGTAAGCTGTATGGATACCTGAAGTACTACTTACTTCACTTCTGTGAGCTTTAAATCTCTAGTCTAATATCTTCTCTTCTATAGTATCTTATTCTTCTTTCTGAGCGCTTCTGCAATCATATCTATTCTCATGAACATATAATCACCGAGTCAACTTATATCTAAGTTGCTCTTTCTCGTGATCTAACTCTGCATAGGTTAGTCGGCTTCTCTTAAAATCTTATCTGCTTCTGTTTTATCTGAATTGAATGCACATGCATATTCTAGCTCATATTCTTCAGCCAATGCATATGGATAATGATAGGAGTTGTTTTTGTGCGTTATTTTGCATGTTTTGTGTTTGTTTTGCATTCGTTTCGGTTACGTTGTGTCTGTTCCTTACCATTATTGTTCTGTTTTGTTGTTTTATTGTGTTTGTAGTCACTCCTCTGGTTTATTTATTTGTACTGCAGAAAATCACTAGGAAATGCTGATTTATAGTGAGAAGACGTTACACGCATGCGGCCGTGAGGAAAGCAAGAGAAGGGCTTTGTATTTCTGGAAAAAGACAAGGCGCTCGGGCGGCACTTTTCTACCGCCCGCGCGCACTCCCGTTTGAAGAAAAACCCTCGAGGCAGAGCTCAAGAACTCGGGCGGCACTTTTCTATCGCCCGCGCGCACTCCCGTTTGAAGAAAAAGCCTCGAGGCAGAGCTCAGGCGCCCGGGCGGCTCTTTTCTACCGCTCGGGCTCCTGCGCGTAATTTTGGGAAATATTTTATTTCGGGTAATTGGTTTGACAAGGACTCTTGGGCCATATAAATAGGATGTTATTAAAAAGTTTTGAGGGTTGGACACATGCATAGAGACAGGAGGAGGCGGCTCTGAATATTGAAGATTTCTCATCTCCGTTGGGAGTTTTTCTCTTCATATTTTCTGAATTTTTATGTTAAGCATTGTTTTTAGATTGAATTTTGTAATGACGTTCAGTAGCTAAACTTATGTTTTGTTAGAATCAAGGGGATCCGAACCCCGAAACACTGTAGTGTGATTGAATCACCGGACGTATTGAGATTTGATTTATGTTATAATTGATTTTATCATGTGTTTTTCTCTATGTTGATGATTAGCTACCCTTAACATAGATTCGTAAATTGTGAATTGCTGTCGAGAGATAGGTTCATAATTAAGACGAATGATAGAATCCATGGACTTAAAATATGCATAGAGATATGGTATTTAGTACATGTTGATAGCCATAGACCACCAGGTTGAAAGCTGTAGAATTCATAGAACTCAAAGCAATCGGTCGTGATAAATAATTAGAGAGATTTAATTGTTTCACTGATTTGATTAGTTTGGCATAACCTCGAGAGAGAGTGTCAATGTTACAGGGATTTTTGTCAAACTTATGCGCATTAATTAAGTTCCAATTGTCTAGTTCAATTAGGGGGAAGGTGAACCAAAATTCCAACAAAATACTTTCAAATTTTTATTTCTTTTAGTGGTGCAAATTGGTTTCGTGATTGTGAAATTTAAAATTATTTACATTGAGTTCTTAGTGTTAAATGTTAGATAGAATCCAAAATCAAATTTTCGATACTTTGTGTAGTTAAAAATCAAAGAAACAAATTATTATCGTTTGGTTCCTGAGGACGATACTCGTACTCAGTACATCTTATTATAACTTGAATCGTGCACTTGCGATTATTTCGACTGGAATTGAGAGATTTTTAGAGCAAATTTAAGTGTTAGTATTCCGTCGATCAAGTTTTTGGCGCCGTTGCCGGGGACTATTGAGATTTTAATTTTTTTTATTTGGTTTTTCTCTATTACAATTTTAATCACTCTTTTCCATCTGTGAACTGCAGGATTCTCTTGCAGTGCATGCGACACTGATCTGAAGAATTAGTGCCTTTTGATCCAGAAATTGAGAGAACTTTTCACAGAAGAAGAAGAAGGCAACAACAAGAAGAAATGGAAGAAGAACAAGAACAAGAACAACCAGTTTACAGATCCATGATGGATCTCGCCTTACCAAAAATCAAAAGTTCTAGACCAAGCATCATCAGGCCAACTGTAGCGGGCAGCACTTTGAGATAAAACCAGCTATTCTTCAAATGATTCAGAACACACTTCAATTTGGCGGGACTGTCATTGATGAACCCTATGTGCACCTCACAAATTTTCTGGAAATTTGTGATACATTCAAGATACAGGGAGTTTCTGATGACGCTATTCGTTTGCGTTTATTCCCTTTTTCACTACGAGATAAGGCGAAAGCATGGCTGACTAATTTACCTGCAGGTTCCATCATGACTTGGGATGATCTGGCGAAATCTTTCCTCACCAAATGCTTTCCACCATCTAAGTCAATGAAACTAAGAACTGACATTACAACTTTTTCCCAAGGAGAACAGGAAACATTTTATGAAGCATGAGAGCGCTACAAAGATCTACTAAGGAGATGTCCACACCACCAATTACCAGATGGTCTTGTGGTACAAACTTTTTATTATGGTCTTTCTCACTCTAATCGTACCATGTTAGATGCAGCTGCAGGTGGAAATTTACTGCAAAAATCGTCAGAGGATGGTTATGAATTAATTGAGGAAATGGCATCTAGTAGCTATCACCCTTTATTTGAAAGGAGTGCAGCCCGGAAATCTAATGGGATTCATCAGGTTGATGCATTCACATCAGTGGCCGCTCAACTTGAAGTCATGAACAAGAGAATTGAGGAACTGAGTATAGGAAACTCTGTGATGTGAGTTCAAGAAGTATGGTGTGAAAAATGTGGTGCAGAAAATTTTACGAAAGACTGTCAAACATTTTCTCAACCAGAGGGAGTTATGGCAAGTCACATGGGGAATCAAAATCGCCCAAGGAATGACCCATTCTCGAACTCCTATAATCTAGGGTGGAGACAACATCCAAATTTCTCGTGGAGTGGACAGAACAATAAGCCATATGGGAATCAGAACTACGGCAGACAGCCTCAATAAGAGAAATCGAGTTTAGAGCAGATGATGCAGCAATTCATATCATCTACTAAAACCCGGATGTAGAATCAAGATGCTTCGATAAAGAATCTGGAGAATCAGATAGGGCAATTGGCCAAAACAATTTCCAGCAGAGATCAGGGTACCTTGCCGAGTGACACGAAGAAGAATCCGAAGGAGCAGGTAAAAGCAATCGAACTGAGGAATGGGAAGACAGTAGAGCCTACACCATAGGTCGAGAAAGAGCTAGAATTGGCTACATCAACAAGAATTGCAGGTAAGTCATCTATCCCAACACTTTCACCCACTTCACATGAAAAAATTGTTGTGCCACCACCTTTCCTGCAGCCCTGAAGAAGGCAAAACTAGATTCTCAGTTTGGAAAATTCCTAGAAGTATTCAAGAAATTGAATATTAATATTCCCTTTGCCGATGCACTAATGCAAATGCCAAGTTATGCAAAGTTCTTGAAAGAGATCCTCTCCAACAAGAGGAAACTGGAGGAGCATGCAATAATTAGTCTGACTGAGAATTTCTCAGAACTGGTGCAAAATAAAATCCCATTAAAGCAAAAAGATCCAGGGAGTTTCTCTATCCCTTGTGTGATTAATGATATTCAATTTCATAAAGCTTTATGTGATTTGGGTGCTAGTATAAATCTAATGTCTTACTCTGTGTTCAGGAAATTGAGCTTGGGAGAACCAAAGTCCACCAGAATGTCGTTACAACTGGCAGACAGGTCCATCAAATATCCACGGGGGATAATCGAGGACGTGCTTGTAAAAGTGGACAAATTCATCTTCCCCGTGGACTTCGTGGTGTTAGATATGGAAGAGGATTTGGACATGCCACTCATATTGGGTAGACCCTTCCTGGCGACAGGAAAGGCATTAATAGATGTCCAGAAGGGGGAGTTGCTGTTAAGAGTGGGAGAAGAGAAAATTTCGTTTGACGTTTTTAATGCTTTAAAATTTTCTCAGAATAATGAAGAATGTTTTCAACTGGATGTAGTGGACTCACTGTTATTTGATTATGTGCAGGATACTTTTCAGGAACCATTAGAAGCTGCACTTATCTCTGAGCAAGTGGACGTTCTCAGTGATGGAATTGAAGAGATGACCGCATATTTGAATGACAACCAGTCATGGAGAAGAGGTGGAAAGTTTAGACTTGAAGACCTTGGTGATCGGAAAGATTTAGTTCTCCAGAAACCAAGCCTTGAGGAACCACCTACTGTGGAATTGAAACCATTACCTGTCCATCTTCCTTTTTGACAGGTGAGATGGAGGCCAGACTAATGGAGGTGCTCAAGAAACACAAGAGTGTGTTTGCCTGGAAAGTGGCGGATATCAAAGGAATCAATCCATCCTTATGCATGCACAAGATTTTAATGGAAGAGAACATCAACCCATTGGTCCAACCACAGGATATTGAATCCAAAAATGCAGGAAGTTGTAAAAGCTGAAACGATCAAACTTCTGGATGCAGGTATCATTTATCCTATATCTGATAGTCCATGGGTGAGTCCAGTGCAGTGTGTACCAAAAAAGGGGGGAATTACTGTCATACAGAATGAGAAAAATGAACTAATACCTACTAGGACAGTTACAGGTTGGCGTGTGTGCATAGACTATAGAAAACTAAATGACGCAACCCGTAAGGATCATGTTCCCCTCCCCTTCATTGATCAAATGCTAGATAGACTGGCTGGGTATGAGTTTTACTGTTTTTTAGATGGGTATTTGAGATACAATCAAATAGCGATTGCACCTGAAGACCAGGATAAAACGACTTTCACTTGCCCATATGGTACGTTTGCCTATAGACGTATGCCTTTCGGGTTATGTAACGCTCCTGCTACTTTTCAGAGGTGCATGACTGCCATTTTTTATGATATGGTCGAAAATTTTTTAGAAATTTTCATGGATGATTTCTCTATTTTCGGTAAATCTTTTGAGGCATGTCTGCATAACTTGAATGCTGTTTTAATGAGATGCGAGGAGACAAATTTGGTACTGAACTGGGAGAAGTGTCATTTCATGGTGACAGAAGGTATAGTATTGGGTCACCGAATTTCTGAGCAGGGGATCGAGGTGGACAAAGCCAAGGTGTACGTTATTCAAAATTTGCCTCCACCTACGACAGTCAAGGGAGTCAGAAGTTTCCTGGGCCATGCCGGCTTCTATCGGCGGTTTATTAAGGATTTTTCAAAAATTTCCAAACCTCTTTCTTCTTTGCTAATGAAAGATGCCAGTTTTGACTTTGATTCAAATTGTTTGCAGGCCTTTGAAGTGTTGAGAGAAAGACTGGTGACTACACCAATACTTACATCACTGAACTGGGATCTTCCATTTGAAGTCATGTACGATGCAAGTGAATATGCTGTTGGTGCAGTGCTTGGCCAACGAATAGACAAGGTATTCAAAACTATTTACTATGCTAGCAAGAACTCAACTAAATTATGCCACCACTGAAAAAGAGTTGTTAGCTGTAGTATTTGCACTGGATAAATTTCATTCATACATTGTACTCTCAAAAATCACAGTATACACAGATCACTCTGCTATTAAGAACTTGTTGGCAAAGAAAGATGCGAAACCTAGACTGATTGGGTAGATCTTACTTTTGCAAGAATTTGATTTAGAGATCAGGGATAAGAAAGGTGTTGAAAATGTAGTAACTGATCATCTATCTAGATTAGAATGCATTGCTGATGGTGCAAAAAATGAGATAGATGACATAGATGATTGGTTCCCTGATGAAAAACTTTTTGCCATAGAAAGTTCACCATGGTATGCTAATTTTGCGAATTATCTAGTCACAAGCACACTCCCACATAATCTGTCTTTCCATCAGAAGAAATTTTTTTTATCAGATGTCAAGCATTATTTTTGGGAGGAACCGTTTTTGTTTAAAATATGTGTTGACTCAATGATCCGGAGATGTGTGGCGGAAGGAGAAATGCATAGAATCCTCAGTCATTGTCATGATCGTGAGGTAGGTGGCCATGCTGCGCCAGTCAAAACAGCAGCAAAGGTACTTGAATATGGGTTCTATTGGCCCAATCTCTTTAAGGATGCGCGCTTGTTTGTATTATCTTGTGATAGATGTCAACGGACAGGTACTATCTCAAACCGAAATAAAATGCCTTTAAATAATATCATTGAGTGTGAGATATTTGATGTATGGGGAATTGACTTCATGGGACCATTTCCAATTTCTATGACAAAAAAATACATTCTGGTCGCAGTCGATTATGTTTCAAAATGGGTAGAGGCTGAAGCTTATGCGACAAATGACGCACAGGTTGTTCTGAAATTTTTGAAGAAAAATATTTTTAATCGGTTTGGTACACCCCGTGCAATCATTAGTGATGGTGGCACCCACTTTTGCAATAAAATTTTTGACAAACTCTTAAAAAAATATGGTGTCAAGCATAAAGTCTCTACCCCATATCACCCCCAGTCCAGTGGCCAAGTGGAAGTGTCCAATCGAGAAATCAAACAGATTTTGGAGAAAAGTGTGAGTACTAATCGGAAAGATTGGGCACTTCGACTTGATGATGCCTTATGGGCCTATAGGACCGCGTTTAAAACACCTATAGGCACTTCCTCTTATAGACTGTTATTTGGAAAGGCATGCCATTTACCTGTTGAGTTAGAACATAGAGCATATTGGGCTACTAAGACCCTAAACTTTGAATTTACTGCTGCAGGTGAAAAGAGATTGTTGGAGCTTAATCAACTGGAGGAATTCCGCGACAGTGCTTATGATATGGCGGTTTCGTACAAGGAACGAACCAAGAGAATACATGACAGGCGCATTCGTCAGCGGGAATTCAAGGAAGGAGATGCTGTCTTGCTATTCAACTCCCGGTTGAGGCTGTTTCCCGGGAAACTGAAGTCTAGAGGTCAGGCCCCTATAAAATCACCAGAGTGTATCCATCGGGGGCCATTGCGATCAAAGATGCCAGAAACGAGTCTTTTACGGTCAATGCTCAAAGGCTTAAGAACTACGTGGGGGGTGACATTGATTACATGCCGGTCATCACCACATTGACTGACCAAGACTAGTTTGGGGAGGAAGCAAAGTCAAGCTCTCGACTTTAAATTGAGAACTACATTCTACTTTCTCTTTTATTTAATTTTGTTTTTGTTTGTTTTAGTTTTAGTTTAGAAAAAAAAAATAATTTTGGATGCGCTAGTACGGTTGTTTTTCGCCGCCCGGGCGCATCCCTTCTGTTTTCATGTTTTTTTCAAATAATGGGGGTGCGCCCGAGCGGCTATTTTCTACCGCCTAGGCGCATCCCTTCTGTCCAGTGTTTTTTAAAAAAAGGGGGGTGCGCCCGAGCGGCTGTTTTCGATCGCTCGGGCGCATCGCGCAGACTCAGAAAAAAATAAAACCCGATCCCCCTTTCATTCTTTTACAATTCCCTTTCTAATTCTCTCCTAACCCTAATTTCTCTCGCCGTCTCTCTCTCTCACTCCATACTTCTCTTTGTTCTCTCCAATTCACATGTCCATCAATTGATTCTTCAAGTTTCGTACACCATGGCGCCAAAGAAACAAAAGATTGCCACTTCTAGGGCTACCCCATCCAACATCATAGATGGGAAATTCATCTCGGAAGAAGCTAAGGCGAGGTATGAGGCGGCCAAATCTAATAGGAATCCAATTGCAGAGAGGGGATTCAATCTCTCCGAAGAACGCACCGCCTCCCTTGGCATCGTGGCTCGAGGATGGACCAAATTTTGCCGACAACCTCTAGCGGCGATTGTCCCCTTGGTTCGAGAGTTCTACGCCAATGCCGTCGAGCGTACAGATAGCACGGTTTTTGTGCGGGGTAAGATGGTTTCTTTCACTCCTGCCGCTATTAAAGATTTTTTGGAAACTCTGGTTGTGGATGATAGACAAATTCAAGCATTTAAGGCTAACCCGGATTATAATGAAATTACTAATGTGCTGTGCTATGATGGAAACGTTTGGAAAGACTCCGTGAAATTTGTCTTTTAAAGAAAAATATTTGCGGTTGGAACCGGCCTTGTGGTATTCTTTTCTGACTCAGAGATTAATGCCGGTATCCCACACCAATGAGGTGGTGATGAGCAGGGCGGTGCTGCTGTATGCCCTGCACAAGCAATGGCCGCTCAATGTCGGACGGATTATCAACCGAGAGTTGTACACGTCCATTGGCACTTCCAACATTGCGATATTCTTTCCGACCATTGTTTTTGCACTTTGTGTGCGAGCTGGTGTCCCAACCAGGGACGACGAAGAATGGTTGCACCCAACGCAGGAGGTGAATGACACTATTTTGAGGGCAAAAAAGTCGTTCCGACTCAGGGAGTTTACATCTGATGGACGGGCACGTTCTGGACCCGGTCAATCATCGAGAAATGTGCTTAAGCCACCCCCTGCTCGACGCACCACGAATGAGACACTGAGAGAAATTTTTGCCCGGGTGCAACACATGGATAAATGCCAGGAGGTGAATGCAGCCCACAACGAATCTACCAATGCCATGATGCGAGGGCTGCTCGCAAATGCTGGGATGGACCCTGCAGCTTATCCAGTTCCACCGCCGTATCCTCCGCCCTTCCCATTTCAATATGCTCTGCTGCTTCGGGATCTGCCCGAAGACCTTGAGGAGGAGGATTCTGATTCAGACCAGGGGAGTGATTAGTGTTTTTTTTTTGTTTTTATGTTTCTTTTTGTGTTTTTAGATTTGGTGGTGTCAAGTAGCATTGGGGACAATGCTCGTCTTTAGTTTGGGGAGGTTGTGTATTTTGTGGTTCCATTCTGTTTTTATGCTTTTTGTTCGTTCGAGTCGTTTGTACTGTTGTTGCAAGTGTTGTGAATGAAACCAAAAAGCCAATGAAAAAAAATAAAAGAAAAAATAAATATTTTTTAGTTTTGAATCCATGATCATCTTCTTTGCTTGACAAATAGTTTTGATCTAGTACAACCAAGTCGATGAATAGATCTCTAAACACTCTGTGAGGTATACTTGAATCTGAAGTTGAAACGTACAAACTTGGATATGATTGAGGCAATTTGTTTGATCTTTGGGCTTAAAATTTTTCGTGAATTATCCTTAGATGCCCAGTTGAGCCTTCACGTTTATATGAGCACGAGAGGTGCATAATCTGAAGCTTGTTTTGGTGTAATCATCGCTTACTACTGATGATTCTCTGTTCTGCACTGATTGAGATCTGTATGAGTTAACTGTGAATTGAAATTTGTCTAGAACAAGTTCAAACATCCCTTGAGGCGCAATACGGGTATACTGTGATTTAGGAGTGATATAGGCAATTCTTTCTGAATTATGTTTGTGCCTTTCAAACCACCCTTGATTTAATGTGTCCCTAGTGCCTAATTTGAGCTTAATAAAAAATGAATGACATGCGTGAAAACGTGTGGTAAACCCCCATTCGACTTTGTTCAATATCCTATAACTTCTACCCATAGCTTAAACACTCATTCCTACCTTGTGGGGAGTAAATTAAATGTAGTTTATTTTTGTTTATGCTCCGAATGAAAAATTGAGATTGAAATGGTGTGTTGGTTGTGTTCAGTACAAAAGAAAGAAAGAAAAAAAAAGTGGTGGAAAATAAAGAAAGAAAAGAATGTTGGCAGAAGGCAAGTGAAAGAAAAGAAAAATTTGGAAATCAATGAATGAGAAGAGGTGCGAATTTGTGAGTCAAAAGGAGTAGACTATAGAGAATGATCATCATTTACTCCCTCTTTGAATTCTTGTCCTTCATTTGGAGCCATTAACCTAGCCTGGAATTATAAGCCGAATAAGACCTATTGACCGAGTTACAGTTGCCCAATATACTAGTGGAGAGGGGTTGTAGGAATTTTGCTGATGGACTGTTGATAGACACGGTTAATGAATGTGGATTCTTGACCAAAACATGCACACACTATTTTTCGTTGAGTTATACCAGTCGTGAGTGTGTGTATCATTGAATGTTTCTAAATCTTGATCCCAGTATTACTGAAAAAGTCCTCATGATCTTAAAATGTGTGAATTGAATTCGGAGTAGAGTATTCCAAAAACAGAGTTGTGAGATTCTTAAGTTTGCAAGGTTTGCTAGTTATTGTTACATTTTTTTTTTGTTTTAAAAGGTCAGCATGTTGATATGATTGGATTGGTTTCTGTTGGAAAAATTTTTGAGGCTTGAGAAGGTTGATTTTACCTACTTGTGTCGTCTTTTTGTTGTTTTTGCATGTTAGAATTGTCACCTATTTTGCTCGAGGGCAAGCAAAAGGTTAGTTTGGGGAGGTTGATAGGAGTCGTTTTTGTGCATTATTTTGCATGTTTTGTGTTTGTTTTGCATTCGTTTTGGTTACGTTGTGTCTGTTCCTTACCATTCTTGTTCTGTTTTGTTGTTTTATTGTGTTTGTAGTCACTCCTATAGTTTATTTATTTGTACTGCAGAAAATCACTAGGAAATGCTGATTTATAGTGAGAAGGCGTTGCATGCATGCGGCCGTGAGGAATGCAAGAGAAGGGCTTTGTATTTCTGGAAAAAGACAAGGCACTCGGGCGGCACTTTTCTACCGCCCGCGCGCACTCCCGTTTGAAGAAAAAGCCTCGAGGCAGAGCTCAGGAGCCCGGGCGGCTCTTTTCTACCGCTCGGGCGCCTGCGCGTAATTTTGGGAAATATTTTATTTCGGGTAATTGGTTTGACGAGGACTCTTGGGCCATATAAATAGGATGTTATTAAACAGTTTTGAGGGTTGGACACACGCACAGAGACAGGAGGAGGCGGCTCTGAATATTGAAGATTTCTCATCTCCGTTGGGAGTTTTTCTCTTCATCTTTTCTGAATTTTTATGTTAAGCATTGTTTTTAGATTGAATTTTGTAATGACGTTCAGTAGCTAAACTTATATTTTGTTGGAATCAAGGGGATCCGAACCCCGAAACACTGTAGTGTGATTGAATCACCGAACGTATTGAGATTTGATTTATGTTATAATTGATTTTATCATGTGTTTTTCTCTATGTTGATGATTAGCTACCCTTAACATAGATTCGTAAATTGTGAATTGCTGTCGAGAGATAGGTTCATAATTAGGACGAATGATAGAATCCATGGACTTAAAATATGCATAGAGATATGGTATTTAGTACATGTTGATATCCATAGACCACCAGGTTGAAAGCTGTAGAATTCTTAGAACACAATCGGTCGTGATAAATAATTAGAGAGATTTACTTGTTTCACTGATTTGATTAGTTTGGCATAACCTCGAGAGAGAGTGTCAATGTTACAGGAATTTCTGTCAAACTTATGCGCATTAATTAAGTTCCAATCGTCCAGTTCAATTAGGGGGAAGGTGAACCGAAATTCCAACAAAATACTTTCAAATTGTTATTTCTTTTAGTGGTACAAATTGGTTTCGTGATTGTGAAATTTAAAATTATTTACATTGAGTTCTTAGTGTTAAATGTTAGATAGAATCCAAAATCAAATTTTTGATACTTTGTGTAGTTAAAAATCAAAGAAACAAATTATTATCGTTTGGTCCCTGAGGACGATACTCGTACTAAGTACATCTTATTATAACTTGAATCGTGCACTTGCGATTATTTCGACTGGAATTGAGAGATTTTTAGAGCAAATTTAAGTGTTAGTATTCCGTCGATCAGATAACAATTTATCTGTCTGACAATTTGAGATTGAGTATTAATCAATAAGTTAGATCAAATACTCACACGAATCAATTAGTGATCCACTTTTGAAATCTCTTTCTAAATTGGATAGTGCTCTGTGACGAATTTTCTTGCTGATCATTTTATTCACAAATCAAAATCTGTATTTCGTATTCGTCAGCTAACTCTGTCTATGTTGTTCTGTTCTTATTCTGTTCAATCATTCTTCACATTCTCTATCTTTTCTTGACTCATATCTGATCTGATAGCTGATACGTATGAAATATCATTTCAATCTAAAGATAATTATGCTTTTCTTATCATCTAAAAATCAAAATGCTGTCTCAATAGTGATCAGATAGCTGTCACAAGAATTATAGTAATCAAGTGGCAAATAATCAATAAACTAGTACCGAATCTAGTAATATAGTTCTGAGCATATCCTCGAAAATCTGAATAATCACATCTGATAGTCCACTAATCAGAGGATGGTATAATGAAATCTCATACAACCAAACACTCAGAACATCTGACAAACAGTGCCACAATCTAGAAACCAAATCTACAGTCTCTATCTCGAGAATAGATTTCAATAATTCCTGTAATCGGATCATCTTGCTAAATTTGTAACAAGTATCTCTTTATGTTTGTATCATGTCTAATACAACATATTCTTGAATCCGTCGACATCTACTACAATCTAAATCGCAAAATCATGACGATTTGAGTAGATTCGAACTAAAATCTTTCGAAAAGTTGATCTTCTTTCAGCTCTTATGTAACTAATCTGTTACAGAAACCACTTGAGTTCTTCTTTTCTGCTTCTTTTACTGGAATTTTAATATTGGTAATGTTAATTCTGTCGTATCTGCATTCATTTCTTTCACAAATACTAATTTCCAAGTAATGACTACATGTAAGTCATATATATTTAGACAACTGAATGGATATTAAATCTGTTGTCATATGCATCTTTCAAAATCTGATATTCCATATTTAGAAAATCTGGCATCCTCAAATGATTATTCACCGCAAAAATCATCTACTTTGATCTGTTTTCTTGTCTCATCTTGTAATCTAACGTTCTCAATCGAATTTTAATTGCTTGATCTAATATCAATGTTGCTTTAATCTTTCCAAACTAATCGAACTTAGTGGTGGAGTGCAACAATTCTGATTGTGTGCATATCTGTTTAGAAACTCAAGTACAAAAAGTACAAACATTACAGATCTGTACTCAATCGATCAAGCAAGTAGCTAATTTCTTCTTTCTATTTACCACTTATTGGAAACTTATGCAATCAACCCATAAATCTTGCTGCTATTCGAAATCAAAATATCTATCAGTTACGAGCCCAAAACTTCAACATATACTGAATATACACATCCAATAATCAATGACTCTCAAATTCGAATGAAAGGAACTCGCTCAAGGAAATGTCAGTCAAAATCAAATATTTTGAATGACAGCGAGTGAAGCAAAACAGACTCTAGCAAAAGAATAAGAGTCAATCAAAATCGATCGAGGTCAAATAACACAACCTCAGAATCGATATCAAGAAATTCAAGAATCATGATTTCTATGATGTAATAGCTTCAGCAACATTGAAGAGAAAGTTCAACTGTAACTGATTTTTCTTATTCTATATTGATATGAGTTCATTTATTAATTTTCAGCTAACAATAGTCGAATATAATCTTTTCGACTTAACTTATTGTCATAGAATTAATCATCATTTCGGTACTAAATAACTCTTTTCTACTCAATCTTCTAGCTGTTTTTTGAGTTCTTCAGTTCAAGTAATGCTCTTCTATACGAGTTGTCATCAGACTTTCATACCAGACATCACTTTCTATAGAACTCCTTTCATTTCGTAGAAACGTCAGAATATGTCTTCTGAATATTTCTGTATATTCTAACCACTGACATATCTGTCAATTCTAGGTTAGTTCTATACTAATTCAATATATCGACTAAAATTCTTCCGACGTTTTCATCTTGGTATAACCAATACCGACATAATATAAATTTTATTTTCTAAAACTCATATCAAATAGATCTCTACTCATTTATATTGCTGATCGAACTGAATCACTGCACAGAATCAATCAATTCTTATCTGTTTACTTACCTGCCAAACCATTTCAGTACGTCTGCTCTTTAACAAGCTCTTCTGTATACTTCACCAACTTCTTACTAAGCCATGGAGTTGCTATAAGGCTGGTTCTATGTTCATCTGAATATTCTTCACTTGAACAACTGATCCAGCTTTTCAACTCAACCCCTTTCAAGGCATAGCATATTCTGTATCTGTCTGCGTTGGTGATTAATAGTTCGGGAGTTGTTCAACTAACATACTCCTCAGGGCAATCATCATATCGATCGGCTCAAAACCTTACCTCAAAACTGTTTTGTTCTGTCTAAGGTTCTGTTCTGTCTGAGGTTCTCATGTTATCTGCACAATCTGTCTTATTCGATAACAGAAGCAATATATATTGCAGAGATTGTAAAAGACAATGTCAGTATAACATACATATAATCTCATGCTTGTGAATAGAACACATACTTGCAAATGCTCATGCTTTTCAAATAATACATGCTTACAATGAATTCACTTATTCCGATGAATTCAATAAATCATGCATACATATCAGCATATAAGCATGTAATTCTCATATCGGTGAAGCAAGCAGTGTTCAATCAATATATCATGTTCGCATACAATTTCTCAATTCAAGTAAAGCATAATCATGCAATACTATCAATGCATGCGACTCAATCTACCCCAATCAACTTCTATCTTAGTCCAAGACATTATGCTCTGATACCACCTGTTGTGGGGACCTTGGGTTTCTAATCTCATAATAGGGCAATTAATGATTAATAAAACAATTAATCAAGCATTTAAAATAATATCAAACCAAGAGCTAAATTTTTTTTTTTTAAAAAAACAACAACTCGCTCGATCGGGCAAATTCAGCCGATCGAGCGAGCTAGGAGTTCAAACTCTCGGGTCTAAAATATTTTTGGCCGCGCTCTATCCCACGAACTCACCCGATTGAGCGGGCCTCAAATTCAAATTCTCTGTTTCTAAAATTTAAAGTCCTCGCTCGATCGGTAGAGTTCACCCGATCGAGCAGGCTCCTCTGCTTCAGAATTTTGCAGAATCATTTTTGTTGTCAAACTTTGGAAACTCAAACTCAATCCTTAAAAACCAACTCAAATTATGGTATATAAAATCTCAAACATGCAGTTATACATGTAACAAGGCTCGAGCATCCATTCATGCATTTCTTACATCAAATTAATAGCTCAAAAAGTACAAAACTAAAAGCTATTCAACATATCATAAATAAAATTCACATCTCAAGTTTCTTGTTACGTTTGATGCTATCTATCTAACATTCTTTAGCTTAAACCCGAGTCCACACTTGCTACATCTCTCTCTTGAGCTTTCCATGTCAATTCTGACCAGCTCGTGCCCCACCTATTACAATGCACACATACAAACAATGCAATAACCGGATAACTCCGGTGAGAATATAATTCTCAGTATGAAAGACATGTATATAAATGATCTAAGCATATGGAATCAATATGCTACAATAATCTTAAATCATAAGCATGTACAAACATGTAAATCATAAAAGAATAATCAAATCTTAATTCTTACATCATATCTGTTCATCTACCACGATATCAAATCAATCATATAAATACATTCATATCTTGAATGTCATATAATCACACGCTAGCATTTAGAAACGCATAATCTAAACCATAGAAATATCTAGGTTAATGAATAAATGCAATGCATGTGTCAAGGAATAGGCAATCAAATCTGATAACAAGAAATCGGAGTTCTTGGGATCCCGGGAAAATAAAATCTTTAATCGACCACCCACTTACCCAATCGAGGTGGCGTTAAATATCTCAAGTCCCCTGACTTTGGTGCAACTATAGTGAGTTATCTAGCCCTGGAAGTAATCGACATTCCGTGCCACTCACTTTTAGCCCTCCAAATGTCATCTTCACTCTAGGCCATTTTGCCCTCTGCGCTATTCAAGGTAGGGTTCAAGATGAATGCAACATACTCTGTATGCATTAAATAAGCTAACACATCTTGAACACGCCATTCAAAAATCATGCAAGGAAATAATAAGAAGTACATCACATAAAAACACTCAAACAAGTATGTGATTTTACAAAAACAAGAAAACACCACATTCTCGAGTTATTCTACCTGGCGAGGATAATGTCAAATCATATCTTTGATCTGGATTCAAACATATTGAATCGTTGCATAATCTTTCATATACTGATTCACTTCAAGTTAAAAAAATCTGTCATCAAATTCTGTTCATATCAATCGGTGCTACTTGAAGGTGTTCTTGATTCAACTTCAAACACTTCAAGTCATTTGAACTCGAACTCGTCGATTCGACTTCTATAATCTCCAATTAAATCTCGTTATAATCTAGTCAAGTCTGAAATGAAGTGTGTAACAATATCTTATCAATTCCCACACTCATTTCAATTCATCAAGGATTAAACAACTTCAAATGTTGATCAAATGATCAACATTCCACTCGACGACGCCGTGATTCGAAACCGACAATTCCAACAACTTAATTATCATCTAAACATTGATATATAACTCATTGCATTATGATTTCATTGCTGCAAATTCGAACTCAACTGCATGTATTCCAAATATTCGACAAACACAAACCGACGGTTCGAATTCGATATTTCCGAAAACGTAAACATCATTTATACCATCATCTCAACATATTATCATCATATATTCAGCAGCATATTAACGTGAATATCAATCCATAATTTTTAGATTGTTGATAAATCTTTCAAAACTCATAAACATGTTCAAACGACGATTTTTTCTCGATCCGTCTTAGATATGCTATCGTCGTATATGCTAGAACATATTTATACAAGCAAATCTCACTTCTAACAACATCTTAAAATTCAAACATGGTAGAACTTCATAAAAAATACGTCAAAACGTAGAACTCGGAGCTGTGATCGCAAATATACGATCAATCGAAAATTCTACCGGGCGGATCGATTTTTATCGGAGTTGAAAGACTCAAACATGGCTTGAAACCACTTTCTCTCGTGCAATCTGTTTTTCTTGGCTGAGAAATCTGATAAGTCTCCCCTCTTACTCGTATATACATATCAACTTGCAAAGAAATTACACTTTGGCCCCTGAACTTTGGCCTAATTGCAAATCAGTCCACGAACAAGCGATTTAATTCAATTTCAATCCTAAATAATTTAAGAATATTAGAATTTAATTCTAAACTCTAAATATTCTCAAATTAAATATTTTCGGATTAAAATTAAATCATTTTGGACCTTATCGCAATTTAGTCCTTGAATTTCTCAATATTTTCAAATTGGCCCTTGCTCGGATTTTGTAGTAGCCCGTACCCTAATTGAGTAATTAAAGGATTAATGCTAATTAATTGAATTGGGTATTGGACGGATCGGAAGCTCCGAAGGCACGATCGGAAGCTCCGAACAGGATCGGAAGCTCCGATGAGCGATCGGAGGCACCGATGTTATTACGTCAGGCATGACGTGTGGTTGGATCGGAAGCTCCGATCAGGACCGGAGGCTCCGATCACCCCTATCCGGAGTCAACAAGTGATATTTTGACACGTGGCAGATAAGGATCTTCGGAAGCTCCGATGGCAGGATCGAATGTTCCGATCGAGGTTCGGACGTTCCGATCAAGGATCAGAAGTTCCGATCGTTGTCTATAAATAGAAGGCCGAGGCTTCACTTTCATTTGCCAATTCCGAGTTCTCCTTTCCTTTCTAGTCCTTTTGGAGCTGTTCTAGTCTTCTTAGGCTTGGTCCGGAGGTCGGCGAGGCGTTCAGTAGTCGTAGCGGGGTTGTGCCCAAGTTCTGGAGGCATCGACATCAAAGGGCTAACGACGGACGAAGGTATAGCTTTTGCTTCCTATAAATATTTAGGAGTATGCAATAGCTTAGTTAAGGCTTTTAGAGCACTTTAATGATAGTAGTATCATTTGGTAGTGTAGAGCAGACTATAGGCGTGGACCTAGAGTTGGTAGAGCTTGCTCTGTTTTGAGGTACGAAAGTACTGTTCGAGATATCCTGACTGAGTATGCATGTATTATGTGACCGCATGATTTATATGCCATGATATTATGCTGCATTCATTTGCATCTTGCTATATCTCCTTCGAGATGTCTGTTAGTAGGGTTGTACCCTATCCTGTTAGTGGATGGACTTCCATCGATTTGGGTCCGGCGTTTCCACGGTTATCTCGGTATGGGAGCCACCTCCTGAAGCGACGGCACAGCGTGCTACATACCAGGGCCCGGTCTGTCTCTGTTATTTGATCCTTGACCTCGAGTCTATAGGGAGTTCACTTTGCATGCATGTATACTCATACTCTCGCACTGAGCGTTTTATGCTCACGTCTCGTACTCTGTATTTTTCCGGACACCCTATTCCATGGGGCAGGTTTGCGATTGGACGAGGAGGGTGGATCCAGGAGGGGCTAGTCAGTGGTTGGCCAGCTGGAGCTTCGCTTAGGTTTTATTACTGTTGTTTGGGTTTATACAGCTATTCGATTTGGTTGTATATTATTGGATAAATTACAGATTCCTTTACTTGGGGTTGTAAACTATTTATGGTTTCCGCAGTTTTATTCTGATATCTGTTTAATTAAGTTAATTGCATGCCTAAGTTCTGTTTAGTAGGTGATCCGGGTAAGGGTCACTACATTTATGGTATCAGAGCATGCAAAAGATTTCTTGGGATTTAGTCTCATCTTGAGGTATTTTTGTAGATGTCAAATCGTGACGACCAGAGTTCTCATGGCAGTGTTGGTGGGCGTTGGGGTGATGCCGACCGGGAGCCTCGTCGAGAACAGCGTCATCGTCACCATGACGACGAGCGTTTCACTGTGCGCCGATTCTTAGCTATGGGTCCTAAGC
This sequence comes from Henckelia pumila, assembly GCF_033568475.1. Lineage (NCBI taxonomy): Eukaryota > Viridiplantae > Streptophyta > Magnoliopsida > Lamiales > Gesneriaceae > Henckelia > Henckelia pumila. The sequence goes on from NC_133123.1 coordinate 215,809,106, forward strand.
CCTTAGTTGGAGGTGAGTCTCCGGAGGATGCGGAGAACTGGTTAGACCGCATGGAGATGACTTTTCAGACTTTCCAATGCACCGATGAGCAGAAGGTGGAGACCCTTGGCTATCTTCTGGATGGGCGTGCGCGCAGGTCATGGAGGTTTACTTTTGCACCTTTTGTTGCGGCGAGAGGAGTGGCCACCTGGGCCGAGTTCCACACAGCTTTCCAAAAGCGGTATTTTCCTCCTGCACTCCGTCAGTCGAAGGCAGGCGAGCTACTGAGTCTGCGACAGGGAGCCATGTCTATCGATGAGTATCAGCAGAGGTTCTTTGATCTGCTATCCTATTGCCCCGAGATTGCTGATAGCTCAGAGATGAAGTATAATCTGTTCCTTCAGGGCCTTAACCCTGAGATCCATGACCGTGTGGCGGTTGGCGACGACATGTCTTACGAGGGTTTGGTGAGCCGTTGTCACCAGGCGGAGGACAGCATTCGGCGGAACAGGTCTTTCCCTCAGTCGAGGCCTGCTAGTTCTTTGGGTCCCCGTGCCCAAACTTTCAAGAAGTCTGGATCTTCTTCTTCCTCTGGTTCTGGAGGTGTTGTCCGTTACGGTAAAAAGGACAAGTGTGATCACTGTGGGAAGAACCATCCATCCGACAAGTGCCGTAGAGCTTCTGGAGCTTGTTTCCGTTGTGGAGAGACTGGTCATATCCAAAGAGATTGTCCACAGTCTGGGGGAGGCGGTTCTGGTTCTGGTTCAGGATCTGGTTCTCAGGCCACCGTTCAGCAGAGGTCGCAGGGACAGTCTGCTGGGAGTTCTCATTTGAGGCCACGAGCTTCTGGACAGGTGTTTGCCCTGAGACATGATCAGGCTGTGGAAGAGAATGAGAAAGTCATCGCAGGTACATTTCTGCTTTATGGTATACCTGCTCTTGTACTTATTGACACTGGTGCATCTCATTCCTTCATTTCTGCACGTTTTGTTAAGAGGCATAAGTTACCATGCATTGCACTAGACGTAGTGATGTCTGTTTCTACTCCGACGGGCCAATCTGCTTTGGCTAAGCGTCTAGTGATGGGTTGCCCTTTAGAGTTCGAAGGGAACATTCTGTTAGAGAATCTCATGGTCCTGGCGATGGACGACTTTGATTGCATTCTAAGAATAGATGTGTTGACTACCTATCGAGCTTCAGTGGACTGCTATCAGAGATTAGTATGCTTTCATCCGGAGGAGAGTGAGAGCTGGTTTTTCTATGGTGAGGGAGCGCGACCCCCGATGCCTTTGGTATCAGCTTTGAGAGCCTGTCGAGCTCTAGAGTCTGGCGGGGAAGGCTACCTTATCTATGCAGTTGATTCGTCCGCTGAGATTATTGGGATAGAGAGCATTCCTGTTGTGGATGAATTTCCAGATGTGTTTCCTGATGAGATTCCGGGTTTTCCTCCTGCTAGGGAAGTCGAGTTTGGCATATAGTTGGTGCCGGGTACTTTGCCTATTTCTAGAGCACCGTATCGTGTGCCTCCGTCAGAGATGCGTGAGTTGAAGAATCAGCTACAGGATCTTTTGGACAAGGGGTACATTCGTCCTAGTGTGTCTCCTTGGGGAGCTCCTGTTCTCTTCGTAAAGAAGAAGGATGGGTCGATGCGGCTATGCATTGACTATCGGCAGCTGAATCGAGTCACTGTGAAGAACAAGTATCCGTTGCCTCGTATTGATGACTTGTTTGATCAGCTGCAGGGCACGTCAGTTTACTCCAAGATTGACTTGAGATCTGGGTATCATCAGTTGAGAGTCCGTGATCAGGACGTAGCCAAGACTGCATTCCGTACTCGCTATGGGCATTACGAGTTTCTAGTCATGCCATTTGGTTTGACTAATGCGCCGGCTATATTCATGGATTTGATGAACCGTGTCTTCAGGGAGTATTTGGACAAGTTTGTCGTGGTCTTCATTGACGATATCTTGGTGTATTCGCGTAATACGGAAGAGCATGTTTCTCACTTGCGGTTGGTACTACAGACTCTTCGAGATGAGCAGTTGTACGCCAAGCTGAGCAAGTGTGAGTTCTGGATGGATAGAGTGGTCTTTCTTGGCCATATCATATTCAGGGAGGGGATTTCTGTTGATCCAAGCAAGATTGAAGCGGTACTTAATTGGTCGCGTCCGACGACAGTTGCTGAGATCCGTAGTTTTCTGGGTCTAGCAGGATATTATCGTCGCTTTATTCTGAACTTCTCTCAGTTAGCTCAACCGTTGACGCAGCTTACCCGCAAGGGTGTGGATTTCGAGTGGTCCTCCGAGTACGAGGAGAATTTCCGTGAGCTTCGACGGCGGTTGACTTCTGCGCCGGTGTTGGCATTACCATCAGGATCTGGAGGGTATGTAGTTTACACAGATGCTTCTCTTCAGGGGTTAGGTTGTGTCCTGACTCAGAATGGGCATGTGATCGCATACGCTTCTAGACAGCTGAAACTTCACGAGGACAACTACCCAGTCCATGATTTGGAGTTAGCAGCCATTGTGTTCGCTTTGAAGATCTGGCATCATTATCTGTATGGAGAGAAATTTGAGATCTTCACCAACCATAAGAGTCTCAAGTATTTGTTCACTCAGGCGGAGTTGAACATGAGGCAGAGACGTTGGATGGACTTGCTTAAGGATTATGATTGCGAGATTAAGTACCATCCGGGAGCTGCTAATCTCACCGTTGATGCTTTGAGTCGCAAGGTGCGATTATCCGCACTTCAGACTTGTTCTATGTCTAGTGCGATCAGTGACTGTTGTACTTCAGGTTATACCTTCAAACATAAGAAAGGTATGCAGAGTATCCAGATGTTTGCGATATTATCTGAGCCAGCCTTGTATTCACGGATCCGAGATGCTCAGATGTCTGATTCGAAGACCCAGCGTTTAGCTCGTCTAGCTAACGAGGGTAGCTCGTCTGGATTTCATTATCAGTCAGATGGCTTTCTGTGTTTGTCTGGTAGGCTTGTGATTCCGCAGGATGAAGAGTTGCGAGAGGAGATTTTGTCTCAGGCGCATCGCACTAAGTTGAGTATTCATCCTGGGAGCAACAAGATGTACAAGGATCTACGTACTCGTTTCTGGTGGAAGGGAATGAAACGCAGTGTTTATCAGTTTGTTTCGAGATATCTGGTGTGTCAACAAGTCAAGGCAGAGCACCGACGACCTGGAGGATTGCTTCACAGTCTGCCTATTCCTGAATGGAAATGAGAGTTTATCACTATGGACTTTGTGACCCATTTTCCGGTATCCCCGAAGAACTGTGATGCTATCTGGGTTGTGGTGGACCGACTCACCAAGTCAGCGCATTTCATTGCCTATAGCCGAGAGTACTCTGTGGATCGCATGGCACGGATGTACATTCAGGAGATCGTTCGACTTCATGGAGTGCCTGTGAGCATTGTCAGCGATCGGGACCCCAGGTTTACTTCTAGATTATGGGGGAGTGTTCAGCGTGCGATGGGTACTACTCTCAGTTTGAGTACAGCCTATCATCCGGAGACTGATGGTCAGTCATAGCGCACTATCCGTACGCTAGAGGATATGCTTAGAGCGTGCGTCATGGATTTTGGTTCAGCCTGGCAGGATCATTTGCCGTTGATCGAGTTCGCTTACAACAACAGCTATCACACTAGTATTGGGATGGCACCTTTTGAGGCGTTGTATGGGCGACATTGTCGTACTCCACTCTTTTGGGAAGAAGTGGGGGAGAGACAGGCTGAGGGACCGGAGTTTATCCAGCAGGCGATAGACATTGTTGATCAGATCAAGAAACGGATTAAGACTGCACAGGATCGTCAGGCCAGCTATGCTAATATCAAGCGTAGGCCTTTGCAGTTCGAGGTCGGGGAGAAAGTGTTTCTGAGAGTGTCACCTTTCCGCAAGATTCTCAGATTTGGCCTTAAGGGCAAGTTGTCTCCCAGATTTATCGGTCCGTTTGAGATCTTGGAGAGCATTGGCGATTTGTCTTATCGACTAGCTTTGCCACCACATCTATCCAGTATTCACGACGTGTTCCACGTATCTCTGTTGCGACGGTATGTGGCGGATGAATCTCATATTCTGCAGCGGTCTGAGGTTCAGGTAGACAAGGATTTGACTTATGTTGAGAAACCTCTTCGTATCCTGGATTATAAGGATAAGGTCTTACGGAACAAAGTCATTCCTTTGGTTTTAGTTCAGTGGCAGCGCAGAGGCACTGAGGAAGCTACTTGGGAGCTTGAGGACAGGATGCGTAAAGACTATCCTGAGTTGTTTTGATTTCATTCTTTAAGTTGTATTCAGTTGCAAACTCTGTAAACGTTTGATTTGAATAAAGAATGTTCCTGATTTCTGTATTTGCATTCGGTACTTAAGATCTGTTTTCGAGGACGAAATATCTTAAGTGGGGGAGAATGTAGTAGCCCGTACCATAATTGAGTAATTAAAGGATTAATGCTAATTAATTGAATTGGGTATTGGACGGATCGGAAGCTCCGATGAGCGATCGGAGGCACCGATGTTATTACGTCAGGCATGACGTGTGGTTGGATCGGAAGCTCCGATCAGGACCGGAGGCTCCGATCACCCCTATCCGGAGTCAACAAGTGATATTTTGACACGTGGCAGATCAGGATCTTCGGAACCTCCGATGGCAGGATCGGACGTTCCGATCGAGGTTCGGACGTTCCGATCGTTGTCTATAAATAGAAGGCCGAGGCTTCACTTTCATTTGCCAATTCCGAGTTCTCCTTTCCTTTCTAGTCCTTTTGGAGCTGTTCTAGTCTTCTTAGGCTTGGTCCGGAGGTCGGCGAGGCGTTCAGTAGTCGTAGCGGGGTTGTGCCCAAGTTCTGGAGGCATCGACATCAAAGGGCTAACGACGGACGAAGGTATAGCTTTTGCTTCCTATAAATATTTAGGAGTATGCAATAGCTTAGTTAAGGCTTTTAGAGCACTTTAATGATAGTAGTATCATTTGGCAGTGTAGAGCAGACTATAGGCGTGGACCTAGAGTTGGTAGAGCTTGCTCTGTTTTGAGGTACGAAAGTACTGTTCGAGATATCCTGACTGAGTATGCATGTATTATATGACCGCATGATTTATATGCCATGATATTATGCTGCATTCATTTGCATCTTGCTGTATCTCCTTCGAGATGTCTGTTAGTAGGGTTGTACCCTATCCTGTTAGTGGATGGACTTCCATTGATTTGGGTCCGGCGTTTCCACGGTTATCTCGATATGGGAAGCGACGGCACAGCGTGCTACATACCAGGGCCCGGTCTGTCTCTGTTATCTGATCCTTGACCTCGAGTCTATAGGGAGTTCACTTTTCATGCATGTATACTCATACTCTCGCACTGAGCATTTTATGCTCACGTCTCGTACTCTGTATTTTTCTGGACACCCTATTCCATGGGGCAGGTTTGCGATTGGACGAGGAGGGTGGATCCAGGAGGGGCTAGTCAGTGGTTGGCCAGCTGGAGCTTCGCTTAGGTTTTATTACTGTTGTTTGGGTTTATACAGCTATTCGATTTGGTTGTATATTATTGGATAAATTACAGATTCCTTTACTTGGGGTTGTAAACTATTTATGGTTTCCGCAGTTTTATTCTGATATCTGTTTAATTAAGTTAATTGCATGCCTAAGTTCTGTTTAGTAGGTGATCCGGGTAAGGGTCACTACAGATTTCATCCTCAAAGTCAACCCTTGATATTTATAATCTTGGAATTTACGTCTTAAATTCCATAAATATCACTTCAACTATTTTTAATCTTTTAATTTAAGAATTCCGGATATTAAAATCTTCAAATCCGAAAAATCCTCAGATTAAATATTTTTGACCCGAAATTGAAATCTCTAATTTCCATAAATTCTTAAATTCATCTTTTCTCTCTTATTCGGAATTTACATCTTAAATCCCGTCGTTAATAACTGAATATTTTTGGGCCTTACACAAGGGGATCAGACGATCCAAATAGTTCGGAAGCTAGGTTGGAGTTCGGACGCTCCGAAGAGATCGGACAATCTGATCGTGTTCAGATCAGATATATGGATTTGATTTGACAACACGCAGACATCAGACGATCCGAAGGTTGGGATCGGACGATCCTATCTCCTATCGACAACTTGCAGGACACATGTTCGGAGGGGGTTGATTAAGGGAGATCGGATGATCCGATCTCAAAGATCGGACCAACCGATCTATGCCTATATATAGGGGCCGAGATCAACCATTTCATTTGCTCATTACAACTTTACCTCTCTCAATTCTAGCTAGTTTTTAGGGCCTTTTAGAAGTTCTTCTCGATGGCCAAGGGGCGACAGAGCGCTGCCGAAGTTGTTGCGGAGTTGTGCCCAAGTTGTGGGGCTATCGCCATCAGTAGACTAACGACGGACGCATGTATACTACTAGACTAAGATTAGTTTAAGTGAGTATCTATTAGTCTAGTTAATTCTTTTAGTATATTTATAGTGATACAATGATTGTCTTCTTATAGGCTTTGACTATAGAGCTTGTATCGCAAGGTTGCTTACTTTGAGGTACAGACGTACTATTCAAGATATCCTGGTTGAGTATGCATTTTCTATGATTTTATGTTTTATGTGACATTTATTATATGTTCATTTATTATGTCACGGATATTATGCTGCATGTATTGACACGTTGAGCCTGTGTTTCATTGATACTATCAATAGAGGGGTCGCTCATCCCCATGTTATTTTTTTGGATGGATGCCATGGTTTTGGATCCGAATAGTCCACAGTTTTATGGTATGGGAGCCACCTCCTGATGCGACAACCCATCGTGCTACATACCATGGCGCCTTTGACTGATCAGTATTCTATCGAGGATAGGTTTCCGATACCATTCACTTGCATTAGAATTCATAGCACTTGTATACTCATGCTTTTATACTGAGCTTTTTATGCTTACGTCCTCGGTTTTTTTTTCTGGACACCCCATTCTATGGGACAGGGCTCAGGTTGGACGGACCCGGTGGTAGCGGTCGTTAGCCGGGTGGATTTGTACTGTACCATGTTTCAGATGTATTTGGGATTTTAGTTCTACCTTAGATGGGGTTGTATACAGTATTGTTATTATAGTATTCGTTTGGACCGGTTGTATTCTGTCGGTAAATTTTAGTTGTTTTAATTAAGTATCCACTAAACTTTTTGATTATCGCTTTTAAGTTGATTTGCATGCTTTAAGATTTGTTTAATTAGTGATTCCGGGTTGGGTCAATACATTTATTGGTATCAGTGCGCATGCATTGAATTTGGGACATAGGTAAACAATCTTGAGGTTTGATTATGTTGCTCTTTCTAGATGGCTGTACGTGGGGATGAGAGTCACGGGATTGTCAGTGGTCTTTGGGGTGACGACGAAGACAGAGAGCAACGTCGGAGGCATCATTGTCCTAGGGATGACATAAACAAATTCGACATTCAAAGATTTGTGCAAATGGCTCATAAGCCATTAGAGGGTGGTGAAAACCCAAAATTCGCAGAGAATTGTTTAGAAGGAATGGAGAACTGCTTTGAAGAGTATCGTTGCACTGAAGAGCAAAAGATGCAGGCTATCAAATTCCTTCTGACAGGGAGTGCTCGAAAGTTGTGGAAGTCTACCTCCGAACCCATCATAGCAAAGCGGGGCTCAGCTATATGGGAGGAGTTCTGTGCAGTGTTCCGATAGCTATACTTTCCTGCGGCACTCAGACAGGCTAAGAGGCAAGGTTATATGACGATTGACGAGTACCAGCAGAAGTTCTTTGAGTTGCTACCGTACTGCCCGTATGTTGCCAATATCTCGGAGGCCTAATATGATAAGTTCTTGGAAGGCCTTAACCCGAAGATCTATTTCCAGGTATCTGTTAGCGACGACCCGCCGTTGCATAAGGCTTTGGTAAACCATTTCCTTCAAGCCGAGAACGCTTTAGGGAGGAACAAAAACTTCTCTTCTTCTTTTAGACTAGGTAAGTCTTGGGGCCAAGGGCCCGGTCTTTTTTTCGAAACCTGGTACATCTACTTTTTTAGGATCAGGATTGGGATCTGGAGGTGGTGTGTTTCACTATGGAAAGAAGAAGAGACAATGTGAGAAGTGTGGGGGATGTCACCATATAGATAGATGTCATGAACCCGGTGGTGCTTGCTTCCGATGTGGCCAGATGGGTCACATGAAGAGGGATTGTCCACAAGTGGATGGAGGATCAACATCCGGCTTGGGTTCTTAGGCGTCAGCTCCGTAGAGGACAACATGACAATCAGTTGGGAGAAACAATCATAGGCCATGTGTTCCAAGACAAGTATTTGCCCTGAGACATGATCAGGTTCAGAAAGAGAATGAGGAAGTCATTGTAGGTACAATTAATTTGTGCGGAGTTCCTACTTTTGTTCTCATAGGTACTGGTGCATCGCATTCCTTGTTTCCGCATGATTCTCTAAGCGTCATAGATTGTCGTACATATCTCTAGACGTAGTACTGATAGTGTCTACTGCGACTGGCCATTCGGCTTTAACCAAGCGTCTAGTCTTTGGTTTTACTTTAGAGTTTGAAGACTCTGAGTTGTTAGCAAACTTATGATTCTAGCGATGAAGTACTTTGATTGTATTTTGGTTATAGACATTTTGACCTCTTATAGTGCTACCGTGGATTGTTACCAGAAGGTTGTGAAGTTCGTTCGGGTGAGGGCGATAGCTGGTTTTTCTATGGTGAGGGAGCGCGACTGAAACGTCCCTAACCTCTATTTTAAATTAATTAAATAAAAATACGGGTTTTCAAAAAAATTCGGCATGACCCATCTATAAATATTCAAACCCTCCTATCACAGACAACAATTTAAAATGCAAACAACAACACTAAATAACTAGACCGAGACCGGAGAAAAGATTCAACATTTCGAACATCAAAATATGATGCAACTACATATTTACATGCCCACAAATAATTCTATAAATTCTTACAATATCATTTATCCAATCAACAAAATGAAAGACTTAAAGTGCTAAAATAATCTCTTGCGGAAGACTGGCATGGTCAGAGGGATGTGCCGTGGCTGCATCGCAGTCCACTCGATAGTCTTGCCCCTCAGTCTCAATGAAATACTCCTCACCTAAAAACAATGAGTGTAGTGAGTCTAAAAGACTCAGCAAGAATATTTGGGGGGGGGGGGGGATACCGAGCACTACGTAAATACAAGCACACACAGATAAAAATAGCTTGATAATAAAATACTTTGTGCCCTTAATTTGAATAAAAAATGTACTTCTAAAATGAGAGAACATGAATATATCATATGAATGGCTAAGTCATTTATAATTAATGTAACTGCATAAACTGTACTGAAACGTAGTCATAAAAACTGTGAACTGTATATGTGAACTTAGATCCTTGATTGTGACTCTGTGATTCGGATCATGATCATAGCTATATGGTACAATGCCGCAAGGAGGTCGAGAAGAAACCCAACCCGATCATTCCTTATATTGGTAAGGGAGACCCGAATAGCTCTGGCCCCACACGAACACATGCTAAGGTAAGGAAACCCATAATGATTTGGTAAGGGAGGCCAAAACGTCTCCCAGCCCCACACATACACATGAATAAATGTAGTCACAACCATCTCACTTTGTTAAAAATATTTTCTTTCCTTCTTGAATATGGGACATAACATGCATATGAAAATATGACGTACATGTAAATGTTAAACAATAATCATGCATATGACTCACACATGGATGATCGGGATGGTGATTTAGGAGACAAAACCAAATGATGAGAAAACTAAACCATAGTTTAGCGCTTAAGACAATTCGAGCGGTTCGCCCGTAAAATATGACACTTGCTCGGTTCTAAGTCAAAAGGGATTCCGCTTGAAACCACGACTCCATGACACTTAGAACTAAGTTGGGAATTCAACCTCTTAATTTTATTCCCAAGAAATCATTTATAAAATTCACAATCCCAGACAACCCCTCTATGTATCCAAAATTCTGAACCTATCCAATCCGATGCCTAAAAATCGATAAAATATTAACCGAATCGATTTGCGCTTGAACCAAAATTTTCCCGACATCAAGGACAAGTTCCAGAAAAATTCTAATTTCAATCCTATTTTAAAAACTCAATTCCGGACAGCTCAAACACTAAAAGAAATCTGATCACATATTCTAGCCCATTCTTCCTCCTAAGCCTTGACCATTGGACTCCCTTTAACCCAGCCTATAAAACCAGACCAAGGCCACATTTTAGACTCACTCGAACCATTGAAACTAGCCCCTTCTTCAGCCTATCAGAGCTCGCACATTGACACCTAAGCTGCCCACAAAAACCGAAGCCAACGAGACCCAACTTCGATAGCCTTTCACCTCCAGTTTTACTAGCTAGATCCCAACACACGTAAGTGCTACCATGTGAACTAAATTTCACCCATGGTAGCCCCTAATCCACCATCCAAACCAACACAAATAAGATAATGAAATTTTCGAACCAACATGCTATAAAAGAATCTGAAATTTTCAAAATACAAGGCATAAATTCTTGAATAAAACGTAAACTGCCTAACCACCATTTCAAACACAATTTCAATCCAATCTTCATCAAGAAATCATAATATCACATTTTTCTCAAGCATAAATGAATGACAAATCACGGCAGAAAGAAAAAAAATAGGAAAAGGGATCGAACAGGGCACCAAGATTTTCAAAAAAGAAAATTTAAATGCTAACTCAATAATCTCAACACAATGCATAATATTCTACTTGATATGAGAAGGAATCCATATCCTTGCCTATACTTGAGAAGAAACAAAATGGGAAGCTCGAATGCCTGAAAACCGAGCTGAAGGAAGATGTAGGGCAGCTCGAACAGCTAGCCTAGGGTGGTGCTGCGACGACCTGGTGGCTGGCCGGAGGTGCTAGCGGCGGCCGGCGATGAGAAATGATTGGGAAGATGAAGATGCCGAGAGATTTGTGTGAGGGAATGAAGAAATCGATCGATTAGAGAAAAATGGAGAGAAAGGGAAATATCATGTAATGTGTGTGTTTAAGCATGAGTTGTGTGTGTAGATTGAAGGCTAGGATTTAATTTAAGTTTAAGGATTAGGTTGAGTGTGTATGTATAGGTGTATGTATAGGAAATGTGAGTGTATGCATTTTAGGAAAAAGTGCTACATACTTTTAATAAATGCTAGACCAACTTAGAAAGTAAGACTATGAATTAAAATGCACTAAATAAAATACAAGCTTGAAAATTCTAAGAATTAAACACTTTAAATATTCTGATGTCACGACAACGAGTAAAATATTTAAATATCAAATAAAGCGATTTAAAATAATTTAAACTAACTAGACAAACGTTTAAAAGCAATTTAAATAAATACAAAAGCGAAAATAAAAATCTTTAAAATAATTTGGGCAATTAAAAAGGATTTAAATAAATAAGCTAGACATTTAAAATAATTTAAAATAACTAACCGCTAAACTTTGGCTATTCTAAATAAATAAGTTGGGCACCCGAGAATATTTAAACGAGTAAGAAAAACAGTTAAAATCATTTAAAAGAATGAATTAAACAACTAAAATTATTTAAATATGCAAGCCTAAACATTTAAAATATTAAAACAGTTAAATTTCACAATAAAAGAATTTAGGCAAATAAACTTAAACAATTAAAAATATTAATTAAATAGTTAGTTCAATAAAAATTATTTGAATAAATAATAAAAATATTTTATTAACACATAATTCACATAAAGAATTTAAATCAATTAAAAATAAAAAATAATAATCTTATTATTTATTAAATTTATTGCATGTGATTTAGTAGATTGGATTTTAGGCGTCACAATTCCTTCCCCCCCATAAACGGAATTTCGTCCTCGAAATTCAAGACATACTAACTAGGTTCGAATACCATAGACTAGATCAACACTAAATTTTTCCAACTTTGCACCCACATGAGTTTGCCCAAATCAACTTTCGTTGCGCACTCTGATACTTACTGATATATATATATATATATATATATATATATATCATCAAGGGCCTAACTAACTCTTACTGCAAAATAAATTTGCAAACTCCTATTCATCCCCGTATGATTATAGCCTAAGAGAATTTTCTAATCACTGTTCCCATGTAAGTGTAAGAGTTTTCAATTTGCCACCTAAACTCCTAAAATATCTGATACCTGCCTTAGTTCGATAACCTTAAATCCTGGATCGCAACTACATTCAATAAATATCCGCCAAACCAATAAATAATTTATGTCGACCTTACTCATAACTTAAAGGCTTCCTAACAACGAAACTATGCTTAATGTCTATTTAACAGCTAAACTGAACTCATATAATATACAACTCGAGCTCTAAATAAATTCACAAGTTCACAACATACCTAGCAACTAACACTAAACTTTTCTAAATGGGATAGCTAAGGGACTATACAAATCTACCTCGTTAGACCTCAAAATAAAATATGAATCTGACCCATACTTCCACAACAAATCTCTACGGCATGCCCAAACGATAAAAAGAATTACCAATCTCCTCAATAATCACGTAAGGATCAACAACGAGTTAATTCTCTTATATTCCCAAATCGTAAATATTACGGAACATTGATAACTTCAAGAGCAACTTAATATCCAATTTGAAATTCTAAAGGTCTACGCCACTTATTAGCAATGATACGCTTAATGATCCTGGACTATGCCCGATCCCTTATTAATTAATGCATCTCACAATGCTTCTAAGGATAAATAAAAATTTCCTTAAGCAACAAATCTAGTTCGGTTAACCTTCAAGTGGAACCAACGACTTTCCTCAGCTTAGGATTGATCGACATATTTCCAAAAATAAATCTAATCCAATCCTTGATAAGAAAATATACCCATAAAATGTTCAGTTCCAAAATATTATCCGATAACATATAGAACCCGAATAGGAGATTAGACAGATCCCAAATATCCATTCACTAATTTATATGATCATCTCTAGTGTCTTTGATTCTACTGCAAGTTCAACTCTTAATTAAAATTTTCCAATAAATTTATCTATTCTTCTATCCCAGATGCAACGACTAAGAATTTCATATTTACACCTCAATTCAAATTATACCACGAGCTATTATCCACTTGTTGGATTAGATGGTCCCTAAGTACCAAACAAATCTTACATATCATCTGAAGACTTATCTCAAATCCCTAGTTCCTCTTGACAGCAAGTCTAAAAATCCATATATTCCCAAATTATTATACGTACATCCTGAATTCATGTTTCAAGAACTTAATATACAATTAGACACCTCGAAGAGGTTGTAACCTGATTGTAAAAGCTTTTTAATTGATCCTCCAGTACCTTAGCATTTCATCGATAAATAAATCTACAGCCTTTCCAGAAAAACTTACTAAATATTCTATTCGTCATTCTGTTCCTATAGTTGGTCATTAATCTTACCGGTTGACGTTCACAAAATATTAGATCGCAAATGTAAAGTACCCAAAAGTCTCTAAGAACAACTCTATTTTCTATCTCGTAACTGTTCACCCATTCAGCTTACCAAAAAAATCATCTTTTTACTCTTAACGATTTTATTTAAAATTGAAACACACATTCAATTAATTCACTAACCAGAAGTCTTCTCGCTAAAACTAGATATAACTAGTAGTCTTCATTCCTCGGATCACAACAATAACTTAGGATATTATCTAGTATTAGTACTAAATCCCGACGGTCTAAACACTTACTAAGCGGTTACGAGTCGATCCTCTACACAAGAATAGAAATGATAATTTGAAACTATGATCCACACAAATAATTCAACATGAAGGATCAGGAAAGAAAACAGACATACAAGTAATGCTGCTTAATATGAAATGAAATAATGCAAGCATTACAAACAAATGAGCTAAAAATAAAAATTTAGATAAGTGAAAACAACTCACTCATAATTCAATTCTAGGGGTGAATGAATAATAATGGAGGCTCCATGAATAATAAATATGAGCCAAAGAGATACAAACCTCGTGATCATTCATAAGGGTAATGAAACAATGCTTAAACAATCAAAGCACAATTAAGAGCAATCGGTGTGACTTCGGTCGAGAGAAGTCCACACAAGTAAATAATTAGGGGAAACAACGGTCCTAAGACATATTCAGATGTCAACCAAAACATGAGTAGATCACCAAAAAGGAAGACTGTTGGGATCTGTTCAGAGGGTATAGGGGGGGTGAATACACTCTGAAACTTATTTTCTTTCTTTTCAAAATGATCAAGTGAAGTTTAGTTCACTTAATCTGTTTTCTCAACTTCTAAAACGGTTTGAACAACTTAAATAGTGCGGAAATAGTTCAGAGGTTTTAGTGATGCAAAGGCAAGTTATAACACGATGTATGAGCAATATATAAGATAAATATGCAGTAAAGACTAAGAAACGATTTATGGAAGTTCGAAGGCTTAATCCTTCTACGTCTCCCCTTCTTCCACTTAGGAAGGAATTCACTAGAAGACTTTGGTTATTACAACGTCTTGCAATACACCCACTTCAGACTTAGGACTTATCCAATGCCTAATCCGAAACTCCTAGATTTACACAGATAAGATTCTCAGTTCTTATCAGACTGGTGGAAGCTTTCAGAGTAGCTTCAAGTCTCTTCAATAATGAATACAGTCCGGTTGAGCTTCTCAAACTGCAGAGCGGTCGAGAGGCTTGGAAACCCTAGGATGATCCTTGAAGATCAGATATGTCAACTGTAGGCGAGGGTTTATTTGAGCAGCAAGTGAATGATCTTGTAAGTGTGCCCAAGTATTGCTTCAGTATATCAGATGAGGACTTCTGATAGTATTCAAGTGATTGAGTTGATTGAGATTTTTCGTGTTGCTTGTCTTCTTGTCACTTCTTGAGCAATCTTCCCTTTATATAGGTCAATCATCAACGTCTTTATTTTGAACGTTCTGATGCTGCATTGAATGCACATTTAATGCTTCATAAATGCATTGATGATTCTGCATGAAGATCGTACACTTCTTTAAATGCAGACAACTTCCAGGGTCCAAAACTGGTATAAACGATCGAATGCTTTATCTGTAGCCATTCTGCGTTTTTGCCATTTTAGTGCAACCTGTTGTCTCGATGCAAGAGTCAAAAGATCTTCTGATACGCCGGTTTATCTCTCGATGCAAGAGTCAACAGATCTTGTAATGAACGTCTTGTCTCATGTATTTGTCTTGAGATATCTTGATAAGCAGTTGGCATTCTATCGGTAGATAGATTTATCCTCTGCTGGTTTTAATAACCAGTCAATAGGCTTGTGACTGCAACCGGTCGAGAAACAAAGGCGGTTGACAAGCTTCCGGTAGATAACTTGAAGGGTTTAGACGGTTGCGGTAGGAGTTATAGTAGATTCCTGAAATACAAAAGATTGGCAGCACATTCCTATACAATGAGTTGTTGTTTGTTATCACCAAAATGTCGGATTCAACAATTTCCCCCTTTTTGGTGATGACAAAACTTAAGTGCTCCGAAAACAATATGAAATCATTAAAATGAACTTCATTGAGAGAATGAATTTCATTAATTACAATAAGCATTCTTATTACACCTACTGAAGAAAAATAAAATGAGATACAGCTGCGATAAGTAAAGAAGAGACAAGTTGTTCATCTTTTGAACCAACTGGCTCCTCCTGACCTATCGCCTTCTCTTCTTCTTCTGTCGGCTTCTTCCTTTCTTCTGGATTCTTCTTCACGTCTTCTTGCCTCTGCTGCTCTTCGTTGCTCGTCTTCCCCCTTTTTGGCATCACCTTGGTTGAGTCGAAGGACGATCTCAGTGAGTTGAGTGCCAAGGCAGGCTTGCATAGTATCAATTTTTGCATCTAGTTGAGCAATTAGAGTAGCTTGCATAGTGTCCATCCGATCATTCAACTGCCTATGAAGGCGGTTTTTGGATCTGACAACTTGTTCGGAGACGGTAGAGAGTGTTTTGATTTGAGTGCGATGATGGGCAGTGATCTCTTTGGACAGATGAGCAAGGTCTCTAGACACGGTCTCAAAATGCCGAATCATCGTCTTGCGTGAATTGTCAACCCATGAGGATGTGTTTGTGATGTATTGTGAAAAGGATCGAACTGTTTGCAGGAGCTCATGAAGCCTATTCATCAATGTGTGATCCAGAGCTGCTGCCATGGGTTCAATATATGAGTCATCAGTCTGAAGCATTTGACTCTGTGTGTCATTCCTTGGTGAAGCCGGGCCAGACTCAAGATGATGTGATGCTGGTGATCTGGCTTGTGAGCTAGCTGATGTACCTTCCAATAGTGGTACAATTGGAGATGTAGGGGTCTCGACTGCAGCCAAGATGGTTGGTGGAGTAGCAGGATCAGCACTCGGTTCATCCATTAGGAGATCTTCCACAAACTTTTCAGTAGATGGAGACGGTTGAATTGCTGGGTCAGCATCAGTCACTGGCTATTCTGGTGGTGCAAGTGATACAATAGTGCTTGGTATCTCAGTTGGGGGCACTACTGCTTCACTGCTGCAAGGAGCCTCTGTCACAGAGGTGACAGGAATTTCTTGTTCAATCACTTCTAAAAAATCTTGTAGACGACTGGGAGAGGTGTGAGCGGTCGCCGCTGGAGATGAGTGAGCAGTCACAGATGCTTCCGGTTGAATTACTGCTGGGACTACGGTTGAGGCGGGGTCGACCGATGAAGATGCTGCCACAATCGATCCTAGAGCGGATGACTGAAACAGGTCAGCAGTGATGAGACCGGTCAGAATCCCATCTGAAAGAGTAATAGCAGAGACGTCTTCTTCACCCTGATCTTGGGTAAGAAAAGTCTTCATCATCACCTGTGCTTCCAGTCCATAAGCCTGTATACAAGCTGCTGAAGCTGTCGTCTTTACGTTGTTAAGAGCTTGGAAGTGCTGAAGTAGTTGAGTGATTTGACGTAGACTATTCTGTAGTCCAGTCAAAATCACAAAGTCATCGGTGGCGGTAGGACCCTTGGATTTGAAGTTCTTGACACGCTCAGTAATCAACAGAGATATCAGGCTTCCTCGAAGCTTCAAGTCGATGAGCTGTCTTCTTCCCAGAGCCTCCACGATGTCTTCAGTGTCAGCAAAAAGAAGCATCTTCTGCTCAATAACGTTCAGAGCTTTCCACTTAGGAAATATTTGAGCAAGCGTCAGGTGAGTACGGGAATGATGCCATCTTTCAAAGCGCTGTAGGTGACGCTTGACAGTGCGGAGAACATGAGAGATGATCAAGTTGAGCTCTACAGTAGCTGCTGGTTGAGCCTTAGGTGAGTAGATCATCACACCTTTCCCTTTGTCCTTGGGATCAGCGAGAGTGACCTTTGGAGTTGATGAGGCACCTTCCATGATTATCACACCCTTGGTAGGACGTGGAGCAGTAGTAGCAGTAGTGGTAGTAGTCTTGATCGTTGGCAGAATTGGTGTTGGAACGGTAGGAGCAAGTCCAGAAAGGGACTTTAACTTCTTGTGCTGCCTCTTCTTCTCGCCTTCAGGCGTGGATGGCACAGCTGCTTTGGAGACAGAAGGAGATGACTTGCTGAAGGCTTGAATCAGTGGAACGTTCTCACATGATTCTTCTTCAGAGTCAGACTCTATGATAAGTTGACGCTTGGCAGATTTCTTGGTATGGGCTGGTTTGGCCGCTACCGGGACTGTTGAAAGCGGTTGAGTGACAACAACAACACTTGTGGTTGAAGGCAGAGTGTCGACCGCAACCTCTTTCTTGTTCAGAAACTTGAAGATTGTAGACTTTTTGAGCCATTTGGTGGGATGCAGAGGCTCAGTCTTGGAGAAGTATACTCCAAGGACGCTCAAGGTGTGGCAAATTTGCAGAGCAAATCCCTCGGATTGCCCTTTTCCCCTGATCATTTCACATAAAGTAGTGAACAATATGTCTGACCAGTTGCTGTTGATTTTGGAGGCGATACAAGCCATGTATTGGAATTTCTCCATCGTCACCTTGTCGTACGATCCAGCCTTGGCAAGAAGATTCTTGGCCACGATGTTGGTCAATAGCCTGAATGGAGCTTTAAGAGATGTCTTCTGAGCCGGCAGTTTGATCGGAGCATCAGTGGTTGAGAATTCCTTCAACCAGTATGAGCAGTTACCATAGGGAAGATCCGCGCATTTTGTCAAACCCCTGGAGGGCAGATCAAATGTGCTGGCGAAGAACTTTTGATTGAAGGAGTAGGACTCTGTCCGGATCAAGCATTTGACAGTCCCATGCTCGATTTGAGCGGTTGCAAAGAACTCCTTCAAGACAGGCAGATCGCAGATGGCGCTGCTTCCCAAAAACTTCTTCAGTCCAGAGGCTTCAAGAATGGTGAAGACCTCAGTGATTCCTGCATTGTTTGCCTCAATAACGGAATCAAAGTTGATTGCAAGGCAAGTCTTCTGGATCGACATGATAGCTGTAGATAAGAACTCGAGCAGAGAGTAAGCAAAAGCTTGATAGTAATACGATAGAACTTTTAATGCAATATGAAAGCTTTAGCAACGGTGAAAGGTTGATATACGAGTGTAAAGAAGTATATATAGGAACCTATGGGCCATATGGTGATGTCATGAAAAGTATTTTTGAAATTCAAAAAGTTTTGAAGAGTATAATCACCGCGCCCAATCAATGTCATTTGGTTCAAAGCACAAAGCTGCTAGTACGGAGCCTGTCAGAGACTAGCTAAAGGCGGATGATATGACAACATTTATGGCAATGTAACAGCTAAGCTATTAAAGTCATACTAGCAATCATTCCCCCTAAAAGCATGCATACTAACTTAGATCTACTAAGCCAAGAATATTTCGAAAATATGAAAACTTAGCGTCCGGTAAAGGCTTGGTGAATATGTCTGCTGCTTGCTGATCGGTAGAGATGTATTCCAGCCTGATTTCCTTCTTTAAGACATGATCTCGGATAAAGTGATGCCTGACATCAATGTGCTTTGTCCTAGAGTGCATCACTGGATTGTGAGTGATGGCTATGGCACTTGTATTGTCACAGTAGATTGGAGTTTCACTCGACCGGATTCCATAATCATTAAGCTGCTGTTGAATCCAGAGTATTTGAGCACAACAGCTGCCAGCAGCAAGGTATTCTGCTTCGGCGGTCGAGGTAGCAATTGATGTCTGCTTCTTACTTGACCACGAAATTAGTCTATCTCCAAGGAATTGACATGTGCCACTTGTACTTTTGCGATCAATTCTACAACCTGCATAATCTGCATCTGAATAGCCAATAAGATTAAGATTTGAATCTTTGGGATACCAAAGACCCACATTAGTAGTTCCTTTAATATATTTAATTATTCGTTTGGCGGCAATGAAATGAGATTGCTTAGGTGCTGCTTGAAATCTAGCACATAAACAAACTGAATATATGATATCCGGTCGACTGGCAGTCAAATAAAGCAATGAGCCAATAAGGCCTCGATACATTGTTACCTCGACCGGGATTCCCCCTTCATCTTTATCAAGCTTGATTGATGCACTCATGGGGGTAGATACAGTTGAGCACTGTTCCATTCCAAACTTCTTTACCAATTCCTTGGCATACTTGGATTGATTGATAAATATTCCAGTTTCAAGTTGCTTCACTTGCAATCTAAGAAAGAAATTTAGCTCGCCCATCATGCTCATTTCAAATTTCTCATGCATCATCTTAGAGAACTTTGAGCACAACTTGGGGTTAGTTGACCCAAATATAATGTCATCAACATAAATTTGTACTAGTAACACATGATCACCTTTTACAAATTTAAACAAGGTCTTATCGACCGTTCCAATTTGGAAATCATGTTCCAGTAAAAATTTTAGTAATGTATCATACCATGCACGCGGTGCTTGTTTTAATCCATAGAGGGCTTTGTCAAGTTTATAGATATATTGAGGATGAGTAGGATTGACAAAACCTGGTGGTTGTTCAACGTACACCTCTTCTTGAAGTAGACCATTGAGGAATGCAGACTTGACATCCATTTGATAAACTTTAAAGTCCTTGAAAGCTGCATAGGCAAGAAATATGCGGATTGCTTCTAGTCTTGCAACTGGCGCGAAGGATTCCTCAAAGTCTATGCCTTCTTCTTGTGTGAATCCTTGTGCAACAAGCCGAGCTTTGTTACGCACAACAGTGCCATGTTCATCGAGCTTGTTACGAAACACCCATCTAGTTCCAATCACATTTTGATTTTCCGATCGAGGAACTAGATGCCAAACATTGTTGCGGGTGAATTGATTCAACTCTTCTTGCATAGCTTCAATCCAGCTGGCATCTGATAGAGCTTCATCTATTTTCTTGGGCTCTACCTGAGATATGAAAGCTGCATGCAAGAATTCATTAATCATTTGACCACGTGTTTTTCGAGGAGCAGAAGGGTCACCTATGACCAACCCAGGTGGATGATCTTTGTTCCACCTAAAATAATTCCCTAAAGGGTTGTCATCAATTGGTTGACGAACGTCCTCGTTTACTGGATCATCATTGGCAGGAGGATCGTTATCAACCGGTGGATCCTCTTCTGGCCTTGTTTGATCACACACGGTAGAGGGAACTGGATCATCCTTCTTTGGAGGATATGGATCACTGTCACTCTCTTCCTGTAGATTTGTGTTTTCCAGTCTATGACTCAGATCATTTATGCTCCCTTGAGTTTGTTCTGTACAAATAGTAGATTCATCAAAAACAACATGAATGGTTTCCTCGACCGTTAGTGATCTTTGATTGAACACTCGATAAGCTCTGCTAACAGCTGAGTAACCAATAAAAGTTCCTTCGTCTGCTTTGGCATCGAAGGCTGTCAAATGATTTTTGCCATTGTTGTGGATAAAGAATTTGCACCCAAAAATTTTGAAGTATGAAATATCAGGTTTTGTGCCATTCCAGATCTCATATGGAGTTTTGTTAAATCGTTTATTAATCATAGATCTGTTTTGAGTATAGCAAGCTGTGTTAACTGCTTCTGCCCAAAGCCTTTGAGAAACATTTGAATCAGCAATCATAGTTCTGGCTGCTTCTTTTAAAGTACGGTTCCTTCTTTCAGCCACCCCATTTTGCTGTGGGGATCTAGCAGCTGACAACTCATGCTTGATTCCCTGATCATCTAGATAAGTCATAAGAGTGGTGTTTAAAAATTCAGTCCCTCTATCACTCCTGATTCTATCTATCACAGTAGATTGTTCATTTTGCAAGCGTTTAAAAAGCTTAATCAGGTGAGGTGCAGTTTGATCTTTTGAAGAGAGAAAGATGACCCAAGTAAATCGAGAAAAGTCATCTATAACAACAAGAGCATATCTCATTCCCCCTATGCTTCTTACTGGTATAGGACCAAATAGGTCCATGTGAAGTAAATCTAAGCATTTGGAAGAAGACATACACCCTTTATTTTTAAAGGTTGCTCTCACCTGCTTTCCTAGTTGACAAGCAGGACAAACTTTGTCTTTTATAAAATCTCCTTCAGGCAGACCAGAAACCAAATCATGCTTCCTCAAGTTAGAGATGGACTTAATTTAGATGATTTAACCGCTTATGCCACAACCAATGTTTATCATGATGAGCAGTAAGACAAGTAGGTGAAGAAATATGTGAGCAAGACCAGTTTATCTTGTAGGTGTTTAGGTCTCTTACACCGGTCATAAGAGTCTCACCTTTGTCATTTTTGATGATGCAAGTGTGTTTGTGAAACTCGACCGAATGATCATTGTCACATAGTTGACTAATACTTATCAAATTATAGCACAGTTTGTCAACAAGCAACACATCTTTAATAATGATGTTACCATGGATAATCTTACCCTTACCCATGGTTTTACTTTTGGAGTTGTCTCCAAAGCTGATCTTTGGTCCTTTGCACAGCACAACTTCTGTTAGAAGTTCTGGATTCCCTGTCATGTGCCGTGAGCAACCACTATCTAAGTACCAGGTAGTGTCCTTGATAGAAGTGGTCTTCTCGCCCGTTTGGACTTTTAGTACCTGCAAAAAGTGAAGAACTTTTGGTACCCATATCTAGTAGGGTCCAGGTCGGATTAGCCCTTTCGGGACCCACACCTGGAACACCCTTACAGGTTTGCCCGTGTGTGTGTCCAGAAATTTGTGCGGTCGATAAGCAGTAAATGTGTGTGCTTGTGAGGTTGCTGTGTGCTGCTTGCCTTTTTGATCTTTATCAGTTAGCCTGTACCTCTTTTGAACTGGCCTGCAATTAAAGTACTGGTAAGGCTTCTCCTTTGACCATCTTCTCTTAGAGTAGTTAGACTCATTCCATGGCCTTTTGAAATTAGATTGGTTTCCCTTTCTTCTTTCATTAGGTTTTGGTTTAATCCAAGTTCCTCTTTGATTAGAGATCTGGGGATCCACATATCCCAGCCCTCTATGCTTAGAGCTTCGTTCGTTAGATACTTTCTGATTTTTGTCAAAGCTGCACTTTTCATGTTCATATATCGTGCTGGACCTGACAAATCTTATTTTGTTAAGATTGCCTTTGTCCAGGCTTGACTGAATACAAGATTCCATAGACTGTTCATTTGTTCCAAACCCTAGACCGGTTTTGTCATGTGCCGGTCTTTGGATTTCTTGAATCTTGTCAATGGTTACAGAAGATTTATTCCAAGCCTTAATTGTTTCAAGTAGTTTTTTGTTCTCAGTCAAGGTTGCTTGGAACACTCTTTTCAAGGTGTCATTCTCAGTAGCCAGCAGACTTAGCTTGACCTTAAGACCATCAAGCTCTTTTCGCTGCATGCAACTTGATTCGCTTGACTTATCTTTTAGGTCAGCTCTTTCTGCCTTTACCTCCTCGAATTCCTTGGATAATGCTTTGTATTCATTAGCCATTTCGTGTAAAGCAGTAACTAGATCACTGTGAGTAAATTCAGGTGAACCAAAGTCAAATACCTCCTCAGCTTCTTCTTCGATGTCAGCCATAAGGCATTCCACCTTTTCATCATCGCTGTCATCTGAAGAGCTTCCGGTATTGGGGTTGTCAGAGTCAGACTCAGCCCACTTGCTTTTGCTTTCGTCTGCTACTAGAACCCTTTGGTCTCTTCCTTTTCTAAATGTCCTCTTGTCCTCCTTGCGCCTTCTTCTTTCGAAGAATTGCTTCTGATCATTGCTCTTAGGCTTGGTGCAATCTGCAATGAAGTGGCCTGGCTTGCCACAGTTAAAACAAGTAGGACCATCATCTGTATGGTCCGATTTATGATAATTTTTAAATTTAGAATTGTTTTTACGCATAAATCTACAAAATTTCTTGACAAAGAGTGTCATGGCTTCATTGCTGATTTGCTCAGCTGATCTCTTTGGAGCTTCCTCGACCGGTGGACGCATCACCGTTGAGGTTAAGGCCTTGGTTGGTTGAGAGGTAGATGGTTCATCTTCTGTCCTCATGTTGAGCTCGAACTCGTAGGCTTTGAGATCTGCAAAGAGATCATGCAGTTCAACCTTGCTTAAGTCTTTTGACTCCCTCATGGCCACTGTCTTGATCTCCCATTCTTTGGGCAAAGCTCTCATAACCTTCACAGCAATTTCACGGTTAGTATAAGTTTTTCCTAAAGCAATAAGATCACAAATGATACTACTGAACCGTTCATCAAATTCAGCCATGGTTTCCCCTGGATTCATTTTGGCATTGTCATATTTTTGAATGGCCATGGTGAGCTTGTTTTCCTTGGTCTGGTCATTTCCTTCACACAGCTGAGTGAGCTTCTCCCAAATCTCCTTTGCTGTGGAGCATGACTTGATTTTGCTGAACATGTTCTTGTCCAGTGTTTTGTATAGGATGTCCCGGGCCACATTGTCAAGATTGGCCTTCTTTTTGTCCTCAGTAGTCCACTCAGCTCTTGGTTTCTCAATCATTTGTCCTGCACCAACGGTTAGAGCTGGGTTGACCTTCATGATTTTGATAGGACCGTCTGTTATGACATATAGCATGTCATTGTCCTGTGCTGCAAGATGTGCCTGCATGCGAATTTTCCAGTCATCATAATCTTCTTTAGAAAACATAGGAATTTTGTTGAAAGAAGTCATGATTTTAAAACATTAGATCAGCAGTTGAGAAAGGAACCCGCTCTGATACCACTTGTTGGGATCAGTTCATAGGGTAGAGGGGGGGGGGTGAATACACTCTGAAACTTATTTTCTTTCTTTTCAAAATTATCAAGTGAAGTTTAGTTCACTTAATCTGTTTTCTCAACTTCTAAAACGGTTTGAACAACTTAAATAGTGCGGAAATAGTTCAGAGGTTTTAGTGATGCAAAGGCAAGTTATAACACGATGTATGAGTAATATATAAGATAAATATGCAGTAAAGACTAAGACACGATTTATGGAAGTTCGAAGGCTTAATCCTTCTACGTCTCCCCTTCTTCCACTTAGGAAGGAATTCACTAGAAGACTTTGGTTATTACAATGTCTTGCAATACACCCACTTCAGACTTAGGACTTATCCAATGCCTAATCCGAAACTCCTAGATTTACACAGATAAGATTCTCAGTTCTTATCAGACTGGTGGAAGCTTTCAGAGTAGCTTCAAGTCTCTTCAATAATGAATACAGTCCGGTTGAGCTTCTCAAACTGCAGAGCGGTCGAGAGGCTTGGAAACCCTAGGATGATCCTTGAAGATCAGATATGTAAACTGTAGGCGAGGGTTTATTTGAGCAGCAAGTGAATGATCTTGTAAGTGTGCTCAAGTATTGCTTCAGTATATCAGATGAGGACTTCTGATAGTATTCAAGTGATTGAGTTGATTGAGATTTTTCGTGTTGCTTGTCTTCTTTTCACTTCTTGAGCAATCTTCCCTTTATATAGGTCAATCATCAACGTCTTTATTTTGAACGTTCTGATGCTGCATTGAATGCACATTTAATGCTTCATAAATGCATTGATGATTCTGCATGAAGATCGTACACTTCTTTAAATGCAGACAACTTCCAGGGTCCAAAACTGGTATAAACGGTCGAATGCTTTATCTGTAGCCATTCTGCGTTTTTGCCATTTTAGTGCAACCTGTTGTCTCGATGCAAGAGTCAAAAGATCTTCTGATACGCCGGTTTATCTCTCGATGCAAGAGTCAACAGATCTTGTAATGAACGTCTTGTATCAAGTATTTGTCTTGAGATATCTTGATAAGCAGTTGGCATTCTACCGGTAGATAGATTTATCCTCTGCTGGTTTGAATAACCAGTCGATAGGCTTGTGACTGCAACCGGTCGAGAAACAAAGGCGGTTGACAAGCTTCCGGTAGATAACTTGAAGGGTTTAGACGGTTGCGGTAGGAGTTGTAGTAGATTCCTGAAATACAAAAGATTGGCAGCACATTCCTATACAATGAGTTGTTGTTTGTTATCACCAAAATGTCGGATTCAACAAAGACAAAGTGGATCTTACTCACATCAACATGTGGCTCTAGAACCGAAGAAAAATTTCAAAAAGTGCGAAATATAAACAATATTTTATTAAGAAGTTCAATCAATGCCAAAGTAGCTGAATACAACGTTGACTGATGTCATACGAATTCATGAATGAACAATAGATGTGCAAAGAAATTTTGGATACTAAAAAGTATATGCTGCAACGGATTTGAGCACAAAAGAAGAAAAGGAAGTAACGATCGGAATAATAGTTCACATAATTGAAAGGCTCATAGTAACCAATTCCCTATTATCCAAAAATCATATTTGCCCAAAAAAAAAAACAAAAGAAAACTCAAACTATCCATAATAATATAGAACAAAGTACGTATCCCACGTCTTCGCACAAGATTGATTCATAAACTTAACTGACAAAATATGCATCTATTAATTCCTAAGCAAACTATTCACTTAGTTTTATCCGACTAAATTTCATCCATAAGAGAATAAATTACCACAAAGACACGACGACTAATATCTCCTAATGCACAAGTTTAATATTTTCCATCAAGCTCCTACAATCTCAAAAAATTATTAACACTACCTAATAACTTCAAACAACATCCACGTACTATCCAAAATTGGAAGGAATATTAGTACACCAACTCCGTTTAACATGGAATCGCATGCTACAAAAATAAACAGTCAAATAATACACTTTAAATTATAAAAGAAGTTTTAAACAAAAATAAACTCTAAACTACACACTTAAGTAAATTAAACATCTAGTTTTGAAAATATTTTAAAAATAAGGTGACATCAAAACATTTAAAGTAATAAATCAATTACGACTACCATATAAAATTCATTAAAACTTACAGACTTTGAGGCGAGACTTCTCGAGTTTCTTGCAACCGGCAGTAGGCACAACCCAAACCAGAACCATGCTCTGATACCAACTGAAACGTCCCTGACCTCTATTTTAAATTAATTAAATAAAAATACGGGTTTTCGAAAAATTTCGGCATGACCCATCTATAAATATTCAAACCCCTATCACAGACAGCAATTTAAAATGCAAACAACAACACTAAATAACTAGACTGAGACCGTTGAAAAGATTCGTCATTTTAAACATCAAAATATGATGCAACTACATATTTACATGCCCACAAATAATTCTATAAATTCTTACAAAATTATTTATCCAATCAACAAAATGAAAGGCTTAAATTGCTAAAATAATCTCTTGCAGAAGACTGGCATGGTCAGAGGGATGTGTCGTGCCTGCATCGCAGTCCACTCGATAGACTTGCCCCTCGGTCTCAATAAAATACTCCTCACCTGAAAACATTGAATGTAGTGAGTCTAAAAGACTCAACAAGAATATGGGGGGGGGGGGAGGGGGGAGGATAACGAGTACTACGTAAATACAAGCACACGCAGATAAAAATATCTTGATAATAAAATAATTTGTGCATTTAATTTGAATAAAAAATGTACTTCTAAAATGAGAGTACATGAATATATCATATGCATGGCTAAGTCATTTATAATTAATGTAACTGCATAAACTGTACTGAAACGAAGTCAAAAAAACTGTGAACTATAACTGTGAACTTAGATCCTTGATTGTGACTCTGTGATTTCGATCATGATCATGACTATAGTGCACAATGCCGCAAGGAGGTCGAGATGAAACCCAACCGGATCTTGCCCTATATTGGTAAGGGAGACCAGAATAGCTCTGGCCCCACACGAACACATGCTAAGGTAAGGAAACCCATAATGATTTGGTAAGGGAGGCCAAAACTGAAAGAGTGGGTGCCCAGTGAGCCAACTTGTGGCTATGGGCTTTGATGACTCTTTGTACAAACGATCTTTTGTTTAATGTAATTTACACTTTTATTAATGGCAATGACTTTATCTTTCTTCATATTGTTATATTGTGATATACTATTGTTGTTTTGATAAAGACCTTAAATATACTATAGTGTATGTAAGATGTGGTAGAACATGGGGATGTCTATCATGAAATACATCTTATAGTCACTGTATATTCTAAACTGTTCCTAGTCGATTAAGCCGTCCGATAATAAGGATAAGGATCGCTCGAGTTTGAGACTAGCTTTGCGATGCGGAGTACCACGTTTCATTGGTAGGGAACATGGAGATGTTCGAAGCATGCAAATGGATATTCATAGGATGAATAATCGAACTACCCTATCCGGACTTTCCAAGTGGTTATCACTTATCGAGTGGATAAAGTCCACGGTTTTGGTTGTATACCATTAGTCCTTACTACTTGAAACATCATGGAGACTCTATATGCTAGTACTGTGCTTTGACTCGTTTACCGACTCTATGGGGGTCATCAGGTGTCGAGATTGGGTACAGTTACAACACATATAGGAGTCGATGCATTGTTGTCAAGGATTCACCACATACTTGCGAGTGTGGATATCCTATGCGATCTGAGGAGATATTAGTGTGACGAATCTCTGGCCAGAGTACTTGATGTGATTTAAGAAATGGTTTCTTAGTAGCACATGCGATGTCACTAATTTGATCTTCAAGATGTATTGCATAGTTATCGAATCTTGAGCGACTCTCGATATACCAATGGTTGTTGATTCGATCGGGATATATGGATGAAGGGACCGTACTGTACGCTAACCAAAATCTACTGGTTCTTGTAGGCACTATCAGTGATACCTAGGGAATCATGGGGCGATGTTGCTAGGCGATTTACCATGATTCGTTGGGCAAGTCGGAAATCGTTGTTCCGAGTCACAAGGAGTTGTGAGCCCACGGCTAGCTGTATCCCTGAACCATTGAGGGTCACACAGTGTAATGGAGTTTTAATCCCCGTTGAGATAGTTAAATTTAAAGAGTTAAATTTAATGAATAAAGAAGTTGGACTTCTTAAATAAGATTAAGGGAGTAGGATTTCCTAAAATGACATAGGGATGTACATTTTTGGAAACCACTGAATTCGGATTCAGGAAAATTTATCTTGACTTTAAAATGTGCAGAAATGGTTTCTGTGCACATTGGTAAAATCGGTTTATCAATTGGAGTCACGATGAATTTTATATTAATTTCTGAACATGCGGGCTTTGCTTGTCGGGCCTCAACTTATGACTAATGGGCCCTAAGGTGTTAGTGGCCTGCATTATAAATAAGTTATTGCAGTACAGAAATTACACACAACAGGTCATAATTTTGAGAGAAAAATTTCGAAACCCTAGCCTCTCTCTCAAATATTTCGGCCGAACACCCTCCCTCTCTCTGTCTGAGAAATTCCGGTCTGTGATTTTGAATTGCAGTCTGGAATAGCGAATCAAATTCGTTTATTCTCTTCGCAGAAAACTTCTGATAGATTTTCTAGTGCAATCTATCAGAGGGATTAAACCTCCATTCGTGGACCTGATTGAAGGAGTTCATCAGTTCCTGGGAGAGACAACAAAAGCAGAGAAATCTGTTGGAGTCCAATAATCTCGCTTCGAGATTGAAGGTAAAATTTAATAATTGTTATTTAATTTTACACACACTTATAATTTAATCGTTAAACGGTTGATACCCACACTATGGAATTGTTCCATAATAAAATTTTAAACTTCCGCTGCACCGGGTATCAATCGTGATTGATCTGAACGCCAGTTTTCCAACAACAAAAACGTCTCCCAGCCCCACACATACACATGAATAAATGTAGTCACAACCATCTCACTTCATTCAAAATATTTTCTTTCCTTCTTGAATATGGGACTTAGCATGCATATGAAAATATGACGTACATGTAAATGTTAAAAAACAATCATGAATATGACTCACACATGGATGATCGGGATGGTGATTTAGGAGACAAACCAAAGGATGAGAAAACTAAACCATAGTTTAGCGCTTAAGACAATTCGAGCGGTTCGCCCGTAAAATATGGTACTTGCTTGGTTCTTAGTCAAAAGGGATTCTGCTTGAAACCACGACTCCATGACACTTAGAACTAAGTTGGAAATTCAACCTCTTAATTTTATTCCAAAGAAATCATTTATAAAATTCACAATCCCGGACAGCCCCTCTATATATCCAAAATTCTGCACCTATCCAATCCGATGCCTAAACTCGACCAAATCTTAACCGAATCGATTTCCTCTTTAACCGAAATTTTCCCGACGTCTAGGACAAGTTCCAGACCCGAGTCCTTATCCAAATTCTGATTTCAATCATGTTTTAAAAACTCAATTCCAGATAGCTCAAACACTAAAAGAAATCTGCTCACATATTCTAGCCCATTCTTCCTCCTAAGCCTTGACCATTGGACACCCTTTAACCAAGCCTATAAAACCAGACCAAGGCCACATTTTAGACTCACTCGAACCATTGAAACCAGCCTCTTCTTCAGCCTATCACAGCTCGCACATTGACACCTAAGCTGCCCCCAAAAACCGAAGCCAACGAGACCCAACTTCGATAGCCTTTCACCTCCAGTTTTGCTAGCTAGATCCCAATACACCTAAGTGCTACCATGTGAACTATATTTCACTCATGGTAGCCCCTAATCCACCATCCAAACCAACACAAATAAGATCATGAAATTTTTGAACCAACATGCTATAAAAGAATCTGAAATTTTCGAAATACAAGGCATAAATTCTTGAATAAAACGTAAACTGCCTAAAACCATTTCAAACTCAATTTCAATCCAATCTTCATCAAGAAATCATATATCACATTTTTCTCAAGCATAAATGAATGACAAATCATGGAAGAAAGAAAAAAAACAGGAAAAGGGATCGAACAGGGCATCAAGATTTTCAAAAAAGAAAATTTAAATGCTAACTCAATAATCTCAACACAATGCATAATATTCTACTTGATATGAGAAGGAATCCATTTCCTTTCCTAGACTTGAGAAGAAACGAAATGGGAAGCTCGAATGGCTGGAAACCGAGCTGAAGGAAGATGCAGGGAAGCTCGAACAGCTAGCCTAGGGTGGTGCTGCGACGGTCTGGTGGCTGGCCGGAGGTGCTAGCGGCGGTCGGCGACGGGAAATGATAGGGAAGATGAAGATGCCGAGGGATTTGTGTGAGTGAATAAAGAAATCGATCGATTAGAGAAAAATGGAGAGAAAGGGAAATTTCATGTAATGTGTGTGTTTAGGCGTGAGTTGTGTGTGTAGATTGAAGGCTAGGGTTTAATTTATGTTTAAGGATAAGGTTGAGTGTGTATGTATAGGTGTATCTATAGGAAATGTGAGTGTATGCATTTTAGGAAAAAGTGCTACACACTTTTAAGAAATGTTAGACCAACTTAACAAGCAAGACTATGAATTAAAATTCACTAAATAAAACACAAGCTTGAAAATTCTAAGAATTAAACACTTTAAATATTCTGATGTCACGACAATGAGTAAAATATTTAAATATCAATTAAAGCGATTTAAAATAATTTAAACTAACTAGACAAACGCTTAAAAGCAATTTAAATAAATACACAAGAGAAAATAAAAATTTTTAAAATTATTTGGGCAATTAAAAAGGATTTAAATAAATATTCTAGACATTTAAAATAATTTAAAATAACTAACCGCTAAACTTTGGCTATTCTAAATAAATAAGTTGGGCACTCGAGAATATTTAAACGAGTAAGCTAAACAGTTAAAATCATTTAAAAGAATAAATTAAACAATTCAAATCATTTAAATATGCAAGCATAAACCTTTAAAATATTAAAACAATTAAATTTCACAATAAAAGCATTTAGGCAAATAAACTTAAAGAATTAAAAATATTAATTAAATAGTTAGTACAATAAAAAATATTTGAATAAATAATAAAAATATTTTATTAACACATAATTAACATAAAGAATTTAAATCAACTAAACATAAAAAATAATAATCCTAATATTTATTAAATTTAATGCATGTGATTTAGTAGATTGGATTTTAGGCGTCACAACGACCCCTCATGCCTCTAGTTTCTGCTCTGCGGGCTTGTCAGGCTTTAGAGGAGGGTGGGGAAGACTTTCTTATCTATGCGATTGATACATCCACAGCAAGGAGGACACTATAGAAGTTACCAGTGGTTTGTGAGTACCCAGATATTTTTTCGGATGAGATTCCAGAGTTTCCTCCTGTTAGAGAAGTAGAGTTTGAGATTGAACTTGTGCCAGTGATGACACTTATTTCTTGTATGCCTTATCGTTTAGCACCAGCAGAGATGTGGGAGTTGCAGCAGAAGCTGCAGGATTTGTTGGATAAAGGTTATATCCGACCGAGCATTTCACCTTGGGGAGCGCAAGTTCTTTTCATGAAGAAAAAATATTGTTCTATGCGTCTTTGTATTAATTACAGACAGTTGAACCGAGATACAGTTAAAAATAAGTATCCTTTTCCACTGATTGATGATTTGTTCGACCAACTTCAAGGTACCTCTTTGTATTCCAAGATTGATCTGAAGTCAGTTTATCATCAATTACGTCTTCGAGATATGGATATCTCGAAGAAAGCATTTCGTACCCGATATGATCACTGAGTTTTTAGTGATTCATTTTGGGTTTACGAATTCTCCTGCAGTGTTTATGGATTTGATGAACTGGGTATTCAGCGATTATCTGGACAATTTTGTTGTAGTTTTCATTGATGACATTTTGGTTTACTCACGCAGTGTTATGAACATGCGCAGCACTTGAGGATTATACTGCAGATTCACCGTGAGAAGCAGTTATATGTAAAGTTTAGAAAGTGTGAGTTTTGGATTGATCTAATGATATTAATTGGTCATGTTATCTCTCGAGAAGGGGTATCAGTTGACCCGAGTAAGGCTGATGCTATTCGGAATTGGTCACGTCCGACTGCAGCTTTAGAGATTCGTATCTTTCTGGGTTTGGCAGGCTATTATCAGCGATTCATCGAAAATTTCTCATGAATTGCTAGAACACTGACACAACTGACCAGGAAAAATGTTCCTTTTGTCTAATCAAACGAGTGTGAGCAGAGATTTGACAAGTTGAGGAGTCGATAGACTACTGAACCTGTTCTGGCCTTATCGTATAGACCCAGAGGTTATGTGGTGTACACAGATGCATCCCTTCAAGGTTTGGGCTGTGTGTTGACACATAATAAGCATGTGATTGTCTATGCTTCTAGATAGTTGAAAATCCACGAAGAGAATTACCCAGTGCACGATCTAGATCTTGCAGCGACCGTTTTTTCACTAAATATTTGGCGTCATTATCTGTATGGCGAGAGGTTCGAGATCTTTTCAAACCACAAGAGTTTGAAATACTTGTTTACTCAGGAAGAGTTAAACATGCGCCAGCGTCGATGAATTGATCTTCTCAAGGATTATGATTGTGAGATTAAGTACCATCCCGATACTTCAAATATAGTGGCAGACGCACTGAGTCGTAAAGTAAGTATTAGTGCTCTCTGCACTAGTGCAAGAGCTGGTACAATTTAGGAGTGTTGTTCTTCAGACTTTATGTTCCGACATAAGAAAGGACGTCAGGGGATCCGATTGTCTTTGTTATGGCTGAGTCATATTTGTTTGCTCGTATCCGAGAAGTGCAGTTTTTGGATCCTAAGACGCAGACGTTATCGAAACTTGCTCAGGGAGACAATACCTCTGGTTTCCACTTTCAGACAGACGGTTTGTTATGTTTGTCCAATAGAGTTGTGGTACATGAAGATTCGACCTTGCGAGATGAGTTTTTTTCTCAACCTCATCGTTGTAGATTTGCAGTCCACCCAAGCAGTGTTAAGATGTATAAAGATCTATGTACCTGACCGGCTAAATCGGTGTGATATAAATCTACTGGAAAGCGTACCAGGTCAAGTATTAGTAAAGTGGACAGAGAGTCCAAGTATCGATCCCACAGAGACTGCAGTCAATTCTCAAGAATTAATTATTTTACTTAATCTAGACAAAATCAAACAGAGCAATTTGATTTAAATAAAAATAAGAATAAAAAAAAACTGCTTAAGAAATAAGAATTAAAATAACTGAATATAAAAATAATTAAAACGAGACAACCAAGACACACGTAGGTACCGAATAAATCATGTAACATGTAGTCGATTCAGGACTCAGATTTAATCTTAAATCACGGGAATTCTCCTATCTTGTTCAAAGGACTATTTCTAGAACAATCAAACATATTCAAATATTGATGAACTAATCTTTCGTAATTCTAATCAAATTTGAATGCATTAAATATTTGTGAAAATTTAGTTTACACCCAAACCGCACATTGAAACCGAATTATATTTCTAGTCGGTTTTACAATATGTTGATTATCAAAGTGATCGAAATCAATCCCTCCTCTGTCGATTGGAACCAATTAACATGCGAGCAAACAGTTGATCAGACTATCCACAAGACAAATATAAATCTAACAATCAATAAAATAAAATCAAATCTGGAAAATCCAAAAAAAACATACAAGTTTTCTGCATAAATTTATTCGGCCCAATCACGCCGTCTTGGTTGAAAAATAACTACTCAATAATTGAAACTAGAATTAAACAAAAATAAAATAAAAAGAAATAACAGAAGAAAGAAATAGCGAAGAAATCTTCTCTGCTCCCAGCCGCCGCCTTGCGTCTGCGTTATGTGTTGGAACCCCTTTCTCACGTCTGAATAAGTCCCTTAAATAAGATTTTAAAAAGCCCATGAAAAATAGCCCGTAAAATAAGATTTTTTAATTTCAAAAATTCTGATTTTTTCTGATTTCCGACATCTCGCTCAAGCGAGCACAACCTCTCGCTCGAGCGAGAGACTCTCTGTTCCGAGGATTTCTGCTCCCGTCTCGCTCGCTCGAGCGAGCATGTTTCTGCCCAAAAAACTCAAGCACAGACTTCCTTGCGCCATTCCTTAGCGCGTTAGCACTCTTTCTAGTGCCAAACTCCTTCTTCTAAGCGCGTTAGCACTCTTCCTAGCGCCAAACTCAAGTGCAATCGCGCTACAACACTCACCATCAGCGCAACTTTCAACCTGCTCCAAGCGACAAATTTGAAAAATTCATATCTTGAGTTCTAGCCGTCAGATTGACTTAAAATTTGGACAGCAGCTTCAAAACATCTTGAACTTTATTCTGAACAGTGGAGATCGGATTTGGATTTTTCTAAAATTAAATATGATTTTTCGACCAAAGCTGATCCGTAATTAACTTTTAAAAATTCATTTTCCTACAAAATTAACCGGGAGAGTGAAATACACACACATGAACTAAAACACATAAAAAACATAAAAATAATATGAATGCACACAAAATTAACATAAAAATATCTCGAACTAATGCACACAAAATGCACTTATCAACACCCCCATACTTAAACCTTGCTCGCCCTCGAGCAAGACATGCAAAAACAAAATGCAAACAAAAACATAAGTAAGGACAAGTCATGAATGTGTACAGCCTCCGAGAAGTTCAATCACAAAACTAAAAACACAGTACATTTTTGGTTTAACGTGAACGTGCGTGTGTGAAATGTCATTCCAGTTTCATACAACTTAGACCGAATTTGTCTCAAATCTGCTTAGCGACCTATGACAAATCAGTGCAAGTTTCACTTTTCAAGTGTCCATTCCTTCCAGACCCCTAGACATACCCACCTCTCTTGAGATAATGAATTACACACCTCCGGATTTTGCACCCGGTATTGCTTTAGCCCCAATAATTACCCGCTGACTTAGCTATAACTGGCTAGGATACAAAAAATCATTCTATTTTTTCTTTCTAATCCCCTTGTCTATAGCCCGGATGAAGCATCAATCCCATTTAATCCGCATACTTAGCCTTAAATTTAATTTTTTTTATAGGATTTTAATCCTTTCAAGGCCCGGATGGAATTGAATAAATTTTTTTTTTCTAGGTGCGCCCAAGATCATAAGTGTAAACTAGAGCCTCATCAAAGTTCATAGAAAACAATCAAGATCCACAAAACACCTATTGCCGTGCAATGGTCAAACAGACAGAAACTTCATCAAATCTTTCGCTACAATTAACTGGTCTAACATTAGTGCTTAAAAATATTCACGGTTCAACCTACAGTTTCTCATGTCCAGTTAAGAGAAAAATTTTTCAAAAAACCATTTTTTTTTCAAATAAACTTCATCATCATTGACTATTATGACTCATCCTACTCATTAAAATGCAAACAACAACAAACACAAACTGTACGCAAACAAATACGATACATGACAGATGCAACACAAACATAACAAACAATGCAATATACTAGTATACCCCCCCATACTTATCCAAAGCATTGCCCTCAATGCTTCAGAACAATGAACCGAATGCATAACAAACACACAAATGCAAAGACGAACAAAAACACAATGAGAACAAAAATAACACTCCCCTGGTTTTCGATTCATCATCTTCCTTCTTGACAGTATCAGCTGGGACAACATCAACAGACTGTGTATATCGGCAGGCTCGACAAACTGGCATGGGAAAGAAACAAAAATCAAATAAAAACAAAAACAAAAACAAAAACAAAAAACCAAAAATAAAATAAAAAGCAAAAATAAATAACACTGGGTTGCCTCCCAGTTAGCGCTAAGTTTATAGTCTACAGCCCGACTATGCAGAAGCAACCATCAAAGAGCGGCTGCCGCCCATAGTCAGAATCATACGACTCTACATATGGGTTTTGATTTTCTTTGCCCTCAAGGTTGGCATGATATATGCAGTTGAGGCTTGTCGGTCCAACAACACTTGGTCTGAAATTTTTCTTTTGGAAGGAGACTCCAAATCTTGGCTGAAGCTCATAGAGGATGGAATACTGTGGAGTTGGCATTAATGGCAAGAAAGGATATTTTAACGGTGTACATGGAATGACCATTGATGAGGTCAAATATGTCTTCTTGGATGTATCCTCCTCCACTGTCATGTGTGGCTCTTCTTCACACGAAGATTCCTCAATAATTTTTTCTTCTTGCTCTGACTCTGTTACTTCACTCTCTTGGAAAATCTCAAAATTTGGTTCTCTAAGAAGCGCAATCTGTTCATCCAAAAGACTTCAAGACTTGATACGGATTTCTAAGAATTGATTTGTCTCTGTCTGTTGCCGCAAAAGATTCTCTAACCGAGCCACATAATCTTCAGAACACCCTACACACTCTTTTTGACTCTCCGATGGTTGGTTTGCAAAATTTTTAGAGTTGATATCTGGAGGATATTTGTGACTCCAACCTTGCAATGAAGGATCACAATGACAATGGTAGTCGAAATCTGCCATATCATTTAACAAGTGCATCGCACTGTCTTCATCTCTTCTAAACAATTGACTGCCAGTGGCCAAAGCTCAAGAATCTACCCAACTTCTTGTAATCTCATCCAAACCACCATAAAAAAATTTAGTGAGGGTGTAAGTCAAAAACTGATGGCATTGAAATTTGTTCGCCAAATCATTGAATCTCCCCCCCGCAGCATAGAAAGGCTCCAAGTATTGATGCCCAAATCTTGTGAACACCTGTCGATGGTCCATCTCCAATTACCTCACAAGAAAAAGAGAAAAAAAATTAAAATTTAAAATTAATCAAAGGAACGAAAAAATAGGAAAAAAAAAATGCTAGTCTCAAGCAAATAATCTATCCTAATATTAACTAAACAATCCCCGGCAACGGCGCCAAAAACTTGACCGGCTAAATCGGTGTGATATAAATCTACTGACAAGCGTACCAGGTCAAGTAATAGTAAAGTGGACAGAAACTCCAAGTATCGATCCCACAGGGACTGCAGTCAATTCTCAAAAATTAATTATTTTACTTAATCTAGACAAAATCAAACAGAGCAATTTGATTTAAATAAAAATAAGAATAAAAAAAAACTGCTTAAGAAATAAGAATTAAAATAAATGAATATAAAAATAATTAAAACGAGACAACCAAGACACACGTAGGTACCGAACAAATCATGTAACATGTAATCGATTCAAGACTCAGATTTAATCTTAAATTACGGGAATTCTCCTATCTTGTTCAAAGGACTATTTCTAGAATAATCAAACCTATTCAAATATTGATGAACTAATCTTTCGTAATTCTAATCAAATTTGAATGCATTAAATATTTGTAAAAATTAGTTTACACCCAAACCGCACATTGAAATCGAATTATATTTCTAGTCGGTTTTACAATATGTTGATTATCAAAGTGATCGAAATCAATCCCTCCTCTGTCGACTTGGAGCCGATTAACATGCGAGCAAACAGTTGATCAGACTATCCACAAGACAAATATAAATCTAACAATCAATGAAATAAAATCAAGTCTGAAAAATCACAAACAAACATACAAGTTTTCTACATAAATTTGTTCGGCCCAATCACGCCGTCTTGGTTGAAAAATAACTACTCAATAATTGAAACTAGAATTAAACAAAAATAAAATAAAAAGAAAAAGAAAGAACAAAAGAAAGAAATAGCAAAGAAATCTTCTCTGCTCCCAGCCGCCGCCTTGCGTCTGCGTTATGCGTGTTGGAACCCCTTTCTCACTTCTGAATAAGTCCCTTAAATAAGATTTTAAAAAGCCCATGAAAAATAGCCCGTAAAATAAGAATTTTTAATTTCCAAAATTCTGATTTTTTCTAATTTCCAAAAATAGTGATCTCTCTTTATTCACTATCTCATCTTACTTACACTATAGTATATTCAAGGTCTTTATCAAAACAACAATAGTACATCACAATATATCAATATGAAGAAAGACAAAGAAAATGCCATTAATGAATGTAAATTATATTAAACAAAGATTGTTTATACATAGAGTCATAAAAGCCTTTAGCCACAAGTTGGCTAACCGGGCACCCACTCTTTCAAGGGCTTAGGTTGGACGGACCCGGTGGTAGCGATCGTTGAGCTAAAGCAGGGTGGATTTGTATTGTACCAGGTTTCTGATGTATTTGGGATTTAGTTCTACCTTTTATGGGTTGTATAACTCTTTTGGTTATTATAGTATTCTTTTGGACCGGTTGTATTCTGCCAGTATATTTTAGTTTTTTTAATTATGTTTCCGCTGAACTTTTTGATTTTCGCTTTTAAGTTGATTTTCATGCTTTAAGTTTTGGTTAATTAGTGATTCCAGGTTGGGTCATTACATTTATTGGTATCAGATCATGCATTGAATTTGGGTTCTAGATAAAAAATCTTGAGGTTTGATTCAGTTACTTTAACAGATGGTTGGACGCGGAGATTAGAGTCACGAGAGCGTAGGTGATTGTTGGGGAGATGACGAGGAGCGAGAGCCACCACGGAGACACCATCGCCACAGAGATGATAGACACAAATTTGATCTGCGCAGGTTTGTGAAAATGGCTCCTAAGAAATTGGAGGGAGGTGAGACTCCAGAGGTCGCTGAGAATTGGCTATAAGGGATGAAGAACTTCTTCGATGTGTACCATTGTACCAATGAGCAGAAGATGCAAGCTTTCAAATTCTTTCTACAGGGAAACACTCGTAAATGGTGGAGATCTAATTTCGCATCTTTTATATCCGAGCAAAGTTCAGCTACGTGGGAGAAATTCCATGCAGCATTCCGAGAGCTGTACTTCCCCGCAGCACTCCGTCAGGAATAGACAAATAAGCTGATGAATTTAAAGCAAGGCAGCATGTCTATCTACGAGTACCAACATAAGTTCTTTGAGCTTCTACCATACTGCCCTTACGTTGCCAACAGCTCTGAATCCAATTATGATATGTTTTTGCAAGGCCTTAACCCATAGATCTATGCACAAGTAGCTATCAATGACAATCCGACGTCTTATGAAGTGTTGGTGAACCGTTTTTTCCAGACATAGAAAACTTTCAAGAAGAACCAGAACTTCTCTTCTTCTTCCTTTCGACCAGGTAACTCTTTGGGGCCTAAAGTCCAGTCTTTCAAGAAACCTGGTGTGTTGTAAGGCCCGAGATTATTTGATTTAAATCCGAGATTATTTAATTTAATCCAAAAATATTTAATTTGAGAATTTTTAGAGTTTAGATTTAAATTCTAATATTTTAAAATTATTTAGGATTGAAATTGAATTTAATTCAGGGCCGAGGACCGAATTGCAAATATTGAAGAGTTGAGAGACTAAATTGTAATTTGGCTTGAATATATCTACTTTGGAATTGATTAGTCAGCATATTCACGTGTACTTTGCATATTTCTTCAGAAATTCCAGAGCAAACACCAAAACCTCATTTTCTTCTTGGATTTGAGTTTTCAAACATTAGTATCTTTTGATCCAATTGTCCGAATTTAATTCCGAGCATAGTTCTAGAATCCTTGCGACGAGAGCTTCGTTTGACGTAAGTATTATGATATTTCTAGCATGTTCTAAAGTTAAGAATTGAAAGGAATCAGAATTCGTTAATATATGCATGTTCTTGAGCTCTTATGTCACTAGTAGAATTTTGGCCTATTACTTCGGATATTAACTGAAGTAATAAGCAGATAATTACCAAAGTAGATGCACATGAAGTAAAATGATATTTTTTACTTCTCATTAAAACCGAAGTAATAGACCTATAAATACCGAAGTATTTGTTAGATACAAGAAATTCAAAATTGGACCACTACCGAAGTAGAAGCACATGTATTACTTCATCAATTTCATAAAATAGCAAAGTAATTGATGCTCTATTACTTCATATATTATACAATTATCGAAGTAAAATAGATTTATGACTTCACAATTTTTGAACTATGGTGAAGTAAAAGATGTCATTTTACTTTGGCAAAATTGCAATTACCCAAGTAATTGCTACGAATGACTTCACTAATTGTTAAATATGACGAAGTAAATGTTTTCTTTTACTTCGCCACAAATTATATTTTTCGAAGTATTTTTGTTATATTACTTCATCATTTTATCTATATTATACAAGTAATAGTCAACAACAATACCACAATATCTAAAACTAAAAATGATTAATTAGAATCAGATTCATACAAAAAACGACGAATATCCACAAATCCATGAGTAGAACCCAAAAATGTACAAAACCAAAAATGTGTACAGAAATATATCCTATAAAGAAGTCGTCCTATATCTCACTGTTCTCCCTTCATAATCCCTCCTTCCTTTGCAGTATCAGGAGCATGCTTCAACTCTGGGATATTAGGTAGTGGTCTTGGATATTACTGATCGGCTAAATAGGTATGATTAAAAATTAACTGGAAAGAGTACCAGATCAAATTATAATATAATGGACAAATGTCCAGATGTCGAACCCACAGGGACTGTACAATTATGACTACCAAAATATATTTATTTCTACTTAATCTAGACTAATCAAAAAGAGTTAATTCAGATTTTGAAATAATAAATAAAAATTTCAATTAAAATAAAATTAATTAAAATGCAGCTGGAAAATTTAGATTTAACTCAAATTTGGGGAAAGTTTGATCAAGGACTCACGTAGGTACCAGACAATTCATGTACAAGCAGTCGATATAAGACATCAGACTTAATCTTAATTCACGGGAATTTTTCTAATTTGTTCAAAAGACTATTTCTAGAACAATCAAACCTATTCAAATTTGACGGATTAATCTTTCGTAATTCTAATCAAATTTGAATGCATTAATAACTGTGAAAATTCAGTTTACACCCAAACCGCATAATGAAACCGAATTCTATTTCTAGTCAGTTTTACATTATGTTGAATATCGAAGTGATCAAAATCGAAACCTCCTCTGTCGAATTGGAATCAATGAACATGAAAGCAAATATCTGGCTAGGAAATTTGCAAGACAAATATAAATTTGATAATCAATAAAATCAAATAAAGTCTGAAAATCTCAAATAAACAAATCAAGTTTTCTACATAAATTGTCTAGCCCAATAACGTGGCCTTGATCGAAAAAGAAAAACTAATCAATAAATAAATTCATGATTTAAACAAGGTTTTTAATCATGAAAAATCAAAAGAAAATAAGAAAATAAGAAGAATTCTTCTCCCAAGCAGTAGCCGCCTCCCACGTTCTCTGCGTCTGAAATTCTGGAACTTTGGAACCCTTTCTCCCGTCTCAATAAGTCCCTTAAATATGAGTGTAAAAAGCCCATAAAAAATAGTCCGTAAAATAAGACTTTTTAATTTTCGAAATTCTGATTTTTTCTGATTCCCGACGTCTCACTCGAGCGAGCAACTCTCTGCTCCGAAGAATTTTTGCTCCCATATTTTTCGCTCGAGCGAGCACAAACTCTCGCTCAAGCGAGACATGTTCTGTCTCAAAAAACAACTCACGCACAGACTTGCGCGATAGCGCTTAGTTTCTTGCTTGTTAGCGCTAGTTTCAGCGCTGTTCCCATCTTCTTAAGCGTGATAGCGCTGGCTCAAGCGCTGAACACCATGCTTGATTGCTCATCATCTTGCACTGAACACAAGCACATTTGCTCATTTTCCTTTTAAATCCAGCGCAACATCCATGACATGTTCTTCATCAATTTTATGCATCGACACAGCTGCATCAATCTTCTCCATCATGCTTTGCTCAATCACTCATGCACAGCAACTTTGCTGCTACACAACATAGATGCCCATCTTCTTTGTCCTTCTAACGCAGCTAAAAATTCTTCATCTAAACTTCACAGCACATGGTCACCTTCATTCATGCTTAACTACACCGCTGGCATCTTCCAAATCTTCTAAGTTGACGCATCATCCAAGCACAACAACCC
This sequence comes from Henckelia pumila, assembly GCF_033568475.1. Taxonomy (NCBI): domain Eukaryota; kingdom Viridiplantae; phylum Streptophyta; class Magnoliopsida; order Lamiales; family Gesneriaceae; genus Henckelia; species Henckelia pumila. Next base: position 215,851,141 of record NC_133123.1, read on the forward strand.
TAAATCTATTCTTTGTGCTTTTTCCTACAAATAAACCAAGGAGAGTGAAATACACACGCATGCATAAAATACTAAATAAAATACACAAATACACAATGAATGAATGCAAAATAAGCATAAAAATACCACAAAAATATGCATACACAATGTACTTATCATCACCCCCATACTTAACTCTTGCTTGCTCTCGAGCAAGACATGCAAAAACAATATGCACACAAAACATAAGTAAGGACGATTCATGAGAGTGCACAGCCTCAGAGAAGTTCAATCACAAAAATAAAATCACCAAAGCTCTCAAATTTCATAATACACCTTCGGTTTAACGTGAACGTGTGTGTGTGAACTGTCATTCCAGTTTCATACAACTTAGACCAAATTCGTTTCAAAACTGCTTAGCGACCTATGACAAATCAGTGCAAGTTTCACTTTTCAAGTGTCCATTCCTTCCAACGACTCTAGACACAACCCACCTCCCTTGAGATAATGAATTACACACCTTCGGATTTTGCACCCGGTATTGCTTTAGCTCCAATAATTACCCGCTGACTTAGCTATAACTGGCTAGGATACAAAAAATCTGTCTCTTTTTTTTTTAATCCCCTCGTCTATAGCCCGGATGGAGCATTAACCTCATTTTATCCGCAAACTTAGCTATGGAGCAATAATTAGGATTTCAATCATTGTTCAAGCCCGGATGGATTTGTAAATTTTTTTTTCTAGGTGCGCCCAAGATCATAAGTGTAAACTAGAGCCTCTTCAAAATTCATAGAACACAATCAAGATCCACAAACCACCTATTGTCGTAAAATAATCAAACAGACAAAAACTTCATCAAATCTTTCGTTACACTCCACTAGTCTAACACAAGTGCTTATAAATATTCACGGTTCAACCTACAGTTTCTCATGTCCAGTCAAGAGCAAATTTTTTCAAAAATCCACTTTTTTTTTTTCAAATAAACTTCATCATCATAGGCTATCATGACTCATCCTACTCATAACAATGCAAACAACAACAAACACAAACTGTATGCAAACAAATACGAAACACGACAGATGCAAAACAAACACAACCAATAATAATGCAATAACTAGTCTACCCCCCATACTTATCCAAAGAATTATCCTCAATGCTTCAGACAGATTAACAAAATGCAAGAGACACACAAATGCAGGACAAACAAAAACACAATGGAAACAAAAATAACACTCCCCTGGTTTTCGATGCATCCTCTTCCTTCTTGACAGTATCCTTTGGGACGGTATCAGCAGTCTAGACATATTAGCAGGCATGACAAGCTGGCATGGGAAAGAAACAGAAATCAAAAATAAAAATAAAGATAAAAACCAAAAACAAAATAAAAAACAAAAGCAAAAACACTGGGTTTCCTCCCAGTCAGCGCTAAATTTATAGTCTATAGCCCGACTATACTCCTCTCTTGAGTGGAAAAATTCAAGGTGGTTTATCCACCGTCTGTGAAAAACTCAGGTCAGTCCTGCACTTGCATGCCACATCATTAAAGAAATTGTGCAAGGGACTAATTCCTCCAGAGAGCTGTACCTGAAAACATTCATCATCATAATCATGAACCTCATCAATCACAAAAATAGCAGAGCAAGATTTTAAAGTTGGGCTCTCAGTAGTCGACTTAGGCATATTAAACACCACTTGCTTATTATTCAGTCTTAACACTAACTCCCCTTCTCAACATCAACTAAAGGCCTACTAGCAGCAAGAAAAGGACGCCCTAAAATCAGCGGAACCTCACAATCCTCATCCATGTCAAGAATAACAAAATCTACAGGATATATAAAGTGTTCTATCTTGACAAGGATATTCTCTACTACTCCTCTCGGGTATTTAATAGATCCATCAGCAAATTTAAGAAAGATAGCAGCAGGTTCAATATTTTTTACACCTAATTGTCGAGCAATAGAATAAGACATTAAATTTATGCTCGAACCTAGATCACACAAAACATTTTCAAAAGATAGACTTCCAATTTGATAGGGTATAGAAAAACTCCTTGGATCTTGCAGTTTTTGTGGAAATTTATCTTTCAGCACCGTTGAGCATTCCTCATTCTTTGTAAACTGCGTCAGATCATTCAATTTCTTCTTGTTCCTCAGTAAATCCTTTAAAAATCTTGCATAATTTGGCATTTGAGCTAATGCATCTTTCTTACCTGCCTTGGAGGAATTTTCAACATGCATATCCTCTTTGATTTCTGATTGTTTCGAACCCTCCTTCATCTTTTCCTCTTCCCTCTGTTGTTCCTCAGACTGTGCTCAAGTAATGACCATGATAGCATTCACGCCTTTGGGATTTGGTTCAGTGTTGCTAGGCAACGCTCCAGTAGGACGAGTAGAGAGATGGGTTTCTATCTGAGCCATCTGAGTCTCCAGCTTCTGAAGTATAGCTTCTTGATTTTGTAGCCGAGCTTCTGTACCAGCCACATACTTCATCATTATTTCCTCAAAACTCGGCTTTTTCTCCTCTTGTTTGGGCTGCCAGTTCTGATTATAATTGTTGTAGGATTTGTACGGCTGTCGTCCATGATTTCCTGCAAAATTAGCTGCATCAACTTCAAACAACTGCTGCTCTTTTTGCAGATTCTCTTGTGCATGATTTACTGGCGCTGCTTTCATAAGCGCTACTTGATGTGTTAGAGCGTCAATCTTAGCATTCATGGACATTAAAGCATCGACCTCTAGAACTCCAGCCTTCTTCTTTCTTTTCACATTCGGCCATCCAATGTTACTCTCTGCCATGTTGCCAATGATCTCCCAGGCTTCAGCTGGCGTCTTCCTGAACAAACATCCATTAGCCGCAGCATCCAGCATAGATCAAATCGACTAATTGGCTCCATTGTAGAACGTCTGAGTCAGCTGGCTTTGAGATAAATTATGCTGAGGACACATCCTCAACATCTTCTTGAATCTGGTCCATTCCGCATGTAAAGATTCACCCTCCTTCTGTTTGAATGAAATAATATCTAAAAATAATTTCTCCATCTTCGTAGGAGGGAAATACTTGTTCAAAAAAGTTTGAACAAGTTGGTTCCATGTAGTGATGGAACCCGCATGCAGATCATCTAATCACTCCGTAGCTTCGCCTTGTAGAGAAAATGGGAATAACCGCAGTCGCACTGCATCAGATGTTACCCCTTTAACCTTGAACATGTCGCAGATCGACAGAAAATGCTCCAGATGAGCGTAGTGGTCTTCCACAGATGTGCCCCCAAATCTTGCTTGCAGTTGGATCAGCTGAATAGTAGAGGGCTTCAGCTCAAAATTGTTCGCCTCAACAGCAGGGCGAACGATGCTAGATCCATAGCCTTCAGTTAGCGGACAGATTAAATCAAGAACAGTACGGTTTTCTGCCATCTCTCCTAGCACCTAAAAGTTACAAAGAAAAGAGTGGAATTCAGAATTTAATAAAATAAATTAAAGTAAAGTCTAATCTCAAGAGAAACAAGAATTCTGATATCACAATAGTCCCGGGCAACGGCGCCAATAACTTGACCAGCTAAATCGGTATGACTAAAAACCAATTGGCAAGCGTACCAGGTCAAATTATAATATAGTGGACAAATGTCCAGATGTCGAACCCACAGGGACTGTATAATTATGACTACCAAAATATATTTATTTCTACTTAATCTAGACTAATCAAAAAGAGTGAATTCAGATTTTAAACTAATAAATAAAAATTGCAATTAAAATAAAATTAATTAAAATGCAGCTGGAAAATTTAGATTTAACTCAAATTTGGGAAAAGTTCGATCAAGGACTAACGTAGGTACCAGACAATTCATGTAACAAGCAGTCGATCTAAGACATCAGACTTAATCTTAATTCATCGGAATTTTCCTAATTTGTTCAAAGGACTATTTCTAGAACAATCAAACCTATTCAAATTTGACGGATTAATCTTTCGTAATTCTATTCAAATTTGAATGCATGAATAACTGTGAAAATTCAGTTTACACCCAAACCGCATAATGAAACCGAATTCTATTTCTAGTCAGTTTTACACTATGTTGAATATCGAAGTGATCAAAATCGAAACTTAATCTGTCGAATTGGAATCAATTAACATGCAAGAAAATAACTGGCTAGGAAATTCACAAGACAAATATAAATTCGATAATCAATAAAATCAAATCAAGTTTGAAAATCTCAAATAAACAAATCAAGTATTATACATAAATTGTCTGGCACAATCACGTGGCCTTGATCGAAAAAGAAAAACTACTCTATAAATAAATTCATGATTTAAACAAGGTTTTTAATCATGAAAAATCAAAAGAAAATAATAAAATAAGAAGAATTCTTCTCCCAAGCAGTAGCCGCCTCCCACGTTCTCTGCGTCTGAAATTCTGGAACTCTGAAACCTTTCTCCCGTCTCAATAAGTCCCTTAAATATGAGTTTAAAAATCCCATGAAAAATAGCCCGTAAAATAAGACTTTTTAATTTCCGAAATTCTGATTTTTTCTGATTTCCGACGTCTCGCTCGAGCGAGCAACTCTCTGCTCCGAAGAATTTTTGCTCCCGCATTTCTCGCTCGAGCGAGAACAAACTCTCGCTCAAGCGAGACATGTTCTATCTTGAAAAACAACTCACACACAGACTTGCGCGATAGCGCTTACTTTCTTGCTTGTTAGCGCTGGTTTCAGCGCTGTTCCCATCTTCTTAAGCGCGATAGCGCTGGCTCAAGCGCTGAACACCATGCTTGTTTGCGCAATCTTGCGCTGAACACAAGCGCATTTGCTTACTTTCCTTTTAACTCCAGCGTAGCAGCCATGACATGTTCTTCATCAATCTTATGCATCAACACAGCTGCATCAATCTTCTCCATCATGCTTTGCTCAATCATTCATGCACAGCAGCTTTGCTGCTACACAACATAGATGCGCAGCTTCTTTGTCCTTCTAACGCAGCTAAAATTTCTTCATCTAAACTTCATAGCACATGGTCAGCTTCATTCATGCTTAACTGCACCGCTAGCATCTTCCAAATCTTCTAAGTTGACGCATCATCCAAGCACAACAGCCCTAAACCGATTTTTTGTTCTTTTTCCTACAAATAAACCGAGAGTGAAATGCACATGCGCATAAAATAATAAATAAAATACACAAAGACACAATGAATGAATGCAAAATAAGCATAAAAATATCACAAAAATATGCATACAAAATGTACTTATCAATTACCCTGGACTTTCACTGGATCAAAATCCATTATAACTAAAAATATAAGCAATAAAGTAGATAAATTAGCTTGAGACAGAAACAACCAACCTTGTCCATGGTGTGGGTTCATTACCAAAACGAACAAATAGATATTGAAATACCTTAAATCTGATTTGGATTTCATATGCACATATTTCATCTAATAATCATATTGTCATAACATGGAACACCCATATACAATAAGGTAAACAAGTTAAACATAGGAGCCTGACCTTCTAATTAGTATAGAGTAGCATGCCATCAGTTGTGTGGTCAAGCTAATAAAAATGCATCCTCATAATCTGAATGGAAAAGGTAAGTAGAAAATAAACAATATGTTTTTGGGAATATCTACAAACATAAAAGACGGTAAAGAACTCCATAATCTTGCGTAGTTTTCCGTGAATTCCACTGCTCTCTTGAAACAACAATCAAACTGGTAAACATGGCAAAGCAGCATAAAGAAAATATCATGATCCTGTATGAGTCATTGAGAGTGATTACTAGAAACCTGAGATTTGTCTCGTGGGTTGCATATAATATATATATATATATATATATATATATATATATAGTTGGAACTTGGAAGCTTGAAAATGCCATTTTTTTGGAAGCAACTAACTAGCTAGCTTCCAAAAAGTAAAATAAAATAGAATCAATTCTCATTCCATATCCTCACATATATTTTTATTTTACATGAAAAATGTCGAATTTGACCAAAAAACTAATCATGCAATTTTCTTCTATTTTTTCTTGTATGGATGTCATAAATTTTTGTACATTTAGGCACCATTTGATTTGAGTGATAGGATAAGTAATCCATCGATAAGTAATATAATGTAAATTAAAAATAAATAAGCAAAAATACTTAATACATTATTTGATTTGATGGATAGATTATAATTTATTTGATTTAATTGATGTAAAATTATTAATTAATAAATAGATGAATAATATGACGAAAATAAGGCAAAATTAATTGGGATACATTATACATAGATTAATAATACATCAAACCAAACAATGCCTTAATATTCAAGAATCATGAATATATATATATATATATATAGACACACACACTCACATGAATACATACATATATATGTATGTATACAAAACATTGCTTACGAGCTAGCCAACTAGAAGAAGAAAATTCGTGAAGGTGCATTTATGTTTGAAATAATGATTATGGTTAAGATTGAATAAATGATTTCCTAAAATGGGTGGAGACCAAGAAAAAAAAAACAACTTAATGGATTTTGAATTTAAAAAGTAAATGTAGTTCTAGTGAAGGTTGCAGAGTGCACTCACCTCTGAGCATCAGGAATGAACATATTTGTGCTTGGTTGCAATGATGATAGTGTTAATGGTGGTGGAGCAGCTATGGGAACACACACTTTATCAGAAGAAATGATTCGATCTAGGCTTTTAGGGTTAGTGGGAACAGATCAGTTGATGAAAAGAGCACAAACAAAGGGAATATATATAATGGGAAGTGGGATTGATTGATCTAAATGGGGCCTCTTTTGTGAGGAAAAAAAATGATCCGAATTTAGTTACATGTTCCTCTTTCAGTGCTCTTCGCTGTTCTATACATCTATAACAACAATGCGAAGCAACCCAAGAAAATCATAAGCTTGTGATTCAATGAATAAATAGTACTTTGAAGTGATGAAAAGGCTCTAAAAAATTACCTGTAAGTGAATCTTGACATGAGCTAGAGTCAGATCTTTAACATTCATCAACTCGGGTGCCGATTTTGGTATTGCTCGTGTAAATATTTATAGAGATCAAATTAACAAATCGAAATCAACTGAAAAAGTTACACTTTAATAAGTTAATTCCTAATAATTAATATATATATGATTTGTAAAATTTTCTTGAAAATGTTTCATTCAAGTGTTTGGGCAGCATATATATATATATATATATATATATACACACACACACTTTTATTGCCACCAAGAAGCTCGAATGCGTGAACAAGGAGCTCTAACGCTTTTTTTTTTTTACTGATCCCATTCACCATTCTTGAACTCCTTTTGAACTCCAGGCTCCCATATATATGTGGCTGATAATTATAATGCTGAAAATTCCTTGGATTAATCTGCACAGGAATGGGATTCAACAACCCTGCCATGTTTTCAAACCCTAAACTTAAAGTGGGCGCAATCTGAAGATGGCTAAAACCTTCTCCGCAGTGAAGAAACTATTCTCATGGATCAGATCGCTTCCATTGCTACTAGTGGAGGATTCCTTGAACTGGTCGGTATTCGGTACAGTTTACCCATTCTTTAGCAAGATCGAGTCCTCAAGCCTACGGCAGTAAACAGTGGATTTGCGACGGCCATAGATAAAGTCAAAAAATCTGAGTAAGTTCATAAATCTCTCTCAAACTCAAATCCAAGCAACATATATACAACCATAAAACACCAAAATCGATAGGAAAACGGCCAAAAAACGCAAAAAAATTCAACAATTGAAATGAAAAATCGATAATTTTCTTATGGAATGGGTATCGAGAGATAGCTTGTGATGAGATCTTGCCAAATATGTAGTCAACCAAAAATTTACGTCAAAGAGGTGGAGGTGGAAGGCTGAAGATTCAAATCGTCGTGCTTGGGCTGAAGAAAAGGGGATCGACAATTTTTTTTTTCTTTAACGAGTGAAAGAGAAATTAAAATTTAAGTTACCCTTCAGCAATTATATTTTTAAATTTCATTTTTAACTTTTTAATTCATCAAAATTAATATGCCGAAATAAAATATTACTAAAAATAATTAGTGAAGCCCGTTTTTTTTAAATTCTAAAGTAAAAAATAAGTTTTTACTTCGCCAATATTATTATCGAAGTTTATTGTTTCATATCACTTCGTAAATAATAACTGCCGAAGTAGTAGGTGATGAAGTAAAAAGGAAAAATTCTACTAGTGTATATCTTGTATATTTGAAACCGGAATGGCGAACGAATGTCGTTTGCATTTGATATGATGTTCAGCATGTATGTCGAGATTTATAACTGCTGAGGTGCTGGTTTATGATGTTAATATGCTGATATATGTGGTGTATGATTGTTGGCTTGAAGTCGGTATTGTTTTTGTTATTGATTTTCAGTCGTTACGCCGCTGATTCACGAATTTGATCGAGTTTGAATATTGTTTGATTGAGCTGAGTTTGATATGATGTCTTGCTGATATATCTTGTTTTGAACACTTCATTTCAGCATTTGATAAGGGTTGACGATGTGAGATTGACGCTCTTGAACCGACGAAGAATTTAACCTAGGTTTGAAGTTGTTTGATTGTGGAGAGCGAATGATGATTGAGTTGGGAATTTGGTTAGAGTTTGATATATGTGTTCTTATTGTTGTGTTTCAGAATTGAAGCCGCAAGAACCAACAAAACGAAAAGGTATAAGAAAACATCGAGAGTTAGGAATTTAATACTCAAGAATGATGCTTCTTGAGTTATTCCGCAAAAACCACATACTTGTATATTGTTTGTATTTATATTATTGATGTTGTCGATCCATTTCAGGTAGTGGATCTTTATTTGATGTGATATTATATGAGATATGAATTGATTCTTATGCCAAGGTCAGATGGACCTTATTTTTGAGTCTGATGAGACGAATATAGATGGATATCCATGTCAAGATCGTATGCGAATCTTGATGGCAAAGAGTGTGATAGAAATCAATTCTTTATATTTACTTGAGAAGTTGATGAACACTTGTGTAGTTTCATGTTTTTTTTACACATGTTTAGATTTTGTTCTATGTATATATACATGTTTTGGGACTGGAATATGATGGATTGGAGTGGTTGAAAGGATCAATTTTAGCTGCTGAAAAACAGAGCAAGGAACATCAATACATCTCCAAAATCCTGCAACGAAGAACGAAAAATTCTCGGGATTGTCACGGCTATGTCTTGATGATAAAACCTCTTTGTACTAAAGTACTTTAAGGGGTTTGTTCAATTGCAAAGCTTTTTCAATCTCACTATTTTGGGTCATACATATATTTTTCTTGGCCTCTTTCCTCTCATTTGTTTTCTCTCTTTTTTTCTCTCCAAGGTCATCTCACTCTTTTGTACAATTTTTTTTTGGCCTCTACTTTTTTTTTCCTTATTTTTTTATTTTTCATGGTCATCTCACTTTTTTGTTCACTCTTTCTTTCGTCCATATCACTCACTTTAATAAATTTAAATTGATCCTCAAAAACACCCTTTGGAATCAATTGAAGGATATAATTAGGTGTTTCCACCAATAATTTATTACTAGTCTTACTAATAACACCAACATGAATATCCTCCACAACAGGCACATTTGAAACTTCTACATCCAGTACTGAATCACCGTCCACTGCATATTTTTCAACACTCACATCATCATTAGTTGAAGTGTCATCATCCTCAACTTCCTCAAATTAAATTTTTGATTCAACATCAACTAAAACTTTGGATTCAACCTCTACTAAAGAAAATACACTATTTTTATCATAACCTCACTTGGACATTGGCTAAAATCATGCACAATTTCTATACACCAATCACATATAATATCATAAGTACGACTATTAGAAATTTTTTATGTACCTTAATATTTATGCTTGGGAACTTCACGCCTTGAATTTCTCATTGGTCTAGTCACGACTTCCACTTCTACACTCGACCTCCATATGGATGCCTCACGAAAGATACACCTATCACTCGTATCAACTCTCGTATTATAGTGATTAGGAGAAAAATCTTTCCTCATCAATCTTTTCATCTCATCCCACGTGGATAATGAACTTATTCCATTTCCTCTCGTACTCAACACCAATTTATCCCACCAAATGTTAGCATAATCGGTAAAATCTTTTTAGACAAGTTGGACCTTCTTAGCTTCGGAACAATCATGACCATCAAATAAATATTCTACCTTTTTCACCCACTTCAAATACGTCTCCAGGTCTGAATCCCCATTAAACGATGGAATTTTTAACTTAATTCTATCCACATAATATCTCCAATCTCTCTCTCAACGACAAGCATTGTCATGTCTAAACCTATCCCTATCCATGAATGATTCTACCATTGATTCTCCTTTCTCTTCTATTCCTATCCAACTCATGGTCTCTCCTTTCTCTCTCCCAATTCTAATTGTAAATTTGATCATACCACCAACATCATATTCATCTTCCAACTTACTTATTTTCTCACGTAATTGATCTAACTCGACCATCATCACTCTAGCCAAACGATCTATCAACGCCTTCATTTGAACCTTGGACACTCATTGGTTTGAACTATCCCCAAATTTATCAGATTTTATGTAAGACATTGTACCTTCAAGAAAAGTTTATTAACAAAAATTTTCTCTCCCAAATCCTCCCAAGTCACTCCATAGAAAATCACTCACACACTCTCTTTTTTCACTCAAAATACTCACAATGACTCCAACAAAAAATTCACTCACAATATGGAATAGTTTTTGGTTTGTGACTTACAAAAATCGAACACACAATTCTAAACCTATAGACAATTGTTAATGACCCACGTAGACCAAACAAAAACAAGTGAATATGAAGATTCGAATATGACACAACAATAGAATTCAACAAGGAAGAAATTCAATTCTAGATGAGCACAAAATTTCAACCACTATATGTATATAAATATTTTTTTGTTTTTTTTTAATTTCGGTCCTCTATTTTTTTATCGATTAGTTCTTTTCTCTTTTTTTTTGATAGATTGTAGCACAAGTAACAACGAAACTTGGGAAACAAGGTAGAAAAAAACAACGTAAAATTTCAAAAAAAAGTAGACTCGAACAAAGAACGACGAACGAAGAACAAAGAACGAATAACAAAAAGATAAGACTTAGTTGGATCAAAAGAACCGTGATCCGATTACCAAATGATACGAACCCTTGATGGAATGAATAGCAAACAAGATATAAATAATTGAATTCAAATGAACCTTCAAAAAACTTATCTTTGACAATCTACGATGAAGAACAATCGACAAACGCCACAATGTTGTTGAACTTTGATAAGTTTGATTTTTCAACAAAGCTAACTCTTCAATAAAATTCCAGAGAGAATTTTAGCGTAGAAATCAATAATAAATCAATAACTATGTTGTAATTCGAGTTTTACATGTATATAGAACTTATAAAATAACAATCAAACATTTCCATGTCAAATAGGACTCTAAAATAGAAAAATAAAATGCACGTTGGCGGCGCAGGGGCACCAAAATTTGCATGGGGGCACTTTATTTCTGTCCAGGAGGAGCTGGGGCACCACAAAAGCGAGGCTGGGGCGACTGGGTGGCGCAGCGTCACCCTATTCCTGCGTGGGTGCACTGGTCATGCTACCTGCATGGTCTTTTAGCACTCCATTCACATTCCAATGCTCACCAAATTAATTCCAATGCTCTCAAAGCCTTCAAGTCTTGCAAACATACTCGTAGGAGCTTCATAATAGTTCATCACGAATCAATGTAGTGCTTCCTTAAACATCTTGCTCTGTGATATCGGTCTTTTCGGCAACTCCAACAAATCCATAGCTCTCTTAGCAACTTGATTATTTGCAGGCCTTTCCATGATCATATCACACAAGTTCAATACCGAACTAAACCTCTCTAAGAAAAGGAATTGTAGTGACCCGTCCCGAAATAACTAATAAATCAAAGCTTAAATCATGCAATTAAACTTAAAGACAAAAATCAAAAATTTCAGCGGAAACTTAAATAATTAAACTTACTGTGAGGACCTCGGTTCTAATCATCTAATCAATAATAAATCATACAATCAACCACACATATCCAAGAGATTAAACAATAATATAATAATTTTTTTAAAGGGCGCCGCTCGACCAGTAATAAACTGTCGCTCGAGCGAGAAAACATCTACCCGATGCCAACAAAGGCTCTCGCTCGAGCGGTATAAATCATCCTCTCGAGCGAGGCAAACCCTGCCTCAAAAAAATAACATTCTCTCGCTCGAGCGAGACCAACTCTGAACCACAAATAGAAATTGCTCTCACTCTCAATATCCAACTCAAAAACTCAATTCTCAATATACAACATGCATTAAAATCATCAACCTAAGATCATAATACATGCAGTTAAAAAGTTAATCAAACCCTCAAAAGGTAATACATGCATGGATTCGAGGTTTTAAAATTCAAAATACATTACAAGATACAACGAGTTCGAATACAAAGTTTGACTTCTAAAACCAAGTCCTCACTTATATCGTCACAATCTCAGTCTAGTCATGCTGTTTTTGACTCGAACCTGCCCCAACTGTTGCCAAGCACACATACAAACAAGACAACAACCGGATAACTCTTGTGAGAATACAATTCCCAGTAAAAGAGACAAAACAAGTAATCCACATAATATATCAAAATGATATACCAACAACCAGACATGTAATTTCACGAAGTATATCAACAACATGAATAACAATAACTCAATTCCAAATGCAATAAAATACAATGCATGTCTTTGGGTTTCAAGATTATATAATCAGATAATCAAATGGAATTTCTTTCTTTGATTGGGATCCCGAGGCCAAGATATATCACCGCAATCTCACCGACTCTCTCGATCAAGGTGAATGCGGTATATCTCGCTTCCTCTAGAATTTGGAGCATTATAATAAGTTCTTCTCGTTGTTTCTCATTCTCGGCCATTGGGATCAATCGTCAACCAATGCCATTCAATTATAGTCTCCAAAAAGTCTAATTCGATGAGTGAACGAATCATATGGCTCAATATGAATGCATATGAAATCGTAATACATTCAAGTAATTCAACTCAATGCATTTAATCAATCATAATAGGTAATCATGCATGTATGTGATTTAGGGACTCGAGAATCAATCCAAACTCGGGTATTTTGTCCCTTTTTGTTTCGATGTCATCTATTACCTTTTCTTCGGTTCAATGTAGCTTCCAATCTCGAAAAAGCTACAAAACAAGAATGAGAATTCTAATCAGAATTCATTCAATCGAAAGTCGACGATTAAAGTAATCTATTTCCAATACTTGATCAAATCTTCAACGATTCAAATTCTCTGAACTCCACAATCTTCAGTCAACTCTGAACGGACATATAGAAACATTCAATATCAATTAATATGATTCAAGTCGATTCTAAGTCTTAACTAAAACTTCTAAAATCCCAAAAACTCAAACCGGCGGCATAACGACTATAATCTGATAAACCGAAAATCACAGACAACAGTATATCAATCCAATCAAACTCCCAACAACAATAAATGAACAATAACAACTCCAAAATTCAGCAAAATCCAATGCCCCGTTTTTGAATTTAAGCCTAAAAATTCATAACAAATCCGAAAAACGTTGTTTTTCCGATCCGACTTCAAATAAACGATCTATGCTAGTTCAAGAACAACGTATCCGAAAATCATCAAATTCTAACGGCATCCAAAAATCGGAGTATAGTTGATCGAAGAAAAACTTACGGTACAACGGAGCTCTAGCAGCTGTGATCGCAAATACACCTTCGGATTAAAATTCTAACGGACGGATCGAACAGAAACCCGAATCAAGAAGCTTGGAGGAGGCGTTGGGTTTCTTCAATGGTGATGGCGTGATGGAGAAGAAGGAGAAGGAGAGAAGGAGACTTAGTCAACAAGGGTGAGGTCTAAGAATATATATTAAATCCCATTTTTGCACTTTGGTCCCCGAATTCTTCAAAAATTGCAAATCGTTCCCTGATCAAATATCAATTAAATCAACAAATTCCCTAATCTCCGATTATCAATCTTAATCTGCTATAATCTTGAATAGGCTAATTTCGGGGCGTTACAATTCTCCCCCCTCTAAGAACTGATTTTGTCCTCAAAATCGAATACAGTTATGAAAGAGTAGGTGCCCTGCATTGGAAAGCTGTGAAGGATATTCAGTCCAACCCCGGACAAATGCATTAGAAAGTTGTGAAGGATATTCTTAAGTACTTAATAAGGACTAAGAATATATTCATAGTTTATGGGGGAGGAGAGTTGAAATTGGAAGGCTATACCGACTTTGGCTTCCAAAACGATGTGGATGACTCGAAATCAACCTCTAGATTTGTATTCTTGCTCAATGGCGGTGCTGTCTCTTGGAAGAGTTCCAAGCAGTGGATTCCACCATTGAGGCAGAATACATTGCAGCATCAGCTACTGCTAAAGAGGCAATTTGGATGAGGAATTTTGTCCAAGAGTTGGTTTCCTGGTTGCACATGCGATGTCAATATTTGATCTTCAAGATGTATTGCATAGTTATCAAATCTCGAACGACTCTCGATATACCAATGGTTGTTGATTCGATCGGGATATATGGATGAAGGGACCGTACTGTACGCTAACCGAAACCCACTGGTTCTTGCAGGCATTATCAATGATACCTAGGGAATCATGGGGCTATGTTGCTAGGCGCTCTTAGCATGATTCGATGGGCAGGTCGGAAATTATTATTTCGACTCACAAGGAGTTGTGAGCCCAAGGCTAGTAGTATCTCTGAACCATTGAGGGTCACACAAGTAATGGATCAAATTTCCATTGAGATAGTTAAATTTAATTAGTTGAATTTAGCGAACGAGAAGTAGGACTTCTTATTGTTAAATAGAGGGAGTGAGGTTTCCTAAAATGACATGGAGATGCTAATTTTGGAAACCTTTGAATTCGGATTCAGAAAATTTATCTTGACTTTAATGTATGCAGAAAAGGTTTCTGTACACATTGGTGAAATTGGTTTATCAATTGGAGTCACGATGAATTTTATATTAATTTTTGAATATACGGGCTTTGTTTGTCAGGCTTGAAATTATGACTAACGGGCCCCTAAGCTGTTAGCAGCCCATTTTATAAATAAGTTCTTCTAGTACAAAAATTATACACAACACATCATAATTTTCAAAAACATAGAGAGCTCTTCTCTAGGGTTTGTCGAAAATTCACTCTCCCTTTTTCGAAAAATCCAGTCTCAATTTTCGAAATTGCAATCTGGTTTAACAGATCAAATCTATTAATCTCTTCGTAGAAACTTCTGATAAACTTTCTAGTGCACTCTGCCAGAGGGATTGGAATTCTGTTCGTGTACTTGATTCAGGAGTTGATCGAGGCATCGGTTCCTGGGATATACAAGAAGAGCAGATTTATCAGTTGGTGTCCATAACCTCAAGCCAAGGCTTGAGAGATAAAACTTAACTTTGTTTTATTTTACGCAATTATTTTAATCGTATGAATTTGGTACCCAATGATCTGGAATCGTTTCAGATCTGAAAATAAAAATTTTAAAACTTCTGCTGTCATGGGTATCAGATCTGACAGATCTGAGAACGTGTTTCAACAGTGGTATCAGCGCCAGGTTGTTCTCCGATCTTACGATTAAAATTTTATCGATTGTACAATGCCTCGGTTTTTAGAAAACAAAACAAAAAAATAAAAAAAAATTCTGCACTGCCCGGGCAGCGGACAGTCGCTGCCTTGCACGCAGCAGCCCAACGTTCTAGGCTAGGGAAAACGTTGCCCTAGCCCAGTGCGCGGCTTGGCCGCATGCGTCGGCCCAGAATCTGGGATGGGGCAAACGTTGCCCTAGCCCAGTGTGCAGCTGGGCCGTGCACAGTGGCTCAGCAGCCAGGCTGGGCGCTGGCCCAGCCCAGCGGGGCCGGGGAATGGGCTGCCCGAGATCATCCCGGACAGCCCCAAAAAATAATTTTTAAGGTTTTTAATTTTTCAGCCCGGTAACGGTTATTGGGCCCAGTTTTTGGCCAGATCGAAAATTGTTTCGGTTAGTCCACGAGGCATTGAGTCAAAATTGTTTGAACCTGTAATTTTTAAGAAAATTATTTTTTGGATAGATTTGAATTTTTGGAAAATTTATAAATTTAATCCAAAAAATTAAATTTTATGAAAAATTAATTATTTTGGTACAATTGATGGTAAAATATAATTTTATATATAAAATTAGATTTTATGTATAAAATATGATTTTATCTGTTTACATATATTGCCATATTGAATTGCATGTTATCCAATCATTTAATTGAATTAAATGATTCGATAAAAAGATGATGGATTGCCATGACCAATTTTTAGGTGTATGCTAGGTTGTTTACATTTGGTTTTTATTATTGCTGTTGGATTTTTATTAGTGGGCTTGTATTATGACCCAAATTTGATTTATCATTTGTAATAAAAGTGGGTCTGGTTTATGGTCCGTTTCCAACCTTAAAATATGTATCCCCTACTTGTCATCAAAATTTATTGTAAATTTATTAGACTTAGTGGGAGATAAAGATTTAAAGATGGTGGTGGGCCCAGTAGACGACGATAAAGGCCGAATAAATGTAAATTGGAAGCTAAATGTAATAGGATTGCATTGTGTTGTGAAAAATGCTCGCAAGCGTAAGAGTGTCAAGTTTTAATAAAGTGATAAATCAAGTATCGATCCCACAGAGAGTAAAATAAAAATATTCAGTACTTGTAATTAAAATAGTCTAAACTTTATCTAGAAAATCAATAGTTGAGAATTTTGCAGAATAAAATAATTAATGAGGTTTAAATAGCACGCACACAACTTTCAGAAATAATCAATCAGAGAAAAATGGTCTAGAGGTTTAGATTTCACCTGGTTTCAACAACAATCAATCCTAATTAATTAATCTTTATGAATTTCAATCAATTAATAGCCAAGAACACTAAAGTGTAATATTCCCTTTCCCGAGTGCCGAAAAAAATATATCAACTACAATTCAATTCCAATATCCCTATTAAAAATCTAATTGCAATGATCAATTCAAAACAATGTTCTTTTTAAAAGCTTTGTTAAAATTATACACTCTCCCGAGCAATATAAATAATAATAGTGTTAATTCTATTGGTCCTATTCAAAATCTCCTCTCCCGAGTGTCAGATTTCAAATAAATATTACAAATCAATTATTGATCAGATAATTGAAAAGACAATCAATTATAGAAAAACAATTAATTTAGAAGAAACTCAATTCAATAAAATCAAAAATTCATGAAAGCGTCTACACCAGGTTCCATCCGACCTTTAGACTCTAAAAAATTAGTTCATAATAAAATTGTGAATAAAAAAATAATTCATAAATCCAAACATATTCAGAATTAAATAAAAGATAGAAAACAAATCCGTCGTCGACGCCGTGTCCGGAATATCGATCTCCGTTTTTGTTCTTCAATTAAAGCTCCAGATTTCTCCCAGAAATTCTTCACGTTCAAACTCTCTAATCTCTTCTCTGATATTTTGTGTATATGTGGCGGCTTCTCCTTAAATCTCACGCTCAAGAATCCCTTTTATATCGCATGAAAAAGTCCACTCAAAAGCCCAAGAGAATAAAAACTTTTCTTCCTACAATAAATAAAACACCAAAATCTTGTCACGCGCGACCGCTCCAGAAATCCTAGGCGGGCGCGGATACGTCTCTGCCTTGAATCTCCAATTCACCAATGTAGCGCGACTGCTCTTCCTCTACTCTTCTTTAGCGCTAAAAAGTAGCGCTAACAATAGGCCCAACTAACTAAAGCCCTATTCCTTTTCTTGTTTCTTTTCTTTTTTTGTTCTCATCCTACTTTTTTTCTTTCTTCTTTTCTTTTTTCCTTTTTATTTTCTTTTCTCTTCTAAATTCTAATTTTCTTTTTCTTCTCTTAATAAATTCAATAATTTCCTACAACCACAAAAATAACAAAACTTCGCATAAATCTGCTCGAAACAAACATTTAACAATTAAAATCATATATAAATTAAGTGTATAAAATACACTTATCAAATACCCCCCCCCCCCCCCCCAAAACTTAGACTTTTGCTAGTCCCGAGAAAAACTATTCAAAATCAAATTCCAAAAACTCATTTTATCAAACCAAAAAGAATAGTCAAGAAATATTATGGAGCAATGACCTCAGAAATAATTTTAAAAATTCAAATCCAATCTCATCCAACCTACTAACACTTGAAAATTTTAATCATAACCAAATAACCTCATAAAATTACAATGTCCGCAACTCACGTTTCAAAACACCCTTATCCAAATTCAATCCAAATATTCATAGATCATGAGGACTTTTTAGGGTAGCAAGAGATCAAATATAGGAAAATTAATCAAAAGCACTCACAATCAGGTAAATGCAAAGAATAATAGTGTGTGCGTGTTTCGATCAAAAATTCATAATCATTAAAAGTATCAATCAACAATCCATAGGCTAAATTCTCGCAACTCCTCTCCACTAGTATATTGAACAACTGTGACTCGATCAATACGACTTAATTAGCTTATAATGTAAGGTCTGGCTCATGGCTACAAATGAAGGATTAAGAATTCAAAATAAGGAGTAATTTATATTTATGCTCAATCTAACTTCATCTCTTTTTCATTCACAATTTCAAACTTATATTTCCACTTCATTGATATTTCAAATTTTTCACAACTTCTTTTACAACTCTTTTCATCCACATATTTTTTTCTTCTTCAATCCTCTTTTCATGTCTTTTTTTTTCTACTACCTCTTTCTTAATTTTTTTTCCTTTTCAAATCTTCCACCACACCATTCCATATTCACAAATAAAAATTAGGAGCATATAATATTTTATCGTTCAAATTGCTCCCTTAAAGGTAGGAATTAGTGTTTAGGCTATTCAGGTAGTAAAAGTAGGACTTTGAAATAATGACGAATGGAGGTTTTATCACACGTTTACACGCATGCCATTCAATTTTCAATAAATATCAAACAAGGTACTAGGGATACATATATTAATAGGTAGCTTGAAAGGCTCAAACGATTTTAGAAAAATTGCCTAAATCATTCCTAATCACAGTTATGCCCGTACTTTCGCCTCGAAGAGTGTCCGAACTAGTTCTAGACAAGTCTCAATCTACAATTAAATTTCATGAATTTCAATCAGTGCAGAAATGACAATCATCAACAGTAAATGAGGATTTTAAAACAAATTTCAGAATTTTGTACCTCATTGTACTCATATACGTGTAGGCTCAAATGAGCAACTAAGGATAAAATTAATTCAATAAAAATCAGGCCCAAAATTTAAAACAATGCCTCAATCATATCTATGTTTGTATGTTTTAAAAATCAGATTCAAGTATTAATCACAGAGTATATAAGAAATTGTTCATCTAATTGGTTCCATTTTTCTCAAAAATATTTTGTCAGATAGGTAGACAATCATGGATTTCAGTTATAGCACAAAACATTTTCATCAGCCATGCATCCATTTCTTTCTCTACTTCTTTTCAACTCAAAACTTCAACTAACACAACAAATAAACTCAAACAAAAAATATTAACTATGAAGCACAAAATAACACTCAACTAATCAACTATCAACCACACAATGAAATCAAACACTAATTCACCCCCACAAACTTAGTATAATCATTGTCCCTAGTGATTAAAAACAATAAAAAGAACAAGGGATGCATACCTTCGACACCGAGCATCAGTACTCGGCGTAACCATCATCATCTCCATGAATAGAAAAAATTGGCAACATGTATAACACCATTAGAATGCGACCATGGGAGGAAATTGAAGACGCACAACATGAACATCCAAATTAACCTGAAAAGAATACATGCACACGATAAAATATTACACAAAATTAAATCCCGAAGCAATCAAGACAATATAACTCGCTTAATGTATAAGGGAAAAGATGAAAAAGTGTGCATAGCAGATGTGGCTGTAGGAACTCGATGGCGCATGGTAGGATTACTCGTTGTCGCACAAGTGAATGAAAGGATGAGCGTCACTATTGCATGTACGGAGCAGCTGGTAAAGATTGTGTGCGCATGGATGAGAGCATGTAGAGCTGCGCGGTTGGTCTGCTGGTAGCGCGATAGCACCTTGGATGCGTTGTTGGTGATCTCATTTGAGCATGGAATTTCTGCTGAAGGTTGCCCGTTTGCGCATGGAGGGGAAACAGCTTGGAGCGCGTTTGCGCTAGAGATAGAGTGCTGATGGTTATTATTTGCGCATGGTAGAGCAGCTGGGAGCGCGATTGCGCTAGAATGTAACGCAGAAGAGGGTCTCGTTAGCGCAAGAGTAGGTGCCGTCCAGGAGCGCCATCGCGCTTGCAGGAGATTGTTAGCGCTTGAATTGCTGGTGTAGATGCACGTTTGCGCTTTGATCTGCGCCAATGAGATCCGCGTTTGCGCAATGGGAAGCCCTGTTAAGGTTGCTCATTAGCGCTGGTGTGTAGCGCTGATGGTGAGCGCGATAGCGCATGTTTGTGCGCTGATGTGGAGCGCGATTGCACAGGTGTTGCGCACTTAAGGAAGCATAGAGGCGAGGCGGGCGCGAGAGAGTCTAGCGGGCGCGCACAAGCTTTAGCCCAAACTTTTAAAATCCTGAAAAAAAATTCAACAATTTTATAATATCAGACCTCCAAAATATCCCAATAATGCATTAAAAAATCATAAATTAACTAATGAACAAAAATAAAAATAAAATTAAAGAAAAAATTAGATAAAAATAAAATAACACAAAAATTTTGGGTTGCCTCCCAAAAAGCGCTTGGTTTATAGTCGTCAGCCTGCCTTTCACCGCTATTAATTCTTCCTTTTCACTTTCACTCGCCAAATAAATTCCACGAACCGCCTTTTAAATTTTGCTTTCTTTTTCTTCGTGGTTTTCTTCGTCGATGAACTTGGCTCTTTCTCTTTTATCGATTCAACCGCAAGATCAGCTCTTTGATAGCCCTCTAGTTTAAAACCGGCTCAATCAAGCACAATTCCTCGATGGGTGGATTAAGTGTCTTCATGAATATGTTAAAAATCACCCGTTTGCTTTCCACACCCATCGACAACTCCCCCTTCTTCACTTCAATTTTGGAATCCGTTGTGGCCAAGAATGTTCTTCCAAAAATCAGTGGAGCACCATGATCCGCTTCAATGTCCAAGATCACAAAATCCGCTGGGAAATGAATTTATCCACCTTGACTAACACATCTTCAACAATACCCAATGGATATGTGATGCTTCTATCTCCAACTGCAACGAAATCATAGTCGATTTCATCTCTCCCAACTCCAAGGCCCTATAAACAGATAATGACATTAAATTAATACTGGCCCTTAAATCGCAAAGTGCATTATTAAAATAAGAAGTGAAAGAGTTGATGCCCCGCTAGCCAAGTTGTGGCTAAGGGCTTTGAGAGTCTCTTATTGTAAATAATCTTTGTTTAATATAATTTACATTCATTAATGGCATTTTCTTTATCTTTCTTCATAATGTTATATTGTGATATACTATTGTTGTTTTGATAAAGACCTTGAATATACTATAGTATAAGTAAGATGAGATAGTGAATAAAGAGAGATCACTATCATGAAACACATCTTATAGTCACTGTATATTCTAAACAGTTTCTAGTCAATTGAGCCGTCCGCAAATAAGGATAAGGATCGCTAGAGATCGAGACTAGCATTTGCGATGCCAAGTACCACGTTTCATTGGTATGGAATATAGAAATGTTCAAATCATGCAAATGGATATTCATATGATGAATGATCAAACTACCCTATTCGGACTCTCCAAGTGGTTATTATTAATTGAGTGGATAAGTTCGTGGTTTTGGTTGTACACCAATAGTCCTTATTACTTGAAACATCATGGAGACTCAGTATGCTAGTACTGTACTTTGACTCGTTTACAGCCTCTTTGAGGGTCATCAGGTGTCGGGATTGGGTACAGTTACGACACATATAGGAGTTGATGCTTTGTTGTCAAGGATTCACCACACGCTTGCGAGTATGGATATCCTATGCGATCTGAGGAGATATTAGTGTGACAAATCTCTGGTCAGAGTACTTGATGTGATTTAGGTTACTTGGTTTTCTAGTAGCACATGCGATGTCACTATTTGATCTTCAAGATGCATTGCATAGTTATCGAATCTCGAACGACTCTCTATGTACCAATGGTTGTTGATTCGATCGGGATATATGGATGAAGGGACCGTACTGTATGCTAACCAAAATCTACTGGTTCTTGTAGGCACTATCAGTGATACCTAGGAAATCATGGGGCGATGTTGCTAGACACTCTTACCATGATTCGATGGGTAAGTCGGAAATTGTTGTTCCGAGTCACAAGGAGTTGTGAGCCCACGGCTAGTTGTATCCCTGAACCATTGAGGGTCACACAAGTAATGGATTACTAATCCCCGTTGAGATAGTTAAATTTAAAGAGTTAAATTTAATGAAAGAAAAGTTGAACTTCTTAACTAAAGGGAGTGGAATTTCCTAAAATGACATAGGGATGGACATTTTTGGAAATCACTGAATTCGGATTCAGAAAAATTATCTTGACTTTAAAAGGTGCAGAAATGGTTTTTGTGCACATTGGTGAAATCAGTTTATCAATCGGAGTCATGATAAATTTAATATTAATTTCTATAATAACAGTCTTGGCTTGTTGGGCTTAAGTTATGGATTATGGGCCCTAAGGAGTTAGTGTCCTAATAGACATATAACTTAATCCAGTCTAGAAATTATAAATACATGATATGCAATTTTTGAAAATCACAAGTTATTCCAAGCTTGATTTTTTGAAAATTACACAAAATAAAAAAAGGATTTTTCGAAAATCCACTCTCCTTTTTTGAGAGAATTCAGTCTGTGATTTTTATGAAAAATTACATTCTGAATTGTCAGATCAAATCTGTTTAATCTCTTCGATAAACATCTAATTGATTTCTAGTGCAATCAATCAGAGGGTTTTAGTTTTCTGTTCGTGGACCTAATTCCGGAGATTGATCGAGCAAGTCATCAGTTCCTGGGATTTACAACAAGAGCAGATTTAATCTGTTGGAGTCCATAATCAAGCCATAACTTGAAGAGGTAAAATATTAATTGTTATTATTATTTTACTTTCATAATTTAATCATTAGAATTTGATACCCATGATATGGAATCGTTCTATATAAAAAAAAATTTAAACTTTCGCTGCACCGGGTATCAGATCTATGATCTGAAAACGTGTTCCAACAGTGGTATCAAAGCTAGGTTGCTTTCAGATCAAACGATTAAAATTAATCGATTGTACAAAATTTTTAGCCTCGATTTTTGAAACAAAACAAAATTTTAAATTAAAATTTTTGAAGGGCGACACGGGCAGCGATTTAGGGCAGCGACGAGCTGCCCAGCTCCATGTGGGCAGCCCTATCCCACGTGGAGTCCCCGGGCAGCCCGGAAAATTAAAATTTTATTTTTAATTAGAATTTTAATTTTTGAAATTTTAGTTTTTGGTCCGATCGAAAATTATTTTTGATTGGTCCACGAGGCATCGGGTCAAATTGTTTGAGTCCGAAATGTTTAAAATTGATTTTGGATAAATTTGAATTTTTGAAAAATTTATAAATTTTATCCGTTAAATTAAATTTTATAAAATTATTTATTTTGGTACAATTGATGATAAGATATGATCTTATGTTGTCATTGCATGTTATGCAATTATTTAATAATTGAATTAAATATTGGATAAAGGATGATCTATTGCCATGACCAATTTTGTAGGTGTATGTTAGGAAATTTACATTTAGTTTTTGTTATTGTTTTTGGGTTTTATTAATGGGCTTGGTTTATGGCCCAATTTGATTTGTCATTTTTAATAAAAGTGGGCCTGGTTTATGGCCCGTTCCCACCCTTAAATATGTATCCCCTACTTGTCATCGAAATTTATTGTAAATATATTAGACTTAGTGGGAGATAAAGATTTGAAGACAAAGGTGGGCCCAGCAGACAATAAAGACCGAAGAAATGTAAATTGGAAGCTCAATGTAATAAGATTGCATTGCATACTTGCATATCACCTAGGATTGGACTTAGACTCGTGATTGGCAACCACGGGTCGATTAGTTTTGGGGTTGATCATCCTAAATATAATATATGATATTATTGTTGTATGCATGTTTAGACTAAATTGCATGAATCCCGCAAGCATACAAATATGATATGATGAGACAAATTTTCAAAATTAAAAATCTCTCATTTTAAATATGATTTAAAATTGATATCAAGATAAACAAAAGGGAATTTAAATATTGTTTAAATGTTCCTACCTTCCATCAACGATCAATGTATGAGATGCTACCCGCGGGCACGGTCCGACTCATATTATTGGGGGGGCCCGTTCGTCGGATAGTTGTACACTGGATTGACACATGTTGTAATTTGGGTGGAACTCCCATGGGATTGGCTCATATTATTGGGGATCCACATGGCGACTGTCCATCACAACTTAATATTGATGGGTCATCTTGATATGTCACAATAAACGACATCATATTATTGGGCTCTTATTGGACATGAGGTAAAAACATGAGGGTTGCTTTGGAAGCAATTGGGCTCTACTTTTTGAAAATTATGGTTGGCTGATATTATTCGGGACTATGATTTGTCAATTGGACTCCATGTTCCCACTAAGGAAATCGGTTTCTCGTTTTCACTAGAGGGTAGTGAAATCGTTAAAATAGTGGGAGTGAAATTCATAAAATTAAATCTCGCCATATTTTATGTCTTAGTAAATTAATTAAGCAATCACTGATTATTGTCTATTTCTTTTCAGTACTTCATTACAATAAATTCGCGCAATCCACTATTCTCAATTCTCGAACAAAACAAACTGACTGACGCAAACTATACGGAATGGTTCCGTAAGTTAAGGATTGTTCTTAGTTCGGAAAAGGTTTTTTACGTGTTAGAAAAGCCTCCTCCGAAAGAAGCCTCGGCTGATGTGAGTCCGGAAGAATTGGCCAAACTTGACAAATGGTGGGACCATGATATCAAGGCCAAATGTTAGATGCAGACTTCGATGTCTAATGAACTTCAGAGGCGATTTGAGAATGCAGCGAATGCTGCTGACATTCACGATACTCTCAAGGAACTTTTTGGAGCTCAATCAAGATCGGAGAGGTATGCCACCGTCAAAGAGCTCATAACATGTCGCATGCGAGATGGGACTTCAGTCCGTGAGCATAGGGTACACATGATTGGGCTCATTGAAAAGTTGGTAACACTCGACTTGACATTGGAGCATGAACTAAACACGGACTTGTTACTTCTTTCTCTTCCTTCGTCGTTTGACGGCTTTGTGATGAACTTCAATATGAACAAGATAGAGGTCATCCTTGAAGAGATGGTCAATTTGCTTGTGACTTATGAGGCCACATTAAAGAAGGATAAACCGGTACTCTTGGTTGGTTCCTCTTCTAACCCTAAGAAAGGGCGAAGTGGAAAGGGTAAGAAACGTTCTGCCCCACCCATGAAAATTGTACCAAAGAAGATGAGCAAGACAAAGGCTTCAAATGGGAACAAATCTGAAGACGTTTGCCATTACTGCAAGAAACTCGGTCATTGGAAACGTAACTGCAAAGTATATCTCGAGCAGTTGCGAACTGCAAAGGGTATGTTTTACATTGAAATAAATGTTTCACTTAATACTATTTCTTGGGTATTGGATACTGGATGTGGATCTCACATTTGAAATGATTTGCAGCTGATGACAAGAAGTCGTAAGCTTAAGATGGGTGAGACCCAGCTAAGGCTCGGAAATGGTTCTAGAGTTGAAGCCAAAGCTGTGGGAGACGTTTATTTAATTTTGCAGAACGATTTTAAGTTATTTTTTAGAGATGTTTTATTTGTGCCAGATTTAGTTAAAAACATTATTTCTATTTCTATGCTTCATAGAGATGGTTTTTCTTGCAATTTTGTGAATGAGATTTGTAATATTTACAAGAATGAATGTTTGATTGGAAATGGACAACTTGAAAACGATATAACTTAAAATTAAAATACGTACCAATTAATTATGTTGATAAACCGGCAACAACAAATAAAAGGAAAAATGATAGTGAAAACCTGGCAAACCTTTGGCATGCTAGGCTAGGTCATATTTCCTCAAGGAGGATGAACAAGCTAGTGGGAGAGGACATGTTTGATATGTCTGATATTAACTCTCTACCTACTTGTGAGTCCTGCCTAAAAGGAAAAATGACAAAATTTCCTTTTAAAGGAAAACCTGAGCGTAGTCAAAATCTATTGGATTTGATCCATACAGATGTTTGAGGTCCATTTAGTATTGGTACTAAATTTGGTCAAACCTACTTCATTACCTTTACTGATGATTATTCTAGGTATAGGTATTTATATTTGATGAAATATAAGTCTGAATCATTTGAAAAGTTCAAAGAATTCAAGGCTGAAGTAGAAAATAAACTAGGTAAAAGTATTAAAGCACTTCGATCGGATCGAGGTGGAAAATATTTAAGTACCGAGTTTTTGGACTATCTAAAAGAGAATGAGATTCTCTCTCAGTGGACTTCTCCTATGACACCTCAGCATAATGGTGTTTCGAAGCGTCGCAATCGAACTTTGTTGGACATGGTTCGATCCATGATGAGCTTCACTGATCTCCCACCTTTGTTTTGGGGCTATGCGCTTGAAACGGCGGTATTGTTGTTGAACAATGTCCACACTAAAGCAGTGGATAAAACTCCATACGAGTTATGGAATGACAAAGCTCCTAAGTATTCATACTTAAGGATTTGGGGATGTCCTGCTTACGTGAAGCAGACAGTGGGAGATAAGTTGGATAGTCGATCCACCTTATGTTATTTTGTAAAATATCCGAAGAATTCAATCGGATATTATTTCTATCATCCTACTGAAACAAAAGTGTTTGTTTCGAGGAATGCCACCTTCATGGAGAAGGAGTTCTTACTTGATAAGAAAGGCAAGATGATGGAACTCGAAGAAATTCGAGAAGAACCCGAGATACAAAATAACGATCCTACACCTCAGGAACCATTAAACGAAACGCCTATTCCTAGAAGATCCAAGAGGACTTATAGACCTCCTATTCGATATGGTCTACTTCTTGAAGGGGATCAAAATGAACCCGACATTGGATTTGATCCAAGAAACTTCAAGGAAGCAATTTCTGATGCGGATTCGAATTTATGGCTTGAAGCTATGCAGTCGGAAATAAACTCGATGCATACAAACCAAGTTTGGTCTTTAGTAGATCCTCCCGATAGAATTGTTCCAATAGAGTGTAAATGGATCTACAAGAGAAAACTTGGGCCTGATGGTAAGGTACTGACCTACAAGGAACGATTGGTCGCAAAAGGTTATACTCAAAGACAAGGAGTTGACTATGATGAAACCTTTTCACCAGTCGCAATGTTCAAGTCCATAAGAATCCTTATTGCCATAGCAGCTTGGTATGACTATGAGATATGACAAATGGATGTGAAGACTGCATTTTTTAATGGAAACATTAAGGAAGAAATCTATATGATGCAGCCCGAGGGATTCACATCCATGGGAAGCGAGCATAAGGTATGCAAGCTTCAGAGATCAATTTATGGTCTCAAACAGACATCAAGAAGTTGGAACCAAAAAATGTGATGAAACAATAAAGGATTTTGGTTTCATCAAGAACCCGGAGGAACCATGCGTGTACAAGAAAGTAATTAAGGATGCTGTGACATTCTTAGTACTTTATGTTGATGACATCCTACTCATTGGGAATGATGTAGGGATGTTGCAGTCAACAAAGATATGGTTATCAGGTAGATTCTCGATGAAGGATTTGGGTGAGGCGTCCTATATTCTAGGAATACAGATCTATAGAGATAGATCTAAGAGAATGATAGGACTCACTCAAGAAACCTACATCGACACCATATTGAAAAGGTTTTCTATGGATGAGTCCAAGAGAGGACATCTACCTATGTGTCATGGAGTTTCTCTATCCAAGTCTATGTCTCCCAAGATTGACGAAGAGATAGAGAAAATGACACATATATCATATGCATCAGCCATAGGTAGTATCATGTATGGGATGATATCTACCAGACCGGATGTAGCCTTTGCTCTTAGTGTCATGAGCAGATATCAGGCCAATCCGTCAAATGCATTGGAAAGTTGTGAAGGATATTCTAAAGTACTTGAGAAGGACTAAGAATATATTCAAGGTTTATGGAGGAAGAGAATTGAAATTGGAAGACTATACCGACTCTAGCTTCCAAAGTGACGTGGATGACTCGAATTCAACCTCTGGATTTGTATTCATGCTCAATGGCGGTGCTGTCTCTTGGAAGAGTTCCAAGCAGGACACCACAGCGGATTCCATCACTGAGGCAGAATACATTGCAGCATCAGCTGCTGCTAAAGAGGCCGTTTGGATGAGGAATTTCGTCCAAGAGTTGGACATAATTCCTGAAGCTGTTGGTCCAGTCCCGGTGTACTGTGACAACACTGGTGCCGTTGCTCAGGAAAAGGAACCAAGGTCTCATCAAAGATCCAAACACATACTGAGGAAATACCACATCATCCGGGAGATCGTGGAAAGAGGGGACATCACTGTCGAGAGAGTGGCCTCTGCAGACAATATCGCTGATCCACTTACTAAGCCCTTGCCAGGACCATTGTTTGACAAACATCACGAAGCAATGGGACTACGTAGTATGACTAGTTGGCTATAGGGCAAGTGGGAGATTGAAAGAGTTGATGCCCCGCTAGCCAAGTTGTGGCTAAGGGCTTTGAGAGTCTCTTATTGTAAACAATCTTTGTTTAATATAATTTACATTCATTAATGGCATTTTCTTTATCTTTCTTCATAATGTTATATTGTGATATACTATTGTTGTTTTTATAAAGATGTTGAATATACTATAGTATAAGTAAGATGAGATAGTGAATAAAGAGAGATCACTATCATGAAACACATCTTATAGTCACTGTATATTCTAAACAGTTCCTAGTCAATTGAGCCGTCCGCAAATAAAGATAAGGATCGCTCGAGATCGAGACTAGCATTTGCGATGCCAAGTACCACGTTTCATTGGTATGGAATATAGAGATGTTCAAAGCATGCAAATGGATATTCATATGATGAATGATCGAACTACCCTATTCGGACTCTCCAAGTGGTTATTATTAATTGAGTGGATAAGTCCGCGGTTTTGGTTGTACACCAATAGTCCTTATTACTTGAAACATCATGGAGACTCTATATGCTAGTACTATTCTTTGACTCATTTACCGACTCTATGAGGGTCATCAGGTGTCGGGATTGGGTACAGTTACGACACATATAGGAGTCGATTCTTTTTGTCAAGGATTCACCACATGCTTACGAGTGTGGATATCCTATGCGATCTGAGGAGATATTAGTGTGACAAATCTCTGGCCAGAGTACTCGATGTGATTTAGGTTACTTGGTTTCCTAGTAGCACATGCGATGTCACTATTTGATCTTCAAGATGCATTGCATAGTTATCGAATCTCGAACGACTCTCGATGTACCAATGGTTGTTGATTCGATCGGGATATATGGATGAAGGGATCGTACTGTACGCTAACCAAAATCTACTGGTTTTTGCAGGCACGATCAGTGATACCTAGGGAATCATGGGGCGATGTTGCTAGGCGTTCTTACCATGATTCGATGGGTAAGTCGGAAATTGTTGTTCCGAGTCACAAGGAGTTGTGAGCCCACGGCTAGTTGTATCCCTGAACCATTGAGGGTCACACAAGTAATGGATTACTAATCCCCGTTGAGATAGTTAAATTTAAAGAGTTAAATTTAATGAAAGAGAAGTTGGACTTCTTAACTAAAGGGAGTGGAATTTCCTAAAATGACATAGGGATGGGCATTTTTGAAAATCACTGAATTCGGATTCAGAAAAATTATCTTGACTTTAAAAGGTGCAGAAATGATTTCTCTTCAAGTTCAGGCTTCTTCTCTTCGACCGCTTCCTCAACTGCAGCTGTTTCGGGCGTCTTGCTCTTAGGTTGGCGCACTTCATTATCCACTTGCTTCCCACTCCTCAATGTGATAGCATTACACTGCTCCTTGGGATTTACCTCAGTATTTCTAGGGAAGTGGACTCCGTTATTATCCTTTAGTGCGTTAGCCAACTGCCCAATGCTAGTCTCCATGGATTGCAATACAACACCCATGTTGGCCACATGTGTCTCTAAACTATCGAGGCGAGTCTCATTGCTCGCCATCCTTTTACCAGATTCCTGCACAAAAGTACTAACCACATCTTCCAAATAAGGCTTACCCTCATCCTTGTTTGTATTGAACACCGGAGGAGGATTCAACACATTTTTGTTGTTAGCATAAGAAAAATTTTCATGAGTACGCAAGCTAGGATAGTAAGTATTAAGGACAGGGTTACCTTGATAGCCTCCATAACTTTTTTTATTGATGTACTGGGCTTGTTAATGATAGTGAGATTCGTCCATTGCACCCGGAACACCTGCTGTCGGTTCTGCAACACTCACTTTATTCAACGCAGAAACCTGTGTATTCAGTGCAGATAATTGAGTAGTGATAGATGTGAGAGGATCCACTACATACACTCCAACTGGCTTCTTAACTCCCATACACTCAGATGGCCATTGAAAACTATTGATCGTCATCTGTTCCAACATATCATAGGCCTGTACAGGGTCCTTTGCAAAAATAGTACCTCCAGAAGCAGAACCCACATTCATCCTTGTAGGCGCATTCAGCCCATTGTAGAACAATTCGATTTGCTCCCAATCTGAAAATTTATGGTTAGGACAACATCTAAGCAAATCTTTGTACCTTTCCCACGCCTCGTATAGCTGTTCAGTGTCCATCTTCCTGAACGTGATGATTTCAATCTTCAGTTGGGTGGATTTGGCAGGAGGAAAATATTTTGCAAGAAATTTTTCTGCCATCTCCTCCCATGTAGTTATGCTTTCTAGTGGCAGTGATTGGGGCCAACTTCTGGCCTGATCCCTGGGAAAAAATGGAAACAATCGTAAGTGTATAATATCCTCAGACACACCATTAATTTTTACTGTGTCAGTTATCTCCAAGAAAGTGCGTAAGTGTAGATGAGGATCAGTAGTTGCACTCCCATTAAACTGGTTCTGTTGAACAATGTTGATCAAAGCCGGCTTCAATTCAAAATTATTGGTGTTAATGGTCCCTCGAGCGACTCCAAAATAGTGAGCCTGGATCGTCGGCCGGAAGTGATCTCTAATTGGCACCAGGGGAGCTTGATTTACATTCTCTTCAGCCATTCTATTGACTTCTTCTCTTCTAATTCTTCTTAAAGCATGTGCAGTGCGCTCGATCTCCGGATCAAACAGTAAAGAATTCGCACTTTGAGATCGTCGCATAAACTACAATTAAAAATAAGAAGAAATCAATTAGTAACTTAAAATAAAATAAATAAAACTCTAAATTAAAATCTAGACTAATTGGTAACAAGACTAAAAAATAATCAAAATTTACTCCCCGACAACGGCGCCAAAAACTTGTTGTGAAAAATGCTCGCAAGCGTACGAGGGTCAAGTTTTAATAAAGTGATAAATCAAGTATCGATCCCACAAAGAGTAAAATGAAAATATTCAGTACTTATAATTAAAATAGTCTAAACTTTATCTAGAAAATCAATAGTTGAGAATTTTGCAGAATAAAATAATTAATGAGTTTTTAATAGCACGCACACAACTTTCAGAAATAATCAATCAGAGAAAAATGGTCTAGAGGTTTATATTTCACCTGGTTTCAACACCATCAAATTCGGATGAGAGAAGGTGACGAATGAAAAACTGCTTTTAAAACTAAGTATGGGTTGTATGAGTGGTTGGTTATGCCATTTGGGTTAACTAATGCACCTAGTTCTTTTATGAGATTGATGAATCATGTTTTGCGTGCTTATATTTGCAAATTTGTTGTGGTATATTTTGATGATATCTTGGTGTATAGCAAAAATTTGAATGAGCATGTTGAACACTTGAGAATTGTGCTAATCACACTAAAGGCTGAACATTTGTATGCTAATTTGAAAAAGCTTGTGTTTTGTACAAAAGAGCTTGTGTTTCTTGGCTTTGTTGTGAGTGCTCAAGGAGTCAAAGTTGATGAGGACAAGGTAAGTGCAATTCGAGATTGGCCAACGCCTACTTTTATTGGTCAAGTTTGAAGTTTTCGTGGTCTTGCAAGCTTCTATAGGAGGTTTGTGAAGGATTTCAGCACTTTGGCGGCACCTATGACTGCAGTGATCAAGAATAACGTTCAATTCCATTGGGGCAAGGAGCAAGAGAAGTCTTTTGATATTATTAAGCAAAACTTAATTAATGCTCATTTACTTGTATTGCCTGATTTTTCTAATACATTTGAAATTGAATGTGATGCGTCTGGTGTAGGGATTGGAGGTGTTTTGATGAAAGGTGGACGGCCAATTGCATACTTCAGTGAAAAGCTAAGTGGAGCAGCGTTGAATTATCCTACTTACGACAAGGAATATGCCTTGGTTCGTGTTCTTGAGATGTGACAGCATTATTTGAGGCCAAAAGAATTCGTGATTCATACGGATCATGAGTCTTTGAAGCATCTCAAAGGACAACAAAAGCTAAACAAGAGACATGCCAAGTGGTAGCATTTGTAGAGACTTTTCCATACATTATCAAGTACAAGCAAGGGAAGGAAAACATGGTAGCGGATGCTTTATCACGAAGGTATGTGCTTCTATCTACTCTAGATTCTAAATTTTTGGGATTTGAGTATGTGAAGGAGTTGTGCGCTAATGATCTTGATTTTGGTGAGATTTATGCGTCATGTTTGCATGGTACAAAAGATAAATTTTTCATGCATGATGGATATTTGTTTAAGGAAAATAAGTTGTGTGCCCCCAAATTGTCTATTCGTGAATTAATAGTTAGGGAATCATATGGGGGTGGTTTGATGGGACATTTTGGTATGGCTAAAACTTATGAAACTTTGCATGAACATTTTTATTGGCCATATATGAAGCATGATGTTGAGAAAATTTGCGAAATATGTGTGACTTGTAGGAAAGCAAAGTCTAGACAACAACCACATGGTTTGTATACTCCACTTCCTGTTCCTAGTGAACCGTGGGTAGATATTTCTATGGATTTTGTTTTAGGACTACCGAGGTCTAAGAAGGGGAGGGATTCAATTTTTGTTGTGGTTGATAGATTTTCTAAGATGACTCATTTTATTGCTTGTCATAAATCTGATGATGCATCTCATGTTGCGGACTTGTTCTTTAATAAAATTG
This sequence comes from Henckelia pumila, assembly GCF_033568475.1. Taxonomy (NCBI): domain Eukaryota; kingdom Viridiplantae; phylum Streptophyta; class Magnoliopsida; order Lamiales; family Gesneriaceae; genus Henckelia; species Henckelia pumila. The sequence continues at coordinate 215,884,497 of NC_133123.1, forward strand.
TTAGATTGCATGGCATGCCTAGGAGTATTGTGTCTGATAGAGATACATGTTTCTTTAGCTACTTTTGGAAAACATTATGGTGCAAACTTGGTACTAAAATACTATTTTCGACTACATGTCATCCTCAAACGGATGGTCAAACTGAAGTTGTTAATAGAACGTTAGGAACTTTGTTGCGTACTATAATCAAAAAGAATTTGAAGAGTTGGGAAGAATGTTTTCCTTTTATTGAATTTGCATATAATCGCAGTGTGCATTCTACTACGAATTATTCGCCATTTGAAATTGTGTATGGTTTTAATCCTTTAACCCCGTTGGATTTGATGTGTTTTCCTATGAGTGAAAGAGTTAATATGGATGGTAAGAAAAATGCGAAATTTGTGAGAAATTTGCATGAAAGGTTGAAAGCAAACATTGAGAAAAAGTATTTGCAATACACAAAGCAAGCAAATAAGGGACAGAAGAGAGTTGTGTTTGAACCGGGTGATTGGGTGTGGTTGCATTTGAGGAAAGAGCGGTTTCCTGAAAAACAGCGCTCAAAGCTTTTACCTAGAGGCGATGGACCGTTTCAAGTGTTGGAGCGCATCAACGACAACGCCTACAAATTAGATTTGCTAGGTGAGTACAATATGAGTACGACTTTTAATGTTTCTGACTTGTCTCCGTTTGATGTAGGTGATGATAAAGATTTGAGGGAAAATGTTTTTTCAAGAAGGGGAGGATGATGCAAACATGGATGGGTCGCGTGATGGTAAGATGGTTAAGGATCCTTTGGAGATGCCACGTAGGCCAATAACAAGGGGGCGTAGCAAGAAATTCAAAGATGCACTTCAATCGTTGATGATGAATTGTCAAGAAGGCATTGGAATGCTTTAAGATCACTTTAAAGGATGTTACAATATTATTGAAGTCCAAAGAAGTTCAGAAAGTGGAGAAAATGTCAAAGAGAACACAAAAATATGTGACACAGGCCGAGAAGCATGCGCGCCAGTGCCTTGTTCCACGCGCGCCCGTGGGTCCTTGCGGATTTGAAGACTTTGAGGCATAACATCATGCGCGCCCGCGCCACTTCCAACGCGCGCCCACACGTCAATCCAGAGAGTCATACGCGCCCGCGCGTCCATCTTGCGCGCCTGCGCCTCGGAGTTTTACACACAGTTCGGCATGTTTGTGTGTGTGCGAGACTTTTTGATATTTTTGGCATTATTTTTTTATTTTGAGTCTTTTATACCTATTAGAAAACTTTTAGGAGATATCTTTGATATCTTTAGATATATTTTGAATTATTTTGTGATATCTTTTATTATTTTATAGTTGTATTATAAATACAACAAACATTCATTATTGAATTGTTAGTTAAGATTTTAGATTTTATTCATAAAATTCTCTCTAGAATTTTTATTGAAGCTTTGTGCTTTATTCAAAATAAAACATATCAAAGTTCTACAACTTTGTGGCGTTTGTCAATCGATTTTTCACTTGGGTTGTCAAAGATAGGTTCCTTTGAAGGTTCAATTGAATCGTTGATTGTTTTTTTTCGTGATTCTCTGTTGCTAGTTACGGGTTCAACTAGAGGTAGAGATCCAAATCTGTTACTTGTTTCAAAAGTCGGGACAAAATATTTGATTTCTTTTGTATTCAAATTGAGGGTGCGATTCTCTATAATCGTGTTTGCCTTTCATTCATAAGAATTCATATCACATCTGGACGATATTGGTGACTCCAACCCTGCAGTGAAGGATCACTATGCCAATGATAGTCGAAATGTGCCATATCATTTAACAAGTGCATAACACTGTCATAATCTGTAGCGACCCAACCCGAATCCACTACCTAATCAGAGTTAAGAGCATAATTAAGCATGCATTAAAATAAATCGCTGCGGAAGACATAAATAAAAGCAGACCGGCAGAATACAACCGGTTAAACAAATTCGATTATATAACCCAATCGAATGAATGAGCCTAAAGGGCAAACCTACAGCTAATCCTGTTGTCTTCAATGGTCACTGGCTACTCCAAGCTCCTGGTGCTCAATCGTGCACCTATACCTGCCCCGTCGAATGGGGTGTCCAGATACACAGAAAAAACTGGACGTGAGCTCTAAGCTCAATAAGAAAGCAATGATATATAAAATATATGCAACACATAAGTGTATTTAAAACGAGAGTAAAACAGTACTCAGAGGCGCCATGAATATACAGGGAAATATCGGGTAGCAAGTCCGTGGTGCCGCTCCTATATTCACCTATCAACTATAGCGTCTACTCCACCGTCGTGGTCGCTCCTAGTGATAGCAAAACCAGGGGCTGAGTGTCCCCAGACACGAATCCGCAGGAAGTAACGCCTCACTGACAGAAACTGTCAATGACTCACATCATACCAGATGCAGTCAACCGTAAAAACATGCATGTGCTAAAGCCGTAAAACATGGTAATACAAGTAGCACATACTCATGCAACACATACAATATATATCATGCTGGCTATCTTAGTCAGTACTTACGTACCTTACTACAGGCAGTCCTAGCAGTCCCACTCTAGGTTCTCAGCCTATCATCAACTCTACAATGCAAATATCCATGCATCATTAATTAAGCTCTAAAAGCCTTAACTAAGCTATTGAATACTCCTAAATATTTTAAGGAGACCATAGCTATACCTGGGTCCATCGTCAGCCCTCTGATGGAGACTATCCTGCAACTAGGGGTACACCCCTACTGTAGCTCCACAGCCTTGAGCATGGCTCACTACACGAGCACTGCTCCGCTACTATGTCAGACACTGTTTGATTATACTAGAATATTTTCCCTACTCCAACTCTAAAATAAGAGTACCCAAGCCCTAAAATAGAGCCACGTGGGCGAAGGAGAGGAAGTTGGTGCGAGTCTCAAATGAGCTCCTCGTCTCTCTATATATAAGCGAAGGTTCGGGTCATCCGTTCATGCCTTCCGAGCGTCCTAACTGCTTCGGGCCGTCCGATTGTCTCATCGAATCGTCTGATCTCCACCACGTGTCAATCCAATCTCATGCAACCATGCACCTGTCCCGAACACTGTTCAGATCGTCCGAACTGCCTCTTTGGATCGTCCGAAGTCACCCCTATGACGTCACCAATGACATAATATTTCAGGGCAGCTGGCTGGGCTACTCTTTGGATCGTCCGAAGCCTTCGGAGCTTCCGAAGCCTTCGGAGCTTCCGAAGCTTGGCTCCGTCCATGTTCGGATCCTCCGAACTCAGGTTCTGAGCATCCGAACCCTTCGGACCTTACCCAACATTTTCGAGTGTCCTAAATCCATTTCTGGACTCCATTAATCCATTTGGAATTTTCTTAATCATGTTTTCCTTAATCTAAACATGATTACACGATTAATTATGCATTAATTGTTAATTTCGGATACGGGTCACTACATTCTCCCCCCTTAAAAGATTTCGTCCTCGAAATCTAGGATAAACCTCGAGAACGTACTAAAAACCCTTGTCTGAGTGTCTGGTCAAAATAGCTTCCGACAAACTCAGACTCTTGTCAAATTCCCTGTAAGCATCCATTAATGCTGCACCGCATTAATATCCTCCCAACTGAAGATTACTGCGCTGCTGGTTGACATTCAAAATTCCTCGGCACTAATGTATCACAACACTGATACGTCTTCCATACTGACCACGATCTGACTGCCCACGAAGGATACAAACACCCTCTTGATCGAGATCATCATCCCAAGTAAAATCTTAAACTGACGAAGACCAAGTCATAACCTGACTGGTTTACGACATTTGTCGAATTACTAACCGAAACTCGATCTAACCATCTAATGGTTCCAAAGGTTTTCAGTGCTCAACACCTCTAGTCAGGAAACACTAATCCCAACACTGTGTTGACACAACAAAACCCAAATTTCTTCTCAAGAGAATCTTGTTGACCCAAAGCTATAATCCAACATAACTGCTTAACGTGATTCCAAACTGGTCATCTATCCCATGCTCCACCGAAGCAAACGAGCTTCCCAAGCAATTACTGGGAACTCAGACCATCCAGTCTAGTACCAATCACAGTTCATGTTTCTTAGTATAACGCAAACACTGTGCCCTGATGAAAACTATCATCGCTCACCGATAATGACACTAAGTCATCTTCTAACCATCGGCCTGCAAATTCACGCATACATTGCAATAAAAGTTATCAGACCTCTGATCATCTAAATCATCTCGACCATAGGTTATTTACCTACGAATTCAATCGATAGACATCCTCCTGATTGTTATACATACTTGCAATCACTGTGCACACATCAAGACTAAGGCAAGCTCCTACCAATCTGCTCGACTGGGATATTCCATAGTGCACAGACAAATGGAAACGCTTCCTATTCCGTCTCGACACCCGACAGTTACATGCGTCTCATATAACTCAACTTGGAGTCTCTGGTGATACCATCATCGCTCGTCCCAACTTCCCAAGGTTGAACATAAAGATCCTGGAAACTAAATCCCAACGGATCCTCCAAAGTCAAATCATTCCTTTTTGCTGAAGGCATCAACCTTAGCGCTGAAAAGACAAATTCATCTATTCCCTAGTCGCTCCGGGGAAAACACTTATGCTCGAAGTAATTTGTCACCCAAAACGTCTCTGATTTTTGTTTTGCTAAAACGCAATATCTTTGACAAACAGTCTGCATGGATGTGACTCACTGACACGAAAGAACAAATTTGATTCATCACGATCTTGTGAAATCTTCGATCCCAAAGGCAAACCATGTTGGCTACTAAGTCAATTCTTGTCTATCTCAGTCACTTCAGAGATATCGCACATCACACACTGAAAGATTAGTGACACCACCTGCTGGATCTCGAGAACTAGATTCCAGCTAATGTTACATCTCACGATCATCCACTGATGTTCATACAAGTACACAATTCTTTTTGGATCTCAAACACAACGGTATACTAAGCCATCATCACAAGAAAACTGTCCTGGGAACTACCAATTTACTTGCTTGTTTCTCCTGTCAAGTTAATACCTAACTTGACCATACAAGTCAATTGAAATCTTCCGGTATATTCGTCTCTGGCAAACCTATAGACTCCAAAGCATCACCTGCTCCGAGACTGTACAAAGTACTCATCTCCTAAGCACTAAGCGACAAAATACTATCCCAAGTATTCTTGATTGCTATATCCAAATCATCACTGATTGGATTTACCCTATCGATCTCGTCGAACTACTGATGCTCGCACTTGTCCGATCAAACAATCGCTGATCATCTAAACCTACGTGGATCAATTAATAACTATGACTCAGATGCGACAAAGAACTATTTCCAAACACTTGGAATACTCAGTTCGCTCTTGTTTCAACACACCCATAATTGATAATCCATACAATAGCTATTAGTAGCCTATCGACACAATCTCGTGCCTTACTACTGACAGCTGCCTCGTACAATGAACTTAATCACCCTAACTCTAACAGAGTTAGCCAATAACCACTAGTATTCATTAGCACAAATCCCGTGCCACCTTAGCACTACCAATAGTTGTCTTGTTCACCCAAGGCAAACATCAAGATAAACTAAGCCCATTTCCATCCCATGAAAAATCCTACGCTCAATCTCTGAAAATATCGGACAGTACTTAGCGCAAACACTGGACTCACTATCCTTGCCTCGTTCATTCAAGATGAACATCACGATTTGTCAAATTCACAATCATAACTAACGAATCTCCAAGATTCTTACGATCTCCGAACACTCTCCTGATCATATTCCTTGTTAAGACTGTACAACAATTTAAGACTAAGGTAGCTTACCACGATAACCCACCTGGAAAATCACCAAGGTTTCACGGTCATAGGCCTCGCTTCCCTCATATCTCAAATAGTCCTGTACAATCCTCAACATCTGATATAATCCAATACTGATGAAGCCAATCATCAAGGAGTAGTCCTCGTATTCGAGTTGAAGTCTTAAAACAGCATCCCATCCAAGTTCTTGGATGATTCCTATCACAGAGAAACTCTAACCACAACTCTGATGACAACCTCTAGTTATCGCTAGTAGAAATCCTTCTTCCTACTAGATTCACACGTCTAGCAGTAACTCAAAGGTTAAAACCTATCTGCTATGAGTACACACTTGTCAAGGAAATCCCTCCATGACTGGTTCCCATAGCAGAACACTCAAACTATATCTCTGGCACACCAGACGATATCGAACCATCGATATCAAACCGGATATCTTAATCCAAGGTCATACCCTGTTGTGACTGTTACCATATCTCTAGACTGAGTAGCCTTCCCACCGCCAATCCTGAAGCACAAAGGCTCCCAGGTAACATTGGCATAGGGTTGCGCCCCATCACGTCTAGTCATGGTCATAGCCCACAACTCTCGGCATATACTGGACCTGGAATCTCGATGAAAACCCATCATCACAAGTCTCAACCTAACGAAGGTCAAACAGCTTACTGTTATAAGAAAACAACCTAGAATAAAGCCCAATGTTCTAAACCGAACAATATTCCTATGCCTCTAGATGAGTCCACTCATTTCTGGCACTATCTTAGTCCACTGACTAACTAGGTCAATCCTAGGAAAACGCCTAGACTAACCGCAATTCAAACAGTCACAATCGACCCACTCAAATCCCATGAGCTGCAATAGTTGAACACTAATCAACTAAACCCAATTCAAACTTCCGCACAATCATGCAATCATTCATGAATTGCTGGATAAATAATACATGTATCACTTATTTCAAGTTATGTACAATTCTCTTTATTACAATCTCATGTAATACATACAGTATTCAAAATATAATGAAATGTACAATCGAACTTGAAATGATACAACCAAAGTATGATGATTCATTACAACTAAAATACTGTTTACAAATTACATCAATACAGTATTTAAATCATCGAACTAGTCTTCGTTTCTTGAGCATGAAGCTTCTAATCGACACACGCATCGATACAAGCATATTCCCGACCAAGTCTCTCTAACTGTCCTCCTACAAAGAACTCCGGAGAAATGGCACGTGATAGCTAACCAGCTATGCTCTGCATCAGTGCATGTCAGTCGACTTCTTCTGCTCACGATCTACCGTCAACTTTCTTCTTGTAACCAAATCATGCTTTTGAACATGAAGTTTTTCGTGTGCCTACTGAACGCATCAATACAAGCATACCGGCAAAACTATGTTCCGCATGAGTTTAATGAACTTACGCTCGAAACCTATCATGCTTTAGGCATTCGAGGCATTCCCTGGTAAAGGTCTATCTGACAATCTCTCCAACTACGACTGGAGAATCTTCAGAGTAGTTTCATCATGGTAATGACTGTACAGATGCAAGCATCAAGTAAGTCCCCACCAATCCTCTGCCACTGCCTCTGGCATCCGGTACTCGATCCAAAACTAGGATCCACATGAGTAGAAATCTCGAACGCACGGACACGATCCATTACTCTTGTCCGTACTTGCTGGCATCCCATAAGCCAAATCTTCAGAATTCCTGCCGATGATGATAATCTTCGGGCAATCATCGCATCATCACCTCTTCGAAGGTCTCATCAATCCTATAAGGATAATCCAAAGTCTCATTACTATATCCCAAATCTCTTGCATGCATGCGCTCTGATACCAATAAATGTAGCGACCCAACCCGGATCCACTACCTAATCAGAGTTAAGAGCATAATTAAGCATGCATTAAAATAAATCGCTGCGAAAGACTTAAATAAAAGCATACCGGCAGAATACAACCGGTTAAACAAATTCGATTTTATAACCCAATCGAATGAATGAGCCTAAAGGTCAAAACCTACAGCTAATCCTGTTGTCTTCACTGGTCACTGGCTACTCCAAGCTCCTGGTGCTCAATCCTGCACCTACACCTGCCCCGTCGAATGGGATGTCTAGATACATAGATAAGACTGGATGTGAGCTCTAAGCTCAATACGAAAGCAATGATATATAAAATATATGCAACACATAAGTGTATTTAAAACGAGAGTAAAACAGTACTCAGAGGCGCCCTGAATATACAGGGCAATATCGGGTAGCAAGTCCGTGGTGCCGCTCCTATATTCACCTACGCGGTGCCGCTCCTATATTCACCTATCAACTATAGCGTCTACTCCACCGTCGTGGTCGCTCCTAGTGATAGCAAAACCAGGGGCTGAGTGTCCCCAGACACGAATCCGCAGGAAGTAACGCCTCACTGACAGAAACTGTCAATGACTCACATCATACCAGATACAGTCAACTGTAAAAACATGCATGTGCTAAAGCCGTAAAACATGGTAAAACAAGTAGCACATACTCATGCAACACATACAATATATATCATGCTGGCTATCTCAGTCAGTACTTACGTACCTTACTACAGGCAGTCCTAGTATTCCCACTCTAGGTTCCCAGCCTATCATCAACTTTACAATGAAAATATCCATGGATCATTAATTAAGCTCTAAAAGCCTTAACTAAGCTATTGAATACTCCTAAATATTTTAAGGAGACCATAGCTATACCTGCGTCCGTCGTCAGCCCTCTGATGGAGACTATCCTGCAACTTGGGGCACACCCCTGCTGCAGCTCCACAGCCTCGAGCACGGCTCCACTACACGAGCGCTGCTCTGCTACTATGTCGGACATTGTCTGATTATACTAGAATATTTTCCCTACTCCAACTCTAAAATAAGAGTACCCAAAGCCTTAAAATAGAGTCACGTGGGCGAAGGAGAGGAAGTTGGTGCGAGTCTCAAATGAGCTCCTCGGCTCTCTCTATATAAGCAAGGGTTCGGGTCGTCCGTTCACGCCTTTGGAGCGTTCGAACTGCTTTGGGCCATCCGATCGTCTCATCGGATTGTCCGATCTCCGCCACGTGTCAATCCAATCGCATGCAACCATGCACCTGTTCCGAACACTGTTCGGATGGTCCGAACTGCCTCTTCGGATCGTCCGAAGTCACCCCTATGACATCACCGATGACATAATATTTTAGGACAGCTGGCTGGGCTACTCTTCGGATCGTCCGAAGCCTGGCTCCGTCCATGTTCGGATCCTCCGAACTCAGGTTCGGAGCGTTCGAACCCTTCGAACCTTACCCACCATTTCCGAGTGTCCTGAATCCATTTCTGGACTCTATTAATCCATTTGGAATTTTCTTAATCATGTTTTCCTTAATCTAAACATGATTACACGATTAATTATGCATTAATCGTTAATTTCGGATATGGATCACTACATAATCTCTGTGAAACAAGTGACTTCAAGTTGAAAAAGCTCCATAATCTACCCAACTTCTTCTTGTCTCATCCAATCTACCATAAAGAATCTGAGTTAGCGTGTAGTTCGAAAAATCATGGCATCAAAATTTGTTTGTCAAATCATTGAATCTCCCCCAAGCAGCATAGAATGGGTCCGAATATTGTTGTCCAAAACTTGTGAACACCTGTCGATGATCCATCTTCGAGTACCTCACAAGTTAAAAAAATAATATTAAAATTTAAAATTAAACAAAGGCAAGGAAAAAAATGTCTAGTTTCAAGCAAATAATCTATCCTAATATTAACTAAACAGTCCCCAGCAGCGGCGCCAAAAACTTGACAGCTTATATCAGTGTCTACTAGCAAGTGCACTAGGTCAAGTAATAGTAATGTGGACAGAGAGTCCAAGTATCGATCACACAAAGACTGCTGTCAATTCTCAGGAATTAATTATTTTACTTAATTTAGACAAAATCATAAAATGATTAAGATGATTTAAATAAAAAAAAAGTTACTAAAAAAATAATAATTAAAATAGTTAAAAGGTGAATTTAATTAAAATGAGACAACCAAGACACACGCAGGTATCGAACAAATCATGTAACATGTAGCCGATTCAGGACTCAGATTTAATCTTAGATTACGGGAATTCTCCTAACTTGTTCAAAGTTCTATTTATAGAACAATCAAACCTACTCAAATATTGACGGATTTATCTTTCGTAATTCTAATCAAATTTGAATGCATTAAATATTTGTGAAAATTCAGTTTACACCCAAACCACACACTGAAACCGAATTCTATTTCTAGTCGATTTTACAATATGTTGATTATCAAAGTGATCGAAATCAATACCTCCTCTTTCAACTTGGAATCGATTAACATGCAAGAAAATAGTTGATCAGACTATCAACAAGACAAATACAAATCTGACAATCAATAAAATAAAATCAACTCTGAAAAATCCCAAACAAACATCCAAGTTTTATAAATAAATTTTTTCAGCCCAATCACGCCGTCTTGGTTGAATAAAAACTACTCAATAATTGAAAACAATAGTTCAAAAATAAAAATAAGAAGAAAAGAAAAGAGAAATCTTCTCTCCCAAGCCTTGTATCCGCCTCCCTTGTGTTGTCTGCGTTCTGGAACTTCGGAACTCCCAAAAATATGATATATCATCTTTTTATAGTGTCTGGATCCTGTACCAATTAATTTTCTTCACAAAATAGAATTCTCGAATAAATCTGAAGCTGGAACACGCGCTCGAGCGAGTTCAAATCTCGCTCGAGCACCTAAAATTATTTGCTCCGAGCAACAATTTTGAAAAATTCATATCTCAAGTTCTAGCCGTCGGATTGAGCTGAAATTTGGACAGAAGCTTTAAACATCTTGATCTTCATTTTGAACGGTGGAGATCGGATTTGGATTTCTCTAAAATTAAAAATGATTTTTTGGCCAAGGCTGCTTCGTAATTCATTCTTTAAAAATCCATTCTCATACAAAATCAACCGGGAGAGTGAAATACACACACATGCACTAAAACACATAAAAACACACATAAAACAATATGAATGCACACAAGATAGACATAAAAATAACACAAAATAATTCATACAAATTGTACTTATCACACATACAATGCAACACACATATCATATATCATGCCGGTTATCTCGGTCAGTACTTACGTACCTCTATCACAGTAGCTCAATCCTAGTACACCGCTCTAGTTACAAGCCTACGAGTCCACGCTACTGCGTCTACAATGCAGAATATCCATGCATCACTATTTAAGCTCTAAAAGCCTTAACTAAGCTATTGCATACTCCTAAATATTTTTAGGAAGCCAAACCTATACTTGCGTCCTTCGTTAGGCCGCTGTTATCGACAGTCCCAAAACTTAGACACAACTCCGCTACTATCCTCGTAGCGCGTAGCCACTTCCGCCCTTCAGTAGGACGCCTAGCAATCCCCCAAATAGCTATAAGACTAAGAGAATAGAGGAATTGGTGCATTTGCAATCGAGCTCGGCACCCCCCCTTATATAGGCGGAGATTGGAGCGTCCGATCCCGATCGGAGCGTCTGATCTCACGTCAGAGCGTCTGATACCGATCGGAGCGTTCGATCCCTATGTCCGAACTCTCTCAACCAACAATGTGTATACCTTTCTAGAGGACGCCTGCTGAAAGCTGTTCTCCCCTCCGTAATATTTCAAATAGCTGGCACTATTCATGATCGGAGCAACCGATCTGAGTTCGAAGCCTCCGAACTCAACAGAGCTTCCGATCTTGGGTCATTGGTTCCGATCTTAGTTTGGATCCTCCGATCTCTCCGAAGACTCGAGACCCTTTTTGGCTATTTCCAGTTTTCTGAATCCATTTTTGAAATCCTAAGACTCGTCTGGAAATCCCTTGGACTATTATCTGATGTCCTGAGTTCGATTATCAATTTCCTTAATCACACTTAACCCAATTTAATTATAATTAATTGTGATTAATCTCTTAATCATCTTATTTTTGGGTACGGGTTACTACATTTATGATGAGTTTAACCTTCTTAGCTTCGGAAATACCACGACGATCGAATAAATATTCCACCCTTTTCTCCCACTTCAAATACAACTCCAGATCCAAATCTCCATGGAACGACGGAATTTTGTTTGCCTTAACTCTACCCACATATTCTCTCCAATTTCTTTCCCCACGACCAACATCATCATGTCTAAACGCATCTTTATACCCATCAACTCTTCTCTCTCTTCTACTACTATCATACCCATAATATCTCCTTTCTCTTCCCCAATTCTCACTATAACTGTCATCATCTCCAACAATGACATATTTTCTATAAGACATTATATCTGCTATAAAAAGTTAGTAATAAAATTTTTCTCACAGAAATTCTCACAATTCGCTCCAAATAAAATCACTAACTCCTTTTTTTCACTAAAAAATATGTAGAAGGGCTTATGCTTTGTGATTTAAGTGCATCAAACTCATAAGTTCAAAACTTGTAGACACTTGCAAATCGACTCACACGAACTTCACAAAAAACAGGCGAATTGACTATGGAAAATTGATTTTGACTTTGCACCCAAGGATAAACAAAGACAAAAGAAATTTGCCACAAGTTATTTTGCTTCTTCTTCTTATTTTTATAAAAATTCAGTACTTTCTATTTTTTTTTACCGATCTGAATTTTTTTTTAAAACTTATAGCACAAGAAACGAAACTTGGACAACAAGATTGACAAAAAATGACACAAAAATTTGACGAAGTAAAGACTCAAATGAAGAACAACAGACAAAGAATGAATAACGGATAAGAATCAAAAACATTTGTTCTTGATACCAAAAGATATGAAGAACGAAGAATAAGATACGAAGAAAGAATATGGATAAAAGAAGGATAGTACTTACTGGATCAAAAGCTTAAGCTGTAATTACCAAATGATAAGAATCTTTAATTGCATGAAAAACAAACACGATTATAGATTAGACGTGCCCTCAATTCAATAACAAAAAGAATCAAAAGTATTTTTTTCCAATCTTTTTGATACAAGTAAGTTTGAATATTCACCCCTTGTTTACAATGAAACTAGTAACAAATAAACGCGGAATAAACAATTGAATTCAAAGGAACCTTCAAAGAACTTGTCTTTGACAATCCACGATGAAGAACAATCGATAAATACCACAAAGTTCCTAAACTTTGATAAGTTTGATTTAAAAAACAAATCAAATCTTTTAACAAAATTCTAGAGAGAATTTCAATTGATAAAATCAATAATCTGAATTCAACTGTATAATAATGAATATATGATATGTTTTTAGAGTTACAACTCCAAAAGTAAATGATAACATAAAATATTGCAAAGATCTAATTTCAAAAAGTTTCAAAACTCTTAAAATAGGAAATAAATCATCAAAATAACAAAAAACCACGAAACACACACAAACACGCTGAAGTGTGTGTTTTCCGGGCATGCTTGGGCGCAAAAACATGCGCTGGAGCGCGAGGCAGGCGTGCTAGGGCACAAAATTTTGCGCTGGGGTGCGCTAGTAGTTTATCTGCATCTTTAGAAATACATCAGGCGCACTAGAGCGCATATTTTGGCCGCTGGAGCGCGGGTTTTGGCCGCTCGAGCACGAGTGTCCGCTGTCCCAACTCAAAGACTCGCTTCTCTTGAACTCTTAACATTTCAATGACATTACAATGACCTCCAAATTGAATCCCATGCTGTCCAACTAGGTTTTCATGAATTCCAAAGCCTTTTAATTTTGATGCCAACTTATGAGACACTTCTTTAAACATTACGAATCTTTGGCGCGTCTTTTTAAACGTTTGGCTTTGGCTCCTTGATTTTGGAATTTCCAGCAACTCTATCAAGTTCATAGCATCCTTAATATCTTGATCACTTCGAAGGCTTCTCAAATTCATATCATCGATTGAGGGAAATCCCTTATTCGCCTATTAAGTACGAGGAAAGCAGCATAATGTGGGTGATATCTTTCTTTCGTTGCCTCATATTTACGTTTAAATTTGAGTTGTACTTGTTGTATATCAGTGGACTTGTGGGTAGGGGTGATCAAATTTTTTCAAAAACCGACCGCCTCGCACCGTCGTATCTCAATTTTTAAAATAACTGTGCTCGCCGCCACGGTTCGGTTATAATTTTTGGCCCAAACCGCCCTGCACCGCACCACCATGTATAGTTGTATCTAGATAGTGTTATATTCATAGCACATTGTATATACATTATACACATTAAATTCGATCGTATGCTGCCTCTACTCTCTTCTCACCCAACTCTTCTTCAAAAAACTTTTCCCTCTTTCTCTCTTGTTTGATTAACTTTATTTTGTCGCTTGATTGTTATTTTATTTAGTTTTATTTTGTTTATTATAGTTTTCATTCACTATTCTAATAATTTGAATAGTTCTATTATTTTTTATTTTACTTATCATTAAAAAATCGCGAACCGACCGCAACCGCTTAAAACCGCCGAAAAGCGCAAAAATGATTTTACATATAAAATCGCAACTAAAAAAAATAAAATATAACCAAACCGCAATTGTCAATTCGGTTTGAATTTCTTACGAAAAACCGCCAAACTGCACCGTGATCACCCCTACTTGTGGGTATAAATGATGACAAGTATTTCTTGCATCCTTCAAAGATGAATTTGAATAATTGCTCACTGGGAAACAGTAACAACATTAGAAGAAAAGAACAATAGGGGACTGGCTGATAAATCGTGGCGCTTTACATGGAACTCCAGCGCCTTCAATTTAAATCACTAAATCTACAATAATGACAGATGATAAGGGGAAGCAACAATATAACTTGTGTGCTAAAAACATAATTGCTATTTTCTGCTCTTGGAGGATAACAAGAATTTGCCATGTATGATAGTCTTTGGGTCCACTAACATACTGGGAGGTCCTCCGGAGGATGCTCTATCGATTCCAGTTGGCCGACGCCGTTTTCCACGAGAAAAGCCATTGCTAAACCCCAGGTAATATGGACATCCAAGTGACAATGCATCAACCAGACCCCTGTTTATGTTAAAACATTGTTTGTTAGTAATATATGTGGTTTCGAATAGAAAATGCTTTTGAATTCTGGCACTAACCTGGATTGTCAGCCACGAATCTGATCACCGTCCATCCACCTACAGGCACGGGTGCTGTGTTTCTAAGAGGAGGATCTACAAGGTTGAATTTAGATGTATCTCTGCTTGGATTGAAATTTCCAAATCCTTCAGCAATTACATAGAAGTCGTAGCCGTGAAGATGAATCGGGTGGTTTTCGGCCGTGAATACACTTGTTCCCTGCAAAACTACTTGCACCGTTTCACCATATTTTAATCTGTACAATCTAGTCCCTGAAACTGGTTGCCACAGCGATCGGCTTACATTCCCGGTATAATCGAATTGCAATGGGGGATTTGCCGGGAAATCGGTTGTGAAAACTCCAGGTATGCCCTGCTGATGTGCTTGCAGCAAGGAAAAGTTGGATGGTAGCACAAATGAATGGTTGTTCATGCTAGCGGTGAAACGGGTTCCATTCGGGCCTTGGCAGCTGCTGTTACTGGCACCGGGTGGGCAATTGTTGAGTCCCAAACCGATGGTGAAGAACAGATTATGATCGATTTTAGAGGGCACAAATACTTTTCCTCGGCTTCTGAAGCTTGTGGTGAAAGCCGTAACTGTAGCTGTATCATTAAACGCCGGTAGATTTGGCATGAATGGCTTGACTGAGGCACATTTAGCTGAGCAGGCAGCGGATTTGTATTCAAGAATGGCTGTTGTGGTGGTATTATCGAATGGTGCACCTTGAGCGCTGGCATAAGCCCGTGCCGCCATGTAGTACTTTGCTGGTGGTTGATCGGCAGTGATTAGGACATCGCTGGTCTGGCCTGGTCCGAGCATGAGAACAGAGGTTGTAAAGGGTTTCACATAAGAGGCGTCGGCTCCAACCACAGTGAGCTTGTGATTTGCAACTTGGAAGAAAAGTTCCTGATTGAGAGCAGAGTTGATGACCCTGAGAAGATTAGTCTCCCCAGTATTTATTGGAACTATGGTTGTATCTGCATCAAAATATTTGGGTTATAATCAAGATTTGCAATTTTCACAAGTGAAAAATACTCATCAAACACACCTTTGCTGGAGCAATTGTAAAGATCTCCAGGTTGGCCATTAATGGTGTAAGCATCGGAAATATTGGGGGCGCCACCAGTTCGTTGGGCTTGTCGAACAACATCGATGGGGTTAGCATCCCACCATTCACCTGATCATATATAAATGGTAACTCTTTTTTAATTATCAAATGGATGCATGTTTTTTTATATTGTATTAGAGAAAAAATTTCTAGAAATGTTCTTGCCAAGAAGAAGGGGAGTTTCTCTAGTCGGCTTGGCGAACGGATACGAATCCCCTTCTTTGGGCCGAATGATCAAAGCTCCATAAACTGTAGCTCTAAGCCAAGAACTGTGTGCATGCCACCAAAGTGTGCCTTCTTGTCCTTGGATTGTAAATCGGTATGTATAACTACCTCCTGGCCTAATAGGGCATTGAGTCACAAATTCTGGTCCATCTGCCCATCCAGTTCTCATTTGCCTCACTCCATGCCTGCGTAAAATCCACAAAATTGAATAAAAAGATCATCAACTTTGCAAAAAAAATTCGTTTGGATGACCATGGATGATCAGGATCTTATTCGGATTTATGTTGCTGGGTCGTGCAAATACTATACTGAAACTAGCTACTGGTTCACGAGCAAGCTTTCGCATGAAATGCATTTACCAGTGAATGGTGACGTTGTAGCGAGCTTTGTTAGTAACCTTAACTTCGAGAGTGTCACCATTGTTCACTTCCAATGTTGGACCTGGATACATCCCGTTCACCGTAATAGTGCTGCGCGTTATGCACAGCCTATTCACTGGCGTTGCTTGCACCTGTTTCACCAAATCAAGAAAGTCATCTAATTTACATGAAGGGAACGTCACAATGGGAGCAACATAACCAACATACCACAAAATCATGGGAGTGCACTTTTGCCTTTGTTATCGGCATTTCGCCAGTAAAGAGGAGGATGAATCCAAATAAGAAAAGGAAAGAGCAAAAGGGATAGCAAGATTTCTTCAAGACTCCCATTTTTACTCGGTTTCTTTTTTTTCTGAATAAGAGATGTTTGCTTATGAGAAATATAACAATAAAGGGCTTCTTTTATAGACAATATAGGGTGGTTTTCTCTTAGGTTAGATTAGGTTTCGAGGGTCAAGAATTAGAGGGAAAAACTTGGTTCAACTCTCTGTGGTAGTTGTTACACCCACTGAGTGCCCTATCAAAATCAAGATTATTTCGTTTATGCTTAATTCACAAGTCTTTTTTGAATCGGACTACGTTTTTCAACCATGACTTTTCCCTTTTGTCAATAACAACTTTTTAGGTGGAGATGATTCTTTCCTCAAGCACGTAAATCATTTCCCGGCTATATATCATCCAAACAAATATTGGGATTTGTATATGTTCCACATAATTCACGCAAATATATAAACAATGGTGTCATAATTTTATTTTTTTTCAAAGCTCAAAGGTTATATACTTAAGTGCATGCAATTGGTAAAAAGTATGCTATATAAAAGGATTTTTTGATATATAATTATGAAGATAGGCTTTCTGTGAGACGATTTCACGAATAAATATCAGCGAAACGAGTTGACGCAATCTGCATATAAAATGAAAAGTAATATTTTCATGAGTCGAAGTCGAATATGAGATATGTATCACCGAAACTGAAAAACGATCCCACAAGAATTTTTGTGTCATTCTCACGGTCTTTCATACCACTAGGGCTACATAATTTAAGTGTTTTTCGATGCATTTTAAAACTATTGGTCTATTTCAAATTTTGGTCATCTAATTAGTCAAAATTTGAAATTAGCACGATAAATTAGCTACAAATAACTCACACAATGCGTATAAAATGCGTAAAAGTGTGCTAAAAAAGGATTTCTTTACATATAATTCGATCTCATGGTCTTCCCTACGGTTATATAATTGAAGTGTTTTCGATGTATTTTAATTTAGTTGAAAAAATTAGCCAAATCTCTTTGTAAATTGGTCAATATCAGCTATTGGTCATCAAATTATCAAATTTTGACTATAGTGCAATAATTTAGTTATTTCGTACATTCTAATTATTTTTTGGTAAAGTATAGACTTGATTATCGATATAATGTCAGATATTATTCGAAGTGTTCTGAAAAAAATAGACAACCAACTTATTGTGTTGAGATCTAGATCAAATTTAAATAATTAAATTATAAAAACCTAAGATATACCAATTTATAAGATGATTTAAGTGGGTTTTCTAGCAATTTTAATCCTTCGGTACACATCACTCAACTCGTTTGAGACACTCACACATATACAAATTTAAATCCGTCGGAAAATTGTCCAATAATTATTTGTCATTCCAAACACTTATGTTGCACTTATTTTTTTGACTATCTTAGCTTGACACACATTTAAGGATATCATATTATGTTGGGGTGTAATAATTGTCCTTACTGGATAAAGCGATCGAACCATGATGTTTGGACTGTTGTGCGGTTTAAAATATTTGAGTTGCACCATTACCATCAGCTATAGTTTTTGGTAAAACAGCAATTCCTCGGTCATACAATTATTGTCATTCATACTAAAGCCTAGGCCGGTCCTATCACCAGCTTGGTTTGCACTCCATTCATTTTATCCAATATAACAGAAGATTTATTCCAAGTGTTGACTAAGTTCATCAACCTTTGATTGTTTGAAAGTATGACTTAGATTTTATTTTTCATATTAGTGTTCTCAATCATCAACAAACATACTTGAGGTTCCAGACTGTCTGACCTCATTTGGTCTGACTTATTTAGTATTTTCTTTCTTTTTGTTTTTACTTGCTCGAACTGATGAGATAGTCTCTTATACTCAATTACCATTTCAATAATTGCATAGGTGAGATCTTCCCTAGTAAATTAATTAGAAGTAAAGTCAAATACCTCTCCATCATCTATTTTTCTGAGTCATCACCAACCATCAAGCACTTGGCAGTTTCCTCATAACTCTCACTTGAAGATGTTTCTGAACTGGATGACATTGTATATGATTCCGCCCATTTGTTGTTGCTCTCTTCTTAATTCCATCAATGACTTCTAGCACTTTCTTTCTTATCTGGAACCCTTCTTGTCATATTATTTCTTTTTATCTTTCTTTGATATAGTACAATCTGCTATGAAGTGTCCCTTTCTTCCACAGTTATAACATGATTGATCATCATTCATTGGTTATTTTCTTCGAAAACATGACTTGTTGGAGATTTGAATGTTCTTGTGGTTATTTGTCAAGAATTCGCCAAATTTCTTCGCAAACTGTAAGTTCAAAAAAATCCCCAATATTCCACTGACCAGGAATATATTTAAATATTAATTAAAAGTAGATGTTTAAATGTTAGATTGTGAAATTTATTTGAAAATTTTGAGTTTTTATGTTTTTCAGGTATGAGTTTAATTTTGGTGACCGAAGGAATCGAGACTAGCATTCGATCAAAGTTTAACTAATTTTAAGGGTTAATGTGTATATTGTGCATATCGATTTTATTGTAAAGTTGTGTGTGGTATTTAATTTTAAAAGTTTAGAGGGAGTTGTGAGTATTTTAAGTCAAGTGAAATTTATTTGGCAAGTGAAAGAGAAGGGAAAGAATTAATCCCGTGAAAGTCGGGCTGACGACTTTAAACCAAGCGCTACTTGGGAGGCAACCCAAGCATTTTCTTTTATTTTATTTTATTTGTTTTTATTTTTAGTTTATTTAATTTTTGTTATTTAATTGTTTTAAGTTTTTTTTTTAATTATTTTAAATTTTAGAGCTAATTTTTCTTAATTTTCAAATTTTTTCAGGCTCTAGAGATCTCAAATTCGAGCAAGGGGCGCGCCCGCCCCATTTATCGGAGCGCCCGCGCCTTACCTGAACGAAATTGGAGTTATTTTGAGACTTAAAGGCGCGCCCGCGCCACTCCTCTTGAGCGCACACGCTTCCTCTGCGCCACACTGATGCAAGAACAGCGCACTACCTGCGCTATCGCCCCTCTCCATTAGCGCTTCCCATAAGCGCAATCGCGCTTCAAGCATCACCATCAGCGCCTTCATCATGCGCGTTAGCTCTCTTTCTTAGGTGCTATCGCGCTCCTTAATAGCGCAACATCAAGCGCTATCGCGCTCCTTAATAGCGCATCATTAGGCGCTATCACGCAAGCAATTGCTTCAGAAATTTAAAAGCCCACTCCAGAGTCTGCTCCTTCCAGACTTTAGAAATCACGATCCCTCGTTCGAGTCCATCTTTAAATCTCACACACTGGCACGATCATCGTAAATCTTCCACTCAACAAAATATCATCTTCTCAAGGATTTTGATCTTGATTACAAGGCAGAGATTCTCAGAATTCATCTTGCTCCATCCACGCTTGTCGAGAAAGGGGAATTTGGAGAATTTGGAAAATGTTCTTCTTGAACGGTACAAAAGCTGAAATTTTATCTATTACATTTGATTCGTGATAAATGTTGTGATTTGAGGCTATTGGGTTGTCTGAGCTGTGGTGTAGAGTACGTTTGATGCAGTGAATTTCTATATCATTTTATTCGTGCCTACCAAGTGTTTGTTGAATTGCTTGGGTTGTATTTGAACGTTGCTGGAATTGTTTGGAGTTTAGTGCATTGTTTGAGGCATTTGATTTGAGTTTAATTATTGAGTTACAATGCCACCGAAAACCAAAGGAAAGGGTGCAATTTCTTCGTCCTCTGCTGGTTCATATGATATACACAGATTTTGGAATGCCACAGCAGAGGAGTATTGTTTTGATGTAATGGAGAGAGGGACGTACAAAGAAAGAGGAATGTGTTTGAGAGAGCATAGTGCGCAGGCGTTAATTGAAGCTAAGAGAAGAGGTTGGGAGACATTTGTTAGGAGTCCACCAGATGCTGTTATATAATTGATTCATGAGTTTTATGCAAATATGATGGTCAAAGACGTGAATCCGAAAGTTCGAGTTCGAGGGAAATTGGTGCCTTTTGATAAGAGTACAATTAACAGTCTCTATGAAATGCCGGATTTGGACATTTCAGATGATGAGTATGAGGTATTTAAGAATGAGTCATATCCAGAGAATATTGTAATTCAGACTTTGTGTCATGATGGGGCGGAATGAAAGAGGAATGCAAAGGATGAAGCTGTTACATTTCCATCCATCTTTCTTAGAAGAGAAGCGAATAATTGGCATGAGTTTGTGGCTGCAAGAATTTTTCCATCTGGGCATACATCTGATGTGACTAAGATTAGAGCTGGTCTTGTGTACTGCATTGTCACTGGAAAATCTGTTGATGTTGGGAGGGTGATTCAGGAGTCTATTATTGCTGCAGTTAGGGGTTCCTCGACTATCAGTTTACCCCACTCGTCTTTGATTACTCAACTTTGCCGGTTAGCTGGTGTTGTGTGGGATGATACGGAGCAGATTCTTCCAATTCGAGGTCCTATAAGAATTACTGGTGCACTGAGACGGGACAAGAAGAAGAAAGCAGCCAGTACTTCTGAACAAGCAGCTGAACCACCGCAGCCCTCTGAGCCACTACCACACTTTGAGCCAGCACCTTCCCATTTGGAAGGACCTATGTCACTACTGACGCATCCGGCCACTGAGTATTCTACTCGTGATGATTCTACGGCCGTGCTTACTCAGATGAAGAAGCAGTGGAAGATGATGCGAGCACATATGACATATATGCATGACTTCACTGCCGCTCTCGCCCAGAATTATCCGCCCACTGTTGTGCCTTATCCACCTCCTCCGCAGTGGTCTTCTGATGATACTGCTGCTGCTGCACCTTCTTTCCATGGAGATGATGATGATGACGCCGATTCCTGATGCTCGGTGTCGAAGGTATGAGTCTCTTGTTTTTTTTATTGTTTTTTAATCATTAGGGACAATGATTACATTAAGTTTGGGGGGGTGAATCAATGTTTGATTTAGTTGTTTGGTTGAAAGTTGAGTTTTGAATTTCATAGATAAAATTTTTGTTGAGTTTAGTTGTTTTTGGTTGAGTTGAGTTGAATTTAAAAGAAGTTGAGAAATATTGGATGCATGGCTGATGAAAAATATTTTTGTGCTATAACTGAAATCCATTATTGTCTACCTATCTGACAAATATTTTTGAAAAAATGGAACCAATTAGATGAACAATTTCCTATATACTCTTTGATTAATACTTGAATCTGATTTTTGAGACATACAGACATAGATATGATTGAGGCATTGTTTGAAATTTTTGGGCCTAATTTTCATTGAATTTATCTTTAGATGCCTATTTGAGCTACACGTATATTAGTACATTGAGGTACGAGAAATCTGAAATTTGTTGAAAATCATCTTTAACTGCTGATGATTATTTTTTCTGCACTGATTAAAATTTGTATGATTTAATTGTGGATTGAGACTTGTCTAGAACTAGTTCAAGCACTCTTCGAGGTGAAATACGGGCAAAACTGAGATTAGGAATGATTTAGGCG
Organism: Henckelia pumila; assembly: GCF_033568475.1. Taxonomy (NCBI): domain Eukaryota; kingdom Viridiplantae; phylum Streptophyta; class Magnoliopsida; order Lamiales; family Gesneriaceae; genus Henckelia; species Henckelia pumila. Next base: position 215,906,864 of record NC_133123.1, read on the forward strand.
ATTTTTTTTTAATGCGTTTGAGCCTTTCAAGCTACCTATTACTATTTTATCCCTAGTACCTTGTTTGAGCTTTATTGAAAATCGAATGGCATGCGTGTAAACGTGTGATAAACCCCCATTTGTAATTATTTCAAGGTCCTACATTGACTACCCGATAGCTTATACACTAATTCCTACCTTTAAGGGAGTAATTTGAATGCTAAATTGTGATATGCTCCTAGTTTTATTGTGAAAAAATGGAATGGTGTGATGATGAATTGAAAAGATGCAAAGAGGTAGTAGAAAAAAAAAAGTTGAAATTGTTGGGAAAAAGAGAAAAAAGTTGTGAAAAAGAAGAGTACGTGAAAAAGTTGAAAAATTAATGAAGTGAATTGAAATAGAAGTGAATTGTGAAAGAAAAGGAGTTGAAATTAGAATTAGAGCATGAATGTGAATTACTCCTTAATTTGAATTCTTATCCTTCGTTTGTAGCCATGAGCCAGGCCTTACATTATAAGCTGATTAAGTCCTATTGACCGAGTCTCAGTTGCCCAATATATTAGTGGAGAAGAGTTGCGAGAATTTAGCCTATGGACTGTTGATTGATGCTTTTAATGATTATGAATTTTGATCTAAACAATTACACGTTTATTCGTTGCATTTACCTATTTGTGAGTGTTTTTTATTTATATCCTAATTTTGATCCTATTGCTACCTTGAAAAGACCTCATGATCTATGAATGTTTGAATTGAATTTGGAGAAGAGTGTTTTGAACTTGAGTTGCGGAGATTGTGAGTTTATGCGGTTATTATTTTGTGATTGGCTGAAACTTTCAAGTGTTAGTAGGTTGGATGAGATTGGATTTGATATTTTTTTGAAATCATTGCTGAGGCTATTGCTCCATAATATTTCTTGACTATTCTTGTTGGTTTTTTGAGAGAATGAGTTTTTAGAATTTAATAGTTTTGCTCGGGACTAGCAAAAATCTAAGTTTGGGGGTATTTGATAAGTGTATTTTATACACTTAATTTAGTTATGAGTTTTATTGTTAAATGTTTGTTTCGAGCAGATTTATGTGGGTATTTTGTTGTTTTTGTGTTTGTAGAAAATTATGAATTTATTTGGAAAAGTGATGAAAAATGAGAATTTGTGAAGAAGAAGAAAAAGTTGGAGAAAAGAGAAAAGAAAAGAATAAAAGAGATAAGAAAGGAATGTACGCTTGCGAGAAAATTTATAACAATTGCACTAGAAATCAATCAGATGTTTATCGAAGAGAATAAACAGATTTGATTTGTCAATTCAAAATGTAATTTTTCACAAAAATCACAGCCTGAATTATCTCAAAAAGGGAGAGAGGATTTCGAAAATCCCCTTGAATTATTATGTGTAATTTTCGAAATTGCAAGGAGAGAATACATCCAATTTTCGAACACTACACCTATATTTATAGATAATTTTTAGACTAGATTAAGTTATAATTATATTAGGACTCTAACTCCTTAGGGCCCATAATCCATAATTTAAGCCCAACAAGCCAAGCCTGTTATTATAAAAATTAATATAAAATTCATCATGACTCCGATTGATAAACTGATTTCACCAATGTGCACAGAAACCATTTTTGCATCTTTTAAAGTCAAGATAATTTTTCTGAATCCGAATTCAGTGATTTCCAAAAATGCCCATCCATATGTCATTTTAGGAAATTCCACTCCCTTTAGTTAAGAAGTCCAACTTCTCTATCATTAAATTTAACTCTTTAAATTTAACTATCTCAACGGGCACTACAAGAAAAACGGCAAACGACAACCGATTTTATCCGTTGTCGTAGGGGTAGAAAACCGTTGTAACTATCAGCGTTGTCGAAAGTATTGGCCTACGATAACGGTTTTTAATCTGTTGTCTTTTATGAATACCACAACGTTTATTTTCGTTGTAAATGTAGCGTTGTCAAAGGCATTTCCTACGACAACGGGTTTTTTTCTGTTGTCTTTTACATACGATAACCGTTTATATCCGTTGTCGTAGACTCGAATTTACCATATTGCACAACGTATTAAAACCGTTGTGGTAGATACTTTTTGACAACAGATATAAACCGTTGTGATAGATAATTTTGACGAGATTTTATCCGTTGTTTTAAATACCTTTTATATATAAAACCGTTGTGGTATGGTAATTTTTACAACATATTTAAACCGTTGTGGTTATATAAAACCGTTGTCGTAAATATTTTTTACATCATATTAAAACCGTTGTCGTTTTTCTTTTTGAAGGAAACTCCGTTGTGGTTTCTTATTTTTTACAACGTTTCTAACCGTTGTCATATTGCATAAAAAAACAACCAATCTACATTAAATATAAAGCAACTAATTACTATTGTATGCTTCAAATTTTTATAATTTACTACACATCAAAATGAGAGAAACATAATAGCGGTGTAATCAAAATCCAAAATATGCCAGCTAAAAATACACAACAAGAGTTTGTACTCATCCTATCAAACTTAGTAGCATCAAACCATAAATAACATGTCATCCAGAAATTCTGTTCAAAAGCTCACTCGATGCACCAAAAACCAAATCCTCAAGAATATTGCCCTTGAGTTATGTACCTACAAGAGAATACATCGAAAAGATCGAATAAATCTTATCGGTCATAAATTCTATGTTTACAAGAATTACTCATACAAGAATATGACATCAGTGTTTATCAAAATCTGCATGACCAACAATCTCCCAGTTCCCCAGTGCAAACAAATGCTAGTTGATGCTCAACCAGTGAACTCTAAATACATTAACATACACACCAGCAGAATATTGATTTCAGCAGTGAAGGGATAATGAAATTGCTTATCAATGAGCAATATGAACGTTAAACTTGGCAAGAGTTGTTTCAACCCACTCCTCAAACACTAAACCAAAGAAATATCTGAAAGTAACAAATTGTGATATCATCTGGGTAAGAGGTATACTAAATGACATGTGAGTTGAGTTCAAAGACGATGCTGCACTTTCAAAGAGGTATAAAACCGTTGCTTTAAACCCAATGTATCGTGAGGGAACCAAACAAATCAAAATCGATTGTTATCAAATCAGAGAAAGGATCAAGATGTTTTCTTTACTTTCTCTTCTGTATAATACAAGTACTCCAAACTTTACAACCATAATTCACCTTCATGTGAGTGAGATTGAAAAAAAAAACAAAAAAAACAGATTCAACAGAAGCTTATTCACAGACTTTGCAATTCACAGAAGCTTATTCACAGACTTTGCAATTCACAGAAGCTTATGAAGTCGATGAAGGAGAGCCAAATACCTAGTCATGAATGTAGTCTAGTACGCATTCTGCCCATTCGGATTGCACTTCATCAATTTCTTCTTTAGAGTAAATTGTTTTGTTGAACTGTTAACAAACCCAAATTATATTAGGTAGTAAGAATCAGTAATGAAGAAGCAAATGAAATAAAAAATTATTTGAGAAAATTCAGAATATGTTAAATATTACCATTGATAAAAGTGAATCCTTCTCGCTGGTGGCATTTCCTTCAACAATCTCTCTCATAAATTTCATCACATAAAACCCACATTGTTTCGCATCAGGTTGTCAAGGACCCTATGTTTAACAAAAATTGTCAATGAAATCACAAGTAGGCATATATGTGTGTATACATTATATATATATATATATTATATACCTTTATCACTTCCCATGTAGGCTTCTTTTTTCCTTTCCTTTCCTTGGTCGAATTGAACAATTTCAAACTCCTTTGTACAACAAGAATCGACATATGAGTAATAAATTAAATGCTTAATTAAAAAAAGAATATGTACTCACATATCCACCACATATTTCCAGTCCTCATGACGGTTGCGATGATTAAGTGAATCCAACAAATAAATCACCTCCACATAAGGGTCGATGACAGCCAGAATCCAATGACAACTACGAACAAAACAAATATTCAATGCATAAATTTCGCAACATCGTCAAAAAAAATCTAATATTAATGATATTGTTGTACTTATTTACCCAACATTGTGTGGTGCCAAAACTAGTTGATTTCTTGCTGTACCGCTCAGCCGTTCAGCCAAAGAACTTGCCCAGCCATTCAAGTATTCAGTTTTTTCATTTTTGTCAAGTTTGAATACATATGGCATTACTGGAAGGGTCTGTGGATTCACAAATCTGAATTTATCGACTTTGTTTTCCTTTTTCATCTTTTTGAAGAGAAACCTTCCATTCAAACAAAAATAACGTTACAGTGTTAAACAAATCAAAGGAAAAAGTTCGAATTAATCTAAAACTTACCACATATAAACAACCACACAATTGGCAGATATTGGCTCCAGCTCATAAAAAGGTGTGATGTCTTCAATGTTCACAAGCTGCTCGTACTCAGTGTCAAAGAAATCATCATAAAAAATAATCGATATATTATTTTCCGGATTGTCCAAAACACGCTTGGCGTAACAGTACAAAAAATGCAATGATCTTGGCACATTCGATGGCAAGACAGGATTACTTCTTTTCTCGAGAATTTTCTTCCTTTGATGCTTCTACAAATCGCAAATTTAGACATGTTAGTAGAAATTTCTATAATATCTGATGAAGTCAATTAAAATATATGATGAAGAATATCAACCTGTGAAGTATGTGATAAAGGCACCTAAATAATATGCGAGGCATAAACGTGTATGTTTTATTGCGTGTTTAGGTTGCGAAGATGTAAAAATAGCAACAGAGAAAAAATTAATTGCATGTAAAGGTCTAATAGTCATGAGAGTTTTGAACAAACTTGTGACCTAACTTTAGTTAGTTATAGAAACTTATTATCCCTAAAGTTAAGAGTCCTGCTGACATTAAAGGCCTATACATAATTATGCATTATAACAAAATCATGATTACTAAAATGGGTCTCAAATTCAGTGGCTTCTCGTTTTAAAGATGTAATTGATTGGTAATAAAGGAATTTATTTTGGATCAGCACTCGAGCTGTTCTTCAATGCCGCGGCCTCACAATTCATTCTTGGACAGCAGACGCCTTTAGCGTTTTGGTTGTCACTGGCTGCAGTTGTCCTTGGTAACACTGTGATACTTGAACTCTATGCTTCCTACTTATGAAATAAACTAAACTAAACTATCCTTAACACATGAATTAATTAAGTAAAATGAATAAATACTTCTATTTAAACTTATCATTGCTCCAATGAGTAGAAAATTTACCTCATCTTTCATGAGAACCCAGCGTGCAGGCCACGCAACATGGGTTCCTATAGCATCGCCAATAGTATCATATTCATTTGGAATTAGAAAGGGCAACTTTCTACAAATCTGTTGTCTTTTTCTTGTTGTTAATTAGCATGTTTGTTGTAGTGGGGGTTTAGTAATCCATTACTTGTGTGACCCTCAATGGTTCAAGGATACAGCTAGCCGTGGGCTCACAACTCCTTGTGACTCGGAACAACGATTTCCAACTTGCCCAATGAATCATGGTAAGACCGTCTAGCAACATCGCCCCATGATTCCCTAGGTATCACTGATAGTGCCTGCAAGAACCAGTAAGTTTTGGTTAGCGTACAGTACGGTCCCTTCTGTTGGAAAACGATGCTCAGATCAATTAGAATTAATACCCGGTGCAGCGGAAGTTTAAAAATTTTATTTTATTGATATGAAACGATTCCATATCTGGGTATCAAAACTTTTAAGATTAAATTTGTGTAAGTAAAATAAATAATCACAATTAAATATTTTACCTTAAAATCTCAAAGAGAGATTATGGACACCAACAGAATTTAATCTGCTCTTGTTGTATATCCCCGGAACTGATGAACGAACGTTTCTTCAATCAGGTCCACGAATAGAAAACAAAACCCTCTGATTGACTGCACTAGAAATCAATCAGAAGTTTGCGTAGAGAATAAACAGATATGATCTGTTAATTCAGATTGTAATTTTTCATAAAAATCACAAGCCGAATTTTCTCTGAAAGGGACAAGGATTTTCGAAAAACCCTTAGAAAATAATACGTGTGTGTTCGAAAATTCTAATAAAGAATTGCATGCAATTTTCGAACACTGCAGCCCTATTTATAGATAATTTCTAGTTATAATTGTATCAGGACTCTAACTTTTTAAAGCCCACAATCCATAACTTAAGCCCAACAAGCCAAGCCCGTTGTTATAGAAATTAATATAAAATTCATCGTGACTCCGATTGATAAACTGATTTCACCAATGTGCACAGAAACCATTTCTGCATCTTTTAGAGTCAAGATAATTTTTCTGAATCCGAATTCAGTGATTTCCAAAAATGCCCATCCCTATGTCATTTTAGGAAATCCCACTCCCTTTAGTTAAGAAGTCCAACTTCTCTTTCATTAAATTTAACTCTTTAAATTTAACTATCTCTACAGGGTTTTAGTAATCCATTACTTGTGTAACCCTCAATGGTTCAGGAATACAGCTAGCCGTGGGCTCACAACTCCTTGTGACTCGGAACAACAATTTCCGACTTACCCATCGAATCATGGTAAGAGCGCCTAGCAACATCGCCCCATGATTTCCTAGGTATTACTGATAGTGCCTGCAAGAACCAGTAGATTCTGGTTAGCGTATAGTACGGTCCCTTCAACCAAATATCCCGATCGAATCAACAACCATTGGTGCATCGAGAGTCGTTTGAGATTCGATAACTATGCATAACATCTTGGAGATCTATTAGTGACATCGCATGTGTTACTAGGATAACCCATTAACCTAAAACACATCATGCACTCTGGCCAGAGATTCGACACACTAATATCTCCTCAGATCGCATAGGATATCCACACTCGCAAGTATGTGGTGAATCCTTGACAACAAAGCATCGACTCCTATATGTGTCGTAACTGTACCCAATCCCGACACTTGATGACCCCAATAGAGTTGGTAAACGAGTCAAAGTACAGTACTAGCATATAGAATCTCAATGATGTTTCAAGTAATAAGGACTAATGGTGTACAACCAAAACCGCGGACTTTATTCACTCGATAAGTGATAACCACTTGGAAAGTCCGAATAGGGTAGTTCGATCATTCATCATATGAATATCCATTTGCATGCTTTGAACATCTCTATGTTCCATACCAATGAAACGTGGTACTCGGCATCGCAAATGCTAGTATCAATCTCGAGCGATCCTTATCCTTTATTTGCGGACGGCTCAATTGACTAGGAACAGTTTAGAATATACAGTGACTATAAGATGTGTTTCATGATAGCCATCCCCATGTGCTACCACATCTTACATACACTATAGTATATTCAAGGTCTTTATCAAAACAACAATAGTATATCATAATATAACAATATGAAGAAAGATAAAGTCAATGCCATTATAAAAAGTGTAAATTATATTAAACAAAAGATTGTTTTACATAGAGTCATAAAAGCCCTTAGCCACAAGTTGACTAACCGGGCACCCACTCTTTCAATCTCCCACTTGCCCTAAAGCCAACTATTCATACTACGTAATCCCATTGCTTCGTGATGTTTGTCAAACAATGGTCCTGGCAAGGGCTTAGTAAGCGGATCAGCGATATTGTCTGTAGAGGCCACTCTCTCGACACTGATGTCTCCTCTTTCCACGATCTCCCGGATGATGTGGTATTTCCTCAGTACGTGTTTGGACTTCTGATGAGACCTTTGCTCCTTTGCCTGAGCAATGGCACCCGTGTTGTCACAGTACACCAGGACTGGACCAACAGCTTCAGGAATTACATCCAACTCTTGGATGAATTTCCTTATCCAAACCGCCTCTTTAGCAGCAGCTGATGCTGCAATGTATTCTACCTCAGTGGTGGAATCTGCTATGGTGTCCTTCTTGGAACTCTTCCAAGAGACAGCACCGCCATTGAGCACGAATACAAATCCATAGGTTGATTTCGAGTCATCCACGTCACATTGGAAGCTAGAGTCGGTATAGCCTTCCAACTTCAATTCTCTCCCTCCATAAACCATGAATAAATTCTTAGTCCTTTGCAAGTACTTAAGAATATCCTTCACGGCTTTCCAATGCATTTGACCCGGATTGGCTTGGTATCTGCTCGTGACGCTCAGAGCATAGGCCACATCCGGTCTGGTAGATATCATCCCATACATGATACTACCTATGGCTGACGCATATGGCACGTGTGTCATCTTCTCTATCTCTTTGTCAGTCTTGGGACACATAGACTTGGATAGAGAAACTCCATGAAACATAGGTAGATGTCCTCTCTTGGACTCATCCATAGAAAACCTTTTCAATATGGTGTCGATGTAGGTTGATTGAGTGAGTCCTATCATTCTTTTAGATCTATCTCTATAGATCTGAATTCCTAGAATATAGGATGCCTCACCTAAATCCTTCATCGAGAATCTACCTGATAACCGTATCTTTGTTGACTGCAACATCCCTACATCATTCTCCATGAGTAGGATGTCATCAACATAAAGTACTAAGAATGTTATCGCATTCTTAACTACTTTCTTGTACACGCATGGTTCCTCCGGGTTCTTGATGAAACCAAAATCCTTTATTGTTTCATCAAATTTCTGGTTCCAACTTCTTGATGTTTGTTTGAGACCATAGATTGATCTCTGAAGCTTGCATACCTTATGCTCACTTCCCATGGATGTGTATCCCTCAGGCTGCGTCATATAGATCTCTTCCTTAATGTTTCCATTAAGAAATGCAGTCTTTACATCCATTTGCCATATCTTATAGTCATACCATGTTGCTATGACAATAAGGATTCTTATGGACTTGAACATTGCGACTGGTGAAAAGGTTTCATCATAGTCAACTCCTTGTCTTTGAGTATAACCTTTTGCCACCAATCATGCCTTGTAGGTCAATACCTTTCCATCAGGCCCAAGCTTTCTCTTGTAGATCCATTTGCACCCAATTGGAACAATTCCATCGGGAGGATCTACTAAAGACCAAACTTGGTTAGAATGCATCGAGTCTATTTTCGATTGCATAGCTTCAAGCCATAAATTCGAATCCGCATCAAAAATTGTTTCCTTGAAGTTTCTTGGATCACATCCAATGATGGGTTCACTTTGATCCCCTTCAAGAAGAAGACCATATCTAATAGGAGGCCTAGAAGTCCTCTCGGATCTCCTAGTAATAGGCGTGCCTTGTGATGATTCTTGAGGTGTAGGATCGCTATTTTGTATCTCGGGTTCTTCTCGAATTTCTTCGAGTTCCATCATCTTGCCTTTCTTATCCAATAAGAACTCCTTCTCTAAGAAGGTGGCATTCCTTGAAACAAACACTTTTGTTTCAGCAGGATGATAGAAATAATATCCGATTGAATTCTTCGGATACCCTACAAAATAACATAAAGTGGATCGACTATCCAATTTATCTCCCACTGTCTGCTTCACCTAAGCAGGACATCCCCAAATCCTCAAGTACGAATACTTAGGAGCTTTTCCATTCCATAACTCGTATGGTGTTTTATTTACTGCTTTAGTGTGGACGTTGTTTAACAACAATACCGCCGTTTCAAGCGCGTAGCCCCAAAACGAAGGTGGGAGCTCAGTGAAGCTCATCATGGATCGAACCATGTCCAACAAAGTTCGATTGCGACGCTCCGAAACACCATTAAGCTAAGATGTCATAGGAGGAGTCCACTGAGAGAGAATCCCATTCTCTTTTAGATAGTCCAAAAACTCGGTACTTAAGTATTCTCCACCTCGATCCGATCAAAGTGCCTTAATACTTTTACCTAGTTTGTTTTCTACTTCAGCCTTGAATTCTTTGAACTTTTCAAATGCTTCAGACTTATATTTCATTAAATACAAATACCCATACCTAGAATGATCATCAATAAAGGTAATGAATTAGGTGTTGCCACATTTAGTACCAATCCTAAATGGACCGCAAACATCTGTATGGATCAAATCCAACAGATTTTGACTACGCACAGGTTTCCCTTTGAAAGGAGATTTAGTCATTTTTCCCTTTAGGCAGGACTCACAAATAGGTAGAGAGTTAATATCAGACATATCAAACATGCCATCTCCCACTAGCTTGTTAATCCTCCTTGAGGAAATATGACCTAGCCTAGCATGCCAAAGGTTTGCCGGGTTTTGACTATCGTTTTTCCTTTTAATTGTTGTCACCGGTTTATCAACATAATTAATTGGAACATCTTTTAATTTTAAGCTATATAGATCGTTTTCAAGTTGTCCATTTCCAATCAAACATTCATTCTTGTAAATATTGCAAATCCCATTTACAAAATTGCAAGAAAAACCATCTCTATCAAGCATAGAAATAGATATAATGTTTTTGACCAAATCCGGAACATATAAAACATCTCTAAAAAATAACTTAAAATTGTTTTGCAAAACTAAATAAATGTCTCCTATAGCTTTGGTTTCGACTCTATAACCATTCCCGAGCCTTAGCTGGGTCTCACCCATCCTTAGCTTACGACTTCTTGTCATCACCTGCAAATCATTGCAAATGTGAGATCCACATCCGGTATCCAATACCCAAGAAGAAGTATTAAGCGAAACATTTATTTCAATGTAAAACATATCCTTTGCAGTTCGCAACTGTTCGAGGTATTCCTTGCAGTTACGTTTCCAATGACCGGGTTTCTTGCAATAATGGCAAACGTTTTCATCTTTTATTCCAATTGAAGCCTTGGCCTTTCCCTTCTTATTTGGTACAATCTTCTTGGGCGGGGCAGAACGTTTCTTACCCTTTCCACTTGGTCCTTTCTTAGAGTTAGAAGAGAAGCCAACCAAGAGTACCGGTTTATCCTTATTTAGTGTGGCTTCATATGTGACAAGCATATTGACCATCTCTTCAAGGGTGGCCTCTATCTTGTTCATATTGAAGTTCATCACAAAACCGTCAAATGATGAAGGAAGTGATAGAAGCAACAAGTCCGCGCTAAGTTCATGCTCCAAAGTCAAGTCGAGTGTTACCAACTTTTCAATGAGCCCAATCATGCGCACCCCATGCTCACGGACCGAAGTCCCATCTCGCATGCGGCTCGTCATGAGCTTTCTGACGGTGGCATACCTTTCCGATCTTGACTGAGCTCCAAAGAGTTCCTTGAGGTTCTTGTGAATGTCAGCAGCATTCACGGCATCCTCGAATCTCCTTTGAAGCTCATCAGACATCGAAGCCTGCATGTAGCATTTGGCCTTGATATCATGGTCCCACCATAAATCAATTTTGGCCAACTTTTCCGGATTTGTATTAGCCGGGGCTTCCTTCGGAGGCGGCTTCTCTAACACGTAGAAAGCTTTTTCCGAAGTGAGAATAATTTTCAACTTACGGAACCATTCCGTATAGTTTGCGCCAGTCAATTTGTTTTGTTTGAGAATTGAAAACAGTGGATTGCGAGAAGTCATTGTAATAGTATACTGAAAAGGAAACAGACAATAATCAATGATTTGTTTAATTAATTTACTAAGACATAAAATATGGAGAATTTCATTTTATGAATTACACTCCCACTATTTTGACGATTTCACTACCCTCTAGTGAAAACGAGAAACATTTTATTTAGTGGGAACATGAAGTCCAATTGACAAACTATGGTCCTAAATAATATCAGCCAACCATAATTTTCAAAAGGTAGAGCCCAATTTCTTCCAAAGCAACCTCCATGTTTTTACCTCATGTCCAATAAGGGCCCAATAATATGACGCCATTTATTGTGACATGTCAAGATGACCCATCAATATTAAGTTGTGATGGACGGTCGCCATGTGGATCCCCAATAATATGAGCCAATCCCATGGGAGTTCCACCCAACTTACAACATGTGTCGATCCAATGTACAGCTTTCCGACGAACGGGCCCCCCCAATAATATGAGCCGGACCGTATCCGCGGGTAACATCACATACATTGATCGTTGATGGAAGGTAGGAATTTTTAAACAATATTTAAAATTCCTTTTGTTTATCTTGATATCAATTTTAAATCATATTTAAAATGAGGGGTTTTATTTTGAAAATTTGTCTCATCATGAAATTTATGTATGCTTGTGGGATTCATACAATTTTGTCTAAACATGCATACATTAATAATATCATATATTATTTAAGGATGATCGATCCCATTAACTAATCGACCTGTGGTTGCCAATCACGAGTCTAAATCCAATCCTAGGTGATATGTAAGTATGCAATGCAATCCTATTACATTGTGCTTCCAATTTACATTTCTTCGGTCTTCATTGTCTGCTGGGCCCACCATTTCTTCAAATCTTTGTCTCCCACTAAGTCTAATAAATTTAAAATAAATTTCGATGACAAATATGGGATACATTTTTAGGGGTGGGAACGGGCCATAAACCAGGCCCACTTTAATTACATAAGACAATCATATTGGGCTATAAACCAAGCCCATTAATAAACACCAACAACAATAAGACAAATGTAAATCACCTAACATACACCTAAAACATTGGTCATGACAATCGATCATCCTTTATCCATTAATTAATTCAATAATTAAATAATTGGATAAACATGCAAAGGCATCATAATTAAAAGATAAAATCATATTTTATCTTATCCATCCATAAGATCATATCTTATCATCAATTGTACCAAAATAATTAATTTTATAAAATCTAATTTAACGGATAAAATTTATAAATTTTCCAAAAATTCAAATTTATCCAAAAATCAATTTTAAAAATTTCAGACTCGAACAATTCGATCCGATGCCTCGTGATCGGATCAAACACTAGAATTTCAAAAATTCAAAATTTTTTTTAAAAAATAAAATTTTAATTTTCCGGGCTGCCCGGGACAATCCCGGGCAGCCCGTGCCCCGACCGGGGCTCGGGCTGGGCAGCGACCGGGCAGCGATCCGATCGCTGCCCAGCCCGAGCCCCAATCGGGGCACGGGCTGCCCGGGACAATCGAGCAGCGATCCGATCGCTGCCCGTGTTTTGCCCGTCAAAATTTTGATTTTTAAAAATTTGTTTTGTTTCAAAAACCGAGGCTTAAAAATTTTGTACAATCGATTAATTTAATCGTTTGATTTGAGCAACCTGGCTTTGATACCACTGTTGGAAAACGGTGTTCAGATCAATTAGAATTGATACCCGGTGTAGCGGAAGTTTAAAAATTTTATTTTATTGATATGGAACGATTCCATATCTGGGTATCAAAACTTTTACGATTAAATTTGTGTAAGTAAAATAAATAATCACAATTAAATATTTTACCTTAAAATCTCAAAGAGAGATTATGGACACCAACAGAATTTAATCTGCTCTTGTTGTATATCCCCGGAACTGATGAACGAACGTTTCTTCAATCAGGTCCACGAATAGAAAACAAAACCCTCTGATTGACTGCACTAGAAATCAATCAGAAGTTTGCGTAGAGAATAAACAGATATGATCTGTCAATTCAGATTGTAATTTTTCATAAAAATCACAAGCCGAATTTTCTCCGAAAGGGACAAGGATTTTCGAAAAACCCTTAGAAAATAATATGTGTGTGTTCGAAAATTCTAATAAAGAATTGCATGCAATTTTCGAACACTGCAGCCCTATTTATAGATAATTTTTAGTTATAATTGTATCAGGACTCTAACTCCTTAAAGCCCACAATCCATAACTTAAGCCCAGCAAGCCAAGCCCGTTGTTATAGAAATTAATATAAAATTCATCGTGACTCCGATTGATAAACTGATTTCACCAATGTGCACAGAAACCATTTCTGCATCTTTTAGAGTCAAGATAATTTTTCCGAATCCGAATTCAGTGATTTCCAAAAATGCTCATCCCTATGTCATTTTAGGAAATCCCACTCCCTTTAGTTAAGAAGTCCAACTTCTCTTTCATTAAATTTAACTCTTTAAATTTAACTATATCTACGGGGTTTTAGTAATCCTTTACTTGTGTAACCCTCAATGGTTCAGGAATACAGCTAGCCGTGGGCTCACAACTCCTTGTGACTCAGAACAACAATTTCCGAATTACCCATCGAATCATGGTAAGAGCGCCTAGAAACATCGCCCCATGATTCCCTAGGTATTACTGATAGTGCCTGCAAGAACCAGTATATTCTGGTTAGTGTACAGTACGGTCCCTTCAACCAAATATCCCGATTGAATCAACAACCATTGGTGCATCGAGAGTCGTTCGAGATTCGATAACTATGCATAACATCTTGGAGATCTATTAGTGACATCGCATGTGTTACTAGGATAACCCATTAACCTAAAACACATCATGCACTCTGGCCAGAGATTCGTCACACTAATATCTCCTCAGATTGCATAGGATATCCATACTCGCAAGTATGTGGTGAATCCTTGACAACAAAGCATCGACTCCTATATGTGTCGTAACTATACCTAATCCCGACACCTGATGACCCCAATAGAGTCGGTAAACCAGTCAAAGTACAGTACTAGCATATAGAGTCTCAATGATGTTTCAAGTAATAAGGACTAATGGTGTACAACCAAAACAGCGGACTTTATCCACTCGATAAGTGATAACCACTTTGAAAGTCCGAATAGGGTAGTTCGATCATTCATCATATGAATATCCATTTGCATGCTTTGAACATCTCTATGTTCCATACCAATGAAACATGGTACTCGGCATCGCAAATGCTAGTCTCAATCTCGAGCGATCCTTATCCTTATTTGCGGACGGCTCAATTGACTAGGAACAGTTTAGAATATACAGTGACTATAAGATGTGTTTCATGATAGCCATCCCCATGTGCTACCACATCTTACATACACTATAGTATATTCAAGGTCTTTATCAAAACAACAATAGTATATCACAATATAACAATATGAAGAAATATAAAGTCAATGCCATTATAAAAGTGTAAATTATATTAAACAAAAGATTGTTTTACATAGAGTCATAAAAGCCCTTAGCCACAAGTTGGCTAACTGGGCACCCACTCTTTCACCTTCATCCATATATCCCGATCGAATCAACAACCATTGGTGCATCGAGAGTCGTTCGAGAGTCGTTCGAGATTCGATAACTATGCAATGCATCTTGAAGATCAAATAGTGACATCGCATGTGCTACTAGGAAATCGAGTAACCTAAAACACATCATGTACTCTGGCCAGAGATTCGTCACACTAATATCTCCTCAGATCGCATAGGATATCCACACTCGCAAGTATGTGGTAAATCCTTGACTACAAAGCATCGACTCTTATATGTGTCATAACTGTACTCAATCCCGACACCCGATGACCCCAATAGAGTCGGTAAACGATTCAAAGTACAGTACTAGCATATAGAGTCTCAATGATGTTTCAAGTAGTAAGGACTAATGGTGTACAACCAAAACCGCGAACTTTTCCACTCAAATAATAATAACCACTTGGAAAGTCCGAATAGGGCAGTTCGATCATTCATCATATGAATATCCATTTGCATGCTTTGAAAATCTCCATGTCCATTACCAATGAAACGTGGTACTTAGCATCACAAATGCTAGTCTCAATCTCGAGCAATCCTTATCCTTATTAGCGGACGACTCAATTGACTAGGAACTGTTTAGAATATACAGTGACTATAATATGTGTTTCATAATAGTGATCTCTCTTTATTCACTATCTCATCTTACTTACACTATAGTATATTCAAGGTCTTTATCAAAACAACAATAGTATATCACAATATAACAATATGAAGAAAGATAAAGAAAATTCCATTAATGAATGTAAATTATATTAAACAAAGATTGTTTATACATAGAGTCATAAAAGCCCTTAGCCACAAGTTGGCTAACCGGGCACCCACTCTTTCAATCTCCCACTTTCCCTAAAGCCAACTAGTCATACTACGTAATCCCATTGCTTCGCGATGTTTGTCAAACAATGGTCCTGGCAAGGGCTTAGTAAGTGGATCAGCGATATTGTCTGTAGAGGCCACTCTCTCGACAGTGATGTCTCCTCTTTCCACAATCTCCCGGATGATGTGGTATTTCCTCAGTACGTGTTTGGATCTTTGATGAGACCTTGGTTCATTTTCCTGAGCAATGACACCAGTTTTGTCGCAGTACACCGAAACTGGACCAACAGCTTCAGGAATTACGCCCAACTCTTGGACGAAATTCCTCATCCAAACGGCCTCTTTAGCAGCAGCTGATGCTGTAATGTATTCTGCCTCAGTGGTGGAATCCGCTGTGGTGTCCTGCTTGGAACTCTTCCAAGAGACAGCACCGCCATTGAGCATGAATACAAATCCAAAGGTTGACTTCGAGTTATCCACGTCGCTTTGAAAGCTAGAGTCGGTATAACCTTCCAATTTCAATTCTCTTCCTCCATAAACCATGAATATATTCTTAGTCCTTTTCAAGTAATTAAGAATATCCTTCACGGATTTCCAATGCATTTAACCGGGGTTGACCCGATAACTGCTCGTGACACTCAGAGCAAAGGCTACATCCGGTCTGGTAGATATCATCCCATACATAATACTACCTATGGCTGACGCATATGGTATGTGTGTCATTTTCTCTATCTCTTCGTCAGTCTTGGGACACATAGACTTGGATAGAGAAACTCCATGACACATAGGTAGATGTTCTCTCTTGGACTCATCCATAGAAAACCTTTTCAATATGGTGTCGATGTAGGTTGCTTGAGTGAGTCCTATCATTCTCTTAGATCTATCTCTATAGATCTGTATCCCTAGAATATAGGAGGCCTCACCCAAATCCTTAATCGAGAATCTACCTGATAACCATATCTTTGTTGACTGCAACATCCCTACGTCATTCCGAATGAGTAGGATGTCATCAACATAAAGCACTAAGAATGTCACCGCATCCTTAACTACCTTCTTTTACACGCACGGTTCCTCCGGGTTTTTGATGAAACCAAAGTTCTTTATTGTTTCATCAAATTTCTGGTTCCAACTTCTTGATGCTTGTTTGAGACCATAAATTGATCTCTGAAGCTTGCATACCTTATGCTCGCTTCCCATACATGTGAATCCTTCGGGCTGCATCATATAGATTTCTTCCTTAATATTTCCATTAAAAAATGCAGTCTTCACATCCATTTGCCATATCTCATAGTCATACCATGCTGCTATGGCAATAAGGATTCTTATGGACTTGAACATTGCGACTGGTGAAAAGGTTTCATCATAGTCAACTCCTTGTCTTTGAGTATAACCTTTTGCTACCAATCGTGCCTTGTAGGTGAGTACCTTGCCATCAGGCCCAAGTTTTCTCTTGTAGATCCATTTACACCATATTGGAACAATTCCATCGGGAGGATCTACTAAAGACCAAACTTGGTTTGTATGCATCGAGTCTATTTCTGACTGCATAGCATCAAGCCATAAATTCGAATCCGCATCAGAAATTGCTTCCTTGAAGTTTCTTGAATCATATCCAATGTCAGGTTCACTTTGATTTCCTTCAAGAAGAAGACCATATCGAATAGGAGGTCTAGAAGTCCTCTCGGATCTCCTAGATGTAGGCGTGTCCACTGAAGGTTCTTAAGGTGTGGGATCGTTATTTTGTATCTCAGGTTCTTCTCGAATTTCTTAGAGTTCCATCATCTTGCCTTTCTTATCTAATAAAAACTTCTTCTCCATGAAGGTGACATTCCTCGAAACAAACACTTTTGTTTCAGTAGGATGATAAAAATAATATCCGATTGAATTCTTCGGATATCCTACAAAATAACATAATGTGGATCGACTATCCAACTTATCTCCCACTGTCTGCTTCACGTAAGCAGGACATCCCCAAATCCTCAAGTACGAATACTTAGGAGCTTTGCCATTCCATAACTCGTATGAAGTTTTATTCACTGCTTTGGTGTGAACATTGTTCAACAACAACACCACCGTTTCAAGTGCATAGCCCCAAAACGAAGGAGGAAGCTCAGTGAAGCTCATCATAGATCAAACCATGTCCAACAAAGTTTGATTGCGACGCTCCGAGACACCATTCAGCTGAGGTGTCATAGGAGGAGTCCACTGAGAGAGAATCTCATTCTCTTTTAGATAGCTCAAAAACTCGGTACTTAAGTATTCTCCACCTCGATCTAATCGAAGTGCTTTAATACTTCTACCTTGTTTATTTTCTACTTCAGCCTTGAATTCTTTGAACTTTTCAAATGATTCAGACTTATATTTCATTAAATATAAATACTCATACCTAGAATAATCATCAGTAAATGTAATGAAGTAGGTGTGACCAAATTTAGTACCGATACTAAATGGTCCACAAACATCTGTATAGATCAAATCCAACAGATTTTTACTACGCTCAGGCTTTCCTTTGAAAGGAGATTTAGTTATTTTTCCTTTTAGGCAAGACTCACAAGTAGGTAGAGAGTTAATATCAGACATATCAAACATGCCCTCTCCCACTAGCTTGTTCATCCTCCTTGAGGAAATATGACCTAGCCTAGCATGCCAAAGGTTTGTCGGGTTTTGACTATCGTTTTTCCTTTTATTTGTTGTTACCGGTTTATCAACATAATTAATTAGAACGTCTTTTAATTTTAAGTTATATAGATCGCTTTAAATTGTCCATTTCAAATCAAACATTCATTCTTGTAAATATTGCAAATCCCATTCGCAAATTTTCAAGAAATATCTTCTTTATCAAGAATAAAAAAAGAAATAATGTTTTAATGAAATCTTGGTACAAATAAAAACATCTCTCTCAAAATATATCTTAAAATTGTTTTTGCAAAATTAAACAAATGTTTCCCATAACTTTTGGATTCAACTCTGGAACCATTCCCGAGCCTTAACTGGGTCTCACTCACCCTAAGCTTACGACTTCTTGTCATCATCTGCAACTCATTACAAATGTGAGATCTACATCTGGTATCCAATGCCCAAGAAATAATATTAAGTGAAACATTTATAAAATATATCCTTTGTAGTTCGTAACTACTCGATATACATTCTTTGTAGTTGCGCTTCCAGTAACCGGGTTTCTGGAAGTGATGGCAAACTTATTTAGACTTGTCCATCTTTGCATGTAACATTTGGCCTTGAGATCATGGTCCTACCATTTCTCTAGTTCGGCCAACCTTTTCGAAGTTACATCAGCCGGGGCTGTTTTTCGGAGGAGCCTTTTCTAACACTTAGAAAATCTTTTCCGAACTCAGGACAATCTTAACTTATGGAACCATTTCGTATAGTTTGCGCCAGAAAGTTTGTTTTGTTCGAGAACTGAAACATGTGGATTACGAAGATTCATCATAATGATATACTGAGATGAAACAGACAATAATCGATGATTGTTTAATTAATTTACTAAGACATAAATATGGCGAAATTTATTTTATGAATTTCACTCCCACTATTTTAACGATTTCACTACCCTCTAGTGAAAACGGAAAACTTGTTTCCTTAGTGGGAATATGGAGTCCAATTGACAAACTATAGTCCCGAATAATATCAGTCAACCATAATTTTCAAAAGGTAGAGCCCAATTTCTTCCAAATCAACCCCCATGTTTTTACCTCATGTCCAATAAGGGCCCAATAATATGACGCCGTTTATTGTGACATGTCAAGATAACCCATCAATATTAAGTTGTGATGAACGGTCGCCATGTGGATCCCCAATAATATGAGCCAATTCCATGGGAGTTCCACCCAACTTACAACTTGTGTCGATCCAATGTACAGCTTTTCGACGAATGGGCCCCCCCAGTAATATGAGTCGGACCGTGCCCGCGGGTAGAATCTCATACATTGATCGTTGATGGAAGGTAGGAACATTTAAACAATATTTAAATTCTCTTTATTTATCTTGATATCAATTTTAAATCATATTTAAAATGAGGGATTTTTAATTTTGAAAACTGTCTCATCATTTAATATTTGTATGCTTGCGGGATTCATACAATTTAGTCTAAACATGCATACAACAATAATATTATATATTATTTAAAAGATGATCGATCTCAATCACTAATCGACCCGTGGTTGTCAATCACGAGTCTAAGTCCAATCCTAGGTGATATGCAAGTATGCAATGCAATCCTATTACATTGGGCTTCCAATTTACATTTTTTCGGTCTTTATTGTTTGCTGGGCCCACCTTTGTCTTCAAATATTTATCTCTCACTAAGTCTAATAAATTTACAATAAATTTCGATGACAAGTAGGGGATATATATTTAAGGGTGGGAACGGGTCATAAACCAGGCTCACTTTTTATTAAAAATGACAATTCAAATTGGGTCATAAACCAAGCCCATTAATAAAACCCAAAAACAATAAAATCAAATGTAAACAACCTAACATACACCTATAATATTGGTCATGACAATCGATCATCCTTTTATCCAATAATTAATTCAATAATTAAATAATTGGATAACATGCAATGACATCATGATTAAAAAGATAAAATCAAATTTTATCTTATCCTTTCATAAGATCATATCTTATCATCAATTGTACCAAAATAATTAATTTTATAAAATCTAATTTAACGGATAAAATTTATAAATTTTCCAAAAATTCAAATTTATCCAAAAATCAATTTTAAAATTTTCGGACTAAAACAATTTGATCTGATGCCTCGTGGACCAATCAAAAACAATTTTCGATCGGACCAAAAACTAAAATTTCAAAAATTTCAAAACAAAATCCAAAAAATCAAATTTTAAAATTTCCGGACTGCCCGGGACATTCCTGGTCAGCCCCGCCTCCACGTTGGACAGGGCTGCCCACGTGGAGGTGGGCAGCTCGTCGCTGCCCGTGGGCAGCGCCGTGCACTGCGGCGCTGCCCGATTGCCCTTGTTTCCCTTCAAATTTAATTTTAAAAATTTTTTTGTTTTGTTTCAAAAAACCGAGGCTAAAAATTTTGTACAATCGATTAATTTTAATCGTTTGATCAAAGTTTACGACCTGGCTCTGATACCACTGTTGTAACACGCGTTCTCTAATCACACGGATGTGATACCCAGAGCAGCGGAAGTTTAAAAAATTTTATTTTTTGATATGGAATGATTCCATATCGTGGGTATCAAATCCTAACGATTAAAATCTTGCAAGTAAAAATATAAATTCACAATTAAATATTTTTACCTCTTCAAGCTAAGGCTTGATTATGGACTCCAACAGAATTTAATCTGCTCTTCTTGAAAATTCCGGGAACCAATGACTCGCTCGATCAATCTCTGAAATTAGGTCCACGAACAGAAAAACTAAAACCTTCTGATTGATTGCACTAGAAATCAATCAGATGTTTTTCGAAGAGAATAAACAGATTTGATCTGTCAATTCAGAATGTAATTTTTCACAAAAATCACAGCCTGAATTATCTCAAAAAGGGAGAGAGGATTTCGAAAATCCCCTTGAATTATTATGTGTAATTTTCAAAATTGCAAGGATAGAATACATCCAATTTTCGAACACTACACCTATATTTATAGATAATTTCTAGACTAGATTAAGTTATAATTATATTAGGACTCTAACTCCTTAGGGCCCATAATCCATAACTTAAGTCCAACAAGCCAAGCCTGTTATTATAGAAATTAATATAAAATTCATCATGACTCCGATTGATAAACTGATTTCATCAATGTGCACAAGAACCATTTCTGCATCTTTTGAAGTCAAGATAATTTTTCTGAATCCGAATTCAGTGATTTCCAAAAATGTCCATCCATATGTCATTTTAGGAAATTCCACTCCCTTTAGTTAAGAAGTCCAACTTCTCTTTCATTAAATTTAACTCTTTAAATTTAACTATCTCAACGGGGTTTAGTAATCCATTACTTGTGTGACCCTCAATGGTTCAGGGATACAGCTAGCCGTGGGCTCACAACTCTTTGTGAATCGGAACAACGATTTTCGACTTGCCCAACGAATCATGGTAAGAGCATCTAGCAACATCGCCCCATGATTCCCTAGGTATCACTGATAGTGCCTGCAAGAACCAGTAAGTTTTGGTTAGCGTACAGTACGGTTCCTTCATCCATATATCCCGATCGAATCAACAACCATTGGAACATCGAGAGTCGTTCGAGATTCGATAACTATGCAATGCATCTTGAAGATCAAATAGTGACATCGCATGTGCTACTAGGAAACCGAGTAACCTAAAACACATCATGTACTCTGGCCAGAGATTCGTCACACTAATATCTCCTCAGATCGCATAGGATACCACACTCGCAAGTATGTGGTGAATCCTTGACAACAAAGCATCGAATCCTATATATGTCGTAACTGTACCCAATCCTGACACCTGATGACCCCAATAGAGTCGGTAAACGAGTCAAAGTACAGAACTAGCATATAGAGTCTCAATGATGTTTCAAGTAGTAAGGACTAATGGTGTACAACAAAAACCGCGGACTTTTCCACTCAAATAATAATAACCACTTGGAAAGTCCGAATAGGGTAGTTCGATCATTCATCATATGAATATCCATTTGCATGCTTTGAACATCTCCATGTCCATTACCAATGAAACGTGGTACTTGACATCACAAATGCTAGTCTCAATCTCGAGCGATCCTTATCCTTATTAGCGGACGGCTCAATTGACTAGGAACTATTTAGAATATATAGTGACTATAAGATGTGTTTCATAACAGTGATCTCTCTTTATTCATTATCTCATCTTACTTACACTATAGTATATTCAAGGTCTTTATCAAAACAATAATAGTATATCACAATATAACAATATGAAGAAAGATAAAGAAAATTCCATTAATGAATGTAAATTATATTAAACAAAGATTGTTTATACATAGAGTCATAAAAGCCCTTAGCCACAAGTTGGCTAACCGGGCACCCACTCTTTCAATATCATCGTCTTGTGTAGATAAGTGGGCCTGCATACAAATTTTCCAATGAACATATTCTTCCTTCGATAACATAGGAATCTTGTTAAAGAATGTCATAACTATCAAGAGCAGTTCGAGTTAAGCAAATACCCTACTCTGATACCACTTGTAGGATCGAACGCTTGTCGATTTACAAAAATCTATAGCTGGTGGTAATGGTACAACTCAAATCTTTTAAATCGCACAGCAGCCCAAGGTCATTGGTTCGATTTTCATTGATTGCAAGGAGTACAATTGTTTTGAGGGAGATTTTCGGGGTGTAATAATTGTCCCTACTAGTTAAAGGGTTTGAACCATGACGCTTAGGCTTCTGTATAGTTTAAAAGATTTGAGTTGTACTATTACAACTAGATATAACTATTAATAAAGCAGCAAACGCTCAGTGCAACATATTAATTACTTCACACGTACACACATCAAGTCTTCAATTACTAACTAATTCCCATCAAATAAAAATGTTAGGTAATTTTTAACTAATCCTTTGTTTAATAGTACCAAGTCAATTGTAAGTAACCCTTTAATTCAAAACTATGGTTTTTAAAGGGAAAAAATAAATTATAAATTTAAACAAAAATCAAATTTGACTTTTGAGACTTAATAAAGTAATGTATTTTCAAGTGCCGGTGAATATTATATTTAATTCTTTATTAATTGTCGGATTTTACTTTTTGTTACATAATTTGACTAGTACTTGGTGTATACAATATTACAATAACCAAGGAGGGAATATCTCCTGTTCAAATTATGGTGGCAAAAATGAGTTGCATTTCTTAGTCTATTAGATTGGGATCGGGCACAAGTACATTTCGTGGCATTTTACCTTAACCGCGAGAGGATAGCAGCAATTTATGTTTCTGAAAAAAATAATGATAATAATAATTTGTATTTTTTTAACTACAAAGGGGAGAGCGAGGACTCGAACTTGAGTTTCCACAAATTGGCGGACAGGTGAGACCAAATGTGCTACAAGTCCGGTCTCTAATTTGTATTTTTGATCATATATATCTGTCACTTTGCAATTTGGTTCTCTATGTTGACAAATTTTAATTTTAGTCAAGTATCTTTCAAGTTTTAAGTTTATTATTTTTTCTTCATCGTGAGTATTGATATAACACTATACACATCAATGTCATATAGTACTATATCGATGACAGATAAGCCCCACGTCAAAAAATGGCTGAATTTTCCGAAAAGCAAAATTTAAAGATAGCGAACTAAAATAAAATTTTAACCAAAATCGCAAAACATAAAGCACAAAGAACGGAAAATCAATTTTCTCTTTCAGAAAAATTGATTGTGAAAAATAAGGATAGGATCCAGGATGTGTTTAGAGGGAGTTGAATACACACTTAAATTTTTTTCCTAAAACACTAAAAATTCTAGTGAACTGTCTTGATAGAGTTAGCCATGCAAGTTCAAATTCTACTCAATACACAAAAATATCTGGACCACAAATATAATGAGGAAAACGGTCCGTAATTTTTGTGATAATAAATATGCAAAAAAATGAGAAATAAAATAATAAGGAAAGCAATAAGTAAGATGACACAAGAAATTATGGAATTTTAAAGGTGATATCCTTCTATATCTCTCATAATACTTCCACTTAGAAAGGAATTCCGTTGAAGACTTTTGTTTTATAACTTTTTGTAACTCTAGTGGCTTGTCCCACATCACTTGCTAAACAAAAATCTAAGTATGCAATTAGCATAGATAGATAAACATAATAAAAGTAAACTTGGGAAACTTATACCACGTACCAACACGACAATATACAACCAGAATAAACTAGAACCCAAAACAATAATTATGCAACCTAGTCGAATATAATCAGATACTATAAATAAACTTAAATTAAATCACTGGAAACCTCTACTTCCAAACCTTGACCATTGACCAACCACTGATCCAACACCTGGTCAACTGCCCCTTAGAATGGGGTGTCCAAGAACAAAATCGAGGATGTGAGCGACATTTGCTCAGTACGATAGTATGAGTATAAAAATTCTATATAATGCATGTATGCAAGAGAAAGGGTACCAAGGATCAAAATTAATCAACCCTGCTCAGTTTGGAGGTGTCATAGTATGTATTACTGCACGTCGCACCATGAGGTGGCTCTCATAGCAAAAAAAATTGTGAATATTATAATGGTGACATGACCGACGTAGTCGTCAAAGTGACTAACTGGGTCAAACCATCCACTGAAGAAGTGGGCTGAGAACACTCATTAACAGAAATTCTCAATGATATAGGATCAAGATGAAAATATATGCAACATAATTATCGTGACATAAAATATGAATATAAAAACATTCCATATAAAATGCAACATATGGAACATGCATATTCAACTAGGAAATATTATATGATAATAATTAGGTAATACAACGGAAAACATAATTCCAAACCTGATACAACAGTATAGCATGCTGTTTAAAATACAACCATATTGAATAACAGTGTAACAAACCAATGCAGAAATAAAACCCACTGAACCAGACAACTGGAATCTGAAAGTCACTTCACTTCACCTCAGGACTCACTCTTTCTTGCGTCACCAAACCTGAGGTCTGTCCCGTGGAATTGGGTGTTCAAGATGAAAAAACAGGGGCGTGAGTGCTAACACTCAGTACAATAAATATGAGTATAGAAACCAATATGCTCATGCAAAAATGACGTGATTTGGGTTACTGGATCAACGAGGAAACTCATTCTCAGACTGGAGGCGCCTAAGTGTCTAGTATCACTCGGAATTACCTCTCTAGATTACTAACACATCATCCGGTCATGGATTTGGAATATCTTGGAAACAACACAGCCCTCTGTGCCCGTCAACCATGTGACTCGTGACGTCCAATCATCCACGATATAGGACTGAGCGGCCCAACTAAAATATGGCTATCTCAAAGGAGATACAGCTCAATGTGATAAATGATCATGCGTCATATGAACAGTAAATAAGTGTATAACACGGTAAATACAACACGTAAGAATGCATACTCAACTATATATCTCAGTCAGTACTTACGTACCTCTATAGGTCATTTCAAGGTGAACCACATAATATCCAAGCCTATAATCAAGGTGTACTGACCGGCTAAATCGGTGTGATATAAATCTACTGGCAAGCATACCAGGTCAAGTAATAGTAAAGTGGACAGAGAGTCCAAGTATTGATCTCACAGGGACTATTGTCAATTTTCAAGATTTAATTATTTTACTTAATCTAGACAAAATAATAGAAAGGATTTTGAATTAAATAAAATAAGAATGTAAAATACAAACTGCTTAAGAAATAAGAATAAAAATAACTGAAGATAAAAATAATTAAAACAAAGACAACCAAGACACACGTAGGTACCAAAAAAATCAAGTAACATGTAGTTGATTCAGGATTCAGATTTAATCTTAAATCACAGGAATTCTCCTATCTTGTTCAAAGGCATATTTCTAGAACAATCAAACCTATTCAAATATTGACGGATTAATCTTTCGTAATTCTAATCAAAATTTGAATGCATTAAATATTTATGAAAATTCAGTTTACACCCAAACCGCACACTGAAACCGAATTCTATTTCTAGTCGGTTTTACAATATGTTGATTATCAAAGTGATCGAAATCAATACCTCCTATGTCGACTTGGAATCGATTAACATGCAAGCAAACAGTTGATCAGACTATTCACAAGACAAATATAAATCTGACAATCAGTAAAATAAAATTAAATCTGAAAAATCCCAAACAAACATCCAAATTTTCTACATGAATTTCGTCGGCCCAATCACGCCGTCTTGGTTGAAAATAAACTACTCAATAATTAAAAATAATAATTAAAAAATAAAAATAAGAAGAAAAGAAAAGAAAATAAAATAAAATAAAAATATTCTCTCCCAAGCCTTGTAGCCGCCTCCTCTGTGTTGTGCACGTTCTGGAACTTCCGAACCCCCAAAAATATGTTATATCTTCTATATATATGGTCTGGAACTTGTACCAATTAATTTCCTTTACAAAATAGGACTTTTCGGAACAAAACTGACGCCGAAACACGCGCGCGCATGCAGAACAAAAAAACAGAGGTCTGTAACTCCGATTCGCGCGCGCGCGAGCTTGATTCTCGCGCGCGCGCAGTACAAAAATTCTACTGCGAGCGACGATTTTGAAAAATTCATATCTCGGGTTCTAGCCGTCGGATCGAGCTAAAATTTGAACAGCAGCTTCAAAACATCTTGAAATTTATTCTGAAGAGTGTAGATTGGATTTGGACCTCTCTAAAATTAAATTTTATTTTTTTGAACAAAGCTGCTCCATAATTCACTCTTCAACAATTCATTTTCCTACAAAATTAACCCGAGGAGTGAAATATACACACATGCACTAAAACACATAAAAATACATAAAAACAATATGAATGCACACAAAATAAACAAAAACCTATCACGAAATAATGCACACAAAATGCACTTATCAACACCCCCATACTTAAATCTTGCTCGCCCTCGAGCAAGATATGCAAAAACAAAATGCAAATAACGACATAAGTAAGAATGAATCATGAACAACATAGCCTCCGATAATTTTCAACTTGAACAACTAAAAACCACAAAAACTTCTGATTGTTCACAATACACTTTAAGTTTAATGTAAACGTGAGTGTGTGTCATGTCATTCCAGTTTCATGCAATTTTAAAAGAATCTGTCCTAAGAATGCTTAGCGACCTATGAAAATTCAGTGGAATTATCACAATCCAGCACTTCGTCATCTCAACAATCCCAAACAAAAACATGCACTTTCTTGAGATTAATTACGTACCTCCGGATTTTGCACCCGGTATTTTTAATAAGCCCCAATAATTACCCGCAAACTTAGCTATAACTAAGATAGGATTCTAATTTCAATCCCCTCGTCTATAGCCCGGATGGAGCATCAATCTCATTTAACCCGCAAACTTAGCTATGGAACAAAGATTAGGATTTCAATCATTGTCCAAACTCGGATGGAATTGTTATTTTAAAATTTCAAATTTTCAACCCCATGAAATCTGCATACTTAGTCAAGAACAAGAGATTAGGATTTCAATATCTGCTCGTAACCCGGATGGAGTTAACTTAATTTTCAATAAAAGTTTTTTAAAAAAATTTATAGGTACGCCCAAGATTATACATGCAATGTCTAAAAACTATCAAGAATCCAAAGACACTATCATGAACAACAAACACATATTGTCGTGCAATGATCAAACAAATACGAACTTCATCAATTAAATCGCTACACTACACCGGTCAAACATGCGTGCTTAAAAATGATTCACGAGTCAACCAACAGCTTCTCATGTTCAATCAAAAGCAACATTTTCTAAAAAAATTTTTGTCTCAACAACTCTATCATCATCGGCCAATAGTCATCATTCTACTTATTCACAAAACATAATGATATGCATGAATACGAACTATATGCAATAAACTAAACCATATGAATGCAAAACAACAAAACCAACAAAACTAATCTACCCCCCATACTTATCCAAAGCATTGCCCTCAATGCTTCAGAACAATTAACAGAATACGAAACAAACACATAATGAAAACAAAAATAACACTCCCCTGGTTTCTTATTCGTCTTTTTCCTCCTTTGTAAAAGTCCAACAACAACTTCTGGTGGTGGGGCAATATACTGCACATATAAAGGCGACAGGTAAGGCATTGGATTAGCAAAATATAATAAAAATAAAAAAAAATGAAAAGAGAACACTTGGTTGTCTCACAGTCAGCGCTAAGTTTACAGTCAACAGCCCGACTATGCAGAAGCAACCATCAAAGAGCGGTTTCCGCCCATAGTAAGAATCATACGACTCTACGTATGGGTTTTGATTTCCTTCGCCCTCAAGCTTGGCGTGATATATACTTTGTAAGCTCGTCGGTCCAACAACACTTGGTCTGAAATTTTTCTTTTGGAAGGAGACTTCGAATCTAGGCTGAAGCTCATAAAGGATGAAATATGCTGGAGGTGGCGTCTATGGCAAGAAGGAATCTTCTAACGGTGTACATGGAACGACCATTGACGAGGTAAAATATGTAGCCTTGTATGTGTCTTCCTCCTCCAATTTCACTGTTGGCTCATCATCACAAGATGATTCCTCAAAAATTATGTTCTCATGATCTGGCTCAATTATTTCATTCTCTTGGCAGATCTCAAAAATTGGTTCTCTAAGAAGCGCAATCTGTTCATCCAAAAGACTCAAAGACTTGATGCGGATTTCGAAGAACTGGTTTGTCTCTTCTTGCCTTTTCACAATATTCTCCAATAGAGCCACATGATCTTCAAAATACCCTACACACTCTTCTTGATGCTCCGGTGGTTGGTTCGCAAAATTTGTGAAGTTGATTTATGGAGGATATTTGTGACTCCAACCTTGCAATGAAGGATCACAATGCCAATGGTAGTCGAAATCCGCCATATCATTTAACAAGTGCATAGCACTGTCTTCATCTCTTCTTAACAGGAGACTTCCAGTGGCCAAAGCTCTATAATCCACCCAACTTCTTGTAGTCTCATCCAAACCACCATAAAAAATCTGAGGGAGCGTGTAGTTCAAAAATTGATGACATGGAAATCTGTTCGCCAATTCATTTAATCTCCTCCAAACAGCATAAAATGACTCTGAGTATTGTTGGTCAAACCTTGTGAACACTTGTCGATGATCCATCTCCAAGTACCTCACAAGTAAGAAACAATAAAATTAAAAATAAAAAAAAACTAAAAATAATAAAATATCTAGTTTCAAGCAAATAATCTATCCTAATATTAACTAAACAGTCACCGGCAACGGCGCCAAAAACTTAACGACTAAATCGGTGTGATATAAATCTACTGGCAAGCGTACCAGGTCAAGTAATAGTAAAGTGGACAGAGAGTCCAAGTATCGATCCCACAGGGACTGTTGTCAATTTCCAAGATTTAATTATTTTACTTAATCTAGACAAAATAATAGAAAGGATTTTGAATTAAATAAAATAAGAATATAAAATAAAAACTGCTTAAGAAATAAGAATAAAAATAACTGAAGATAAAAATAATTAAAACAAAGACAACCAAGACACACGTAGATACCAAACAAATCATGTAACATGTAGTTGATTCAGGATTCAGATTTAATCTTAAATCACGAGAATTCTCCTATCTTGTTCAAAGGTCTATTTATAGAACAATCAAACCTATTCAAATATTGACGGATTAATATTTCGTAATTCTAATCAAATTTGAATGCATTAAATATTTATGAAAATTCAGTTTACACCCAAACCGCACACTGAAACTGAATTCTATTTCTAGTCGGTTTTACAAAATGTTGATTATCAGAGTGATCGAAATCAATACCTCCTCTGTCGACTTGGAATCGATTAACATGCAAGCAAACAGTTGATCAGAATATTCACAAGACAAATATAAATCCGACAATCAATAAAATAAAATCAAGTCTGAAAACCATATAATTAAATGATCACGAATAAAATGATGACGAATGTCAATATGTTTGGTGCGCGAATGTTGAATCAGATTCTTTGTAAGACATATGGCGCTAGTGTTGTCACAGAAAATAGGTATTTTTGAAAAAGATACATCATAGTCGAGCAATCGATGCTTCATCCAATGAATTTGTGCACAACAACTACCGGCAACCATATATTTGGCTTCTGTTGTTCACAACGCAACACAATTTTGTTTCTTTGAAAACCGAGAAACTAAACAATTTCCTAGAAAGAAGCAAGTTCCACTAGTGCTTTTCATGTCCACCTTATATCCACCAAAGTTGGCATCACAATACGCTTTTAAGTCAAAGAAAGAAATTTTCGAATACTACAAACCGAGATTTGGAGTATTTGAAAGATATTTGAAAATGCGTTTTAAGGAAAAAAAAATGTGATTTCTTTGGACATGATTGAAACCGTGCACACAAGCAAACACTAAATATAATATCCGGTCTACTAGCAGTAGCATAAATTAAGGAGCCAATCATACTACGAAAGGAAGATTGATCTACAGATTTACCATTTTCATCCTTGTCGAGTCTGATTGCTGTGCTCATTAGTGTAGATGATGATTTTGTGTTCTCCATCCCAAACTTCTTTATAATATCCTTGATGTATTTTCTTTGGTTCACAAAGAACCCATCTTTGCACTGTTTGATTTGCAATCCGAGGAAATAGTTAAGTTCCCCCATCATGCTCATCTCAAAGTGATCTTGCATCAACTTAAAGAATTCTTGACAGATAGTTTCATTAGTAGAATAAAAAATTATGTCATCAACATAAATTTGCACAATCAATAAATAATCTTTGACATTTTTGGTAAATAAAGTAATTTCAATCTTTCCTCTCAAAAAATCATTTGAGAAAAGAAAAGTTGATAGTTTTTCATACCAAGCTCTAGGAGCTTGTTTCAAACCATACAAAGCTTTGTTTAGTCTATACACATGATCAGGCAACAATGCATCAACAAAGCCATCAGGTTGTTCAATGTAAACATCCTCTTTTAGTTCACCATTCAGGAATGCACCCTTAACATCCATTTGAAATAACTTGAAATTTCTAGAGCAGACAAAAGCAAGCAACATGCGAATAGATTCAAGTCAGGCAACAGGAGAATATGTCTCATCATAATCAATGCCTTTTTTTTGACTATATCCTTTCGCTACAAGCCTAGTTTTATTTCTAGTGATAGTACCATGCTCGTCAAGTTTATTCCTAAATACCCATTTAGTAGCAATAATAGATCTATCATGCGGCCGAAAAACAAGACACCACTTGAATTCATTTAATTCATCTTGCATAGCAATTATCCAAGAATCATCTAATAAAGCATCATCAATACACTTAGGTTCAACATGTGAAACAAAAGCAAAATGATTGCAAATATTATTAAGAGAAGATCAAGTGGTTACTCCCTTCGAAAGACTTTCAATGATAAGATCCATAGGATGATCTTTGTGAAGCATCCAATCCTTCAAAAGTGGTGTTTCCTCAACAAAAACATCTATATCATTTAAGCTTGATGAAGTCATCTTTTCTTCGAGTAATTCTACATCATCGTTAGTAGTACAAGAAGCTACAGCCATAGATTCATCAAATATAACATGCATAGATTCTTCAACTAATAAAGTACGTTTATTAAATACTCTAAAAGCCTTACTTGAGGTAGAATATCCGAGAAAGATGCCTTTGTCAGACTTGGCATCAAACTTACCGAAATTATCCTTACCATTATTACGAATGTAGCATTTTGATCCAAAAGCCCGAAAGTATGAAATATTAGGTTTTCTCCCTCTCCATAATTCATATGGAGTTTTCTTAAGAATTGGCCTTATTGATACACGATTGATAATGTAACAGGCAGTGTTCATTGCTTCATCCCAAAAATATTTTAGTAGAGAATGCTCACATATCATGGTCCTCGCAATCTCCACAAGTGTCATATTTTTCCTCTCAACGACCCCATTTTGTTGAGGAGTCCTAGGACAAGAAAAATTGTGATCGATGCCTTTATCTTCACAAAAATTTGTAAAAATCTCATTTTAAAATTCAATTCCGTGGTCACTACGGATCTGTTTTATTGAAAGATTTTTCTCATTCTCAACACGTTTTACAAAAGTTTTAAAATAATCAAAGACATCATTTTTGTGGGCTAAAAAAAAATGTCCACGTGAAACGTGTAAAATCATCCACAATGACAAATGCATAAAGCTTCCCTCCTATGCTAGCGTTCCTCGAGGGACCACATAGATCTAGGTGAAAAAGTTCAAGGGGCATAGAAGTTGATACAAAATTTTTGCTTTTAAAAGATTCCCTTGTGTGTTTGCCAAATTGACACGCATCACAAACAGAATCTAATTTTCAATTGAGTTTTGACATACCAACAACTAAATCAAGTTTAAAAAGTGTTTCTATGGTGCTAGGACCAACATGACCTAGCCGTCTATGTCAAAGAATGTTGTCATCAACATTCAAGGATACAAGGCTTTTGATATTTGATAAAGATAAATTATTTAAAGAAACCTTGTATACATTTTCACTTCTATATCCTTTGAAATTTATGGATTTGTCACATGTGAGTGATATAGTCCAGTGTTGGGGAGTAAATTTGACTTCATGACCTCTATTGCACAATTGACTTATGCTTATTAGGTTATGCTTAAGTTCTTTCACTATGAGTACATCATCAATCAAGCAGGATTTAGAAATACCTATTGAGCCGATTCCTTCAATAACCCCTTTATTGTTGTCTCTAAAGGTGACAGTTCCTTTTTCCTTTGGTTTGACCGATTGGAGTAGCTCTTTGTTCCCCATCATATGTCTAGAACATCCACTGTCTAGATACCATATGCTAGGGAGAACAGTTTTCCTATTTCCCTGCACGAATTGATTTTGGTACCCTTTAGTTCTTTTGGGACCATAGTGTTAGAAAAGAGAGATACAAAATGGACTTCTAAGAGTTCAGTCTCTCATAGCAATATCATCGCCACTTTCCAAGAGTTCTCCTAGTAGTAGGTAGGGCTATGGCCTCTTTAAAAACCTATTTCCTTGGACAAAGCAGCGTTCATCAGGAAGACCAGTCGTAAGTCAAGGTAGTTGAAACCGGTCTATGATGAACTCTCTTAGATCATGATCTCATAATGTCGACTGATGAGTTGTTAAGTACTCTTAGGCCTCCATTTCATATAGCTCTTTTGATCATATTGATAATTCAAAGATCTACATTTATGTCTAACATGACCTATTTTACAGCAGTAAGAGCATGTAGGGGGTGATCTCATTTTTGCTTTAGCAATAAGGCTAGAAAAGTATATAGATTTCTTACCATATCCTATTTCACCTTTATCAAGGCTACATTTTTGCATGCTTAGTAAATTATTCAATTTATTACTACTAATATTGAATTTATCAAATGATTTTTCTAAGTGAGTTATATCATCTTTTAATCATAGGTTTTCATGCTCCTTAGATTTTTAATTAATTTTTGGGATTTTTATATTTTTTTTCTAAGTGATTTAGCCATATCAAACATATGTTTATATGGATGCAATAATTCATCATAGGAAGGTACCTCATCATCATCGTCGGAGACGATGTTATCACTCCTAGCCATGAGGCAGATATTAGCTTCCTCCTCGTCATCATGGCTATCGCTCCAAGTGACTATGAGTGCTTTCTTCTTTCCCTTGTCATTTTTCTTCTTGAGAGGGTATTCATTTGCATAATTACCTTGTTATTGACAGTTGTAGCATGTTACTTCCTTGTCCGTCTTCTTCTTGAAAGTTGCTTCCTCGCATAAATCTTTTGAACTTTCTTGCAAAGAGTTTCATATCATCATCATCTTCTTCTTCGATTTGGGTGGATAAGGCAATCCAATTTGCCTTGATCTTCTCATCATCTTTCTTAGATTCTTTTCTTGTGGATACTTCCAACTCATGGGTTTTTAGGGTTCCATGAAGTTGATCAAGATCATAGGATGCGGTATCACCTTTGTTGGACTCAATGATGGCCGTTCTCTTGGCATCCCACTCCTTGGGTAAGGCGCGTAGAGCTCTCCTCCACACTTGCTTGATTGGATATTGTTTTCCAAGTTGGGCTAACTCATTGATGATTTGAGAGAGACTTCGGAACATTGTGTCTATATCTTCATTGGATTCCATCTCAAATGTCTCGTATTTGAGTTGTAGAAGATCTATCTTTGTCTCTTTGACTTGGTTGGTTCCCTCGTGGCATATCTCTAATTTGTCCCAAATCTCTTTTGCGGAGGAGCACATCGAGATCCGGTTGTATTCGTTCATATCTAGGGAACAATGCAAAATATTCATAACTTTAACATTTTGAGATACTAATTTCATATCCTCCTTTGAAAAGTCGTCCATTCCCTTAGGAATTTTGACTCCCTCAACCTCTTTCATAGGTATGTAGGGACCTTTCACAGTTACTTTTCAAAGGTCATAATATATGGATTGGATATATAGAGACATTCGATTTTTCCAATATCCGTAGTTTATGCCATTGAAAAGATGAGGACTATTGGTTGATTGCCCTTGAGCATAATCGCTAGCTAGATTTGCCATAGAGCCTTTTTAAAAATATTTTGTAAAAAGGTGGCTCTGATACCACTTGTTAGAACCTAATGGGGGGATTTAAGTTCTATCGGCAACTTTAGAAATTTAAAGCAATTATGCAAATACGCAAGCGAAAGACTT
This sequence comes from Henckelia pumila, assembly GCF_033568475.1. Lineage (NCBI taxonomy): Eukaryota > Viridiplantae > Streptophyta > Magnoliopsida > Lamiales > Gesneriaceae > Henckelia > Henckelia pumila. The sequence continues at coordinate 215,941,943 of NC_133123.1, forward strand.
AAAGCAATCAATAATAAATGCGGTAAATAAATGTGTAATGTAAATAAAGCAGTAAAAGAGATAGAGATGTTTATGAAAGTTCGACGATAAATCGTCTACGTCTCCCCTTCTTGGTTAAGATCGATTAACCAAGGATCCATTAGCACTTCAACTTCTTGGCCTTGATGGCTCCAAGGATAGCCGTACAACTCAACACGATCACCGCGCCGATACAACTCAATACACTTGGCCTTAAGGGCTGCAAGGATATCTACAACACTCGCACAATATACTCGTCTTCACACACGAGTATTTACAACAATCGAACAACCAACTCACAAATGATCTTATACAAACAACCCTCGATTTGTATATATTGCACAAATATCACTTGAACACTTGATGGAGAGGATATTGCTTGTAAAGAAGAGAGGAGATGAATTGGTGATTTTAAATGGCTTCAAATGGCATGTATTTATAGTTGCTGATCCGAGCTGGTTCGGAGCCTCCGAACGGGTCTTCGGGTCGTCTGAACGTTGTCTGATTCAAGTTCAAATTTCTACGGCTGGTGAACTGTTTGGGGGATCCGAACTCATCTTCGGGTCGTCCAAACGGCTACATTAAATTCATTCCGGCAAATTTCTTCCGACAAAATCTTCAGTGGCCGTAAAGTAGTTCGGGTCCTCCGAACTTGTCTTCGGGTCGTCCGAAGTGTGCATTTCGTGGCCTCCAAGAGTGCCTCCGAATCATTTTAAATTCCAGGAAATTCTTCGGGCCGTCCAAACTGGCTTCGGACCGTCCGAACTAGTCTTTCGTGGACTCCGATCTGATCCTTTGAACATATTTAAATATTGAATATTTTTCGGGTGATCCGAACCATCTTCGGACCGTCCGACCTGGGAAAATTCGAATCATTTAAATTTTTATCTCCAATTTTTGATTATCGGTTCTTGCTTCAAATATTGTTCATACACAAAAGTATTATTATCTGCAAATTTTTCACTTTAAACTGTTAGTAATGATTAACCGAGTTTTGTAATCATCAAAACATATTAATTTGAGATTTGTTAATGCATTAAAAATATTAATCTCATTACACGAGATTTGTATACGTTTAAGGCGTAATAGTCTTGGCCTTGATGACTCCAAGAATAGCCGTACAACTCAACACGATCACCGCGCCGATACAACTCAACACTTGGCCTTAAGGGCTTCAAGGATAGCCTCAACAACAATTACACACTCGGGCTTCACACTCGAGAGTACAACGAAAGCTCAACAACTCACAAACAATTTCTACAATCAACTCTCTAATTGAAAGAAATATGTATTAAACTCTTGAATGAACACTTGAGAAGTAAAGGAAAAGATTGCTTGAGTTGTGTTTGAAATGGCCTTGGAATGCATCTATTTATAGCTGAAAATTCGGGCAGGTTCGTTGCGTCCGTTCAGGATGTGACAGTTTCCATGTGAGACTTGTGTCCTATTTTGGATTCGGTTCAGGTTGGGGAGGCTCAGCCCTAATTATAGAATATACGAGTACCCCGCGGATTTGCTTTCTTAGCACAGTGCTGTGTATTTGTCGCGCCCTGAGCAGACTGTTTTACTTTGGTTTTAAATTCATTTTTGTGCACATATTAGTTTATATATCATTGCTTATGTATTGAGCGTAGTCGCTCAAGTCCCTATGTTTGGTGTTCTTGGGATACCTTGTGGCTGGGCAGGTTTGAGGCTGCACGGTTCTGGTGGCTCGCATTAGCTACAAGAGAAAAGCAAAAAGACAACGGATAACAGGGGCTAAAAACTGTTGTAACTGATAGCGTTGTTAAAAGTCCTCCCCTACGAGGCACAAATCTGTTGTCTTTTAAGAAAACAACGGATTTTATCCGTTGTCGTAGAGGCGTGCTTTTAACAATACCATCATTTAAAACAGTTGTAGACCCCATACGACAACGGATTTTATCCGTTGTCTTTTTTCATTTAAAAAACAAAAAAAATTAAAAATTAATATATAAATTTCAATATTATAAACAAAACAAATTTAAAATATCAAAAATAAATTTTAATATACAATTTTTTTTAGTATTACAAAGAACTCGAAATTAAAATTCTAATCCAATGCACACTATAAAAAAAATATAAAAATGAGTTCAGAAACTAGAAAATTCAAAAGGATACACAATTTAACTGTAGGATTGTTCTCTTGAACACGATCGCCGCTCCCGCCATCGCAACCGTAGTCTCATCCGAATAACTGTGGCTTTGAAAATGCATTTGAAATGGTCCATCTCTTTGTAATTTCAACAGTTGAAGCAGCTTTACTCTCCAGATTTATTTTTCTCGTTAGGATCAAACGACGACTTCAAGGCCCCCCACAGGCCACCCTCGTCCTCCTTTGCTGATCCAGCCCAAGCCTGCAACGTCAACACCTCGGAACAGAAAGGGGGCATATGTTTGCTTCCACATCACGGATTGAAAATTTAACCAATGCCTTGTTCTACGCCTCTTGCAGCAAGAATGAGAGGAACTCAAGCGCGTTTGAACTTGTTTCACCCCAAATCAATCTCAACAAAATTTAAACACTCAAAATTCATGAATTCAGAAATATCCCATGATTCGAAATAATTCGCTTTGAAAAATGAATGATTACATACACACCAAAATAGGTAAAGGCAGAAGAAAAATACATACTCGTGAAGAACACAACTCACCCTACTTCAATTCACGAAAAGGGTTCGAGTTGAACGAATCAAGATCACAAAGTTATTTTTAAGAACAAAAAGAAGAAAATATATTGGATTTTTAAGAAAATATGAAGATGCACCAATAGGAAGCACAACATCTAATATGCAAGATCATATAAATATGTATAAACAAGCAATAATAACCTTGCATCATAATATAGAGTAAATGAGTTTGCGATATAGCTAGAGGTTGGAAGTTCTCGTTCCCCAAGTTTTTCTTCATCGTCCCTGAGAAATGTGACAACGAAATACAACGGGCATGAGTGACAAACAAAAACTCGGTGAATAAGTTTCCTAATAAAGTACCATACACCTTCTATCCACTACGGTGTTTGGATATCCCTTTTTTGAAAGCGCGATAATAAAATTTTCCTGAAAGGAGAGTAATATTAAAATTCAAAAACCATGGGTGATCTCAAAGTTTATTTGCGAATAGATACTTATAAATTATAAATAACCCTTATCAAAAATAACCTATATATGGTTTTCATTGCTAATCACAAGAAATGATATGTTTCCCGGCCATGAAACTGCAGAAAGCATCTCAAAGGCATGCCGCCCTTGATCTTCTTTGCAAAATACAGAAGTATCTAAGGCCACCTAGTTCAATAAAATCATGACTGAGTTAGCAACACATTGTATAACAAATGACAAGGAAACACTCTAGACTATCACTCTGATTTTAGATAATTAAAGGCACATGCATTTATCAACTTCAAGCTACCTAAAAACAAAATCAACCTACCTAAAAACATAAAGGGAAATCTGAGCCAACTAAATATTCATAGTGTTCTCTCTCTTGCTAGCCAAAGAAAACATATAACAGTTAATTGGTATTACTGCTTGGAATGACTCAGATTGCAAAATTAAGGCAAGACGCCATTTACTAAAATTGTATGGCTAAATTGTTATCACAATTTTAAATTTATCTGCCTTATGATTGTTTGAGCTCCTGCAAAATGGGGGAAAATAATATTCTAAAAGAAAACAACTTTTTCAATACAAACTAACCAAAATCTTGGTCACCTACCGGTCCAAGATATTTGATACATTGCTGGCGAAGCTTTGATCTAGGGCACTCTTTAAGATCAACCTCTTTTCCATCTCCAAGATCCAACCTGCATAAACAAAGGTGCTGAGATCTCAACCTGCCTTTAAATTAGACACCATGTAGTCAAATAAAAATGATGTATGATACGTCTTGCTTTAAAGCATCAAAACCGCAGAAGATCGGAAAGCCATGAACTGAAAACCAATAGAAAATTCACCAATTTTTTCAACCTATATATTCATTTAATTAAGTAAAACTTTTGCAGATCATTAACAATTGCAGGTTGATATTTAGATAGTAACATGTAGACTTTGTTTTCTTCACTTGCTCCTGTACCACGAGAATTACACCGATCAATCATATTTGACCACCTTTAAGTGGAGCTCTACTGCATTACGATGGTGGAAATTTTTACAAAAATGAAAAGATGATTATTAATTAGTATGTAGGACCACCAGCCTAAGTTTTAGACCAAAATGATTATTAATTAGTTCCTTCATATATTAGAATATCATTGAATCTAAATGCATAAAAATTACATGATTATTTTACGAACAACCAGAATGGTAATATATAATTAATTAATAACAATTTTTTACAAACCAGTACGATGACGTCACGAGTGGCCAATGCAAGAATATAAGCACAAGACACCTTATTTTTGCATCTAGCGACTTTATCCACATCAGCTTTGGCTTTGATCACCGTGTCAAATCCGTCTCTGGCCAACGATAAATTGTCGGGATGATCCTTTTCAGCTTTATTCCCCGGCATCGATGCTACAATAACCGATCCATCACACCCCTGAATACACATGTATAATTAATTAGATTTACCGGGCATTCGTATACGAGAATTACACCGTGCAATCATATCGATACCTAGGATCAATCTAAACAGAAATAGAACAATTAAAAAATGAAACAGGTTCGCAAAAAAGCATAGCATTGTCAAAAAACGGCCAAACAAAAATCTCAAGGACCGCGGATAAAATAAGTCCAAAAGACTGGGAAAAAAAAAAAAAGAAAACAACAAAATCTCATCAAATTGAGCTGAAGAAACATTGGCAATTGATTTTCTGATAACTGATGTCGAAAAAAAATCCATGAAACCGATCTTCTCGCTGGTTGAATCCCATTCTCCAATCCGTACAGTTCATTCATCTTTAGTCCGTATGGAGCCCGGGTGTCTTTCGGAGATTAAAACAATTTTCTCCACCCATTCACCGAAAGTCAAAAAAATAATAAACCTAAACCTCAACATCTACTAAAAGACCACGAAGCAAGAGAATAAAGGAGAAAAACATACACGTACAGTGATGGTCGCGACAGGATAACGCCGAGATTCAAGCCGTAAACTCTAGATTCAAGTCACCATTGGAGTTGTTAAGGCTTGAGCTAGATCAAATGAGGTCGAACGACCTGTTTTCGGCGTCGATCGGCGGCTACGGCGTCGGAGCTGAGCTGGGTCAAAGTCGACGGGTTGGGGCTTAGGGTTTGGACTCTGCCTTTTCTTTCTTTAGTTCTTTTCTTGTGAAACGGGTAGTCTATACATATATGTTTTTATTTTTAAAAAATTTAAAAAAAATAAAAAGAAAATACAACAGTTTGATAAATGATTTGTCTTAAAATACATAACGCAATAGAAAAATACAACGATAAAAACAATATGTTGTCGTAGAGTTTAAAATATAACGCACATAGAAACGGTTTTAACAACCGTTGTTGTAGACCCCTCAAAACATGCACATAGACAACAGTTAATTAAAACCGTTGTCGTAGACCATAAAAAAGCCCGCTCATAGGCAACGGTTTTAAAAATCGTTGTCTTTAACATATAAGACAACCTATTTTTAAAAACCGTTGTCTTTTTCCATTAAAAATACGGTCAACGACAACGGTTTTTGTAAAAACCATTGTTAAAGGACAAAATACAACACTTTGTGTATAAAACCGTTGTCTTTTTAGCGTTGTTAATTAGCATATTTGTTGTAGTGTACTTTTGTGGGTTTCGACTCCCACGCATTTGACAGGTTAAGGGAAGATTTTTCTTAGGAAAAAAGAACTATTTGAGCATGTGTGAATGTTTAGCAATTGGTTTAAATCATTATCTGTGTTTAACTTATCTCTACTTTAATCTGTGCCTTTAATCACCACCTTGAAATTGTTCCTCTTTTTCTAACTGCTTCAAGGGTTGCTTGATTACTTGGTACCAGTGAGACAGTAGGCATGTCAGCACATTCAATGTTGGGATCAACATAAGATGTCTAATTTTGTTGTTTTACTTTTATTTTGTTTGTCGGATATATAACATTCTCGATCATTTGATGGGGTTGTTTTCCCATTAGTTTTTTGCATCTCCTCTCTTCCTGATCCCGACCCTTCACCCGTGTATCCATTGCATTGGGTACATATCATATTGATTGAGCTTTTGCTGGCAAAAAACGTTGGGACACCACACCGAATGCAGCAAGTGCAAGATGGTCACCAGGGAGTTTTGTGGAGATTGTCGTTACATGAGGTATTGTGAAACAATGCCAAAATTACTATTCACTTTATTCTTGCTAAATTTGATACAAACTAAATGAAGCCTGTGTCCATTTACTTGGAATGCTGACTTGGATTGTACATAAAAATTTGCAGGTATGGGGAGCATATACTTGAAGTAAATGCAAACTCAAACTAGATATGTCTGGTTTTTCGTGGGATATGCAATTGTAGTCGCTGTAGAAGAGATAAAGGATGGGCTCCTACTGGTGCAATCTATAGAAGGTATATTAATCAAGTCTACAATAAATAGAGAACTTGATTTTAATTGAGTTCAGCTTTTTGACAAAATTTTAAAGTGAACTTTGGCCCGTTATTTTTTGTAAATAAGGATCATGTTTTTTCAAGAAAGTGGAATCTTATGGCTTTCAAATTAAGAATTCCATGCTAAATAATTAACTTAAAACATGCATTGATATAATATTTTATGCAGGAACGAGAAGGCCTATAAAAAGATCTAAGCAACAGATGTCTTTGCCTCGTGCCGATTTCAAGCACCTTCCCAGTTGTTGCTAAGAATACTATTTATGTGCTTTGCTTCTGCTAGGCTTAATCATTGGTAGAGGTGGTTGCTATTGAAACAAGTTGATTTTCTTTCCTCATATACCTATGTTTTCCGAACATCCTAATTCATGAAATCATTATTAATTTAAGTTTGAATTTATTTCCCATTGGGACACTAGTCTCAAATATCTTCCACTGATGTATTTACTTTATTAATTTTACCTAGTTGGAGATTGAGTATCTATATTTGAATAAACCAGCCTGATTAGCTTCACTTTATACACTTGGTTCAGTAAATTTTTTAATTTTGTTCTTTTGGATCCATGAGATGCTGCCAGATCTACTTAGTAGGGTGAACTCCTAAATAAACATGTGACTGGGCTGTGAATAAGACTTAAAATGCATGATTAGGATAAGGAAGAGGTTTAATGTAACGCCCCAAAAATTATCTACCGAATTAATTAGCAATTAAAATAATTATGGATTTGATTAAATACTTATTATTGCTAATGGGATTGTAGAGAGTATTTTCAAGATACACGTGTCAGTTAATCAATTTTGACTATTTCTGGATATTTGGTATTTTTGGCATTTTGAAATAATTATTGAGATATTGAAATAAAAATAATCATTTATGCCAGATATATTAATTTGAAGAATATTTGACCGAGTGGACTGGTCAGAGTCTAAATTGGATTTAGTATTTAATTTGGAAAATTATGAGTCCAATTGACTAGTCAAAGTCATAATTTCAGAAATGGTATTAATTGATGTTGAGTGTGTGTATCAGAAAAATATCAGATTGGAGACTAATTTTATCATTTGGGTATCAAATAAATTAGTTTGAGACCCGAAAATATTGGATTAATATAAATAGAAAAGCACGCGTTGAAACGTCAGAAAAGAAAATACAAACTTAAGAATTTTTCCCCCAATTATCGAATTTTCGGATTTACTATAGCAGGGTTCGTTTTTGCCGTCTTCGGCCATTCATCAGAGCTCCGATCGAAGATCTGAACGGTCAAGTTGTAGCTAAGATCAAGACAAATCTATTGGTATAAATAAATTGACGATCAAACGGTTGGATCATTGGGAAAATTAGAAAGAACAGGCAGGATCTGCGCAAGTATTATTCATTATCTTCTTCGCCGAGATTTTCACGATTCAACCTCGTGTTTGTTAGTTTTTGAGTTGCTAAATGATAGTAGATGATGTGTAGAACTTTCCCTAAGCTTTTGGTATCTTTTTCCATCATATATAGGGCAGATCAAAGCATTTTCGGGTCACCGGAATCGGACTGAAACTTGCAGATCCCGACCGCGTCGGACCTCCGTTCCGGTCATGGCTTAGATGGTTGGAATCGTCTCGTCGAGCTCTACAACCCTGCCAAATTTCATAATTTTTGGAGAACGTTTGGATTGCCGTCGTCTTCCTCATTTTCCCGTGACCTCCGACGTGTTACCCATTTTTTATCGTCTCGACGTGATAGATCCAAATATCCAAGTTGCGAGTTAAGATTCGAAGTCATTTAGCGGTGAGAACGCGATAAAGTGCACAATTTATCGGTCAAAATTTGACTGGTGTTGACCAAAGTTGACTTTTGTATATTATGTGATTTTTCGCAAATCGGAATACAGTTGAGAATATTAGAGGCAGAAATCAGTACTCTAGGGATTTGAGCTTTTCCAGATTTGAAAAATTAAGGTATGAGCTGATGTTGATTTCGAAGGGAATGAATACTCGAGTGACTTTAAGATTCTCGAATTCCCGTTAAAATCACATACTTGCATGTTTATTTGATTATTTGATATTGAATGAGAATTTAGATGATTAATTGATTTTCGATATTATTTGAAAGACATGAGTCTGTCTATTTGAAATTGTTTGAATTAAGTGAGGCATATATTCGATTTAAAAGGCATGAGGTTGCTTATTTGAATTACTTCAATGATTTTCAATATTATATTCATGAGTTTGAATATATGAATTGAATGAGATGACATCTACGATATTTTGATGTCTAAATGAAGAGATTGTTATTTTAATTTTATTTAATTGCATTTGTGTCATATGCATTCATATTGAGCCCGATTCCTTGATTTTTGAGAGGGCTGAGTTGCCCAAATTTGAATTAGACGTTCTGGGGATTATAGTCGAGTGGCACTGGTAGGCGATTTACTACAGTGGCCGATCAACTTTCTATTGAATGCTCCAGAGTCTAGAGGATTTAAGTATACATCGTCCACCTAGAAAGGGGAAGTCGGTGTGATTTTTTTGATATTTTATCCTCGGGATCCCAACCGAAGAATTGAAGAACTGAATTACCTTTTGATTATCCGATTTGATAATCCCGAATTTAAAGACATGCATTTCATATTGCATTATTATTGAAGAACATATCTGTTATATCACGATTTGGATATACGTATTGATATTGCATGTTTACATCGTTTGTACTGGGATTTTATTATCATCGGAGTTATTCGGTTGTTGTCTTGTTTTGTATGTGTACTTGACAACAGGTGGGATAGGAGCTAGTCAGAGTCGAAATGGTTAGCTTGGGATCAAATGATAGATGTGAGGCGCCGATTTAGAGTCGTTTAAATTTTAGAACTCATTTATATTTTGAAGCATGCTTTTATTGTTGAATTTATTGTATTGCATGTATTTTATACCCTGATTATTCTTAGCATTGATTTTTGTTTAAGACCTAGTTTAAAATGAATTTTTATAGTTGAGCCAGAGTTGGTCTCGCTCGAGCGAAGAATTTCTACCGCTCGAGCGAGCGTTCTTATATTTTTTCGGACAAAACTTTGTCCATTCGAGCGGCGAGAAATTACCGCTCGAGCGAGGCACTGTTCCTTAAAAAAATTATGATGATTCTTGGCTCATCTTTTATCGATGATTGAATTATTATTAGAGATTAGATGATTTGAAACGAGGTCCTCACATTTAATTTTTTAAAAAACAATAGAGAGCATAATCAATAGCCAATGATGACAACGAGAACACTCAAGCTGTTAGAATATAGAAACTACTATAGAACTTAAAGAAGAACCTTCTTTGCCTACAGAAATTCATGCAGCAAACCTAATGAAGGTTGGAAAGAAGTGTTCTATTTTTTATACAATTGTCAACTCTTTTTAACTCTTATAATGTATTTATATATATGAAAAGATGACATTTAAAAATGTCATTATAAATCTTATAATGTATATATATATATATACATATATATATATATATATGAAAATTTGACATTTATAAATGTCATTACAAACCTTATGGCGACACTCTTTTTGTCATTATAACGATTATTCACGACATAAGTGGTGTGACTATTTTTGTGTTACAGTGAGACTAGAAAATGTCACAAGACTTTAGACAACATCACAATAGAGGACATTTTAACTTAATGCCACTATATCTAAAGTGTCAGGATAAGTAGCATACGATGACATTTTTAAATGTCATTAAAAGCATATATTCTAATAGTGACACCCTCCAAGTTTGGTGGTAAAGATACTCGATAAGCTCGAGCCCCAACTTTCTCTAGTATCTCGAAAGGTCCTACGTATCTTGAACTCAATTTACCTCTCTTCCCAAACCTCATAACACCCTTCCATGGTGACACCTTTAAGAACACATGGTCACCTACTTCAAACTCCAAATCCCTATGCCACTGATTGGCATAACTCTTTTGTCAACTTTGTGTTGTCAATATTCTGTCCCTTATCTTGGCTATGAAATCCACTGTCTGAGTCACAATCTCTGGTCCCAAAATATCTCTCTCTCCAACTTCATCCCAGTGTAAGGGAGTCCTACATCTCCTCTCATACAATGCTTCATACGGAGCCATGCCAATAGTTGCTTGATAACTATTGTTATAAGTGAACTCCACTAAAGGCAATTTCGACTCCCAATTTCCTCCAAAGTCGATCATGCAAGCCCTCAACATGTCTTTGAGTATCTGGATCCCTCGTTCTGACTGACCTTATTTCTGAGGGTGGAAAGTTGTGCTGAAAGCTAACTTCGTTCCTGTGAGACCTCGGTTCTAAACATCTAATAAAGGAGTAAACTAACTAACAAGTAAGGAAAGGCCAAGACATTTTTTTTTTATAAGGGCCCGCGCGGCCGCGCCTCATCAGGCGCGGGCGCGCATGACGCCCTGCATGGCAGGCGCGCGGGCGCACCTCCCTGGCTGCTCCGGTGCTAGAAATTGCCAAAATCAAGAACATCAAGCCATACAATACTCCGAAACATAAACATGCGTTACAAACTTGATTCCTCAAATTAAAACATGAGTTCTGGAGTTCAACAACTAAATCAAAGTTGAGAACATGCAACAACAATATAACGATGAAGTTCGATAACTAAACATGTTCTAACATAAACTAGATTGACATGCTGGAATCGACTTCTAGAAAAAGTCTCACTTCTACATCTTTCCCTCGAATCTAACCATGCCTCTTCTGACTTGTTCCTGACCCACCTGTTGCCAAGTACACATACAAAACAAAGCAACAGCCGGATAACCGGTGAGAATGATAATCCCAGTAAAAGCAACATATCAAGTAATACAACAATAAACATGCTTTCAAGACAACAACGTAATCAATAACAATGAAATGAAATGCATGTCTTTAAACCAGGATATCAATTCTGATAAACGAGGGATTGCTGCTGTGCTTTTGGGATCCCGAGGATGAGATCACGTGACGACTCACCGACTCTCCCAATCGAGGTGGTGCCACGTATCCCACTCCTCTAGACTTTGAGCAACTATAATGAGTATGCTAGCACTAGGCGAAACGACTACGACCTAGGCCACTCAATTATAGTTCCCAAACGTCTAAACAAAAAGGGCTATTCTGCCCGCTGAAATCAAAGTTGGCTCAAGATGAATGCATAACAGAATATAAAACATAGCCATATAATAAAAGCTCAAGCAATTCAACAAGACACAAGCTCCTCATGCTAGAACAAGTATAGATGCAAGTATGTGATTTTAAGGGAAACTCGAGAACCAACTATCCCGAGTATGCTATCCCGCTATCGATGACTTCTTTTACCTTTCAAGGCAGTAGTTACAACTTCTGGGAAGCTACAACAAAAGATTGTATCAAAGTCTAACCAATCTAAACAACAACAAGGCTCAAGGTAATTATCTATACCGTTCTTCGTCCAAATCTATGAAACGAACAAATGCTGTTAACCCTGGGCTTGACAAACTCCAAACGAATCTGTTCAGATACAAATCAAATATCAATAACCATGATCAACTTACAAGCCAAGTTCAACAACTCAAAAACGGTTCGAAATCCCAAACTCAAACCGACGGCATAACGACTAAAAACTGAACAAACCGGAAATGCAGACAGCAGTTCATTACCGATATCAACTCAATTCAATGCTAATACAACAACAACAAGGCAATCCCAACAAATCTCAAAATCAATATTTTCGAAAATGGCTTCCAAAAATCATAACAATTCCGAACGTCGCTCTATTTCAAAATCAACAGATAATAAACGATCAGAACTCAATCAAGAACAACATACCCGAATCTCGAACGATTCTAACGACATCCAAAAACTAGAATGTATCTGATCGTAGAGAAACTTACGGTATAACGGAGCTCTCGCTATAGTGATCGATAATCTGCCTTCAGAAATAAATTCCAACGGCCGGATCGAGCTCGGAATGAAATCACAAAACTTGGAAACTCATTGGGTCGGCTTCAATGGAGATGGCGTGCAAGAAGGAAGAAGGAGAAGACTATTCTCAATCCAATCAAGTTGTAGATAATATATAAAAATCAATATTTGTGTTTTAATCCCTGAAATTTCCAAAATTTGCAGAAAGGACCCTGATCAAAATCAAGTCGGCTCGTGAACTCTGCAATCTCCGATTAACTCAAATAAACTCATTTAAGATAAAAACAGGGCGTTACAGTTCCCAAAACTTGGTGTAAACTTTCCCAAAAATTTGAGGTAAACTTAGGATCTCTGTCAGACACTATTCTCGCTGTCACTCCATGCAATCTGACAATTTCTCGAATGTACAGATCTGCATATTGATTCATAGAGAAATTATTCATGATTGGTAGAAAATGAGCTGACTTCGTTAACTTTTCAACTATCACCCAGATTGAGTTCATCCTTCACGGTGTGTACCGGAAATCCTACCACAAAATCCATAGTGACATCTTCCCACTTCCATGTTGTGATTGGAAATAGTTTCAGAAGTCCTGCTGGCATTTGATGCTCCACTTTTACCTGCTAAAAAGTTAAACATTCACTCACAAATCTCACAATATCCTTCTTCATATCTGGCCACCAATATAATGCTTGCAGGTCCTTAAACATCTTCGTTAACAATTAAACCATTTGAATGACCAGGCATTACAAAAACTGTAACGTCCCAAATTTATCTTAATTAACTTTATTTGAGATAATCAGAGATTATAGAAGTCGAGGGCCTATTTGATTTTGATGAGGGACTATTTTACAATTTTTTGAATTTTCAGGGACTAAAATGCAATTTTGGACTTAAATAGATATTTAAGCTTGCTTTGACTCTTCTTCCTCCCCCATCCTTCTCCTCCACGCCTCTCCCCCCATTGACGAACCAAAAGGATAGCTTCAAGCTTTTTGATTTTCATTCTGAGCTCGATCTGTTATTTCTTAAGGCAGATTAGCGATCACGGCAGCGAGAGCTCCGTTATATCGTAAGTATTTCTCCGATCAGATTCGTTCTATTTTTTGGATGTTGTTAGAATCGACTGAGTTGCGAGTATGTTGTTCTTGGCAGAGTTCTGATCGTTTATTCTCAGTCGCTTTTTAATTAGGACGTCATTCGGAATTGTTTTGATTTTTGGAAGCTAAATTCAAAAATGGGATTTTGGGATTTGTTGGAATCGTGTTGTTTTGGATGAATTATTGTTGTTATGGGTTGTTTGTATTGATATTTAGATGTTTGCATTTTTGGTTAGTTGAATTTATAGCCGTTATGCCGCCGGTTTGAGATTTTTGGATGTTGGAGATTCGTTTGAGTTTTTGGGAGTTATTTATTTTGGATGGATTGATATCGGATTGTATTTATCTCCGTACAAATTGATTGAAGATCGTGGAGTCAGAATTGGCAACATTCGAATCATCGAAGAATTTATCGAGGTTTGATATCGAGTTGATCTCATTCTTGGAATTTGACTTGAAGTATCTTCATCGTCGAACTTCGTTTGGAATGGAATTTTGATTTGGAATTCTTGTTTTGTAGCTTGTCCGGGATTGGAAGCTACTTCAAATTGAGAAAAATGTAAAAGATGACTTAGACTAGAATGGAACGAGTAACTCGAATCCAACTTGATTCGAGTGTTCCGAAGAATCACATACTTGCATGTTATTTGTTTTTACTTGAAATTAGTTGAATGAGTTATGAATTGCATTGCATTCATATTGAGCCAATTACCTTTGTTTTACGGGCAAGAGAGGCCCAGAGGAGTTAGATGTTCTGTGGACTATAGTTGAGTGACATTGGTTAGCAGATTTTTTTACCAATTGTCGAGAAACACTCTCTATAGGTGCCCAGAGTCTAGAGGAGTAAAATATGCATCGTCCACCTTGATCGGGAGAGTCAGTATGTTGGTGATATTTTGTCCTCGGGATCCCAAATGAGAGAAAAGAACCTTTTCTTTGTGATTATCCAGACTTGATAATCCTGGTTTTAAAGACATGCATTGCATTTTATGCATTTTGATTTGGAGTTATTGACATGCTATTGGAATTTCTTGTTTGGTTGTTTCATATATCGCATTCAATATATTATTTGATATGCATGTTTTGTCTCTTTTACTGGGAATTGTATTCTCATCGGATTATCCGGCTATTGTCTTGTCTTTGTATGTGCACTTGGCAATAGGTGGAGCAGGTTCGAGTCAGAAGCTGCATGACTAGATCAAGTTGGAAGTGATAGAAGTGAGACTCGGTTTAGAAATGAAATTGCATGCCAATCTAGTTATGTTTTGAGAGCTTTTTAGACTCAAATTGTTGTTGAATCTTGTTGTATTGAATAAGTAGACTTTGGTTATCGAATATTGATGTTTGAATTTGGTAATTTCTAATTTGAATTGTTGTTGAAAGTTGGAAAAACCTGTTCTGTTTTCTGATGTTTTTCTGGTCTCAGGGTGCGCTCGATCGCACGAATTGGCACGATCGAGCGCAACCCCTTTTAATCTGGGACAAAAGAAAGTGCAGGAGGGCGCGCTCGATCGCACGAGTTCATGCAATTGAGTGCGGCACCTCCAATTTTCTCGGCAGTGTGTTTTGCTAGATGGCGCGCTCGATCGCACGAGTTCATGTGATCGAGCGCGGCAACTTTTTTTAAAAAAAAATTCTCTATTACTTTTAGTCTTGGATCTTGTATGCTTAATTGTTGTATTATCCGATATTAGTTGTTTAGAACTGAGGTCTCACAAAAAAAAAACAAAAATGACGGGATTTGGACTTTCGGGATGAGCTATGGAAGGGTCTATCCAAAATACGACTCAAGAAAATGTGGAAACGGCTCCTTGGAATGAGCTCCCGGGATGACCTTTCCAAACACGGTTCAAGAGACAGAGGAATTGGCTCTTTGGGATGAGCTCCGGAGATGACCGTTCCAAAAAACGGCTCATACGACGGTTGGCATAAATGCATATATTTCATCACAACTATATGACAGTTTTATGTTATGTTCAGTTATGTTTTATTTTAAGATATTTTATGTTTCAAGTTAAGTATGATTTTAGAATGCATTACGTGTTGAGTCTTTAGACTCACTATATTTGAATGCTCGAGGTAATGAACAATAGATGACTATATTGATGAGTATGGATCCGGACATGAAGAAGGGCAAATGGTCGGGCCGACGGGTGATGCATGAGTGCCATGTTTTTAAAAAATTCTACTTTTAATATTTTTGGAAGAACTCCAGTTTTACTTATTTTATGTTAGTCTTGTTGGCAATACTGCAAATTTATTTTATACGGTTGTTGATGCACTTTTAAATATTTTTCTTTTAATGAAGAAGATTTTTATTTTCTGCAAATTTTTCCTCAATGTTTTAAATAATGTATGTTTAGTAGGGTTCTCGGGTTTTGGGACGTTACAACTTTATTATATTATGATGCACGTGCATATTCACGTTGAGTCGTATCTCCTTCGAGATAGCCTTTCGAGTAGGGTGCTCAGCCCTATACCATTGTTATTGGTTGGACATCGGGAGATTCCGTGATGACAAAGACTGACACTACGATGATCTTGACGAGTTTGGGGAGTTACCCAGTGGAGTTGACCTCATATGGCACTACACACTCATTGTCACCTAGACTGAGCAGTACCCAGTCATTTGCATGCATCGTATCGGTTTGTATACTCTTACTTTACATTATGGGCGTTATTGTTCACGTCTGTTTTGACAGGGCATTTGCAGGTAGCTCAGTAGTTGGACCTATACGTTGTCGGGGACTAGGACTTAGAGGCGGAGGTTGCTATTAGTTTCGTTTAAGTTATTATTTTTGTTATTCGATTGGGTTGTATAATTATCTAATTTTTATTGGGTTCTAGTTGTATTTTGGCGGGTTAGTAGTTGATTTAATTCTCCGTAGTTATATTTGATATTATTTATCTACTTAAGTTAATTGCATGTTCAATGTTATGTCTAGTAGGTGATCTAGATTGGGGTCACTACATATACTCGGTGCTTCAATATGTTAAAGGGGACTATTGGGCAATGTTTATTTTATGGTTTCACTTGTGAAATGAGGTTGACTCTTTTTACTGATTCTGATTAGGCATCTTGCTCGGATACTCATCTATAGTTTCTGATTTTTGCGTGCTCCTTGCAAAATCATTGATTTTTTTGGAAGTTTAAGAAACAACATATGGCATTCAATTCATCAAGTGAGGTAACTTGTATTTACAGGAAATGTACAATGCTGCTAGTAAAATGAGCGACGGTAACCCTAATCGCATACCCATTCACGGTGGTCAGCCGGCGCGGGAGCCGGACCCGCCTGATGGTGGAAAAAAATCGTATGCAGCAGCTTTCATGTCTTCCTCTCCACGCACATTGAAAAAAAGTTTTCTGGCTGGGGAAGATTCAAAACTTGTTTCAAAGGAGATGGTAATGTACAAAAATGCGCCAGGAATTTTCTTCTCCGATGATGATCTGCAAGTCATGAGTCGAGCGCATCCCTTTGCCTTGATTGGTAAATTTTTGGGAGGGTGGCCAAATAAGGAGAAGACACTGCAGGCTTTTGCGGCAGTGGTATTTTTGGGTCCTTACAATGTCAAATTCTTAAGGTCGGGATTCCTTTTCATCGAATTCAAGCTAGAAGAAGATATGACTAGGTTTTGGGGTAAGGGACGCTGGTTCCTTCATGGATATCTCCTTCGAGTGTTCAAATGGACTCCCTCTTTCGACTATAAACGTGAAGGTTTGGTGGTTCCGATTTGGGTGAGATTCCCAGATCTCCCTATATCTCTATTTGCAAAGCAGCATCTATTTTCCGTAGCCAGTCTTGTTGGGAAACCTTTGAAGATGGATGAACTAACTTCTAAGGAAGAACGCCTTACATTGGCTCGGGTTTGCATCGAAGTCGATCTTTTAAAACTGCTGCATAAGAAAAATTTTCATTGGCATGGGTGATCGGACCTTTGAGCAGAAGGTATATTATGAAAATTTGCCAAAATATTGTTCGGAATGTGCTCATGTAGGTCATGGTGCTGCTGACTGTTATATGAATGGGAAAAATCCAAGGCCTGCTCCTAAATATTCACGGAGAACTGGAGATTTACGGGATGTAATCAATAAAAAAAATATAAATCTGCTGTTGGCAATGATGAGACAATTTCGAAGAATGTTGCTCCTATTAAGGAGGATCCTGTTGCTCCTCGGATGGAATGGCAACGTGTGAGTTTGGATGAAGGAAAGGAGAAGGTGAATGTGGCGAAGGATTTGATGAGGAATCCACAGCCTATACAAAAAGGAGAAAGCTCTAATAAATTTGACCCATTTCTTTTAGATCTGGAGAATGAGGAGATGGTTTTGTCCAAGGAGTTGGAGGGTGATGGCAGTAGAGAGATCAATGCCGAGGAGATTATGGAACTAAAATCTTATAAGGGGAAGGAGATATTAGTTGATAACAACGTTGATTATTCTTCCAAAATGAATGAGGTTATTTTTTAAAAACTCAAGGAGCCTGTGTTGAAGATTTTGGATCAGCAACAAGGCAGTAGTGCTTTTGTTAATAGCGGTGAGGAAGGTTAGTGGAAAGATGCTGGTTTTGAGGATGAGGAAGAATTTGTTGCGCAGTCCATCACAAAAAAATTTGATACGGATATCATTGATGATCATAATGTTGCACGTGAGTTACCCACAGAAGATGTGGAGAAAGAATTTTTGGAATCTGAGTTTTTTGAAGAAATGGAGGAGATACGAGGGAGTGATGAGAATGAAAAGGGGGACAGCAGAGTTGAGGAAATTGAGGTAGGCAATCCAGTGTTGAAAACAATTGAAATT
The DNA here is from genome assembly GCF_033568475.1 of Henckelia pumila. Taxonomy (NCBI): domain Eukaryota; kingdom Viridiplantae; phylum Streptophyta; class Magnoliopsida; order Lamiales; family Gesneriaceae; genus Henckelia; species Henckelia pumila. The sequence goes on from NC_133123.1 coordinate 215,960,329, forward strand.
TCAGAAAAGGTGAGCTTGGATGAAGTTCAACATACTTTGGTGGAAAAATCTGCCAAACACGGAAGAGGCCGACCACCAAAAAGATATAAATTGGTGCCTATTTTGGCATCCAGAGGTAGTTCTAAATCTTCGGATCAAATCAATCCTAATATTTCTTCATGAATTGTTTAATTTGGAATATTAGAGGGATTGGTAATGTAGCCGATCAGAGAAGATTAAAGCTTCTCAAAAAATTACACTAGTTATTGTTTTTGGGAATACTTGAGCCGATGCAACAATTTGATTCAGTTTTGATGTCAAGATGTCTGGGTTTCTCCGATGTTATTGCAAATGTCAGCAATAAAATTTGGTTTTTTGTATGATAGAGAAGTAGTTTCTGAAGTTTTTGTTGATCATGATCAGTTTCTCCATCTGAAACTATCGTCCATGTTGTTTCCAGTGGATATATTTTTGTCGATTGTGTATGCTAAATGCGAAAGGATTGCAAGATTGTCTCTTTGGGAGGGGATGTTGAATTCGAAACCTGACGACGAGAATCCTTGGATTGTTGGAGGTGATTTCAATGTTATCATTAATTCATCATAACACTCTTTAGGTTTTGTGAGCAGACAAGCAGGTATGCAAGATTTTAATGAATTTATTGTAGATGCAAGTCTCATGGATGCAGTTTATGTTGGTTCGAGTTTCACCTGGACTAATATGAGGATATGGAAGCGTCTGGATAGAGTCTTGATTTCCTCTACATGGGCGGAATTTTTCAATTTTTTTAAAGTGGAACATCTTCATAGGGGCTCTTCAGACCATTGCCCGTTACAAATTTCTGCTCCTTTTCTGCCAAAGCCTATTTCTTCTTTCAGATTCTAGAATATGTGGGTGTTGCATGCTGTTTTTTTGCAGACTGTGAGATGAAATTGGAATCTTCCTTGTGCAGAGCGGGTTTGGTCCGTATGGTGATTAAAATAAAACGGCTTAAACAACATCTAAAATGCTGGAATAGAGACGTTTTTTGAAATGTTTTGGATAAGGTTCGGGAGCTAAAAAATGGTGCTGCAGAGGCTGAATTTATTTTTGGTAGGGACCTCTTGGAGGCTAATCGCATGGTGTTTTCTCTTGCTAAATCTAAATTTTCTTTGGGATTTTCGATGGAGGAAGCTTTTTGGAAACAAAAAGCAGCTTGTAAATGGGCGGCTGAGGGTGAATGGAATACTAAGGTATTTCATACTATGGTGAACCGGAGGAGGTCAGGCAACAAGATTTATCGTATTTGGGAGGATGGAATTGTTGTGAAGAATCATGTGGATATTCGGGAGTCTGGTGCAAGATATTTTGAAAATCTGCTCACTGGGGAAGACACAACACTTAATAGAGCTGATTGGAGTTTCATTCCTTCTTTAATCTCAGAGGATGATAATGAGGTACTTTTGGGAGAGTTCACGGAGAAGGAGGTGTTCGATTGTGTGAAGTCTTTACATGCTGATATTTCAGCTGGTCATGATGGATATTCAGCAGGGTTCTTTCATCATTGTTGGGATATTATTAAATTGGATTTTTTAGAGGCCATTCGGGAGTTCATGCATGGGGCGCCTCTTCCTAGAACTATTACGGCTACGACTATTATTCTCATTCCTAAGATGGAGAATGCACAAACTTGGGCTGATTTTAGGTGAGAGGTGGGAATATTATTTTGAAACTGGATATGGCTAAGGCCTATGATCGAGTTAGATGGGATTTTTTGAAGGATGTGCTGCGAGCTTTCGGCTTTTCTACTATTGTTTGTGATATTTTTATGAGGTGTGTTACGAATTGTTGGTTTTTCGTCAGCATTAATGGCTCTCTCTGGGTTTTTTCGATCTCATAGAGGTTTGAGATAGGGAGACCCTCTATCACCGCTTTTGTTTATCATTGTTGCAGACTATTTATCTATAGGGTTGGACAAGCTCTTTGATAGATATCCTCTGATGAAATGATGAAATATCATACGGGTAGATCATTTGGAGTTTTGCACCTGGCCTATGTAGATGATGTCATGATTTTTTTCTAATGGTGCGATTCGGAATATTCAACGTTTGAGGATGAAAGGAATATTAATTCCTTGAAAATATTTTCCTTAAACGTGTTAATTATAATACTGAATTTTGCCTTCTAGACAAAAGATTTGATATGATAGGTTAAATATTTACGTGCTATTATCAAAAATATTAAGATATATATTTTCCTAGATTAATTAATATCTTGATAAGAAATTATTGTGTATCATTTTTGTCAAATATTTTCGAGATATATTTGATTGTGTTCAAAAGAGTCTTATTCCTAACAAAGACTTATTTCCTTATTTGTGTAGGACTCTACTAGAAAATCCTTTCCATGCTTGGACTCTCATCTATAAGTAAAGGATTCTGCGCACAAACAAACGCGAACTTCAGAGGAGAATTCAGAAAGCTTTCAGAGAAAATTACATAGAAGAATTCGAAGATTCTGAAGAAGTTTTGCAGTCGTCGTTGTTGCTGTCCCCGTGCTGCCGTTGGTGTTGAAGACATCGGATACAACACTATGGGAATAGTGTTGTTCGAAGATTTTTTGTGTCTCTTCAAATTTAGGCTACGGGAGTTGGATTTGATTTATTTTATAATCTGATTGTTTAGGATGCAAGTTTGATTTCTCAACTTGTTGAGAAATTTGGGATTTATTGATTTTTTTGTAAAATCACTAGTATTGTTTTGTAAGACTGATCTTACTTTTTTTAGTGATATTTAGCACTAGGGCACCCGCACAAGTTTTTATACTCGTGCAAAATTTATTTTCTTGTGTTATTTAATTTTGTTTATTTTACGTATTTATTTTCCCTGTACTGTGTTGTTTTTGGTGTTGTAACACCGCAAACAACACCGACTCTTGATTTTATCCTACAATTGCAATACGATTTTTTCAAATGAAGTTTTTATATCATTATGAGCAGTGTTCTGGTCAGCTTATCAGTAACGCAAAAAGTGTGGTGATAGCCTCGAATTCTTGCAGTGAGGTGACTAAGGGGGAGATTCTATTCTATCACTGGATTTGGTGAGGGACATTTTCCAGTACGGTATTTGGGAGATCATTTATTTATTGGTCCGAGATAAAGTTCCTATTTTCAGAACGTAATTGTCAGTGCAAATAGGAAACTGCGGGGATGGAATTTGGGGACTTTATCTTTTGGAAGTCGACTGCTGATTAAGAGTGTCCTTTGTTCCTTACTTGTTTATTTGTTTCATATTTTACAACCCCCAGGCACGGTGATACATTGCTTTGAAATGATTTGTGCTAAATTTTTGTGGGGATCGAAACAAGGAGCTTTAAAAACTCACTGGATAGCTTGGGATAAAGTCTGTTTACCTGTTTTTGAAGGAGACCGATTCAGATTCTTGACATAAAAGAGAAGCGACTCAGAAACAAATCGATTCCGTTGGTGAAGATTCAGTGGAGTCATCACGGAGTTGAAGAAGTGACTTGGGAGACCGAATCCGATATGAGGCAGCGATTTCCAAAATTGTTCGATTGAGGTGAGTTCGTCTTCAGTGTGTTTCTTTCTTGTTCAGTCTGTGATCTGTCAGATTTCGATGACGAAATTGAATCTTAGAGGGGGATAATTGTAATGCCCCGATTTTATCATAATTGAGTTTAATTGAGATAATCAGAGATTTCAGTATTTGAGGGCCGTTTTGATACTTCTCAGGGGTCATTTTGCAAATTTGAAGAATTGAGGGACTTAAATGCAAAAGTTGGATTTTATATAATATCTCATGCAAGTTGACTTATCAAATCACTTCACCATCACTTCATCTCTCCCCTTTCCTCCTCCATTCGTACGTACTGAAGCGAGAAAGCCATTGATGGCTTTTGAGCTTTTCTTCCGTCTGATTCGCACGATCCGACCGTTAGATTTTATTTCCGAGTTAAGATTCACAATCACCGCAACGAGGGCTTTATTTTGACGTAAGTTTTGCTACGATCCTCGAACTTTGATTTTTGTTGGGTTGTCAGAATTTGATAATCTTCGAGTATGTTGTGCTTGAGCTAGCATAAATCGTGTATTCAAAGTCGGTTCGAAAAAAGAATGAAGTTTGGATTTTATATGAATTTTGAAGCATATTTCGAAAATGGGGTTTTAGATTTTGGTTGGATTTTGGTTGTTTTATTGGATTGAAGGATGATATGAGTTGATCGGAGTTGATTGATGTTGTTGTTGATTTTTGGTTTGACCGTTTATAGCCGTTATACCGTCGAAATAGAGTTTGGATTATCGGTTGTTTGTTTCGGTTTCATTTTCGGGTATTGATTGAATTGGTAGATTGATACCGAATCCGTTTATTCTTCATTTTCAGATTTGGATTGGAGTTTCGGGTTTGGATCGAACTTGGGAGTTGATTCGAGTTGAGAATTGAAGACGGTATATTGATTGAGTTTTTTTGTTTCGATTTGTTGTGATTTGATTGATTATTTATTTGAGTTCGTTGTTATTTTCATATTTGAATCCGCGACGGACTTGAAAGGTAAAAGACGACATTTAATTGAATGGGGTTGAATACTCGAGTTCGAATTGATTCTCGAGTCCCGAAAATCACATACTGCATGTTATTTTGCTTGTGTGAACTTGATTGGTTATTTGTTTACACTTGCATTCATATTGAGACGAATTATTCGATTCGTTTTGAAGATAGACGATTTAGGGAGCTATATTGAAGTGCTTTGGATTTCGAGTTTTTTCAAGTTCCAGAATACTTCTTATAGTTGCTATGAAGTCTAGGGGTTTGAGTCGTGCGACATCCACCCCAAAAGGGTGTGTAGGTGTGTTGTTTTATTGACTTGGCCCTAGGATCCCAACCGAGTACCGATCGATATTTCGATTATCTGACTTGATAATCCTGAGTTTTGAAGTCATGCATACATTCGTTCTCATTTTTTATTTGTTATTGATAGAACTCGACTTAGTGTTGTATTTTGGAAGCACTTAGAACTGGTTGCATGATCTAATTATTGTTATGTATTGTGCTCTTAAGTTTAGAATGGTTTGGAATTGTGTTTGGTTTGCATTCCAGGTTCCTGCTCGGCCTAAAGCCATTTGGCCTGTGCGCGCGCGAGGATTCCAGGAGGGCTCGGGAAATTTTTCCCGCGCACGCGAGCACTCTCTTCTCGCGGGCGCGAGCAATTCCGCGAGCCTCTGCACGCGTAGCCTGCGCGCGTGCGAAGCGATGACCTCGCGCGGGCGCGAGGCTTTATTTTACAAAAATAAAAATTTTGATTCGATTTTTCCGCGGCTCATCGTGTTCGATTATGTTTTATTATTCGAGACTAGAAGATCAGAAACGGGGTCTCACATTAAGTGATATCAGAGAGATAAGATTCTTGGATTTGAACTAAAGTGAGCAGGGTAGATCGAGTCCACATGAATTGAATTCTCGCATTTGATTGATTTATTTAAATGATTATTTTAATTACGTGCGAGCATGCTTTATTGATTCGTGAATTAATTGAATTACATGAGTTGTGATTTAATTTATAAAGCATGAATTATGCGATATTTATCTGCCTTGTGCTATTATCTGTTCTCTTATATCATTGAGATTCATGAGTACTCAAAGCAGAGTTTTGGACACCGAGGTTATGAGATTGAGATTGAGATTGAGATATTGTGTCCTAACCTTTGATATCAGATGGCACCTTGACGATCTTTGAGAAGGAATCCACCACTTTTGACTCCTCCTTCTACTGAGAATCCGCCGCCAGTAATAACTCCTCCGAATGATCAGGGTAGTACTGGAGTGGATCAGTTTGATGCAACCGCGACCCCAATGGAGACTCTGTTGAATAGATTTCGATCTTTCTGACCGCCTACCTTGACTGGTACCGAGAACTCCATTGACTGTGAGAGTTGGCTGGATGACATGGATGAACTCTTCTTTTCCCTCGACTATAACGATGACCGCAGAATCAGGTTAGTCATTCACCAGCTACAGGGTGTTGCCAAGAACTGGTGGACCACAACCAAGAGGGCAAATGAGAATCGAGGCATCGTTGTCACTTGGAGTTTATTCAAGACCGATTTCTACAAGCGGTTCTTTCCTGTCTCGTATCGTAAGGAAAAGGGTGCCGAATTTGCGAATCTGAAGCAAGGTAACTTGAGTATCAAGGAATATGTGAACAAGTTTGACAGTCTCTTAAGGTTTGCACCTCAAGTTGCAGATCACGAGGAAGCCAAAGCCGATCATTTTATCAACGGCTTGAATACTGATATTTTTACATTGGTCAATAACGGGAGACCCAATAACTTCGCAGATTCCATGGATCAGGCAAAGGGAGCCGAAGCTGGACTTTTGATGCAACGAGGAAATCAGGTAGCTCCTCAGCAGCAGCAGAGATCTTTTCAAAATCAGCCTGTTCAGTTTCAGCTCAGCAGTCCCAGTATCAGTACCAACCTTCTCAGCAGTCGAATCAATCTCAGAGGGTTGAGGGAGGCAACAGTGGCAAAAATAGGCGAGATCAGTATAGACCGAAGGGGAAGCAGTTCAAGAAGTTTGGGAGCAATTCATCAAGTTCCAGTGGCTCTAGACAGTTCATTTCTGGGCAGAATTCTGTGTTTTCAAGAGCATCGTGCAGTAAGTGTGGAGGACGTCACCCGAGTGATCACTGTCGAGGCATGTTTGGTAGTTGCAATATCTGTCAGCAGCCGGGTCACTTTGCTAGAGTTTGTCCTCAGCGAGGATCCGATAGAGCTCGGAGCGGCAGTTCTTCTCGACCGCCAGCTCAGCCCGAGAGATCAGCTTCTGTAGTCCATTCCTTCTAGCCCCAGCAGCAATCTCGTCAAGGAGGTAATCAAAATCAGAACCAACCTCCTCGACAGCAGGCAAGGGTGTTTGCCCTGACAGAGGATCAGGCCAATGCAGCTCCAAATGATGTGATAGCTGGTAACTGTTCGATCTTTGGTTATCCTGCGTATGTTTTGATTGATACGGGTGCTTCTTACTATTTTATTTCTGAAAGATTTGTCGTGATGCATGATTTATTTGCTGAGCCATTATCTGATGTCGTTTCTATTACTTCACCTTTGGGTGGGGAAACTGTGTCGGTGAGATTGGTTCGTAACTGTGTATTAGAATCCGAGGGAAATTCGATTGAGATTGACTGCATTGTACTTGGATTATATGATTTTGATTGTATTGTAGGGATTGATGCTATGACCAAGTATAGGGCGACAGTAGATTGCTTTCAGAAAGTGGTTCGATTCAGACCTGAGATGACAGATGATTGGAAGTTTTTCGGTAAGGGTTCTCGATCTAGAATTCCTTTGATCTCTGTGTTTCCATGTCTCGTTTGCTTCAGAGAGGAGCAGAAGGATTCTTGATTTATGCAGTAGATGTTCAGAGGTCTAGTCCTGAATTGACTGAGATACCGGTGGTTAGCGAATTTTCTGATGTATTTTCTGACGAGATTCCTGGTTTGCCTCCAATTCGAGAGATCGAATTCAACATTGAACTTGCACCAGGTACTCAGCCTATTTCGAAAGCACCTTATCGAATGGCTCCGTTAGAATTGAAGGAGTTGAAGGAGCAGTTAGAAGATTTGATTGCCAAGGGATACATCCGACCTAGCGTATCGCCTTGGGGTGCTCCAATGCTCTTCGTGAGGAAGAAAGACGGTTCTATGCGACTCTGCATTGATGATCGCCAGTTGAATCAAGCGATGGTAAAAAACAAGTACCCTCTACCTAGAATCGACGATATTTTTGATCAACTGCAGGGTTCTTCAGTGTATTCGAAGATAGATCTGAGATTAGGGTACCATCAGCTGAGAGTTCGCGATGAGGATGTTCCTAAGACAGCCTTCAGAACCAGATATGGGCATTTCGAGTTCATAGTCATGCCGTTTGGTTTGACCAATGCTCCAGCAGTTTTTATGGACCTGATGAATCGTATCTTTCAGCGGTATTTGGATGAGTTCTTCATTATCTTCATTGACGACATTCTGATCTATTCGAAGAACCGTTCTGACCATGCAGAGCATTTGAGGATTGTATTGCAGATTTTGCGAGCCAAACAGTTGTATGCTAAGCTATCGAAGTGCGAGTTCTGGTTGGACCAAATTGTTTTTCTAGTCCACATTGTATTAGGAGATGGAATTTCTGTTGACCCCAGTAAGATCGAGGCAGTTGTGAATTGGTCGAGACCAACATCAGTGCCAGAAATCCGAAGCTTCATGGGTTTAGCAGGGTATTATCGAGGGTTTCTCTTCCATTGCTAAGCCAATTACTCAGTTGACCCAGAAGAATGCACCATTTGTTTGGTCCGAGGTGTGCGAGGCCAGTTTCATAGAGCTGAAGAAGAGATTGACCAGCACTCCGATCTTGTCTATTCCATCAGGTACGGGAGGTTTTTCCGTTTACTGTGATGCTTCTCACCGTGGTCTTGGATGCATTATTATGCTGAGGAAGCACGTCATATCTTATGCTTCGAGGCAGCTGAAGCCGCACGAGACTCATTATCCAATCCATGATCTTGAGCTTGCCGCGATCGTTTTCCCTTTGAAGACCTGGCGCCATTATCTTTATGGCGAGTCGTTTGAAATATTTTCTGACCACAAGAGCCTGAAATACTTGTTTTCCTAGTCCGAGCTGAACATGAGACAGATGAGATGGATGGATTTGCTTAAGGACTTCGACTGTGAGATCAAGTATTACCCTGAAAAGTCGAATGCAGCTGCAGACGCTCTTAGTCGGAAGCTTTGTTCCTTATCTCTTACTACGATTGGTGTCTCTCAGTTGATTGAAGACTGTTGTACTTCTGGTTTGGAGTTTGAGGCTGATAGGAGATCTATCAGAGTTTTTGCAATTCAGGCCGAACCAGAGTTGTTTCAATTGATTAGAGAGGCTCAAAGATCTGATCCAAGCAGTCAGAGTTCGATAGAGAAGGTCAGATCAGGTCATCAGTCAGAATTTCAGGTCAGGGATGATGTTTTATTCGTGATTAACCGTATTGTGGTGCCCGATGTTTCTGAATTGAGACAGCGTATTCTTCGAGAGGCGCATTGCAGTCGGTTCAGTGTTCATCCCAGAGGCCGAAAGATTTATAACGACTTGAAGACTCAGTTCTAGTGGAAGCAACTAAAAGGAGATGTCTCGAGGTTTGTGTCCCGTTGTCTGAATTTTCAACAGGTGAAAGCCAAGAGGAAGAAACCATGTGGATTATTGCACAGTTTGTCTGTCCCAGAATGCAAGTGGGATCATATCTCTATGGACTTCGTCACCAAGCTACCGCGTTCTGTCAGAGGTTGTGATGCGATTTGGCTAGTGATCGACCGTTTGACGAAATCTGCTTGTTTCATTCCATACCATATGACGTACCGTCACGATCAAATGGCCGATTTGTATGTCAGAGAGGTTGTCAGACTGCACGGCGTGCCTAAGTCGATAGTATCAGACAGAGATCCAAGATTCACTTCTCACTTTTGGCACAATTTGTAGGAGGCATTGGGTACTCGTTTGCACTTGAGCATAGCGTATCACCCGCAGACCGACGGTCAGTCCGAGAGTACGATCCAGACTTTGGAGGATATGCTTTGTGCAGTAGTGCTTGACTTTGGCTCAGGTTGGCAGGAGTCCTTGCCTCTAGTGGAGTTTTCGTATAACAACATCTTCCAAGCGAGTATTGGAATGACACTTTTGAAGCTTTGTATGGGAAGAAGTGCAGATCTCCATTGTTTTGGGATGAGATTTCAGAATCACCTGAGTTGGGTCCAGATATGATTCGCGATATGGCAGAAAAGGTGAAGTTGATTCGAATCAGGATGAAGACAGCCCAAGATCGACAGGCCAAGTATGCGAATGTCAGGCGCAGACCACTGTCTTTTGATCAGGGAGACCGTGTGTTTTTGAAGATTTCTTCGTTCAGAGGCACCGTCAGATTCGGGAAGAGAGGAAAATTGTCTCCAAGGTTCATTGGTCCGTACGAAATTCTGGAGAAGATAGGCGATCTTGCCTATAGGATTGCTCTTCCTCCGTCTCTTTCAGGAATCCTCGATGTGTTTCACGTTTTGATGTTGCGAAAATATCATCCGGATCCGTCGCATGTTCTTCAGCCAGATGAGGCCAAACTCGATGAGACTCTGAGCTACTTCGAGCGACCGATTCAGATTCTTGACAGAAAAGAGAAGCGACTCAGAAACAAGTTGATTCCGGTGGTGAAGATTCAGTGGAGTCATCACGGAGTTGAAGAAGTGACTTGGGAGACCGAATCTGATATGAGGCAGCGATTTCCAAAATTGTTCGATTGAGGTGAGTTCGTCTTCAGTGTGTTTCTTTCTTGTTCAGTCTGTGATCTGTCAGATTTCGAGGACGAAATAGAATCTTAGAGGGGGAGAATTGTAATTTCCCAACTTTATCATAATTGAGTTTAATTGAGATAATCAGAGATTTCAGTATTTGAGGGTCGTTTTGATATTTCTCAGGGGTCATTTTGCAACTTTGAAGAATTGACGGACTTAAATGCAAAAGTTGGATTTTATATAATATCTCATGCAAGTTGACTTATCAAATCACTTCACCATCACTTCATCTATCCCCTTTCCTCCTCCATTCGTACGTACTGAAGCGAGAAAGCCATGGATGGATTTTGAGCTTTTCTTCCGTCTGATTCGCACGATCCGACCGTTAGATTTTATTTTCGAGTTGAGATTCACGATCACCGCAACGAGGGCTTCATTTTGACGTAAGTTTTGCTACGATCCTCGAACTTTGATTTTTTTTGGGTTGTCAGAATTTTATAATCTTCGAGTATGTTGTGCTTGAGCTAGCATAGACCGTGTATTCGAAGTCGGTTCGAAAAAAGAACAAAGTTTGGATTTTATATGAATTTTGAAGCATATTTCGAAAATGGGGTTTTGGATTTTGGTTGGATTCTTGGTTGTTTTATTGGATTGAAGGATGATATGAGTTGATCGGAGTTGATTGATGTTGTTGTTGATTTTTGGTTTGACCATTTATAGCCGTTATGTCGTCAAAATCGAGTTTGGATTATCGGTTGTTTATTTCGGTTTGATTTTCGGGTATTGATTGAATTGGTAGATTGATACCGAATCCGTTTATTCTTCATTTTCAGATTTGGATTGGAGTTTCGGGTTTGGATCGAACTTGGGAGTTGATTCGAGTTGAGAATTGAAGACGGTATATTGATTGAGTTTATTTGTTTTGATTTGTTGTGATTCGATTGATTATTTATTTGAGTTCGTTGTTATTTTCAGATTTGAATCCTCGGCGGACTTGAAAGGTAAAAGACGAAATTGAATTGAATGGGGTTGAATACTCGAGTTCGAATTGATTCTCAAGTCCTGAAAATCACATACTGCATGTTATTTTGCTTGTGTGAACTTGATTGATTATTTGTTTACACTTGCATTCATATTGAGCCGAATTATTCGATTCATTTTGAAGATAGACGATTTAGGGAGCTATATTGAAGTGGCTTTGGATTTCGAGTTTTTCCAAGTGCCAGAATACTTCTTATAGTTGCTCTGAAGTCTAGGGGTTTGAGTCGTGCGACATCCACCCCGAAAGGGTGTGTAGGTGTGTTGTTGTAATGACTTGGCTCTGGGATCCCAACCGAGTACCGATCGATATTTCGATTATCTGACTTGATAATCCTGAGTTTTGAAGTCATGCATACATTCGTTCTCATTTTTTACTTGTTATTGACTATTACATTTCAACATGAAGTGTTTATCTGATATTGCATGCATGTCCCTTTTACTTAGAAATTATATTTCTAACCGGTTTATCCTGCTGTTGTTTTTGTTTGTTTGTGTACCTGGCAACAGGAGGATCAGGAGCTGGACCAAGTCGTTTGGGTTAGCTCTGGGTGAGATGATAGAAGTGAGACACCGCGTTGTAGGGTCGAGTCTGTTGAACCTGTATTAGTTTTGTTGAGTCATTTGAACTCTATTATCGAACTCGACTTAGTGTTGTATTTTGGAAGCACTTAGAACTGGTTGCATGATCTAATTATTGTTATGTATTGTGCTCTTGAGTTTAGAATGGTTTGGAATTGTTTTTGGTTTGCATTCCAGGTTCCTGCTCGGCCTCTGGCCATTTGGCCTGCGCGCGGGCGAGGCATAACCTCGCGCGCGCGCGAGGATTTTAGGAGGGCTCAGGAAATTTTTCCCGCGCGCGCGAGCAATTCCGTGAGCCTCTGCCCGCATAGCCTGCGCGCGCGAGGCAATGACCTTGCGCGGGCGCGAGGCTTTATTTTAAAAAAAAAAAATTTGATTCGATTTTTCCGCGGCTCGTCGTGTTCGATTATGTTTTATTATTCGAGACTAGAAGATTAGAAACGGGGTCTCACAGAAACCGACAATTCCCACAACTTAATCATCATCTAAACAATGATATGTACATCATCTCATTCCTATTTCATTGCAAGAAATTTGAAATCAACAGCATGTATTTCTAGGAATTCATCAAATATCAACCGACGGCGTAACGGTTCAAAATCGAAAATCCCAAAGGCTTTAACACCTTCTTAACAAGCATTTAAAGTCAATATCATCACAAATTCAGCAGCTTACACACGTGACCAGCAGCTCACATTTGCAAAAAATATTCGATAATTCAATAACATGTTCAAACGACGATCTTTTCTCGATCCGTCTAAAATATGCTATCGTCATATATGCTAGAACATGTTTATACAATCAAATCCTAATTCTAGCAACATCATAAAATTCAAACATGGTAGAACTTCATAAAACTTACGTCAAAACGTAGCACTCGAAGCCGTGATCGCAAATATATGATCAAGCGAAAATTCTACTAGGCGGATCAATTTTTATCGGAGCTTGAAAGGATTAAAAATGGCTTGGAACCCTTTCTCTCGTCTCTCTCGATTTTCTTCTGCCCAAGTCTGATTCCCACGTGAGTTGTGATAAAAAAAAAGGTGAAATTGGATATATATTAGCTTATTTGCATTTTAGCCCCTGAACTTTTGCATATTTGCAAAGCAGTCCTTGGACAAGCGATTTAATTTAATTTCAATCCTAAATAATTTAAAAATATTAGAATTTAATTCTAAACTCTAAATATTCTCAAATTAAATATTCTTGGATTAAATTAAATAATTTCGGACCTTATCGCATTCTAGTCCTTGAACGTCTCCATATTTGCAAATTGGTCCCTGTTATGATTTCCTCCTCCAATTATATTCTTCTTAATATCAAACTCATAATTTAAATCCTAAATCCCATAAATACTTAATTCAAATATTCTTTTAATTTAATTTAAGAATTCCGGATATTAAAATCTTAAAATCCGAAAATACTCAAATTAAATATTTTCGACCCGGAATTGAAATCTATAATTTCCATAAATTCTCTAATTCATATTTTCTCATATCTTGAATTTAAATCTTAAATCCCGTAATTAATAACTTAATATTTTTGGTGTAGTGACCCGTATCCATAATTAACGATTAATGAGTATATTAATCGTGTTATCATGTTTTGCATTGTTAATACATGATTAAGGAAGTTTTGGATGGATTAACAACTTAAAAAATGGATTCAGAATGAGCGGAAATGACCCGAAGGGTGACCAGGAACGGAAGCAACGTTCTTGAATGGAAGCAACGTTCTGGCAGCTGATGTCATCCGTGATGTCAGCAAGATGACGTCATTGCTTATGCACTTGATGGGACATCGGAAGCAATGTAGAGGAACGAACGCAACGTTAGTCAGGCATAACGGACGCAACGATGGAGAATGAACGTTTCGTTCCGTGTCTATAAATATGAAGGCCGAGACTTCATTTGAGGTGCACCAATTCCCCTCTTCTCTCTCGACTCCTAGGCCTTCTAACTCAGATCTAGGGAGATCTAGGCATCCTATTGGGATTCTGAAAGTGGCACAGCGATCTAGACGTCGTAACGGAGTTGTGGCCTAGTTTTGAGGCTATCGACAGCAAAGGGCTAACGACGGACGAAGGTATAGATTTGGCTTCCTAAAAATATTTAGGAGTATAGAATAGCTTAGTTAAGGCTTTTAGAGCTTATTTATTGATGCATGGGTAATTACATTGTAGTAGCAGTAGACTGGACTAGTAGGCTTGGAGTCTAGACCAGCGGAGCTAGGTTTTGACCAGCAGTGTTAGAGGTACGTAAGTACTAACCGAGATAGCCGGCATGATATATTTGCATGTATGTTTCATGAGTATGTGCTATATGTTTTATCGTGCTTTATCATGTTTTACCGCCTTAGCACATGCATGATTTTACGTGTGACTGCATCATGAGAGATGTGATTCATTGACAGTCTCCATAGGTAACAGTGAACTCATTTTGGACTCGAGTCAGGTATGATAGTTTCCATATGGGACTTTTTGTTATAGAACGCGGCGATCAGATCAATTAGGATTGATACCCAGTGCAGCGGAAGTTTAAAATTTTTGTATGGAACGATTCCATAATAGGTATCAACCTTACGATTAAATTGCGTGTGTAAAAATTAAATAACAATTATAAAATTTTTACCTTTAATCTCGAATCGAGATTTTGGACACCAACAGATTTCTCTGCTCTTGTTGTATATCCCTGGAACTGATGGACGAACTGTTCTTCAATCAGGTCCACGAACGGATATTTAATCCCTCTGATAGATTGCACTAGAAAATCTATCAGAAGTTTCTACGAAGAGATTAACGAATTTGATCCGTTAAACCAAACTGTAATTCAAAATCACAGGCTGGAATTTTTCTCGAGCAGAGGGAGAGGGGGTCGGCCACCTTTTAGAAAATTAACTAGGGTTTTCGAAAATTTTGTGACCTGTTGTGTGTAATTTCTGTACTGCAATAACTTATTTATAATGTAGGCCACTAACAGCTTAGGGTCCATTAGTCATAAGTTCAAGCCCGACAAGCAAAGGCCGCATGTTCAGAAATTAATATAAAATTCATCGTGACTCCGATTGATAAACCGATTTCACCAATGTGCACAGAAACCATTTCTGCACCTTTTAAAGTCAAGATAAATTTTTCTGAATCCGAATTCAGTGATTTCCAAAAATGGCCATCCCTATGTCATTTTAGGAAATCTTACTCCTCTACTCTTAAATAAGAAGTCCAACTTCTTCGTTCATTAAATTTAACTCTTTAAATTTAACTATCTCAACGGGGATTAAAAATCCATTACACTGTGTGACCCTCATTGGTTCAGGGATACAGCTAGCCGTGGGCTCACAACTCCTTGTGACTCGGAACAACAATTTCCGACTTGCCCATCGAATCATGGTAAGAGCGTCTAGCAACATCGCCCCATGATTCCCTAGGTATCACTGATAGTGCCTACAAGAACCAATAGATTTTGGTTAGCGTACAGTACGGTCCCTTCATCCATATATCCCGATCGAATCAACAACCATTGGTATATCGAGAGTCGCTCGAGATTCGATAACTATGCAATACATCTTGAAGATCAAGACATCGCATGTGCTACTAAGAAACCATTTCTTAAATCACATCATGTACTCTGGCCAGAGATTCGTCACACTAATATCTCCTCAGATCGCATAGGATATCCACACTCGCAAGTATGTGGTGAATCCTTGACAACAAAGCATCGACTCCTATATGTGTTATAACTGTACCCAATCCCGACACCTGATGACACCAATAGAGTCGGTAAACGAGTCAAAGCACAGTACTAGCATATAGAGTCTCAATGATGTTTCAAGTAGTAAGGACTAATGGTGTACAACCAAAACCGCGGACTTTATCCACTCGATAAGTGATAACCACTTGGAAAGTCCGGATAGGGTAGTTCGATCATTCATCATATGAATATCCATTTGCATGCTTCGAACATCTCTATGTTCCCTACCAATGAAACGTGGTACTCTGCATCGCAAATGCTAGTCTCAAACTCGAGCGATCCTTATCCTTATTATCGGACGGCTCAATCGACTAGGAACAGTTTAGAATATACAGTGACTATAAGATGTGTTTCATGATAGACATCCCCATGTTCTACCACATCTTACATGCACTATAGTATATTCAAGGTCTTTATCAAAACAACAATAGTATATCACAATATAACAATATGGAGAAAGATAAAGTCATTGCCATTAATAAAAGTGTAAATTATATTAAACAAAAGATTGTTTATACAAAGAGTCATCAAAGCCCTTAGCCACAAGTTGGCTCACCGGGCACCCACTCTTTCACTTTTATCCTATTTTGGATTCGGTTAAGGATGGGTTTGGCTCAACCCTAATATAAAATATGCGAGTATCCCGCGGAGTCTCTCTCTAGCCGGTACTGTATATTCCTGGCGCCATAAGCAAGTGTTTTACCTAGGATTTTAAATCATCTATGTGCGCATATTTGTACATATATCATTGCTTATGTATTGAGCGTTATCGCTCACGTCCCTGTGTTTGGGTATTGTGGTGTACCTTGTGGCGGGGCAGGTTTGAGGCTGGACGGTCCAGGCGGCTCTCAGCAGGATTGAGGATCCGAGAGCGTGAGGTTTTAGAGGGTAGGGATTTGTTTACCCTGAACTTTAGATTTGGTTGTATAATGGTATTTATACACTTTTGTTATCGTCGGTTATATTTTGTCGATTGGATTTGTTGTATTTTAAATTATCCGATCCTTACGCTTTAAGTATTATTGCATGAGCTTTATAACTCTGATTAGTTAGTGGATCTGGTTTGGGTCACTACAATTTTTTTGGTATCAGAGCGCATTGCACTGGGAATTTCGTAAAAGCGGATTAAGTAATTATCTGTTCTTATGCAACAGATGGCAGATTATGATGAGAGCCACGATAGCGGAGGCGGCGGTTGATGGGGAGATCTGAATGATCGTAGACGTCGTCGAGGTCAGCATGAGGAGAACAGACAAGTGAGCATGCGCAGATTTAAGGAGGTTAGCCCGAAGCCCTTGACAGGAGGTGAGACGCATGAGGAGGCTGAGGATTGGCTCGAGAGAATAGAGCAGTGTTTTCAGGAGTTTCGTTGCACAGACGAGGATAGGATGGAGATTCTTGCCTTCATGCTTGCGGGGCGAGCAAGGAAGTGGTGGAGATCTACTTTCGCACCATTCATAGCAGCGAGAGGAGTAGCTACGTGGGGCGAGTTCCGCACAGGTTATCAAAGGCTATATTTTCCTTCAGCTCTTCGACAGGCAAAAGCCAGTGAGTTACTGAGTCTGCGACAGGGTACGATGACAATCGAGGAGTACCAGCAGAAGTTCTTTTATCTACTACCTTATTGTCCTCACATTGCTGTTAGTTCTATAGCGAAGTACGACCATTTTCTTCAGGGTCTGAACCCTGAGATTCATCGGATGGTTGTTGTGGGCAGTGACATGACCTACGAGGGCTTGGTGGACCATTGTCGCCAAGCGGAGGACAGTATTCGGAGGAACATGGGACTCTTCTCTTCTTCTTCCAGGTCAGCGAGTGCCAGTACTTTGGGTCCGAAAGGACAGTATTTCAAGAAGCCAGGAGGTACTTCTTCTCCTTCATCTGGATCTGGTGGAGTGCATAATTTTGGTAGTCAGAGACCAAACCGATGTCATCAGTGCAGACACGGGCATCCGCCAGGACATTGTGGTTGATCGACCAATGCATGCTTCCAGTGTGGCCAGGAGGGTCACATGAAGAGGGATTGTCCTATGCTTATTGGGGCAGCGAGTGGTTCAAGAGGTTCTCAGGCATCTATTCAGCCACCTCAGTACCAGCAGCCACCTTATCAGCAGCAGTATTCTCAGCAGCATCAGTAGCCACAGCAGTCTCAGCGGCAGCCTGCTCAAACTCCTTCTCGGGGTCATTCTTCTTAGAAGCCACGTGCCCAGGGTCAGGTCTTTGAGCTTAACCAGGAACAGGCAGAGGCTGACAGTGATCAGATGATCGCAGGTACCTGTAGTTTATGTGGTTTTCCTGCGTATGTTTTGATTGATACTAGTGCATCGCATTCTTTCGTATCAGCACGATTTGCTAAGAAGTATAAGTTGACATTCATTCCTTTAGACGTCTTGCTAGTAGTTTCTACACCTATGGGTAGCGAGGTTTTAGCCAAGCGTCTAGTTGTGGGTTGTGTTTTGGATTTTGAGGGTCATCAGTTTAGTGCTAACCTGATGGTTCTAACTATGGAGGATTTCGATTGCATCATTGGGATAGATCTCCTGACTACCTACCAAGCGATAGTGGATTTCTATCAGAGATTTTTTCAGTTCCGACCAGAGGATAGCGAATTTTGGTATTTCTATGGTGAGGGAGCGCGACCCCCGATGCCAGTGGTTTCTGCTCTGAAAGCCCAGCGTGCTTTAGAGTCTAGCGGGGGAGGCTACCTTATCTACGCCATTGACGCATCCTTAGGGGAGCCAGATATCCGGGAGATACCAGTGGTTCGTGATTTTCCAGATGTGTTTCCGGAGGAAATTCCAGGTTTTCCACCAGTGCGGGAAATCGAGTTTGACATTGAGTTACTGCCAGTGACTGTAGCTCCTTATCGTTTAGCGTCATCAGAGATGAAAGAGCTGCAGAAGCAATTGCAAGATCATCTTGATAAGGGTTACATTCGACCCAGTGTTTCGCCATGGGGAGCCCCAGTGCTATTTGTTAAGAAGAAGGATGGTTCGATGCGGTTGTGTATCGATTATCGTCATTTGAATCAAGTGACAGTGAAGAATAAGTATCCTCTTCTGCGGATAGATGATCTCTTTGATCAGTTGCATGGTAATTCTGTCTATTCGAAGATTGATCTTCGGTCTGGGTATCATCAGTTGCGAGTTCGGCAGGAGGATGTTCCTAAGACAGCATTTCGTACACGGTATGGACATTATGAGTTTCTAGTGATGTCGTTTGGTCTGACGAATGCTCCAGCTATTTTTATGGATCTGATGAACAGGGTGTTCCGCGACTTTTTGGATAAGTTTGTGGTAGTATTCATCGATGATATCTTGGTATATTCTCGCAACATGGATGAGGATGCCTATCATCTCTACACTTTACTTCAGGTCTTGAGGGAAAGACAGTTGTACGCGAAGCTGAGCAAGGGTGACTTCTGGATTGACCGAGTTGTATTCCTTGGTCATGTCATTTCTCAGGAGGGCGTATCTGTTGACCCCAGCAAGACAGAAGCTATCCCGTACATGATCTAGAGCTAGCAGCCATTGTCTTTTTGCTCTGAAGATATGGCGTCACTATTTGTACGGAGAAAGATTCGAGATCTTCCCCGATCATAAGAGTTTGAAGTATTTGTTCACTCAGGCTGAGTTGAACATGCAGCAGCGTCGTTGGATGGATCTGTTGAAAGATTATGATTGTGAGATCAAGTACCATCCAGGTTTATCGAACCCCGTTGCTGATGCGCTTAGTCGCAAGGTCTATGTGAGTTCCCTTCGTACCAGTTCGGTTTCGAAGGCAGTGGAGGAGTGTTGTTCTTTAGGATTCTCATTCCGTCATAAGAAATAACAGCAAGGGATTCGTGTTTCTTCTATGCTTGCAGAGCCAGCCTTGTATCAACGAATCTGGGAAGCTCAGAATTCCGATCCGAAGATTCAGAAGTTAGCCCGTTTGGCGAAGGGGGGTAATACTTCCGGTTTCCATCTGCAAGGAAACGGTCTATTGTGTCTTTCTGGTCGAGTTGTAGTACCCAAGGATTCTGCTTTGAGGGATGAGATCCTATCGCAAGCTCACCGCAGTCGATTCTCTGTACATCCAGGCAGCATGAAGATGTATAAGGATCTTTGCACTCGATTTTGGTGGAAAGGGATGAAGCGCAGTGTCTATCAGTTTGTATCCCGATGCCTTGTGTGTCAGCAGGTCAAGGCAGAGTTTAGACGACTTGTAGAATTACTTCATAACTTAGAGATTCCTGAGTGGATGTGGGAGCATGTGACGATGAATTTTGTCACCCACTTGCCTATGTCTTCCAGGAATTGTGATGCTATTCGGGTTGTCGTGGATCGATTATCTAAGTCAGCGCATTTTCTTCCTTATAACCGCGACTATACCTTTGATAGGATGGCGCAATTGTATTTGTGGGAGATCATTCCATTGCATGGAATCCCGTTGAGCATTGTCAATGATAGAGATCCGAGATTCACCTCGAGATTTTGGGGTAGTTTCCAGCGAGCCCTTGGTACTACTTTGAGTTTGAGTACGGCTTATCATCCAGTGATAGACGGACAGTCCGAGCGTACTATTCGCACTTTAGAGGATATGCTTCGCACAGCAGTGATGGATTTTGGTCCAGCGTGGCATGATCATTTACCATTGGTGGAGTTCGCTTACAACAATAGTTTCCATCACAGCATTGGCATGGAACCATTTGAGGCTCTTTATGGACGACATTGTCATAAACCTTTGTTTTGGGACGAGGTTGGCGAGCGTCAGGTTGAGGGTCCTCAGATGATTCAGCAGATGACTAAGGCAGTGGAGTTGATCCGACGCAGGATTAAGGCATCCCAGGATCGACAGGCTAGCTACGCTAACACTCACCGGAGGCCGTTACACTTCGAGGTAAGAGAGCATGTATTCTTGCGTGTGTCACCTTTCCGGAAGGTGATGAGGTTTGGTCGCAAGGGTAAGCTGACACCAAGATTTATTGGTCCTTTCGAGATTCTCGAGAAGGTTGGAAACATGGCTTATCATCTAGCATTGCCACCAGATCTTTCGGGGATCCATGATGTGTTCCACGTGTCTTTGTTGAGACAGTACGTGGCGGACGAGTCGCATATTTTGCATTTGACCGAGGTGCAGTTAGATCAGGATCTGTCGTATGTGGAGAGGCCCTTATGGATTCTAAATAGGAGAGAAAACGTACTTCGTAACAAGCGTATACCGTTGGTCATGATATAGTGGCAACGCAGAGGTACAGAGGAAGCTACTTGGGAGTTAGAGAGCCGGATGCGAGCCGAGAACCCCGAGTTATTTTGAGATTTTGTACTTCATTGTATAAATTTTTACTTGTTCAGTTGTAATAAAGATCATTTGGTTGACTATTCATGTTTTCCTCTAGACTTAAATTTCAAGAACAAAATTTCTTAAATGGTGGAGAATGTAGTGACCCGTATCCATAATTAACGATTAATGTAGTAGCCCAGTTCCAATTTACAAGATTAATGGTTAATTATGTTTAAATCTAATAAATATTTTATTACCAAGAGCACAAGTCAAGGTCAAAGAATACATGACATGAATGAGCAGCTCGGGTCAGTCATGGTTGATCAACAAGGGCACGGGTATAGAGCTAGTGCTCGGGTATAGATCTAGGGCTCGGGAAGGGAGCTAGGGCTCGGTCATGTATGTGTGTGGAGTTTGGTTTGAGCTCGGGTCTTTCCCTTGGGGCTCGGGTTGGGGCTTAGGGTGCTCAAGAAAGTGTTGTGCAAAGCCAAGGTAGTGTTTGGTCATGGGAAGAGCACATGGTAGGTAGGTCGGGAGTGAACACGTGGCTGAAGCAAAAGCACGATTAGTGTCCTGCCAGGTGTCACGCACTCGGTGGACAGCTGTCCCGGCTCATCCTCTATAAATAGAAGTCGAGGGTTCGGTCATTTTACACCATTTCACCTCACTTCTTAGTTCTGCTCGGACCAAGAGTAGCTCGGGAGTTCGGGAAGGAGTAGCTCGGGGCTTGACCAGGTACAGTTCAGGTCGGGGCTTGACAAGGAGCAGTTCAGGTCGGGGCTTGACCAGGTGCAGTTCAGGTCGGGGCTTGACAAGGAGCAGTTCAGGTTGGGGCTTGACCAGGTGCAGTTCAGGTCGGGGCTTGACCAGGAGCAGTTCAGGTCGGGTCAGTCTTGAGACCGGGTCGGGTCGGGCTTGGACCTAAGGCAGTTAGGGGTTGTCTTCTTCCAGCTTAGTTCAAACTATGGTGTTAGGTACGAAAGTACTGTTCGAGATATCCTGACTGAGTATGCATGTATTATGTGACTGCATGATTTATATGTCATGATATTATACTGCATTCATTTGCATATTGCTGTTATCTCCTTCGAGATGTCTATTAGTAGGGTTGTATCCTATCCTGTTAGTGGATGGACTTCCATCGATTTGGGTCCGGTGTATCCACATGTACTCGGTATGGGAGCCACCTCCTGAAGCGACGGCACAACGTGCTACATACCAAGGCCCGGTCTGTCTCTGTTATCTGATCCTTGACCTCGAGTTATAGGGAGTTCACTTTGCATGCATGTATACTTATACTCTCGTACTGAGCGTTTTATGCTCACGTCTCGTACTCTTTATTTTCTGGACACCCTATTCCATGGGGCAGGTTTGCGTTTGGACGAGGAGGGTGGATCCAGGAGGGGCTAGTCAGTGGTTGGCCAGCTGGAGCTTCGTCTAGGTTTTATTACTGTTGTTTGGGTTTATACAGCTATTCGATTTGGTTGTATATTATTTGGATAAATTACAGATTCCTTTACTTGGGATTGTATAACGTTTATGGTTTCCGCAGTTTATTCTGATATCTGTTTTTATTAAGTTAATTGCATGCATAAGTTCTGTTTAGTAGGTGATCCGGGTAAGGGTCACTACATTTATGGTATCAGAGCATGCAAAAGAATTCTTGGGATTTAGTCTCATCATGAGGTATTTTTGTAGATGGCAAATCGTGATGATCGGAGTTCTCATGGAAGTGTTGGTGGGTGTTGGGGTGATGCCGACCGGGAGCCTCATCGAGAACGGCGTCATCGTCATCATGACGACGATCGTTTCACTGTGCGTCGATTCTTAGCTATGGGTCCTAAGCTCTTAGTTGGAGGTGAGTCTCCGAAGGATGCGGAGAACTGGTTAGACCGCATGGAGACGACTTTTCAGACTTTCCACTACACCAAGGAGCAGAAGATGGAGACCCTTGGCTATGTTCTGGATGGACGTGCGCGCAGATGGTGGAGGTTTACTTCTGCACCCTTTATTGTGGCGAGAGGAGTGGCCACCTGGGCCGAGTTCCGCACAGCTTTCCAAAAGCGGTATTTTTCTCCTGCACTCCGTCAGTCGAAGGCAGGCGAGCTACTGAGTCTATGACAGGGAGCCATGTCTATTGATGAGTATCAGCAGAGGTTCTTTGATCTGCTATCCTATTACCCCGAGATTGTTGATAGCTCAGAGATGAAGTATAATCTGTTCCTTCAGGGCCTTAACCCTGAGATCCATGACCGTGTGGCGGTTGGCGACGACATGTTCTACGAGGGTTTGGTGAGCCGTTGTCACCAGGCGGAGGACAGCATTCGGCGGAACAGGTCTTTCCCTCAGTCGAGGCCTGCTAGTTCTTTGGGTCCCCGTGCCCAAACTTTCAAGAAGTCTGGATCTTCTTCTTCCTCTGGTTCTGGAGGTGTTGTCCGTTATGGTAAGAAGGACAAGTGTGATCACTATGGGAAGAAGCATCCATCCGACAAGTGTCGTAGAGCTTCTGGAGCTTGTTTCCGTTGTGGAGAGACTGGTCACATCCGGAGGGATTGTCCACTGTCTGGGGGAGGCGGTTCTGGTTCTGGTTCAGGATCGGGTTCTCAGGCCACCGTTCAGCAGAGGTCGCAGGGACAGTCTGCTGGGAGTTCTCATTTGAGGCCACGAGCTTCTGGCCAGGTGTTTGCCCTGAGACATGATCAGGCTGTGGAGGAGAATGAGAAAGTCATCGCAGGTACATTTCTTCTTTATGGTATACCTGCGCTTGTACTTATTGACACTGGTGCATCTCATTCCTTCATTTCTGCACGTTTTGTTTAGAGGCATAAGTTACCATGCATTGCACTAGACGTAGTGATGTCTGTTTCTACTCCGACGGGCCAATCTGCTTTGGCTAAGCGTCTAGTGATGGGTTGCCCTTTAGAGTTTGAAGGGAACATTATGTTAGCGAATCTCATAGTCCTGGCGATGGACGACTTTGATTGCATTTTGGGAATAGATATTTTGACTACCTATCGAGCTTCAGTAGACTGCTATCAGAGATTAGTACGCTTTAATCCGGAGGGGAGTGAGAGCTGGTTTTTCTATGGTGAGGGAGCGCGACCCCCGATGCCTTTGGTATCAGCTTTGAGAGCCTGTCGAGCTCTAGAGTCTGGCGGGGAAGACTACCTTATCTATGCAGTTGATTTGTCCACTGAGAGCATCGGGATAGAGAGTATTCCTGTTGTGGATGAATTCCCAGACTTTTTTCCTGATGAGATTCCGGGTTTTCCTCCTGCTAGGGAAGTAGAGTTTGGCATAGAGTTGATGCCGGGTACTTTGCCTATTTCTAGAGCACCGTATCGTCTGGCTCTGTCAGAGATGCGTGAGTTGAAGAATCAGCTACAGGATCTTTTGGACAAGGGGTACATTCGTCCTAGTGTATCCCCTTGGGGAGCTCCTGTTCTCTTCGTGAAGAAGAAGGATGGGTCGATGCGGCTGTGCATTGACTATCGGCAGCTGAATCGAGTCACTGTGAAGAACAAGTATCCGTTGCCTCGTATTGATGACTTGTTTGATCAGCTGCAGGGCACGTCAGTTTACTCCAAGATTGACTTGAGATCTGGGTATCATCAGTTGAGAGTTCGTGATCAGGACGTAGCCAAGACTGCATTCCGTACTCGCTATGGGCATTACGAGTTCCTAGTGATGCCATTTGGTTTGACTAATGCACTGGCTATATTCATGGATTTGATGAACCACGTCTTCAGGGAGTATTTGTACAAGTTTGTCGTGGTCTTCATTGACGACATATTAGTGTATTCGCGTAATACGGAAGAGCATGTATCTCACTTGCGGTTGGTACTGCAGACTCTTCGAGATGAGCAATTGTACGCCAAGCTGAGCAAGTGTGAGTTCTGGATGGATAGAGTGGTCTTTTTTGGCCATATCATATCCAGGGAGGGGATTTCTGTTGATCCAAGCAAGATTGAAGCGGTACTTAATTGGTCGCGTCCGACGACAGTTGCTGAGATCCGTAGTTTTCTGGGTCTAGCAGGGTATTATCGTCGCTTCATTCTGAACTTCTCTCAGTTAGCTCGACCGTTGACGCAGCTTACCCGCAAGGGTGTGGATTTCGAGTGGTCCTCCGAGTGTGAGGAGAATTTCTGTGAGCTTCGACGGCGGTTGACTTCTGCGCTGGTGTTGGCATTACCGTCAGGATCTGGAGGGTATGTAGTTTACACGGAAGCTTCTCTTCAGGGGTTAGGTTGTGTCCTGACTCAGAATGGGCATGTGATCGCATACGCTTCTAGACAGCTGAAGCTTCACAAGGACAAATACCCAGTCCATGATTTGGAATTGGCAGCCATTGTGTTCGCTTTGAAGATCTGGCGTCATTATCTGTATGGCGAGAAATTTGAGATCTTCACCGACCATAAGAGTCTCAAGTATTTGTTCACTCAGGCGGAGTTGAACATGAGGCAGAGACGTTGGATGGATTTGCTTAAGGACTATGATTGCGAGATTAAGTACCATCTGGGAGCTGCTAATCTCACCGCTGATGCCTTGAGTCGCAAGGTACGACTATCCGCACTTCAGACTTGTTCGATGTCTAGTGCGATCAGTGACTGTTGTACTTTACGTTATACCTTCAAGCATAAGAAAGGTATGCAGAGTATCCAGATGTTTGCGATATTATCTGAGCCAGCCTTGTATTCACGGATTCGAGATGCTCAGATGTCTGATTCGAAGACCCAGCGTTTAGCTCGTCTAGCTAACGAGGGTAGCTCATCTGGATTTCATTATCAGTCAGATGGTTTTCTGTGTTTGTCTGGTAGGCTTGTGATTCCTCAGGATGAAGAGTTGCGAGAGGAGATTTTGTCTCAGGCGCATCGCACTAAGTTGAGTATTCATCCTGAGAGCAACAAGATGTACAAGGATCTACGTACTCGTTTCTGGTGGAAGGGAATGAAACGCAGTGTTTATCAGTTTGTTTCGAGATGTTTGGTGTGTCAACAGGTCAAGGCAGAACACCGACGACCTGGAGGATTGCTTCACAGTCTGCCTATTCCTGAATGGAAATGGGAGTTTATCACAATGGACTTTGTGACCCATTTGTCGTTATCCCCGAGGAATTGTGATGCTATTTGGGTTGTGGTGGACCGACTCACCAAGTCAGCACATTTCATTGCCTATAGCTGATAGTACAATGTGGATCGTATGGCTCGTATGTATGTTCAGTAGATCGTTCGACTTCATGGAGTGCCTGTGAGCATTGTCAGCGATCGAGACCCCAGGTTTACTTCTAGGTTCTGGGGGAGTGTTCAGCGTGTGATGGGTACTACTCTCAGTTTGAGTACTGCCTATCATCCGGAGACTGATGGTCAGTCAGAGCGCACTATCCGTACATTGGAGGATATGCTTCGAGCGTGCGTTATGGATTTTGGTTCAGCCTGGCAGGATCATTTGCCATTGATTGAGTTCGCGTACAACAACAGTTACCATACTAGCATAGGTATGGCACCTTTTGAGGCGTTGTACGGGCGACGTTGTCGTACTTCACTTTTCTGGGAAGAAGTGGGGGAGAGACAGGCTGAGGGACCAGAATTAATCCAGCAGGCAATCAACATTGTCGATCAGATCAAGAAACGGATTAAGACTGCACAGGATCGTCAGGCCAGCTATGCTAACACCAAGAGTAGGCCTTTGCAGTTCGATGTTGGGGAGAAAGTGTTTCTGAGAGTGTCACCTTTCCGCAGGATTCTCAGATTTGGCCTTAAGGGCAAGTTATCTCCCAGGTTTATCGGTCCATTTGAGATTTTGGAGAGCATTGGAGATTTGGCTTATCGTCTGGCTTTGCCACCGTATCTTTCCAGTATTCACGACGTGTTTCACGTATCTCTGTTGCAACGGTATGTGGCAGATGAGTCCCACATCCTACAGCGGTCTGATGTTAAGGTGGATAAGGATTTGACTTATGTTGAGAAACCTACTCGTATCTTGGATTATAAGGATAAGGTTCTGCGAAACAAAGTCATTCCTTTGGTTCTAGTTCAGTGGCAGCGCCGAGGCACTGAAGAGGCTACTTGGGAGCTTGAGGACAGGATGCGTGAAGACCATCCTGATCTGTTTTGATTTCATTCTTGAGTAGTATTCAGTTTTATCTTGTAAAATATTCAGTTTGAATAAAGGAAAGTTTGTATCTTGCTTTACGTTCGGTACTTAAGATCTGTATTCGAGGACGAAATATCTTAAGTGGGGGAGAATGTAGTAGCCCAGTTCCAATTTACAAGATTAATGGTTAATTATGTTTAAATCTAATAAATATTTTATTACCAAGAGCACAAGTCAAGGTCAAAGAATACATGACATGAATGAGCAGCTCGGGTCAGTCATGAGCAGCTCGGGTCAGTCATGGTTGATCAACAAGGGCTCGGGTATAGAGCTAGTGCTCAGGTATAGATCTAGGGCTCGGGCAGGGAGCTAGGGCTCGGTCATGTATGTGTGTGGAGTTTGGTTTGAGCTCGGGTCTTTCCCTTGGGGCTCGGGTCGGTCATGAGTGGCTCGGGTCGGGGCTTAGGGTGCTCAAGAAAGTGTTGTGCAAAGCCAAGGTAGTGTTCGGTCATGGGAAGAGCACATGGTAGGTAGGTCGGGAGTGAACACGTGGATGAAGCAAAAGCACGATTAGTGTCCTGCCAGGTGTCACGCACTCGGTGGACAACTGTCCCGGCTCATCCTCTATAAATAGAAGTCGAGGGTTCGGTCATTTTACACCATTTCACCTCACTTCTTAGTTCTGCTCGGACCAAGAGTAGCTCGGGAGTTCGGGAAGGAGTAGCTCGGGGCTTGACCAGGTGCAGTTCAGGTCGGGGCTTGACAAGGAGTAGTTCAGGTCGGGGCTTGACCAGGTGCAGTTCAGGTCGGGGCTTGACAAGGAGCAGTTCAGGTCGGGGCTTGACCAGGTGCAGTTTAGGTCGGGGCTTACCAGGAGCAGTTCAGGTCGGGTCAGTATTGAGACCGGTTTGGGTCGGGCTTGGACCTAAGGCAGTTAGGGGTTGTCTTTTTCCAGCTTAGTTCAAACTACGGTGTTAGGTACGAAAGTACTGTTCGAGATATCCTGACTGAGTATGCATGTATTATGTGACTGCATGATTTATATGTCATGATATTATGTTGCATTCATTTGCATATTGCTGTTATCTCCTTCGAGATGTCTATTAGTAGGGTTGTACCCTATCCTGTTAGTGGATGGACTTCCATCGATTTGGGTCCGGTGTATCCACATGTACTCGGTATGGGAGCCACCTCCTGAAACGACGGCACAGCGTGCTACATACCAGGGCCCGGTCTGTCTGTGTTATCTGATCCTTGACCTCGAGTTATAGGGAGTTCACTTTGCATGCATGTATACTCATACTCTCGTACTGAGCGTTTTATGCTCACGTCTCGTACTCTGTATTTTCTGGACACCCTATTCAATGGGGCAGGTTTGCGTTTGGACGAGGAGGGTAGATCCAGGAGGGGCTAGTCAGTGGTTGGCCAGCTGGAGTTTCGTCTAGGTTTTATTACTGTTGTTTGGGTTTATACAGCTATTCGATTTGGTTGTATATTATTTGGATAAATTACAGATTCCTTTACTTGGGATTGTATAACGTTTATGGTTTCCGCAGTTTATTCTGATATCTGTTTTTATTAAGTTAATTGCATGCATAAGTTCTGTTTAGTAGGTGATCCGGGTAAGGGTCACTACAATTAATGAGTATATTAATCATGTGATCATGTTTTGCATTGTTAATACATGATTAAGGAACTTTCGGATGGATTAACAAACTTCAGAAATGGATTCAGAATGATCGGAAATGACCCGAAGGGTGACCAGGAACGGAAGCAACGTTCATGAACAGAAGCAACGTTCTGGTAGCTGATGTCATCCATGATGTCAGCAAGATGACGTCATTGCTTACGCACTTGATGGGACATTGGAAGCAACGAAGAGGAGCAGACGCAACGTTCGTCAGGCAGAACGGATGCAACGATGGAGAACGGACGTTCCATTCCTTGTCTATAAATATGAAGGCCGAGACTTCATTTGAGGTGCACCAATTCCCCTCTTCTCTCTCGACTCCTATTCCTTCTAACTCAGATCCAGAGAGATCTAGGTGTCCTATTGAGATTCCGGAAGTGGCACAGCGATCTAGACGTCATAGCGGAGTTGTGGCCTAGTTTTGAGGATATCGACAGCAAAGGGCTAACGACAGACGCAGGTATAGCTTTGACTTCCTAAAAAATATTTAGGAGTATAGAATAACTTAGGTAAGGCTTTTAGAGCTTATTTATTGATGCATGGGTAATTGCATTGTAGTAGAAGTAGACTGGACTAGTAGGCTTGTAGTCTAGACCAGCGGAGCTAGGTTTTGACCAGCAGTGTTAGAGGTACGTAAGTACTGACCGAGATAGCCGGCATGATATATTTGCATGTATGTTACATGAGTATGTGCTATATGTTTTATCGTGTTTTAGCATGTTTTACCGCCTTAGCACAGCATGATTTTACGTGTGACTGCATCCTGAGAGATGTGAGTCATTGACAGTCTCCATAGGGAACAGTGATCTCATGTTGGACTCAAGTCAGGTATGACAGTTTCCATATGGGACTTGTATCCTATTTTGGATTTGGGTCAGGATGGGGTTGGCTCAGCCCTTATATAGAATTTGCGAGTACCCCGCGGAGTTGCTCTCTAGCCGGTACTGTATATTCTTGGTGCCATGAGAAAGTGTTTTACCTGAGATTTTAAATCATCTGTGTGCGCATATTTGTACATATATCATTGCTTATGTATTGAGTGTTATCGCTCACGCCCCTGTGTTTCGGTATTGTGGTGTACCTTGTGGCGGGGCAGGTTTGAGGTTGGACGGTCCAAACGGCTCTCAGCAGGATTGAGGATCCGTGAGTGTGAGGTTTTAGAGGGTAGGGATTTGTTTACCCTGAACCTTCGATTTGGTTGTATAATGGTATTTAT
This sequence comes from Henckelia pumila, assembly GCF_033568475.1. Classification (NCBI taxonomy): domain Eukaryota; kingdom Viridiplantae; phylum Streptophyta; class Magnoliopsida; order Lamiales; family Gesneriaceae; genus Henckelia; species Henckelia pumila. The sequence goes on from NC_133123.1 coordinate 215,990,249, forward strand.
ACACTTTTGTTATTGTCGGTTGTATTATGTCGATTGGATTTGTTGTATTATAAATTATCCGCTCCTTACCCTTTAAGTATTATTGCATTCTCTTTATAACTCTGACTAGATAGTGGATCCGGGTTAGGTTACTACATTCGGGCCTTACAATTCCTCCCCTCTAAGGAATGATTTCGTCCTCGAAATCGCATTCAATCATATTACTGAATCTCGTAAGCTGTATAGCTAACTAATGTAATACTTACATCAATTCTATGAGCTTTAGATATTTATTCTGATATCTTCTCTTCTATCGTATCTTATTCTTCTTTCTGATCGCTTCTGCAATCATATCTATTATCATTAACATATAATCACTGAGTCAACTTATATCTGAGTTGCTCTTTCTCTTGATCTAACTCTGCATCGGTTAGTCTGGTTCTCTTAAAATCTTATCAGCTTCTGCTTTATCTAACTTGAATGCACATACATATTCTAACTGATATTCTTCAGCCGATGCATATGGATAACAATTCATCTATCTGACAATTCGAGATTGAGTATTAATCAATAAGCTAGATCAAATACTCACAGGGATGAATTATTGATTCACTTCTGAAATCTCTTTCTGAACCTAATGATGCTCGGGAAAGAACTTCTTTGCTGATCATTCTGTTCAGGCTTCAAAATCTATATCAGTTGCTCATCTGCTAACTCTGTCTATGCTGCTCTGTTCTTATTCTGTTCAAAGAAATCTTCACATTCTCTATCTTTTCTTGACTCATACCTGGTCTAACAGCTGATACTTCTAAAATATCGTTTCAATCTAAAAATAATTCTGCTTTTCTTATCAATCAATCATCAAAATACTGTCTCTATATCTATCAGATAGATGTCACAGGAATTATATTAATCAATTGGCACATAATCAATCTACTAGTACCGAATCTAGTACTATAGTTCTGAGCATATCCTCGAAAATCTGGATAATCACATCTGATATTCCACTAATCGGAGGATGGTATAATGAAATCTCATACAACCTAAGACTTAGAACATCTAACAATCAGTGCCACAATCTAGAAATCTAAAGTCTATATCTCGGCAATAGATTTTAATAATTCTTGTAATCTGATCATCTTGCTAACTTTGTAACAGGTATCTCTTTATGTTTGTATTATGTCTAATACAACATATTCTTTAATCTGTCGAAATCTACTACAATCTAAATCGCAAAATCATGACGATTTGAGTAGATTCGAACTAAAATCTTTCGAAAAGTTGATATTCTTTCAGCTTTTATGTAACTAATATGTTACAGAAACCACTTGGGTTCTTCTTTTCTGCTTCTTTTACTGGAATTTTAGTATTGGTAATGTCAATTCTGTCATATCTGCTTTCATTTCTTTCACCAATACTGATTTCCAAGTAATGACTACATGTAAGTCATACCTGGTTGACAACTGAATGGATATTAAATATGTTGTCATATGCCTCTTTCAGAATTGGATATTACATTTCTAGAATATCTAGCATAAGCAAAATACTTCTTCACCTAATAATCCATCTACTCTGATCTGCTTTGTTGTCTCATATCTTAATTTAGCGTTCTTAATCGAATTTTCATTGTTTGATCTAATATCAATGTTGCTTTTATCTTTCCAACCCAATCGAGTTTAGCTTGGATTGCAACAATTTTGATTGTTTGAGTATCTGTCTAGAAACTCAAGTACAAAAAGTACAAAAATTATAGATCTGTACTCAATCGATCAAGCAGTCATCTAATTTCTTCTTTCTATATCCCAAGTCAATGGTAAATCATGCAATCAACCCATAAATCTTGCTGGTACTCTAAATCTGAATTTTTATCAGTTACGAGCCAAATACTGTTGGATAACGCGGCGATCAGATCAATTAGAATTGATACCCGGTGCAGCGGAAGTTTAAAATTTTTATATGGAACGATTCCATAATGGGTATCAACCTTACGATTAAATTGTGTATGTAAAAATTAAATAACGATTATAAAATTTTTACCTTTAATCTCGAATCGAGATTTTGGACACCAACAGATTTCTCTGCTCTTGTTGTATATCCCTGGAACTGATGGACGAACTGTTCTTCAATCAGGTCCACGAACGGATATTTAATCCCTCTGATAGATTGCACTAGAAAATCTATCAGAAGTTTCTACGAAGAGATTAACGAATTTGACCCGTTAAACCAGACTGTAATTCAAAATCACAGGCTGGATTTTACCGAGTAGAGAGGGAGGGGGGCGGCCACTATTGATAGAAAATACTTAGGTTTTCGAAAATTGTGACCCTGTTGTGTGTAATTTCTGTACTGCAATAACTTATTTATAATGTAGGCCACTAACAGCTTAGGGCCCATTAGTCATAAGTTCAAGCCCGACAAGCAAAGCCCGCATGTTCAGAAATTAATATAAAATTCATCGTGACTCCGATTGATAAACCGATTTCACCAATGTGCACAGAAACCATTTCTGCACCTTTTAAAGTCAAGATAAATTTTTCTGAATCCGAATTCAGTGGTTTCCAAAAATTCCCATCCCTATGTCATTTTAGGAAATCTTACTCCTCTACTCATAATTACGAAGTCCAACTTCTTTGTTCATTAAATTTAACTCTTTAAATTTAACTATCTCAACGGGGATTAAAAATCCATTACTCTGTGTGACCCTCAATGGTTCAGGGATACAGCTAGCCGTGGGCTCACAACTCCTTGTGACTCGGAACAACGATTTCCGACTTGCCCATCGAATCATGGTAAGAGCGCCTAGCAACATCGCCCCATGATTCCCTAGGTATCACTGATAGTGCCTACAAGAACCAATAGATTTTGGTTAGCGTACAGTATGGTCCCTTCATCCATATATCCCGATCGAATCAACAACCATTGGTATATCGAGAGTCGCTCGAGATTCGATAACTATGCAATACATCTTGAAGATCAAATAGTGACATCGCATGTGCTACTAAGAAACCATTTCTTAAATCACATCATGTACTCTGGCCAGAGATTCGTCACACTAATATCTCCTCAGATCGCATAGGATATCCACACTCGCAAGTATGTGGTGAATCCTTGACAACAAAGCATCGACTCCTATATGTGTTGTAACTGTACCCAATCCCGACACCTGATGACCCCAATAGAGTCGGTAAACGAGTCAAAGCACAGTACTAGCATATAGAGTCTCAATGATGTTTCAAGTAGTAAGGACTAATGGTGTACAACCAAAACCGCGGACTATATCCACTCGATAAGTGATAACCACTTGGAAAGTCCGGATAGGGTAGTTCGATCATTCATCATATGAATATCCATTTGCATCCTTCAAACATCTCTATGTTCCTTACCAATGAAACGTGGTACTCCGCATCGCAAATGCTAGTCTCAAACTCAAGCGATCCTTATCCTTATTATCGGACGGCTCAATCGACTAGGAACAGTTTAGAATATACAGTGACTATAAGATGTGTTTCATGATAGACATCTCCATGTTCTACCACATCTTACATACACTATAGTATATTCAAGGTCTTTATCAAAACAACAATAGTATATCACAATATAACAATATGAAGAAAGATAAAGTCATTGCCATTAATAAAAAGTGTAAATAATATTAAACAAAAGATTGTTTATACAAAGAGTCATCAAAGCCCTTAGCCACAAGTTGGCTCACCGGGCACCCACTCTTTCAATCTCCCACTTGCCCTAAAGCCAACAAGTCATACTACGTAGACCCATTGCTTCGCGATGTTTGTCAAATAATGGTCCTGGCAAGGGCTTAGTAAGTGGATCAGCGATATTGTCTGCAGAGGCCACTCTTTCGACAGTGATGTCTCCTCTTTCCACAATCTCCCGGATGATGTGGTATTTCCTCAGTACGTGTTTGGATCTTTGATGAGACCTTGGTTCCTTTGCCTGAGCAACGGCACCCGTGTTGTCACAGTACACCGGGTCTGGACCAACAACTTCAGGAATGACGCCCAACTCTTGGATGAAATTCCTCATCCAAACGGCCTCTTTAGCAGCAGCTGATGCTGCAATGTATTCTGCTTCAGTGGTGGAATCCGCTGTGGTGTCCTGCATGGAACTCTTCCAAGAGACAGCACCGCCATTGAGCATGAACACAAATCCAGAGGTTGACTTCGAGTCATCCACGTCACTTTGGAAGCTAGAGTGGGTATAGCCTTCCAATTTCAGTTCTCTTCCTCCATATACCATGAACATATTCTTAGTCCTTCGTAAGTACTTAAGAATGTCCTTCACGGCTTTCCAATACATTTGACCGGGATTAGCTTGATATCTGCTCGTGACACTCAGAGCAAATGCTACATCTGGTCTGGTAGATATCATCCCATACAAGATACTACCTATGGCTGACGCATATGGTACATGTGTCATTTTCTCTATCTCTTCATCAGTCTTGGGACACATAGACTTGGATAGAGAAACTCCATGACACATGGGTAGATGTCCTCTCTTGGACCCATCCATTGAAAACCGTTTCAATATGGTGTCGATGTAGGTTGATTGAGTGAGTCCTATCATTCTCTTAGATCTATCTCTATAGATCTGTATCCCTAGAATATAGGATGCCTCACCCAAATCCTTCATCGAGAATCTACCTGATAACCATATCTTTGTTGACTGCAACATCCCTACGTCATTCCCAATGAGTAGGATGTCATCAACATAAAGTACTAAGAATGTCACAGCATCCTTAACTACTTTCTTGTACACGCATGGTTCCTCCGGGTTCTTGATGAAACCAAAATCCTTTATTGTTTCATCAAATTTCTGGTTCCAACTTCTTGATGCTTGTTTTAGACCATAAATTGATCTCTGAAGCTTGCATACCTTATGCTCGCTTCCCATGGATGTGTACCCCTCAGGCTGCTTCATATAGATTTCTTCCTTAATGTCTCCATTAAGAAAAGCAGTCTTCACATCCATTTGCCATATCTCATAGTCATACCAAGCAGCTATGGCAATAAGGATTCTTATGGACTTGAACATTGCAACTGGTGAAAAGGTTTCATCATAGTCAACTCCTTTTCTTTGAGTATAACCTTTGGCCACCAATCGCGCCTTGTAGGTCAATACCTTACCATCTGAAAGAGTGGGTGCCCAGTGAGCCAACTTGTGGCTAAGGGCTTTGATGACTCTTTGTATAAACAATATTTTGTTTAATATAATTTACACTTTTATTAATGGCAATGACTTTATCTTTCTCCATATTGTTATATTGTGATATACTATTGTTGTTTTGATAAAGACCTTGAATATACTATAGTGTATGTAAGATGTGGTAGAACATGGGGATGTCTATCATGAAACACATCTTATAGTCACTGTATATTCTAAACTGTTCCTAGTCGATTGAGCCGTCCGATAATAAGGATAAGGATCGCTCGAGTTTGAGACTAGCATTTGCGATGCAGAGTACCACGTTTCATTGGTAAGGAACATAGAGATGTTCAAAGCATGCAAATGGATATTCATACGATGAATGATCGAACTACCCTATCCGGACTTTCCAAGTGGTTATCACTTATCGAGTGGATATAGTCCGCGGTTTTGGTTGTACACCATTAGTCCTTACTACTTGAGACATCATTGAGACTCTATATGCTAGTACTGTGCTTTGACTCGTTTACCGACTCTATTGGGGTCATCAGGTGTCGGGATTGGGTACAGTTACAACACATGTAGGAGTCGATGCTTTGTTGTCAAGGATTCACCACATACTTGCGAGTGTGGATATCCTATGCGATCTGAGGAGATATTATTGTGACGAATCTCTGGCCAGAGTACATGATGTGATTTAAGAAATGGTTTCTTAGTAGCACATGCGATGTCACTATTTGATCTTCAAGATGCATTGCATAGTTATCGAATCTCGAGCGACTCTCGATATACCAATGGTTGTTGATTCGATCGGGATATATGGATGAAGGGACCGTACTGTACGCTAACAAAAATCTACTGGTTCTTGTAGGCACTATCAGTGATACCTAGGGAATCATGGGGCGATGTTGCTAGGCTCTCATACCATGATTCGATGGGCAAGTCGGAAATTGTTGTTCCGAGTCACAAGGAGTTGTGAGCCCACGGCTAGCTGTATCCCTGAACCATTGAGGGTCACACAGTGTAATGGATTTTTAATCCCCGTTGAGATAGTTAAATTTAAAGAGTTAAATTTAATGAACGAAGAAGTTGGACTTCTTATTTAAGAGTAGAGGAGTGAGATTTCCTAAAATGACATAGTGATGGGCATTTTTGGAAATCACTGAATTCGGATTCAGAAAAATTTATCTTGACTTTAAAAGGTGCAGAAATGGTTTCTGTGCACATTGGTAAAATCGGTTTATCAATCGGAGTCACGATGAATTTTATATTAATTTCTGAACATGCGGGCTTTGCTTGTCGGGCCTGAACTTATGACTAATGGGCCCTAAGCTGTTAGTGGCCTACATTATAAATAAGTTATTGCAGTACAGAAATTACACATAACAAGGCACAAAATTTTCGAAAACCCTAAGCTATTTTTCTTAAAGTGGCCGCCCCCTCTCCCTCTCTCTACTCGAGAAAAATTCCAGCCTGTGATTTTGAATTACAGTCTGGTTTAACGGATCAAATTCGTTAATCTCTTCGTAGAAAACTTCTGATAGATTTTCTAGTGCAATCTATCAGAGGGATTAAATCTCTATTCGTGGACCTGATAGAAGAACTGTTCGTCCATCGGTTCCAGGGAGATACAACAAGAGCAGAGCAATCTGTTGGTGTCCAGAATCTCGATTTGAGATTAAAGGTAAAAATTATATAATCGTTATTTGAATTTTTACACACACAATTTAATTGTAAAGATGTGATACCCAATATGGAATCGTTCCATATAATAAAAATTTTAAACTTCCGCTGCACCGGGTATCAATCTTGTTTGATCTGAAAGCCGCGTCACTCCAACACCATCAGGCCCAAGCTTTCTCTTGTAGATCCATTTACTCCCTATTGGAACAATTCCATCGGGAGGATCTACTAAAGACCAAACTTGGTTTGTATGCATCGAATCTAATTCCGACTGCATAGCTTCAAGCCATAAATTTGAATCCGCATCACAAATTGCTTCCTTGAAGTTTCTTGGATCACATCCAACATCGGGTTCATCTTGATCCCCTTCAAGAAGAAGACCATATCGAATAGGAGGTCTAGAAGTCCTCTCGGATCTTCTAGGTATAGGCGTGTCTATCAATGGTTCCTGAGGTGTAGGATCGTTATTTTGTATTTCGGGTTCTTCTCGAATTTCTTCGAGTTCCATCATCTCGCCTTTCTTATCCAATAAGAACTCCTTCTCCAAGAAGGTGGCATTCCTTGAAACAAACACCTTTGTTTCAGCAGGATGATAGAAATAATATCCGATTGAATTCTTCGGATACCCTACAAAATAACATAAGGTGGATCGGCTATCCAACTTATCTCCCACTGTCTGCTTCACGTAAGCAGGACATCCCCAAATCCTCAAGTACGAATACTTAGGAGCTTTGCCATTCCATAACTCGTATGGTGTTTTGTCCACTGCTTTAGTGTGGACGTTGTTCAACAACAATACCGCCGTTTCAAGCGCATAGCCCCAAAACGAAGGTGGAAGCTCAGCGAAGCTCATCATGGATCGAACCATGTCCAACAAAGTTCGATTACGACGCTCCGATACACCATTCAGCTGTGGTGTCATAGGAGGAGTCCACTGAGAGAGAATCTCATTCTCCTTCAGATAGTCTAAAAACTCGGTACTCAAGTATTCTCCACCTCGATCCGATCGAAGTGCTTTAATACTTTTACCTAGCTTGTTTTCTACTTCAGCCTTGAATTCTTTGAACTTTTCAAATGCTTCAGACTTATATTTCATTAAATATAAATACCCATACCTAGAATAATCATCAGTAAAGGTAATGAAGTAGGTGTGGCCATATTGAGTACCAACTCTAAATGGACCACAAACATCTGTATGGATCAAATCCAACAGATTTTGACTACGCTCAGGTTTCCCCTTAAAAGGAGATTTAGTCATTTTTCTTTTCAGGCAGGATTCACAAGTAGGTAGAGAGTTAATATCAGACATATCAAACATGCCCTCTCCCACTAGCTTGTTCATCCTCCTTGAGGAAATATGACCTAACCTAGCATGCCAAAGGTTTGCCGGGTTTTGACTATCGATTTTCCTTTTGTTTGTTTTTGCCGATTTATCAACATAATTTATTGGAACGTCTTTTAGTTTTAAGTTATATAGATCGTTTTCAAGTTGTCCATTTTCAATCAAACATTCATTCTTGTAAATATTGCAAATCCCATTCACAAAATTGCAAGAATAACCATCTCTATCAAGCATAGAAACAGAAATAATATTTTTAATCAAATCCGGAACAAATAAAACATCTCTCAAAATAACTTAAAATTGTTCTGCAAAATTAAATAAATGTCTCCTATAGCTTTGGCTTCGACTCTAGAACCATTCCCGAGCCTTAGCTGGGTCTCACCCATCCTTAGCTTATTAATTCTTGTCATCATTTGCAACCCATTGTAAATGTGAGATCTGTATCTGGTATCCAATACCCAAGAAGTAGTATTAAGTAAAACATTTATTTCAATGTAAAACATACCCTTTGCAGTTCTCAACTGCTCGAGGTATTCCTTGCAGTTACGTTTCCAATGACCGGGTTTCTTGCAGTAATGGCAAACTTGTTTAGACTTGTCGAATTTTGCATGTAACATTTGGCCTTGAGATCATGGTCCAACCATTTCTCTAGTTCGGCCAACCTTTCGGTAGTTACATCAGCTGAGGCTGTTTTCGAAGAAGCCTTTTCTAACACTTAGAAAATCTTTTCCGAACTCATGACAATCTTAACTTATGGAACCATTCCGTATAGTTGCGCCATAAAGTTTGTTTTGTTCGAGAACATGTGGATTACGAATTCATTGTAATGAAATACTGAGTTGAAACAGACAATAATCGATGATTGTTTAATGAATTTACTAAGACATAAAATAGGCGAAATTTATTTTATGAATCTCACTCCCACTATTTTAACGATTTCACTACCCTCTAGTGAAAACGGAAAACTATTTTTCTTAGTGGGAACATGGAGTCCAATTGACAAACTATGGTCCCGAATAATATCAGCCAACCATAATTTTCAAAAGGTAGAGCCCAATTGCTTCCAAAGCAACCTCCACGTTTTTACATCATGTCCAATAAGGGCCCAATAATATGACGCCGTTTATTGTGACATGTCAAGATGACCCATCAATATTAAGTTGTGATGGACGGTCGCCATGTGGATCCCCCAATAATATGAGCCGATCCCATGGGAGTTCCACCCAACTTACAACATGTGTCGATCCAATGTACAGCTTTCCGACGAACGGGCCCCCCCAATAATATGAGCCGGACCGTATCCACAGGTAGCATCTCATACATTGATCGTTGATGGAAGGTAGGAACATTTAAACAAATTTAAATTTCCTTTATTTATCTTGATATCAATTTTAAATCATATTTAAAATGAGGAATTTTAATTTTGAAAATTTGTCTCATCATTTTTAAAATTTTTGTATGCTTGCCGGATTCACACAATTTTGTCTAAAACATGCATACAACAATAATATCACATATTATATAGGATGATCGATTCCATTTCTAATCGACCCGTGGTTGCCAATCACGAGTCTTAGTCCAATCCTAGGTAATATGCAGTATGCAATGCAATCCTATTACATTGAGCTTCCAATTTACATTTCTTCTGTCTTTATTGTCTGCTGGGCCCACCTCCATCTTCAAATCTTCATCCCACTAAATTTAATGTATCCCCTCCATCTTCAAATCTTCATCCCACTAAATTTAATGTATTTACAATCAATAACAATGACAAGTAGGGGATACATTTTTAAGGGGTGGGAACGGGCCATAAACCAAGCCCACTTAAATTACATATGACAATTCATATTGGGCAATAAACCAGGCCCATTAATAAATCCAACAACAATAAAAACAAATGTAAATTCCTAACATACACCTACAAAATTGGTAATGGCAATCGATCATCCTTATCCAATAACATTTAATTCAAATTTAATTTATTGGATAACATGCAATGGCAATTTAAATTTAAAAGGATAAAATCATATTTCATATATAAAATCTTATTTTACATACAAAATCATATTTTATCTTTTTATCAAATAAAATTATATTTTATCTATAAAATCCAATTTTATACATAAAATCATATTTTACTCAATATATCCATAAGATCATATCTTATCATCAATTGTACCAAAAATAATTAATTTCAAAATTCAATTTAACGGATAAAATATTTAAATTTTCCAAAAATTCAAATTTATCCAAAAATCAATTTTAAAATTTTCGGACTCGAACAATTCGATCCGACGCCTCGTGGACCAATCAAAAACGATTTTCGATCGGACCAAAAATAGAATTTTAACATATTAAAATTTAATTTAAAAAATTAAAAAAAATTTAATTTTTCCCGCGGGCCGCCCGGGACATTCCCGGGCTGCCCGCGCCCTAAAGGGGTCGGGCCGGGCAGCCCGGCTGCCCCTAGGGCAGCGACGATCGCTGCCCTGGGCAGCGCCGTGCCCTGCCCGGGGCAGCGACAATCGCTGCCCCTGCCCCGGGCAGCGATCCAATCGCTGCCCGGGTTTTTGCCCGAAAAAAAATAAATTTTATTTTTAAATATTTATTTTGTTTCAAAAACCGAGGCTTAAAAAATTTTTGTACAATCGATTAATTTAATCGCTTGATCTGAGCAACCTGTCTCTGATACCACTGTTGGATAACGCGGCGATCAGATCAATTAGAATTGATACCCGGTGCAGCGGAAGTTTAAAATTTTTATATGGAACGATTTCATAATGGGTATCAACCTTACGATTAAATTGTGTATGTAAAAATTAAATAACGATTATAAAATTTTTACCTTTAATCTCGAATCGAGATTTTGGACACCAACAGATTTCTCTGCTCTTGTTGTATATCCCTGGAACTGATGGACGAACTGTTCTTCAATCAGGTCCACGAACGGATATTTAATCCCTCTGATAGATTGCACTAGAAAATCTATCAGAAGTTTCTACGAAGAGATTAACGAATTTGATCCGTTAAACGAGACTGTAATTCAAAATCACAGGCTGGATTTTATCGAGTAGAGAGGGAGGGGGGCGGCCACTATTGATAGAAAATACTTAGGTTTTCGAAAATTGTGACCCTGTTGTGTGTAATTTCTGTACTGCAATAACTTATTTATAATGTAGGCCACTAACAGCTTAGGGCCAATTAGTCATAAGTTCAAGCCCGACAAGCAAAGCCCGCATGTTCAGAAATTAATATAAAATTCATCGTGACTCCGATTGATAAACCGATTTCACCAATGTGCACAGAAACCATTTCTGCACCTTTTAAAGTCAAGATAAATTTTTCTGAATCCGAATTCAGTGGTTTCCAAAAATGCCCATCCCTATGTCATTTTAGGAAATCTTACTCCTCTACTCATAATTAAGAAGTCCAACTTCTTTGTTCATTAAATTTAACTCTTTAAATTTAACTATCTCAACGGGGATTAAAAATCCATTACTCTGTGTGACCCTCAATGGTTCAGGGATACAGCTAGCCGTGGGCTCACAACTCCTTGTGACTCGGAACAACGATTTCCGACTTGCCCATCGAATCATGGTAAGAGCGCCTAGCAACATCACCCCATGATTCCCTAGGTATCACTGATAGTGCCTACAAGAACCAATAGATTTTGGTTAGCGTACAGTACGGTCCCTTCATCCATATATCCCGATCGAATCAACAACCATTGGTATATCGAGAGTCGCTCGAGATTCGATAACTATGCAATACATCTTGAAGATCAAATAGTGACATCGCATGTGCTACTAAGAAACCATTTCTTAAATCACATCATGTACTCTGGCCAGAGATTCGTCACACTAATATCTCCTCAGATCGCATAGGATATCCACACTCGCAAGTATGTGGTGAATCCTTGACAACAAAGCATCGACTCCTATATGTGTTGTAACTGTACCCAATCCCGACACCTGATGACCCCAATAGAGTCGGTAAACGAGTCAAAGCACAGTACTAGCATATAGAGTCTCAATGATGTTTCAAGTAGTAAGGACTAATGGTGTACAACCAAAACCGCGGACTATATCCACTCGATAAGTGATAACCACTTGGAAAGTCCGGATAGGGTAGTTCGATCATTCATCATATGAATATCCATTTGCATGCTTCGAACATCTCTATGTTCCTTACCAATGAAACGTGGTACTCCGCATCGCAAATGCTAGTCTCAAACTCAAGCGATCCTTATCCTTATTATCGGACGGCTCAATCGACTAGGAACAGTTTAGAATATACAGTGACTATAAGATGTGTTTCATGATAGACATCTCCATGTTCTACCACATCTTACATACACTATAGTATATTCAAGGTCTTTATCAAAACAACAATAGTATATCACAATATAACAATATGAAAAAAGATAAAGTCATTGCCATTAATAAAAAGTGTAAATAATATTAAACAAAAGATTGTTTATACAAAGAGTCATCAAAGCCCTTAGCCACAAGTTGGCTCACCGGGCACCCACTCTTTCAAATACTTCAAGATACACTGAATAGACACATCAAATAATCAATAATTCTCAAATTTCAAATCAAAGGAACTCGCTCAAGTCAAGGTAACCCAAAATCAAATATTCTGAATGAAAAAATCTGCACAGTGAAAACAACTCACTTGCATATCAAAACTTAAAGCGAGTAAATCAAATCAGACTCTAGCAAAGGAATAAGAGTCAATCAAAATCGATCGAGGTCGAATACAAAAACCTCAGAATCGATATCATGAAATTAAAGAATCATGATTTCTATGGTGGAATAGCTTCTGCAAAATTGAAGAAAAAGCTCTATTGTAACTGATTTTTCTTATTCTCTATTGATATGAGTTTATCTCTAACTTTCTGCATGACAATAGTCGAATATCATCTTTTTGACTTAATGCATCGACAATTCGGTACTCGAATAATTCTTCATTCATCACTCTTCTGCTATTTCTGGAGTTCTTAAAGTCAAGTAGCGCTTTTCTATACGAGTTGTCATAAGATCTTTGTACTAAACGCTACTCTATATAGAACTTCGTTCATGTCGTAGAAAGGTCGAAATATGTCATCTAAATATTTCTGTACAGTCTAACCACTGACATATATGTCATTTCTAGGTTAATTCTATACTAATTCAGTACATCAACTAGAATTCTTCCGACATTCTTCTACTTTAATCTTGATATAACCAGTACCGAAATAAAAGAAATCTTTCTTGCTGAAACTCATAGCATAAATCTCTAGTCATTTCTATTACTTAATCATTGAACGGATTCAATCAGCCGTTGACTGGTACCCAGTTATTGCATTAATATCTATAATGCATGCTAGCTTAATACCCAAGTTTTATATTATCAAATTCAATCTTATTTCCTCAAATCTGTCTTTCATCTTTTTCTGCCTAGCCTTTCACAATTCTTTAAATCTACTCAAAGGCAAAATCTCAGCAAATACAATGCATAAAGGCTCAATAGATAACGATTGTAGCATAACAAATCACTGTTCTATGAATGTATGAAACAATCAATATATAAGAAGATTAATTAAATTACTCAATTACCTGCAATTTCATTATCTGTTGCAACTTGAGCCCAATCCTCTGTACTTGCTTATTGCCTATAAAATTATCTACCATTCGAATTTTCTCTTGATCTGTTTCAGCTAGGGGAGATATTCTCATATTCTTCATATGCTGACTTTTAAGCTGAATCGATCTTTGCTGCTGTTTTCACTATCTCTTGCTTCATAGCTATACTGCTATGGAATCTGTAGTGAAGATGATGATCATAGTTGTCGCAACTACGGAGGCGTGAATAAAATTCAACTCTGCCTCGTACTACCGGTTCGTGGTTTCTTATTCAATCATTGGCTTCCATCAACTAATTAAAGTTGTTATGCTTCTTTTTGGCAAATTCTGCTTTTCTATCCTCGTTATTATATACAAAAAGAAACAATTCTGTTTACTTACCTGCCAAAACATTTCAGTAGCTCTGCTCTGCAATAAGCTCTTTTGCACAATCCATCAACTTCTTGCTAAGCCATGGATTTGGTATAAAATCAGGCTGGTTCTATGTTCCTCTGAATTTTCTTCTCTTGAACAACTGATCTAGCTCTTTAACTCAACCCTTTTTTAGCCATAGCATATTCTGTATCTTTTTGAGTTGATGACTAATAGCTTTGGAGTTATTCACCTAACATCCTCCTCTGTGCAATCATCACATCTATCTGCTCAAACACTTACCTCATCACTGTTCTGTTCTGTCTGAGATTCTCATTCTATCTGCAAAATCTGTCTTACTCTAGAACAGAAGCAATATATATTGCAGAGATTATAAAATACAATTCAGTATAACATACATATAATCTCATGCTTCTGAATAAAACACATACTTGCTAATTCTCATGCTTTTCACATAATACATGCTTGCAACGAATTCACTTATTCTACTGAATTCAATAAATCAGGCATACATATCAGCATATAAGCATGAAATTCTCATATCGGTAAAGCAAGCAGTGTTCAATCAAGAAGTCATATTCGCATACAATTCTTTAACTCAAGTAAAGCATAATCATGCAATACTATAAATGCATGTGACTCAATCTACCCCGCTCAACTTCTATCTTAGTTCAAGACTTTATGCTCTGATACCACATGTTGTGGGGACCTCGGGTGCTAATCTCATTTTAAGGGGAAATTAATGAATAAGCATCATTAAATGAAAATAATCCAAGACATTTGGCGACGCAAAAACACGTCGCTAAAAGAACCAAATTTTTTTTTTTATATACGAGCGCGGGTGTGCCCAGATGACCAAAAAACTTCCACTTTGGCATCTTTTGCTGTCAAAATGCAATTCTACAGTATAATTCAGCATAGTACCATCTTAAATCTAATCTAACATGATCTAAATACATAATTCAAGCTACAACATGAAGTTTAGAACATAAAAATCTCATACATGTTTCTAAGGTGCAATACAATAAACTCAATTCTAAGTTTTCAAAGCTCAAACTAAGCCAACACCTTCTAACATGTATTTGACAGCAATCTATTCATAGCCCGAAGTCACCACATGCCAATCTTTCTCAATATCGAGCTATCCAAGCCACATATGACTCTCTCATGCCCAAACCTGATGCAATGCACACATACAAACAAAGCAACATTCGGATAACTCCGGTGAGAATACATCTCAGTATGAACGATATGCATATACATCATTGAAGCATAATTAATCTATATGCCATAACAATCTTATTTCACAAACATTTAAGAACATGTAAATCATCAAAGCATATTTGATTCTTAATTCTTAAAGTATAAATGTTCATATACAACAATCTCGCATACGAATCATATAAACACATTCACATTGTGAATGGAATACAATAACATGCTAGCATTTATAAACGCATATTCTAAACCATAGAAACCTCTAGGTTAATGCATAAATGCAATGCATGTTTCAAAGAATAGGCTATCAAGTCTGATAACAATCAAATCTTGGTTCTTGGGATCCCGGGGAAATAAAATCTTTAACCGACCACCAACTTACCCAATCGAGGTGGCGTTAAATATCTCAATTCCCCTGACTTTGGTGCAACTATAGTGAGTCTTCTAGCTCTGTAAGTAAATCTACTTTCCTTGCCACTCAATTACAGCCCTCCAAATGTCATATGCACTCTAGGCCAATCAGCCCTCTGTGCTTTTCAAGGTAGGGTTCAAGATGAATGCAACATAATCTTGATGCATTAAATCATACAAATACTGATAAACATCTTGAACACACAAGTCAATAATCATTCATAGCAATAATAGCAAGTAAATCACATAAGAGCACTTAAATACATAAGTATGTGATTTTAGAAAAACTCGAAAACCACCACGTTCTCGAGTTGTTCTACCTGGCAAAGATAATGTCGAATCATACCTTTGATCTGGATTCAAACATCTTGAATAGTTGCAAAGTCTTGCAAATGCTGATCAATAGAAACTTGCCAAATCTGTCATCAAATGATGTTCTTATCAATCGGTGCTACTTGAAGGTGTTCTTGATTCAACTTCAACACTTCAAGTCATTTGAACTTGACTCATCTATTTGACTTCTATAATCTTTGATTCAATCTCGTTATCACCTATTCAAGTCTGAAATGAAGTATATAACAATATCATATCCATTTCCACACTCATTTCAATTCATCAAGGCTTAAACAACTTCAAATGTTGATCAAATGATCAACATTCCAATTGACGACGCCGTGATTCGAAACCGACAATTCCAACAACTTAATCATCATCTAAACATTGATATATACCACATCTCATTCCTATTTCATTGCTGGAAATTCGAAATCAACAGCATGTATCTCTAGGAATTCATCAAATATCAATCGACGGCGTAACGGTTCGAAACCGGAAATCCAAAAGGTTTTAACATCTTCTTAACAAGCATTTAAAGTCAATATCATCACAAATTCAGCAGCTTACACACGTGACCAGCAGCTCACATTTTCAGAAAATATTCGATAATTCAATAACATGTTCAAACGACGATCTTTTCTCGATCCATCTTAGATATGATATCGTCGTATATGCTAGAACATGTTTATACAATCAAATCTTAATTCTAACATCATAAAATTCAAACATGGTAGAACTTCATAAAACTTACGTCAAAACGTAGCACTCGAAGCCGTGATCGCAAATATATGTTCAATCGAAAATTCTACCATGCGGATCAATTTTTATCGGAGCTTGAAAGGATTAAAAATAGCTTGGAACTCTTTCTCTCGTCTCTCTCGGTTTTCTTATGCCCCAAGTCTGATTCCCACGTGAGTTGTGATAAAAAAAAGGTGAAATTGGATATATATTAGCTTAATTACATTTTAGCCCCTGAACTTCTGCATATTTGCAAAGCAGTCCTCGGACAAGCAATTTAATTCAATTTTAATCCTAAATTATTTAAGAATATTAGAATTTAATTCTAAACTCTAAATATTCTCAAATTAAATATTCTCGGATTAAAATTAAATAATTTCGGACCTTATCGCATTCTAGTCCTTGAACTTCTCCATATTTGCAAATTGGTTCCTGTTTGGATTTCCTCCTCCAATTATATTCTTCTTAATATCAAACTCATAATTTAAATCCTAAATCCCATAAATACTTAATTCAAATATTCTCTTCATTTAATTTAAGAAGTTCGGATATTAAAATCTTAAAATCCGAAAATCCTCAAATTAAATTTTTTCGACCCGAAATTGAAATCTATAATTTCCATAAATTCTCTAATTCATATTTTCTCATATTTGGAATTTAAATCTTAAATCTCATAATTAACAACTTAATATTTTTGGATCTTAAAATTAGCTTCTTTATGTCATTGCTGTCTTTTGATCATCTCTTTTTCTCTGGTCCTTTGGCAGCTTCAGTGTGGGCTTATTATTCTTCTATCTTTGGAATTCAGGCATCGACGTCATTTTCTAGTTGGCGAATGAAAATCAAATGGAGAAAGAAGGGCCACGTGCGGGAGATTATGCTCAGGGGCGTAGCTAAAAAAAAATTTCACCATGGGCGGACTAATCCGATGAAAAAATTAAAATAATTTAAATAAAATATTTAAAAATAAAAATATATTAAAATTATAATTTATAATCAAAGAACACTCGCAAACATTTAATGATAACTATAAATATTATATAATGACAAAAAAATATAAACTACTAAAGATGTGATCGATGTACAAGTGAGATGACTCCGAAAAATGTTGGTGGTTGTAAAAAAAATTAAGTTTTATATATATAATATATTAAATCATCGCATTCAATTGATATCCTTACAATATACTTAAAATGAAAAATATGATATTTCAAATAATATAATACATCATGAAAAAATTTAAAAATGAACCACTCAAAAACACCTCATATTTAAAAAAAAAAAAAAAAACCAAAAACACCTCATTTAGATCAAAAAAATGAAAAAAAACTTTAAATATATAAATCCTAAAAATAAATTACTTGAAAATACAAATCATTTCCATTTTTTAATTAAAAAAAATACAAAAATGTCATAGAAAGTCATAGAAAGTAAGATTAAATCATTTCAAAAAGTCTACTTCACAATTATTTACAAGAAACCCACGATTACACACATCAATAAAATCAATCAATTCAACAAAATATAATTTTAGAAAATACAAAAGTTTTGATAAAAATTAAACTTTTAGAGTAATTGAAAAAAAACATGACTGGAAACAGAGCTGTTTTCTCTTTCTTTGAATTATTTTTTTAATAAATCAAAGCAAACAAAACTCACAAATATATTTCAGAAAATAAGTTGGGCCAAATATTGTGCTAATTAAAAAATTTAATCTGGGCTAAAAGTACACATATATTATAACTAATAATTAAAAAATAATAATTAACCCCGGGCCGGAGCTCCGCCCCTGATTATGCCTTTCTTAATTATTTGGTTTATCTGAAAGTCTCGCAATGAATTCAGGCACAGAGGTATTATGAATTCAGCAGCTCGGATCATCAGAAATTTGAATGATTATGTTCTGCTACTTTCGAAATCTAGGGTTCTCCAGTCGCACCATTGGAAATATGTGGAGAACGTTGCGGAATTGTTTGGAGTGAATTATTCTTGTAGTAGTACGGTTATCACTGTTGTTAAGTGGTTACTTCCGCCTAACGGATGGTACAAACTTAATACGGATGGTTGCTCAAAGGATGATGGTGGATCGGCCATAGGGGGCATTATTAGAAATCATCTTGGGACACCCATCTTGAGTTTTCATGAGAATATTCAGGTGGGTTCCAACATCAGAGCGGAGCTGGTGGCGATCTGTCGGGATTTTAATATTTGTAAGGAGCATAATTATTTTCCTCTATGGTTAGAGATCAATTTCTTGGTTGCTCTTAATATTATTGATGCAGATATTACTAGTTGGGAGCTTACCAACACTTTGGTTCAAATTCAAAGCATTTTGTCATCATTTCAAGTGTTCAAGTCCCACGTTTTCAGGAAGGCTAATGCTGCAGCAGATGAACTAGCTAATATGGGTATGCATGGTTCGGCTATTCTTCTTCCTGGGCAGATTTCTAGCAGATTAAAAGGAATTTGGAATTTAGATAGGTCTGGTTTTCTTTACATTAGAACTAGATCGCAATTTTCTTGATTTGTAATGATTTCTCGAGAAGTTTTGGCATAGTCCCCTCTCGTGTAATTTTCTTTTTTTTTTTCTAATAAACAGGTAGGGCACCCGTCACAACCGACGGTTTTTTATTTTTAAAAAAAAAAAGTCATCAACTGAGGTCGAGTATAGATGCTTGGCAAATGTCACTTGTGAAATTGTTTGGTTGTTGTCACTTGTCACTATTTCGTGATCTGCTAGTTCATATTGCCAAACCAGTGGCTCTATTTTGTGATGGTCAATCAGCTATGCACATTGCTTCTATGTTTTCTATGAACACACAAAACACCTCGAAATCGATTGTCATGTGGTGCGTGAAAGAATACAAGCTGGAATTATCAAAGTCTTTTATGTAGCTTCTCAATTGCAACTTGCAGATATTTTCACGAAGTCATTTCTACCAGGAAGGTTTCGGGATTTTTTTATCAAGATTGAAATTCGAAATATTCATTCTCCATCTTGAGGGGAGTATTAAAATACACTTGTAGAAACACAATTGTTCATATATCGCATTTTGTTTCATTTGGTACCAAATTATATATGGGTTCAGTTTGTATAATTTTCGTTGATCGATTTTAGAAACTCTCTTGTATTTTCTCTGAACACAGTAATGAAGAATAATTTCTTTCCACCAATAGTTCTTTCTAATATCTCCGATTCGAACGCTAAAGAAATACGAGGTTTTCTCCTCTTTATTTTAAGTTATTTATACGAATAGAAAATTAAAAAAAAAAAAAAAAAAAAACTCATTAAACAAGAATTCAAACGTCTGATACAGTTCACTTCCCATCCGAAATCAATTTATGGATCAGTTTACATCTCTGGAAACAACTGGCGCCGAATACTCGCACCGAAAATGAGAGAAGTAACAGAAAAAATTGCAGGATTCAACATGATCCCGTCCAAGACTAAGTGAAGCTACTTCATCATGCTAATTTACTTGATCCCAGGAAAAGATGGCAAGACCGCGATGAGGGGATCTCCATAACCTACTGCTTCTGCATATGTATAAGCAAATTAAACAATAAGAAGAGGAGTCGATTAGTTGTCGTACTAATTCTTATGTCAGCTTATTTCTCCTTGCTGCAAATGGTACAGGGATTAAAACAACAAAAAAGTGCAATTTATTAACCATGATTGGTAAGATAATGATCCTATATGCAGATAATTTTCCCCTAGTTCCACATGAAAACAAAATATCCCACTGCATCACTTTACAATTTCTTTCACTCTGCAAATTGCAATAATCATGCAAACATTTATTTATACCCAAAATATGACATTTTTCCTAACAACCTCATTTGATGCTAAGTACTTTCATCTGAACCAGAATTTAAGCAGGAAGCCTTTGGCCATCGGTCGTGCTTACATCAAATTTATTTGTGGATAGTTGTCAAAAGCGCGAGGCGCATTAAATTAAAGCGCCCAAGTGTCCTCGGGCTTTAAGCACAAAGCTAAGCGCACACTTTACGTAAGTAAAGCGCAATAAAAAATTATTCTTAAAAAATATAAAAAAATCATTTTTTAAATAAAATTTATGAAACATAAGTCATCAAATATTGAAATCATCATAATCTTCATCTTTTGAATATCAAATATGAAAATGCAGAGGCCAAATGACGAGATGACACAAGGGCAGAGGCGTTGGGGAGGAAAGGCAATTTGATGTTGCGGTTTCTGTGCTTTTTTTTAGGCTAAATAAAGGATAAATTGCACTTTAAAAGGCAATTTCACCTCTCTCAATTTTTTAATTTTTTTAAAAAGGCTGTTCTTCTCTGAAGCGCGCTTCTATGTGAAGCGCAAAGCGCAAAAAAGCGCACAGAAGCACAAAAAAGCGCACGCTTCAGGTGCCTCGCTGGGCTTTGCGCTTAAAGCGAGCGCTTCTGCGCTTTTGACAACTACATGAGAAAACTAAATGATAAATTAAAAATCATGGGAAGGAAAGCAAGTCATCATACCTCCATCGCTGTAAAGAACCTTCAAAACTTCCCCAGCAACATCCGACTGCTCAAAGAACATTCCAGGATGACCAAAAAACGAAAAGGAAAAATCATTAGTACATCATCCTGAAAGTAGGGTTACATTTTAGGAAATAGAAAATAAGGCTCACTTTGACAGGAAGTTCGGTGCCAAACTGATCCAAAAAGCCTATCACTTGTCCCTCCTTGATCACATCACCCTGTACTCAAAATACGATTAAAGTTCATATTATACATGTAAATGTCACAAGGATTACAATGTAGCACTTCATTATTGCAACGCCCTTGTAATTCCCAGAGAGATTTCAAAAACTTAAAAAGTCCTTACGTACGTAGGAAGCAAGAAGAAACAATATTAAAAAGACACTGTACCAGTGTTGTAAATGACGGTTGGCGGTGGCGAGGCTGTCAATTATCGCCTACCGCCTTGGCCACCTAGGCATTGATTTATTTATTTTTTATTATTCTTTTTATACATAATTATATATGATCATGCAATATATGCATAAATTAAATATGAGTGATTGAGTTGGCTATTATGTTTTGAATAGAAAGTGTATAATGTATTAATAATAAGGTTTTTTAAAATTTTGTCGACTTTTGCCCGCCTTTGCTCACCTCGCTCACCTCCAACTAAAGTGCAAACTCAACAAGGCATTAACCAGAATAGGGTCCTGTAACATAGGCTCACTAGAGACCACAAAATACAGAATTCCATTCATAAGGCAATGCACTATGTGATTAATAAAGATAACTTTCTATCGCACTACATTGAACAAAGTTAATAACAGCAAGGTGTCAGTTAGCCTTTTTATTACTTCGAAGACCCTTTCCTTGAACTTCATTCTTAGAACTTGGAATTTTTTGTTGAATATTAGAAGCTAGCAAGATATCGCTTCATTCTCTAAGCACAGGTTTAAAAAGAAGTAAACCAAGCACTAATGCAAAAAGACACACAATCACCACCGCCAAGAGGTAAAAAGTTAAATGTAATCAAATGTTAACCGCAACCAAAGTACTTTACATTTTGTTACCGATTTTCTCTAATTGAGTTTTTGGGTGGGAAGGAAAAAAAGTGATCGACATAACTACAGTCGAAATTAGCCAAACTGACAAAAATCCAAGACCATTAATACCTGCCTAATCACAATGAATAATACCTCTAGCAAAAGATAAAATAAGGAAAAAAAACGTAAAATGGAAAATCAGTCACAAGGTAGTACCTCTTTACAAGCAGGTGGCTGCTTCTTTCCTTTCAAAGTCCTAGCCCTTCTAAATGAACCAACCTAATATTCGAAAGAGAGTGAGAAAGCATGTGTTTTCACAACATGTAACCACATGTAAGGGATTGTAGTATACATACCGTGGGTGAGGATACTATGACATAACCATCAGATCTAATAGCCTCTATTGCCGCCAATTTGGCCGCCTTCTCCACAGAGACATTCGTAAAGGGGCTCACCTTTTCAGCAGAAGATTTAGGTGGGGGAGCAGGAGCACTAGTTGGCACATCGACTGGTTCACCGGGGATAGGTGGTGAAGTTTCTAGGGTAAAAACAGGGACAGGGGCTGTTGGCACAACAATGTTTCGCTTCATGTGGATTTCAAAGGCCCCAAACTATCACATGGTAAAACAAACCCATGAAAATATGAATTTCCAACACAGGAGGTAGGTAATGAGCCAAATGGCATTAGTCTAGAACAAACAATTTTATGTTATATTAATTGAAGGCGCACAACAACCATTTACAACCACAAACCTTTTAGTTTTTCCTTCATTGGCATGTTCATTGATGAAGCTATTAATGGGTAAAAGAAAAACTATCAATAGTGTATAAACACATTAGTCATGAACCTTAGGAGGTAAATACACCTTCACTACAGTTATTGATGGCTATAGCACCGATATTCAATTTCAGGAATCACAACAAAAATGCAACAATCAAATTCTTGTGTGCGTGTTTTACTGCAAAAAAAACTCACCTGGCTGAGCATTCAAGAGAAAATATGTACATTTATCAATTATATATATACATTCACTTTTACTGTAGTCGTTACTTTCCTACCAGACAAATTCTTAATTAACATTCTTATTATTTTACATAGATCGATGTCATGCCAATAACAGTCTGATGCATTTCTTATCTTAGCTTTACCTGATGCATAAAAAACCTGAAAATCGAGCATGCACTCCATCTCGGATGAAATAAACTTTCTGGGGTTCCGGTCCCATTGCTGTTTTACTATCTCAGTGACATGTCAATTAATTTCAAGTTCAGAAAAAAGAGATGCGTCGTTACATAATGTACTTTATAGATGGAACAGAGTTACATTGTAATCCCCCACCCCAAAAAAAAGAAACAAATGCACAGTTTACACATTAACATAATTTACCTTAACTTTAAGCTCAGCAATCTGAGTTTCATCACACACTTCTTTAAGCAGCTCCTGATAAATGTTAGATCATATATGAGGCAAAAGAAGCAGAAAAAAGGATGATAATATGCATAATACTAGTATGCAGAACCCTAGAATCGATATAAAGTGCATCCCCAAAACTCAACGACGGGACGATCATAATCCCAAAACTACAAGATTAAGATCACAAGGAAAATCCTCATTTGCCTTGACATCATCCTCATAATTATCCTAAGGTGAATCACATAATTCACAACATTTTCCAGGATTCCCAGGACAAAAAGGACCAACTGACGAACAAATTTAGAATTACTAATTCATTCTGGACGAAAAATTATAAATCTGATTTGACAAAATGTGATTACAAAACTGTGAGCTTTCTGAAGGTTTGTGTATAAACTACAACAAGATTGAACTTCAAATAATCTTTAACTTTAAATAATAATTATGTAACAATAGACTTGATATATTTAATCTAAAATACAATTAGATTGTCACACACATTAACCTAGTTTATGTTACATGCACAATTCAGGTGCTCCGGTAAGAAACTGAATGAATGAATATTTGTAGACAGCACGTGTACAAGCCGAGATGTATGATTCCAAAATCCCACATAAATCACGTGTTCCACTTATTTTTGGGAGGGTGGAAGTGAAGTTGAAAGTAAATTAAGAAATAAAATATTTCCTCCGTTCTCCATAGTGACGGCTATTAAGAGTTTGATCCTGATATGGGCCCTTGCTTTCTAATAATACAGACTACAGTCACCAGTAACTGTTACGTAAATCTTCAAAAATATGTCCAACTGAATCCCAAAGTGCTTTCGTGATTATCACTCCAAATTTCAAATTTTGAAACATGTTCGCATCCAAAATAATATTTCCCGCATCGATCCTTTCAAGTAACATTTTTCAAGTCACGCAAGTCTTTATTTTAAACCTAAACTCCAAAGAAAGCTATAGTGAATTATAAGAAATAGACAACTTATGCGCAAAGCCTGAAAGATGGAGCATTTTCACACAAGCACATGAATGTAATGAAGCTTTATACCTCAAAACCATTGGGAAAAGTTGCACTGAAGTGTGATTTCTTCTCTAGCAAGCTATGCTGTTGACTTTCTGGTACAACAGCTCCATTAGGGTCACCTGGGTGACTTGACATCTTTAAAGTGCTAAATTGTAGGATCCATATAAAAAGAACACAACATAGGCATATATTTTTGTTCTCATTATAAATATATGAACAGTAGCTCACCATTAGATTTGGCTGCTAGAGCAGTTTCAGAGGTATTTACACAAGACATGAGTATTGGTCTACGCCTGTTCGTGGATGAAAATATCTTCCCGCTACACACAGTCAATCTACTTAAGTTGGAAAAGATGACATTATTCAAGGTAATGACACCAGGTCTTTCGAATGTGGACTTTGAATGTGAACTCTGGATGACAGCATCTGAAACACACATAAGCATTCAAAACAAAGCTTCAGATACAGTAGAGTTTTTCAAACTTAAGGCGAGCTGAACCTTAGACATGGTAGGACCATCTATCCTTTTACCTATGACCAATTTATATTAACCTGAGATATACCATCAGATCAACAGTAGAATACAGAAAACGGTTAGTTGAACAAGGCTGTCCTTTCATAAATTTATAAACAGCATGTATCAAACATCTTTTCTAATTGCGTCTATCAGGATAATAGTTACCGGACACTAGATAATGAAAAACAAGGTTGTTATAATAACCCAAATCCTTATTTAAATAAAGTATAATTTAAAACGGGATTAAAGAGTTGTTAATTAAGCATTGTTAATGAATCGATTAATTGAGGATCAGCATGTGGGGATCCAGCGACCAATCTAATTCAGAATATCTTATCCGAAGTAATCCAACAAAGCGAATGAGATTGTGACACGTGTCAGATAAGATAAAGTTCGGTTGTTCTGAACTTGTCCGGATCCAACCTATAAATAGGAGTCATTTCGTTGGTTTCCTTCACAGATTTCCCTCAGCTTCTCTCTCGAGTTATAGCAATATGCCTTAGTTTTTCTAGCCAGTTCTAGGGCAGTTTAGTGTTGGGAAGCTTCAAAGCTAGTGTCGGGTTGAGGAAGGGTCACCATCAGATTGAGACGTCATCAGCGGGCTGACGATGGACGCATGTATAACCCTAAAGACTTCAGTAGTGAGTTAAGAAGCATTTTTAGTAATTTTGGATCTGGTATGATAGTAATTTCAGTATGTTGGTATTGTTTAGGTTCAGAAGACTAGACTTTTGTCATATTGTTTAGTAAGGTACGTGATGTACTGACTGAGATATCCAAGCGTAGTATACACACTTATATGTTACATTCTTATCTACTGCATTATACCTGATTTACTGCTTTGGCATATTATGCATGGCATATCACGTTGGACCTGATTTCTTTGAGATATACCTCGTTTGTTGGGGCAGCTCAACCCTGCTCTCTATTGTGGACGGTTGGGTATCGAGAGCTACAGTGTCCGACGGGACCCGCGGGATCTGATGACCCTGGACATTGTAGGTCCACGTCTTGTTGATGAGTGCGGGAGCCAAATCATGCCTAGGCAGATCAGAGACTACACACTCAGGCGCCTCAAGACTGAGTATGAGATTCTAGACTTCATCCTGGATATCCGAGCATATTTGCATGCATCATATCGGTTTGTATACTCGTACATTTTCATATTGGGCAATTTTTCTCACGTCCCAATTTTCATCTTAGACACTCCATTCCACGGGGCAGGTGACGGATCGGATGGCCAGGGCAGTGGCTAGAGCAGTTGAGTTCTCGACGGTGATCCAGTTGAAGTTTATTTGGTTTCTTGTATTCTCATGTAGGATTGTGACTATTGTTATGGTTGTATTAATGTTTAAGACTGGGATATCGTCTATTTTCATTTGGGGTTGTAAAAGTACTTGAATGTTTTCGTTGTTTATTTGATGTGTTAAGTTTAATTATGCATGCTTAATGCTTATTAGTCTGTTTAGTAGTGGCTCGGTAAGCGCGCTACAGTTGTAGACTTTAGAAGGATAAATTTTAAGAACAAGGTGTTAGAAAACGTCTGAAAACACCAAGACATCCAATATTAAACAAGCATAATGAAGTACAAAAACCACACAAACATCCAGGAACATTCTACAAGCTATTAAAGCCAGGAAATGAACCTTGAGACCAAGAAATAAATCAGTAGAACACTCTTAGAGGTCAGGACATGACATTTAATTTTGGTTCTTAAGATAAGTTCCCTTTTCACCTACCCTTTCCTTTGAGAGAAACTCAAGTTTATGAACGCTAAGATAATGAAGTAAAGTTAAGATACAATGAGATTTTAAGAAGCTGTATATAAGATATTCATAAATGAATCCACAAGTTTACAAATATCTCATTAAAATAATCGAATATAAAGTCTATTCAAAGATCACATCAGCAAGATTAGCATTAAGTACAGGTGGCTGTTTGCTATGTTAAACATGAGGGACACCAGTGGACAGTGGCTTAATAAGATTTTGAGAAAATTACAAGACAAACTCTTCCAAACTTGTTTCGGTTTTAGTTATACACTGCTACATTGCTAGTACTCACACCTAGGACACGTGGATGGACCAAAGTTCAACTATCAATTTACGTTAAACATATTTTCCCCTGAACTTGCATTTGCTTTCACGCACTCAAGCTCTCGGGCATCAGTAAGTAAAATTAATTTCCAGAAGCATATAAATTTACTAACCAAAAGCTAGAGATAAGCCATCTATGTAGCTCATATGGCTACAAAACATTTGCTGATTGTTGAAAAATTTCGAAAATTTAGAAAGGATTTAATGATGAACTCCAAGGCACGCTATCTTTTAAGATATGTTTTTAAAATCTCTCTCAAGATACAATGAAGATAATAAACTAATTCAAGACCTTTGAATCTGATGATGCACATCTATTTATAGAGAATGAAAAGACGTATTTGAACGGGTG
Source organism: Henckelia pumila (assembly GCF_033568475.1). Taxonomy (NCBI): domain Eukaryota; kingdom Viridiplantae; phylum Streptophyta; class Magnoliopsida; order Lamiales; family Gesneriaceae; genus Henckelia; species Henckelia pumila. Next base: position 216,018,048 of record NC_133123.1, read on the forward strand.
TGACTCTTACAGGTCGATCCCCGTAATTTTCGCAGCGGAAATCTTTATTCGTCGTCGGCAACAAAATTTCTGAAAATATTCTGAAAAATATTCTAACACTGATTTGTTCACTCCTCTTCAAAACACTACACAATAGCAGGCAAACACCCAGGCTCGCCACATCAAAAATCTAACATAATAACGCTAATACAGCAATCATAAAGTCATTTCCTTGATTTGCATCCATCGGAGCTCAACACAAATCACAGCATTCCCCAATATTAGTGTACAGATAAATAACAATAAACATAAAATCGCAGAAACTATAAAAGAAGACGACCCCCCGGCTGCCGCCAAAGTGGAAATAACAAATCTTGAACACAAATCATAAAATGCAAGCTAAGTTTCTGGTCATAAACCAAACTACATGTTTCACCAATCTACAAGAGAGAGAACGGAAAGACTTACAATGGAAAGAGCGGTGATTCACGGCGGCGGATTCCATGGAGATCAAAGCCCAGATGAAATCAAAGAGATCTAACGAAATACAGAGAGGAAAATTCTCGTCTTATAGCTGCGGTAAATGAGTTGGTTTTAGTTATGGGCTTTGTTTCTGCTTCGAAATGTTCGCCACTCTCCTCAGTTTCTTCACCCGATCCCTTACGGTTTTGCAATTATACAATGTTCTATTTTTAGCTTACTTCAATACGTTTTCTATTTTATATTATATTTATATAATGCGACTTTTTTTTAACATTATCCATTGGTTCTCTATGCAAATAATAATTATTAAATTTCAATGGAAATTTATACTTGAAATTTAAATTATTATTATTTATTTAAACATACACTTGTTTGATTTTTACCATTATTAGCAAAAATTTTGGGACGCTTTATATACCACGTACCCTAGTTGAGATACATATTTTTTCAGTTGACTAATTGAGTTTAATACATTTTTCCTAAAATATTATATCATTATTATCAATAATATATGATAATGAAAAAAAAATTAAAAGTATATTTTAGAAAAAAAAAAAGACGCCACTGGTTTAAGGGATGACATTTGTGTTTTAATATATACTAGCAATTGTACACACGCATTGCATGTGTAATGTAATAAATGAAATCACTAATTACATGGTAAAAAAATAATTGAAAATAAAAGAAATATATATATGATTAAAATATATTTTTAATATCTAGATTTTAATTAGTGTATAACTTCTTGTACACAATGATAAAATTCTTATATTTCAAATTTCGAAGTAAAAATTTTTCCAAAATTTCTTGTTCTCCACGTTCATTTACCTACGACCTGCAACAACATAGACAACAACAACGCAAATGAGTGAGAACAAATGTTATGAAATAAGTACTCTCAGTAAGATTCAATCGCGATATAAATGTACAAAATTTAGAGTTCTAAAAACATTTGAAATTTGAATTGTATATATTGTGGGACCCCGGGGCTCGACTACTAAAATACCATAATAAAACATGGTAAGTAAAACAATAAGCAGCAACAACCAACAAAAAAAAAAAATTTAAAAGAGGGCCTTGCTCGATCGGTTAAACTGCACCGATCGAGCGGGCAACAAATCCCAACTCTCGGGTTGAAGCAAAACTGGCCTCGCTTGATCGGTGCAAATCAACCGATCGAGCGGGCATGTCTGCTCCAAAATTCCAGAATCCAATTGAGCTGGTTCAGACTGCTTTGCTTCTATATATTGTCAAAAATTTGATATCAATGGTGCTAACATTGAAATATAAAGATTCAACCAACACCATACATGATAAACTTACTCCCAACATGATCCAACAACACATAATCTATACAACTCTAGACTATGCAAAGCTATATAATACAAAAGTTGGATACCATCAAAATTCAACATGGTTTAAAAGTAAGTTCCCAATAACAAGCTACAACACAACCTGGAACACCACTTCTAAACTCTTCCCAATGCTCTTGGCCTCCTATAACTTGGCCCTGAGACACCTGTTGCAATGCACACACAAACACAAAGCAACAGCCAGAAAACCGGTAAGTCTAAGGACTTAGTATGAAAGACGGAACATATAAATAATCACAAGTAGCCATAGCATGCATTTTAAATCATAAATAACACCTTATGAAATACAGAATAAATTAAATGGCTAAGAGGAAATAAGGCTCAAATACGACACCGGTTTAGATGCTAAAACACATCACTCACCATCAATGCTAAAACTCCTCATTGATGTTATAAACCCGGCTTTAGGTATCAACGCTTGAATCTCATCAATGATACACGATATCGATGCTTACTACTCATCAAACAATATCAAGATAAATTGGAGAGAAAGGTTAGGCGCAAGAAACACAACGAGATGACACAATACACAATCACCTCATAATATAGCCTAACAAATAAGCCACCAGCTCATAACTCCAATAAAGAATAACAAAACATATAAACACATAAACTAGAAACTATTGTGTGATTTAAGGGATCAAGAGATCAAACACATCTCGATGCTCATTCCCTACTTTGGTCATCGTCGAATCATACTTTCCAATCGTGATAGCTAAGTAGCTCCAATCCTCAAGCTACAATACACACCAAGCTTGTATCAACTCACTAGATAGAATGATAGAAATATAAAAGCTAGCAACTCAAACCTTGACCAATCTTCAATTGATTCGAATCGGTGCGAACTCGAACTCGATATATTCTTGAACAATCTGAAATTCATATCAATTCATTCAATATTGCATTCAACTCATTCCGAAGCTCAACAACTCAAGGCTTGCTAATTTGATCAAAATTCAAACCGGCGACGCAACGGTCCGAAACCGATAATTCTAACAACTCAAACATCATCTAAACATTGATATATAACTCATATCAATATTATTTCATCACTTAATTCTCGAAATCAACAGCATATATTTCCAGAATTTATCAAACATAAACTGACGGCGTAACGGTACAAATTCGATAACCGAAACTTAAAACTATCAAAATTTTCAATCATAACAACTCATATCCACTTCATATCATCTTATATATCAACTTATACCATCATATAAGAAGGTTCAAGCATTCAAAACATATTTTGAAAATCATAACAATTGCATACGTTGTCCGTTCTTTGTTTCGGCTTCGATATCGTAAAGCTTATAACTCAAGAATACATATTCATAATCTAATCTGATTTTCTCCAACTTCCAGCTTTCAAAACATGCTGAAAAGAAGATAAAACTTACATCAAATTGAAGCTCTCGTCGCAAGGATCGCAACGCTATTTTCAGAATTGAAATCGGACAACCGGATCAAAAGTTATCGGAGTTGGAAGATGAAGTTTACTTCAAAAATCTGATCTCTCGACTTTCTTGACTGATATGGATGAACATTCTGATGCTTTCTCAGCCTATTACACGTATAAAGGCCACTTGCAAGGAAAATTGCACTTTGGCCCCTAAAGTGTCCACTATTTGCAAATCAGACCCCGGACAAGCGATTTAATTCAATTTCAATCCTAAATAATTTAAGAATATTAGAATTTAATTCAAAACTCTAAATATTATCAAATTAAATAATCTCAGATCAAAATGAAATAATTTCAGACTTTATCGCAGTTTAGTCCCTGAACTTCTCAATATTTGCAAATTGATACATGCTCGGATTTCACCGTCGGAACTCGGAATTTAATTCTTAAATTCCATAAATATCAAATCGAATATTTCCATATTTTAATTTAAGAATCCCAAATTTAAATCTCAAAATCCGCAAATTCTCAAATTAAATATTTTCAGCTCGGAAATTAAATCTCTAATTTCCATAATTTCTCCAATTAATATTTTCCAAAATTCAGAATTTAAATCTCTAATTCCATAATTAATAACTTAATATTTTCGGGGCCTTACAATTTTCCCCCTCTAAGACATGATTTCGTTCTCGAAATCGCTTGCAATCATCCTGTAACAGATATAGGATGAATAAATGATTGAAGTAACAACCTCTCTTCAGTGACCTAGCTCAGGATATTGCATATCAATCTCAATATCATAGGTTGAATAAATACTGAAACAATTTCACCTTTTAAGACGAGTTTCGGATACATCTATCTCATATCCTGCTCTAGTTCTCAGGTAGCTTTCTCAACACTGTATATACACTGCTGCACGTAACCTAGCTTAAAATATCATCCAGTTATATCTCACCTGGATAAAATACATAGAAATTATTTAACTCATACTTCCTCACAGCAAAACGTATAACACCTCGTGTATAACGGATAAAGCTGAAGAGAATTTTAATCTCTTACCTGGTGCGTTGCGTAACTTGCTCTCATCCGGAGCTCATACTTATACTCTGTCTTGCTCTTCATTCTAGAATGAATTAATCGAATTGCCTCCGACATTTCTCTTGATCATTCTGGTTCAATCATTCATGCTGCTTAAATGTCGTCCCAGATAAGGAACTATGCATCTCCTACTGCTGAAGCAACAGAACAAATCATTCCACCACCGGAAAGACCTTTACTTTCTACCTCAAAACGCTACAACAAAATCACTATCATGATTGCTTATGAGCATTCCTGTAGGAATCTATAAATGGTAAATAAGCTTACCAAACAAGAGTAATCTTGAACCTTAAATTCTCTCGCTGAGCTCATGTAGATGCTAACACTCGACATCCTGACATCAATGTTGTAACTCATCATGGATGTCATATCTCGGAATCACGGTATCAATGCTATAACTCATCATAGATGCTATAACTCGTCATCAATGCTGCGAGAATATACATAGAGCTAGTCTATACATCCTCTCGAATCTAGATCAATTATCTTAATTGCCAATCAATCTGAGGATGTTACATTGTACTCTCAAGCAAACGAGTACCCAAAGATTCTTTCAGAGTGTGCCAAGAATACGAAATAAATCGAGGATACTCACTTAGAGATAGCAAACGTTAGCACAACATGCCCTTTCACAACAGCTCTGTCATACAAAGTGACCAGATGGTCATGTCGGAATAGCATCTGATAAGGAATACTCTATCAGAATTATTCATTCTGTCATAAACTACCATATTGTATTACTTCCCCTCTAGGATTTCGGTAGTTTCGTGACACATTTCATCGTGTTCTGATCCCATTCTTATTCTGAACACGCCAAACTGTACAATAGACCACATGGTATCTTTCTTTTTGCTTTCATTGCTAACAGTTTAGACATCGGAACACAAATTCTATCATATCTGCTTTCATACTCTGATCTGGATAGATATAAAATTTATTGTAATGTGCCTCTTTTAGAATTTATTGTCTCACTTCTGAAATACTATGCACAATAATACCTGTAGTTGCAAACACCAAACTTCATCCATATTCAACTGATACTCAAACTCATGTCTAAGTCTGATTTTCTCTATCGAGTTTCACATAATCTGAGTGGATTTTCGTGCTTCTGTAACCCTCACAATCAATACTGGCTTAGCTTGGATTGCAAATACTCTACTCAGTTGCAAATCTAACACAAAAACCCATGCTAGAAGCACGATAAATCTTGATCAATATAACCACATCAATAGCAGATAAGATCAAATCGCACATTTTTCTACCTAAGCTTCAGTGGTTACATTACATCTGTCTGGATAATACTCTTCCAGCAAATTTACTCAACTCGTCAGTTTCACATCTGTCAGGGTTCATTGGGTGATAATATTGCACTAAATGAGAACCCTCTAACAATCTCTGCTAAGACCTTAGTTATTCAATGTCTCAACCTTGCTAGGATTCATCACAATCCTGTCGTTTGACATAATAAAGTCAAGAATTACAACTCTATCCAGTTAAAATTCACACCTGGACAGTTTGGCATACAATTGCTCTGTTTACTTCGGCTCATTCATCAACTAACTCAAGATATCATTGCTAAATAATGCAATAAATTCACCAATAAATCTCCGACAGATTCTGTTCATTAAACTCATGAACATCGCTGAAGTATTCATCACACCAACATCATAATCAGGTCTTAGGCGCAACTACCTCACTGATTTTCACTTGATGATATCTAAACTCAAACAATCTTTGAATAGACAAAAGCACCATGCCACTGGTTAAACAAATCGTCTATTCACTGCAACAGATACTTCTACTTTACTGTAGTCCTGTTCAATAGGCTATAGTCGAAATATAATCTCATCGACCCATTTTCCTTCTTACCAACTAGCACCAGAAAACTTCAAAGCAGAAAAACCCGGTCTAACATATTCTTTGACTAGCAATCTCTATCAGTTACGAGCCATCCCTTCCAAGTATATGATTCTCTAATTCAACATCAGATAGTCTCGTAGATAATTGCTCAAATCATGATCATCAATATACAGTAAATTCTGGACACTAATCGTTGCAAAGTGAAAATAACTCACTTGCATTTCAATACTAGGATGGATGCTTCAATGCAAGCTCGAAAACTAAGGAATACGTGCCAATAAATAATAAACATAACTGGTGACCAATTCATCAATAATGCAATATTATACAATACCCCAAATCAGGGTTGATAGCGTGGATTTATGATGAGATACACTACAAGAAAAACGGCCAAAGACAACATTTTTTTTGCGTTGTTAATGTCCCCGAAAAAGCGTTGTAGTAGCCATTTTGTAAAAGACCACGCTCAAAGACAACACGGAAAAAGCGTTGTGGTTTTCGGAAAAGACAACGCTTAAAAAGCGTTGTGGTATTTGGATACGACAACACTTAAAAAGCGTTGTCGTATCTATTAAAAGCGTTGTGGTATTTTGAAATTACAAAGCTTTATTGCACTGAGGAAGCGTTGTCGTAGCTTCAATCCACAACGCTTTATATGCGTTGTGATTTCTACAAACAACAACGCTTTTGCAGTGTTGTCTTTTATACAATCTACAACGCTTTTAAGCGTTGTATTTTCTAGCATATAAAGCGTTGTGGATTGAAGTTACGACAACACTTTCTCCGTGTAAAAAAGCGTTGTGCTTGGCAGAGGTTGCTTAAAAAATCATTGTGCTTTGTTGTTAATTCGTGCCAAAATAACCAATAAAAAACGTTGTCGTTAAGAACGTTGTTTTCGATTTTTTTTTCAAATTTAAATTTCTATATAAATAACACTATTAAAATACATGAAATTGCAAATCTGTGGAAAAATATTCTCATAAAAAAGTATAGAGTCATTGTGCTGCAATATATTGAAATTGCAAGGTATCAACAAGCATTTAACGCTAGCTATCCCCACAAAGATGGTGCTGCAATATTGAAAGAAAATTGTTCATAACAATGCAATTTTTCTGAATGCGACCACAGTTAGCGACGATCTCTGCCACCAGTAAAAACCAGACGATCTCCGCCACCAGTAAGAACCTGTAGTAGCCCGATTCCATTTTTACAAGATTAAGTGATTTTAAACATGTTAGAAAATGACATATAATTTTCAAAGTGTCAAAACATGTTTAAGGAGTCCTTATTTGGTTAAAATAAGTGTAAAAACAGATTCGGAACGTCAAAAAATGGTGGGGTATGTCCCGGGGGTCCTAGAGGACCAAAACCAGTTCGGAAGCATGAGAAACAGTTCGGAGCCTTCGGGGAGATCGGAGCTTCCGATCTCAACCAGAAACAGGTGTCAAGGAGATTGGAACACGTGGCCAGATGCAGGAGATCGGAGCTTCTAATCCTGCGATCGGAGCTTCCGATCTTGACCGTCAAAAATGTGGCAAACATGCACCGATCAGAGCTTCCGATCGAAGCCTATAAATAGGGGCCGAAATCCTCATTTTTGCAGTGCAATTTTCCTCTCCTTTCCCGGTAATCACACTATTTAAGGGCTTCGGGACTCTTTCTTTAAGAGTTGGAGTAGGAAATAGTATATTTTATAGCGGACAGTGTCCGCAGTAGCAGCCAGGCGATGGAGCTCTGGCGAGGCGTCCAGGGGTCGTAGCTAGGTTATGCCCAGGCTCTGGGGCATGCGACATCAGCGGGCTGACGACGGACAAAGGTATGGCTTTGGTTCCCTATAGTAAATAGGGAGTAGTCTATAGTTTAATTAAGGCTTTTAGAGCCTAGTAAGTGATGTTTGGCATGCTAGGTAATGCATGGATTATTTATGTTATAGTGTTGCATGGTAGGCTTGGACCTAGATGGGAGCTTCTAGGATCTGCCTTAGTAAGGTACGGAAGTATTATTCGAGATATCCAGATTGAGTATGAATGTATTATGTGTTTGCATGGATTATGTGATTGCATATTTTATATGCCTTTATATACAGCATGTCATGACTGTATGTTGCATACATGAGCATATTGAGCTTTTACCTTAGAGGTATCCTGTAGTAGGGTGCTCACCCTATGAGTTTGTGGATGGTTGGATACGTAAGTCTTGTGTCAGGTCACCGTGATGGTTGGACACATGTACTAGTATCAGGTCACCATTATCCACTGGGTATATGAGCCACCTCCTGATGCGACGGCGCAGTGTGCTATATACGTACCCTGGGCCCGATCTATGAGCTTGTTTCTTGACCTGAGAGTCTTGGTACCCAGTTCATTTGCATTCATGCACATATAATAGTGTATACTCATCCTCTCATACTGAGCATGTTTGGCTCACTTCCGGTTATTTTCTGTTGGCTTGATGCCCTATTCCATGGGGCAGTTGCAGGTAGTTCTCCCGGGGACAGGGAGGTTAGGTGGTGACCAAGGCTGGATAGTAGGGTTGACCACTAGGTTTTGCCTTCATGGTATTATTTTATTTTAAGATTCCGCAGTTTTTCTGATTAAGTTTATTTTATTGATTAATTGCATGCTTAAGTTCTGATTAGTAGGTGATCACGACGCGGGTCACTACATTTATGGTATCTGAGCATGCAATGAGATTCTTTGGGACATAATATTGATTTTGGGTTATACTTTGTAGGATTACAAGTTGGTTTCAATGACGATAGCAGTATCAAGAATTGGAATAGCAGGATGTCTAGGCTTTTCCAAGATCGTCATTTCCAAGGTTGGCAGCAGAAGTTCGTATTATGTGGATCCCAGCAGGATGGAGCTGGAAGAGAAGATCCAGTTTTCAACGCCAAACGCTTCTCAGGGTTGAACGGAATGTGTGACATGTAGTCATCCATTCTGCGTCGACCAAGGAAGCCACCCCCGTTAGATCCTACCATGAGGATGTCTCAGGAAGCTTTGGACATCTCTAGTAGGATATATTTTTATATATCTTTTAGATCTTGCGATGAAGAAGGTCTGCTGACATGAGGAAAACTTCATGTTCAAGATCAGTAGACGGAATGAAAGAATTCCGGAGGAGTTTAAATACTGTATTTTTGTTGTAAACAATATTTCAGTTGTAATCAGATGTATTAAAGATTTCAGTATTTGATGTACTAAGATTTTGTTGTATTGTACATCTTTCAGTGTAATCTTTTGACTAAGTTATGTATTACATGGGATTGTAATAAAGATTGTATTAGAACCTGGATTTGTGGTTCAAGTGTTGCAATCTTTGAGATTATATTGGTTTTATTGAATAAAAGATTGATCATTTGTTTTAATGTGTAATTGGGATTTTGCATGTTTTGGATGAATAGTTCTAGATGTTTTACCTAGAATATTCTAGTAAACCAAGTAGTTGCCAGGGATGATGTTATTTCATCAGGAGGAATGAGTGTTTGTTCTAGGCGGGTTTCCTTAGAACAGTTGGATTGTTTTGACCTTATTAGGTGGTTGCTTAGTGATGATGGATTTTCATCAGGATGCCAGGATAAGTAATACCAATAGTTGTGGATTGTGACCAGGACTAGAGGTGAGGAAGCGCGACCCTTAGTAGGTATTGCTCTGGAAGTTTTTATACTTCAGAGATTGTTTGGAGGCCTTTGTGCTCCAGGGACTACATAGGAAAGGCTACTCGGTTTGGAAATTTGGCAACAGTCACAACAGGGTATGACATTGGATTAAAATAGATACCAGGTTCGGTAATCAAGGCTTAGTTATCATCTGTTAGAGATACAGGTGTCCTGTTGTCAGAACAATCTTGGAATGGATCTTTCCTTGACAAGTAATCGTTCTGAGCAGATAAGTTTTGGCCTTGATTTGGGAATTAATTCAAGAGTTTAGTTGAATTGATATTCAACAGGATTTAATTATCAGATGCTTGCAGACTCGGGATTTGAGTTGTGTCTCTACAAAGAATTTTCCTTGACCAATGATTTTGGTCCAGATAGGAATGTTGCATAATATCAGAGACTCATGGATGAGTTATGCCAGGATGCTGATGACTGTCGGGTTCCGAGATGGTATAGTAAGTGCGACCTTATGCCGGTGTACTCTGGAAGGATTCTTTTGTTCCAGTTTGGCATTATAGGAAGACTTACCTCAGTCTCGTTGTATGCACAGTCATAGCAATGGGTATACCTATCAAGATTATATTCAGGATTTATTTGAGTCTTCTGGAATTATACTTGGTACTGGATTAGTTCCAAGGGATATGAGTTATCGTCCGACTTCATCAGAGATACAGACTTTGGTTTTCGTGGACAGAATAGTCTTGGAAAGGATTCCTTGACAAGTGAATATTTTGGACGGGTAGTTCTTGAACGTGATACTGGGGGAGAACCAGGAGGTTTTACCAGTATTGTCTGATTCTATCAGAGGTATATTAGTGATCAGGATTTTGATTACGAGATGAACAGGAAATTCTAAGTGATGAGTTTACTTAGGTAAGTTTTCCTGTAAGAATTGGAATTTAATTAATGGATTGTCAAGCAAAGAAGAATTTTATCAGGGCATTGTGATGACTTATACTTGGAGACGTGAACTGTGATCAACGATAGACATGGAAGAGTATATTTCCATTGATATTCTGGAAGTCTTTTTGTAGTGACCCGTATCCAGAATTAACGATTAATGAGTAATTAATCATGTAATCATGTTTAGATTAAGTAAAACATGATTAAGGAAATTCCAAATGGGTTAACGGAGTCCAAAAATGGATTCAGGACACTCAAAAATGGTCGGGAAGGTTCCGAGGGTTCGGATGGTTCGGAGGCTCTGAACCGGGTTAGGAGGCTCCGAACCAAAGATCGGAGGATCCGAATGGGTTCGGAGGATCCGAACTCGGATCGGAGGCTCCGAAGATAATGCGTCATGGGTGACATCATTGATGGGACTTCGGAGGATCCGAAGTCAGGATCGGAGGCTCCGAACAGGAACGGAGGCTCCGAAGTCAGGAACAAGTGATCCGAACCAGTTCGGAGGATCCGAAATCGAGTTCGGATGGCCCGAACTTCGCCTATAAATAGGGGGCCGAGATTTCATTTTCAAGTGCACCTTTCCCTCTCTTCTCTCTGATTCCTAGGCCTTCTAACTCAGATCTAGGGAGTTCTAGGCATCCTATTGGGAATCCGGAAGTGGCATAGCGATCCCGACGTCGAGGCAAAGATGTGCCTAAGTTTTGAGGCAATTGTCATCAGCGGGCTGACGACGGACGCAGGTATAGCCATGGTCTCCTTAAATTATTTAGGAGTATGCAATAGCTTAGTTAAGACTTTTAGAACTTAATTATTGATGCATGGGTATTTGCATTGTAGAGCTGATATAGGCTTGGAACCTAGAGTGGGACTACTAGGAACTGCCTGTAATAAGGTACGTAAGTACAGACTGAGATAGCCAGCGGGTTTTGCATGATTATATGTTGCATTTGTGTGTCATATTATTATGCAGCATGTACATATCATATTGTGTCTGTCCATCTTGTGAGATGAGCCATGTAGGGCCGCTCAGCCCTGTCTGGATGGTTGATGTCTAGGGCCCAGTGACTGACGGGTCATGGGTGGCTAGCATCGGGGGACACGGTCCACGTCCTATAGGAATGAGCAGTGTTGACAGGGTTTGCTCCCCGGTTGTACCACTCATGTCCTAGGCGCCATTACTGAGCAGTTATATACAGTTATCCCAGATATGGATACCCTATCATTTGCATGCATCATATTTGTATGTTTTACCCAGTGCTTTCGTATTGAGCTTAGAGCTCACGTCCAATATTTTCTGTGTATCTGGACACCCCATTCGACGGGGCAGGTATAGGTGCAGAGCACCAGGAGCTTGGAGTAGCCAGTGACCAGTGAAGACAGCAGGATTAGTTGTAGGTTTTTCCTTTAGGCTATTTATTCGATTTGGTTTTATAAATCGAATTGGTTTAACCGGTTGTATTCTGCCGGTCTGTTTTTATTTAAGTCTTCCACAGCAATTTATTTAATGCATGTTTAATTATGCTCTTAACTCTGATTAGGTAGCGGATCCGGGTAGGGTCGCTATATTTATTGGTATCAGAGCATATGCATGCAAAGAGACTTGGGATAGTACTGAGAATTTGGGTTATTCTTATAGGATGGATGAGACCTTGGAAGAGGTGATGATGCGGCGATTAAGTTGCCCGAAGACTATCATCATTGGCAGGATTTCTGAAGATTTGGCTTATGGGATACCAGCAAGTGCGGACAGGAGTGATGGATCATGTCCGAGTTTTCAAGATTTCTACTCAGGTGGATCCTAGTTTTGGATCGAGTACCGGATGCCAGAGGCATTGGTATAGGATTGGCGGGGACTTACTTGATGCTTGCATCTGTATAGTCATTACCATGATGACACTACTCTGAAGATTCTCCACTAGTAGTTGGAGATATTTTCATTAAACTCATGCAGAACATAGTTTTGCCGGTATGCTTGTATCGATGCGTTTGGTAGGCACACGGGAAACTTCATGTTCAGAAGCATGATTTGGTTACAAGAAGAAAGCTGACGGTAGATCGTGAGCAGAAGGAGTCGACTGACATGCAATGACGCAGAGCATAGCTGGTTAGCTATCACGAGCCATTTCTCCAGAGTTCTTCGTAGGAGGACATGTAGAAAGACTTGGTCGGGAGTATGCTTGTATCGATGCGTGTGTCGATTAGAAGCTTCATGCTCAAGGAACATGTAACGCCCCAAAATTATCTTAATGGATGTTATTTGAGATAATCAGAGATTTTAGAAGTCGAGGGCCGATTCGATTTTGATCAGGGATAAATGCAATTTTTGGAATTTTCAGGGACTAAAATGCAAATATTGGATTTGTTAGATATTTAAGCATGTTTGACTTGATTTTCTTCACTCTTCATCACCTCCATCGCCTCTTCCTCCATTAGAGCCGACTCCAAGCTTTCTCAAGCTTTCAGATTTCTCCCCGAGCTCGATCCGTCCGCTGGAATTTATTTCTAAAGGCAGATTAGCGATCACGACTGCAAGATCTTCGTTCTATAGTAAGTTTTTCTTCGATCAGCTAGACTTCTATTTTCGGATGTTGTTAGAATCGATTGAGTTTGGAGTATGTTGATCTTGGCAGAGTTCTAATCGTTTATTCTCTGTCGGTTTTGAAATAGAGCGTCGTTCGGAATTGTTTTGATTTTTGGAAGATTATTTCGAAATTGGAGATTTTAGATTTGAAGGATTTGAATTGTTTTGATAATATTGAGATGATTATGAGTTTATTGAAGTGATATCTTACTGTCTGCATTTTCGGTTTGATCAGTTTAGAGCCGTTATGCTGTCAGTTTGAGTTTTGGATATCGTTCTATATTTTGATCGTATCGAGTTTGATTGAGCTTTTGGATGTCGATATTGATCCTATTGACTTCTTATGATAGATTGAATTGAAGTCAACAGAGTGTCGAGGTAGCAGCTTTGGTTAGTTGGAAGATTGAAGTCGGTATAGTATCGATTTTCTTATTTATCGATTGAAGAAGTTGATTGAGTTTCGAATGAATTTGTTTTGGATATTGATTATTATCCTTATTATTGATTTTCAGATTTCAGTACCTTCGAAGAGAATAAGGTCAAAGACGACTTAGAATTGAATGGAACGATTAACTCGAATTAGACTTTATTCGAGTGTTCCGAAGAAATCACATACTTGCATGATTGAATGCTTATTTGAAATCATATTTGAATGTTTATTTGAATGCATGAGGTTATATATGCATTTATATTGACGAAATCATGTTTGAATGATTATTTGAATTGATGAATGAAAACATGATTGAATGCTTATATGAACTGATGATTGAAATGATATTAGAATGCATGAGATGGCATATGCATTCATATTGAGCCTTGATTCATTTCAATTTGATTAGACGATCTAGAGATTGTAGTTGAGTGACTTGGTTGGAGATTTTATACCTTGTCAAATAAACTCTCTATAATGCTCTGGAGTCTAGAGGATTAAAATATGCCTAGTCCACCTCGAGAGGGGAGTTCGGTGTGATTGTTGGATATTTTAACCTCGGGATCCCAAACCGAAGAAAGAAAGAAAGAAGAATTCCATTTGATTATCTGAGTCTGATAATCCAGAAGTTTTAAAGACATGCATATCATTTTACTCCAGTACTTGGATGAATTACTTGAATTGATCTTGAGGTGATAGATATTTGGAAATTCATATATGTCTTGACGTGATTTATATCTGAAGTTGATATATAAGATGGATTTGTTGTGTATCATGATTGATATGTTTGATTGATACTGCATGATTATCTCTTTTACTGGAAATTATATTCTCACCGGATTATCCGGCTGTTGTCTTTGTTTGTATGTGTACTTGGCAACAGGTGGGGCAGGACCGAGTCAGAGGCAGCATGGCTAGGTGGTTGAGAGAATAGAAGTGAGACCCTTGGTTTTAGGAGTTGAACTAAATTCAAACTCTTTTGTATTTTGTGGTATTGTAATCGAGTATTGAAGCATGTTCTAATAGTTGGTTGAATGTATGACTTTAGAACTACCTGGTATTGTTATTGCATGTTGAATGAATTTATACATGTTGTTGTTGTATGTTTGGAAGAGTTGAGGATTGATTTTGAAGAAAGAAAAACCAAAAGATTTTCTAGGCAGGTGTCTCGCTCGATCGGCAGACTCTCACCGATCGAGCGAGCACCCCTGTTTTGAGGCAGGAAGTTTGGATTTTTTCTTCCGCTCGATCGGTAAGTTTTTACGGATCGAGCGGCGGGATTTTGTAAGTCTCGGCAGAGACTTGGTTAAGATGGCCCGCTCGATCGGTAAAGTTCTACCGATCGAGCGAGCACTGTTTAAAAAAAAAATTTGTTACTTTTAATCTTGGATCTTGAATGCCCTATTGTTGTTTTATTCCGAGATTAGATGTTTAGAATCGAGGCCTCACATTAAATGGTATCAGAGAGATAAGATTCTTGGACTGAACTAGAGTGAGCGGGTAGATCGAGTCCACTTGAATTGGCTTCTCGCATGTGTTTGAGTTATTTAATTGATTTATTAAATTCAATGCGAGCATGCTTTATGATTAAGAATTATTTGAATTACTTGTATATGTGATTTAAATTTTAAAGCATGAATTAATTGAGATACGAACTGTTTCGGGTTACATTGTATACTCTATAGATCGAATGAGTATGTCGAGCTGAGGTTGTTGGACACCGGATAGATGTATTTGAGATGTTGTGTCCTAATCCTCTTGAATCAGATTTTCTACTCGGCAAGTTTGAACAAGATTCAACTAGTAGCGAACCCGATTGTATAGATTTGTTTTGTGACTGAACTGATGGAAGCATTACTGATGAGATTTCAGTCTGTTAACCCTTCAACTCTGAAGAGTTCTGAGAATGAGTTGGGTGTGAAAGATGATTAGAAGAGATCGATCAGTTGTTTGATTCTTTTAAACTACAGCGACGAACGACGGATTCAGTTAGTTGGTTACCAACTGCAAGGCTTTAGCACTTGCTCGAGGATTCACAGACTCTAACTGCTCTTGACGATGATGAAGCAGGTAATTGTTCGATTTTAGTCTTTCGACTCTTTTGCTGTTAGATATTGATGCAACTTTTTCTTTTTATTGAGAAGTTAGATTAATACTTCCTCTACATTTGAGTATCTGAATTAGTTGCGGTGAGTTTAGTTCGAATTTTTGAACTTTGATTTGATGGAAGTTGATTGTACTGAACAGTACTATACTTCGGTTATCAGATTTGATTATATTATCGATGTAGTATATTAACCGAGTACAGGGAAACCGAGGTTGATTTCAGATTGTTGCCAGTTTCGGATCCGAGATGATAGACGAGTGGATTTTTCCTCCGGTAAGAATGCCTGAGTTAAGAATTCCTTTCTTATTAATTGCCGATTACCATTTGTTACAGAAAGGTGCGGAGGAATGTTTGAGGTATGCAGATGATGTCTTCAATCAGCCGCGTTGGTTGATTTAACAGAGTTGTTGAGTTTGCTGATGTTGTTCTAGTTGAGATTCCAGATTTGCCTCCGAGTTGAGAGGATGTGTTCAACATTTATTTTAGATCAGACATCATCGACTGATAATCTGAAGGGAAGAAGTTTCAGAGATTGAGTTCGGAATGAGGTACAACCGGTTTGAATTTTATCGTACAGATTGAATTGGAATTGCATCTGCAATGTTTATGAGTCCTTTGAACCGAATCTTCCAGATGTTTGTAGATGAGTTCTTGAGTATTCTTATCGATGAATCTTTTATCCTTCGAAGATCCGTATTAATCTTTCAGATTCTTTAAGAATTGTTCGCAGATTTGCATGTTGATCAATTATGCTATTCTTTTGATGTCTGAATCTTGTTGAGAACGAGTTGTCTTTTCCTCGATCTTTTCTCTAAGAAGATGGAATTTTTTTGAATACCTCAAGACTAGAACTGTTATCAATTGATCTGGATCGACGTCCTTATCTGAATTGAAGATTTTTGGATTTAGCGAATTCTATCGTGAATACTTTGATGAATTCTTATTGTTGATTAGACAAATACTCAGCAGATTATGTTCTTCTGTTTAGTTTGTATCTTGAGATCAGTTCTTATTGAATTGAAGGAGAGATTGAATAGAACCTCAGTATTATTGATTTCTTCAGAATTGATGATCTTTCGATGCTTTGCACTTCTTCTTATTGAGAGTTGAGACTTATTTCTGTTCAGAATAACTCCGTATTATCTTGAGCATCGGAGAAGTTGAAGACGCTCGAGATGCAATATTAGTTTCCGATTTGAGTCTCACAGAGATCTTATTGCTAAGAAGATTTAGCATCATTTTATTTGCTTGGAAGATTTCAGTAATCTATTCTGATCTTGGAAGATAGAAGTTTTTATTGTCGCAGTCCGAACTGATTATGAATTGGGAAAGAGAGTTTTAGAGGACGATTAATCTGACTGCGAATTTTATTGTTATCCGGAGAAATGATGGTAACAGCTACAATGGTAAGCTGTATGATCTAATCTTATTTTTATCTACTTCCGTTGTCTTCTTTGACAGATGATTGCTGCACTTTTGTTAGAGTCTGGATAAGATGGATCGTTTATCTTGACTCCTTCATTCGACTTCAAACCAGAGTTGATTGAGAAGATTGATAACGCTTTGGAATCTGATTCGACCTTTCAGAATCCGATGAAGATAGATATGATCTGAGTATAATTTGAGTTTCAGTTTTTTTTATTGATGCCTTTTTAGCGAATAACTTTTGTTGTGCCAAATGTTTCGGTTTGAGACAGAGTATCAGGAGTTTTGCACTTTGAAGTTTATTCAGAGTTCTTCCAGATGATCAGAAGATGTTTGTTGATAAACTGAGGAATCAGATTGAATAGAGGATGATGAAGTATGAGATTCAAAGTATAGTTTCTGATGTTGTGAACTGTCAGCAGTCAGAAAGAGAACGATCCAATTTTCTGTTGTACAGTCTATTCTGATTCAGAATGGAGTTGGGATCACAATTCGTTGATTTTAGTAGTAAGACTACTTTGTTGAGTTCGAGATAAGATGTTATCTCGATTCTAAGAATTCTTGATTTATTCTGTTGAATGACTGTTGTTACAGAATAGTATGAACGAACTCTCGAAGCTTTTCAGTTGATGTTTTGAATTGTAACCTGAACTGATTGATGTGCCAGTGGTTATTGAACGACTGAAGTTGTTCAGAATGAACTTCTAGTTTGGTCCCGATTGTCAGAACGAGTTCGACACTGATTGGGGATCCGAATTTTATCTTCAAGAAGATCGTGAGGAGAACTTTCTCAGAATCGTTTCCGAATTGAGGTATGGCCGTTTTGAACTTTTGACAGGCCGTTTGTTTTGTCGAATAATCCTGTATTGATGAAGAATTTTCTGTTGACCGAATCTCTCAGAAGTATTAGTTGAAATTAGGAATTCTTATTGATGAATTTCTTGCTTTCTGGCTATGAGAATTGTACTGATCGTACAGAGTTTTTGACAATCTTTTCAGAATTGTACGCCGATCAGTTGTTTACTAATCACGATGTTTGAAATTCTGATTGAACCAAATGAATTTCTTTGATCTGTTTATCTGATGATGGAATTTCTGATTATTCGTTCTTCTGTATTCTGAGTTTTAGTACTGACAATCTTGCAGTACTTGGTTTTCTTCTTATTGAGATTTCTGTTTTGAATATTTTAGCAGAAGGAGTGAATGCAGCCATTGATGTTTAGAACCGAAGAATTTGTTCTTATTTTATCTACTGTCTGATTTTGATTGACCGATAGATAGGATCCGTTACAGTTTTTTGTACAGAATGATTTTGATGAAGAACAGAGAATTGAGATCTTGTCAGAGGTTGTCAGATGTCTTTAATTGTCGAAGTCTATCAGTCTAGACAGAGATCCTTGATGTAATTTTCCTTTCGGCATAGACTTCGAAGAGAAATTTGTTGTTGAATTCATCTACTTTCGATTTGATACCCTCAGAACGACGGACAGCTAGATCAGATGAGTCGAACTTTAGAAGAATTGCATTGAGTAGTAGTGCTCGACTTAGCACTAGTTGACAGAATTCTTGATGTTTGTGGAAATTTCGTGCAATGACAGAGTTTGACGAGTTATTGGAGGCACATTATAGAAGTTGTGCGAGAGTAGACGATGATCGAATTGAATTTTGAGATTTATTCCCTTTGTCTCTTGGTTTAGAACGTAAGATGATTCGAATTGTGACTGAGTTTAGAAGAATTTTTTGACGACGATGAGTTGACTTTTGATAGACGGACGGAGTGTTGATGAAGTATTCGACTAGAGTTTTTGACTTCTCTGATTGATTGAGATGTCGAACTAATTGAGACGAACGATTCAGAGTTTGAATGGAAGCAGATTCTGGACTTAGTTCTGAGATGTAAATTCTTATTGCAGTCCTTTGACTTTATCCTCGACCTTGTGATAGAACAGTGATTGATTTCGAGGAATCGATTCTTAGAGGGGGAGAATTGTAACGCCCCAAAATTATCTTAATGGATGTTATTTGAGATAATCAGAGATTTTAGAAGTCGAGGGCCGATTCGATTTTGATCAGGGACTAAAATGCAATTTTTGGAATTTTCAGGGACTAAAATGCAAATATTGGATTTGTTAGATATTTAAGCATGTTTGACTTGATTTTCTTCACTCTTCATCACCTCCATTGCCTCTTCCTCCATTAGAGCCGACTCCAAGCTTTCTCAAGCTTTCAGATTTCTCCCCGAGCTCGATCCGTCCGCTGAAATTTATTTCTGAAGGTAGATTAGCGATCACGACTGCGAGAACTTCGTTCTATAGTAAGTTTTTCTTCGATCAGCTAGACTTCTATTTTCGGTTGTTGTTGTGAAAATTCCTCGCAAGCGTACGAGGGTCAAGTTTTAATATAGTGATTAAATCAGATATCGATCCCACAGGGAGTAAAATGAAAATATTTAGTACTTGTAATAAAAATAGTCTAAACTTTATCTAGAAAATCAAACTTTGAGAATTTTGCAATAAAAATAAATAATCAGATGATTTTAGATAGCACACACACAACTTTCAGATAAATATCAATCAGAGAATAATGGTCTAGAGGTATAGATTTCACCTGGTTTCAACAACAGTCAATCCTAAATAATTAATCTTCATGAATTTCAGTCAATTAATAGCCAAGAACACTTAAGTTTATTATTTCCCTCTCCCGAGAAACAAATAATTTTTATCAACTACAATTAAATTCCAATATCCCTATTAAGAATTTACGTGCAGTGATCTATCACAAAACAATGTTCTTTTTAAAAGCTCTGTTAAAATCATACACTCTTCCGAGCTGTATAAATAATTAACAGTGTATTTTCTAATGTCCTATTCAAAATCCCCTCTCCCGAGCAATGACTTCAAATAAATATAACAAAATCAATTATTGATCAGATAATTGAAAAGACCATCAATTCTAGAAAAAACAATTAATCTAGAAGAAATCCAATTCAATAAAATCAAAAATTCATGAAAGTGTCTACACCAAGTTCCATCCGACCTCTAGATTATAAAAATTAGTTCATAATAAAATTCTGAAAACAATAAATAATAAATCCAAACATGTTCAGAATTAAATAAAAGATAAGAAACAAATCCGTCGTCGACGCCGTGTCCAGACTATCAAACTCCATCTTCGTTCTTCAGATTAAGATCCAGAAATCTTCTCAACAAATCACACGATCAACTCTCTGATATTCTGTATTATGAGTGTGTGGCGGCTCCCCCTTTTTCAAGTCTGACAAAAATCCTTTTATAGCGTGCACAAAAGCCCACAAAATCCAGCCCATAAAAATTTCCCGATTTAATAAAATTCCCAAAACACAGCGACGGGGCGGGCGCTCAAGTGAAGGCGCGGGCGCGCCTTGATCTCGAAATCTCAATTCTCCCAATTTCCAAATCTTGCGCGATAGCTTTCCTCTTCTCCCCATTAGCGCTCAATTAAGTGCTAACCAATAAGCCCAATAAAAAAGCCCAACACTGTTCATTCTTTCTCTTCTTCTCTTCTGTACGTTGTTTCCTTTTTTTTTCTTCTTTCTTCTATTCTTTCTTCTTTCTCTTCTAAACTTCTTATTTTTCTCCTCAAAATTTCATAATTCACAAAATCTCTATAATTTCCTACAATCACAAAAACAACACAATACCCACATAAATCTGCTCGAAACAAATATTTAACAATTAAAATCATATATTAATTAAGTGTATAAAATACACTTATCAAATTCCCCCAAACTTAGACTTTTGCTAGTCCCGAGCAAAACTATTAAATTCCAAAAACTCAATCTCTCAAAAACCAACAAGAATAGTCAAGAAATATTATGGAACAATGGCCTCATCAATGATTTTAAATATATCAAATCCAATGATATCCAACCTACTAACACTTGAAAGTTTTAGCCAATCACAAAATAATAACCGCATAAACTCACAATCTCCGCAACTCAAATTCAAAACACAATTCTCCAAATTCAATTCAAACATTCATAGATCATGAGGACTTTTCAAGGTAGAATAGGATCAAATAAAGGATATTTATCAAAAACACTCACAAATAGGTAAATGCAAAGAATAAACGTGTAAGTGTTTAGATCAAAATTCATAATCATTAAAAGCATCAATCAACAGTCCATAGGCTAAATTCTTGCAACTCTTCTCCACTAGTATATTGGGCAACTGAGACTCAGTCAATAGGACTTATTCAGCTTATAATGTAAGGCCTGGCTCATGGCTACAAATGAAGGATAAGAATTCAAAATAAGGAGTAATTCATATTTCATGATCTCTCGACTTTCTTGACTGATATGGATGAACATTCTGATGCTTTCTCAGCCTATTACACGTATAAAGGCCACTTGCAAGGAAAATTGCACTTTGGCCCCTAAAGTGTCCACTATTTGCAAATCAGACCCCGGACAAGCGATTTAATTCAATTTCAATCCTAAATAATTTAAGAATATTAGAATTTAATTCAAAACTCTAAATATTATCAAATTAAATAATCTCAGATCAAAATGAAATAATTTCAGACTTTATCGCAGTTTAGTCCCTGAACTTCTCAATATTTGCAAATTGATACATGCTCGGATTTCACCGTCGGAACTCGGAATTTAATTCTTAAATTCCATAAATATCAAATCGAATATTTCCATATTTTAATTTAAGAATCCCAAATTTAAATCTCAAAATCCGCAAATTTTCAAATTAAATATTTTCAGCTCGGAAATTAAATCTCTAATTTCCATAATTTCTCCAATTAATATTTTCCAAAATTCAGAATTTAAATCTCTAATTCCATAATTAATAACTTAATATTTTCGGGGCCTTACAATTTTCCCCCTCTAAGACATGATTTCGTTCTCGAAATCGCTTGCAATCATCCTGTAACAGATATAGGATGAATAAATGATTGAAGTAACAACCTCTCTTCAGTGACCTAGCTCAGGATATTGCATATCAATCTCAATATCATAGGTTGAATAAATACTGAAACAATTTCACCTTTTAAGACGAGTTTCGGATACATCTATCTCATATCCTGCTCTAGTTCTCAGGTAGCTTTCTCAACACTGTATATACACTGCTGCACGTAACCTAGCTTAAAATATCATCCAGTTATATCTCACCTGGATAAAATACATAGAAATTATTTAACTCATACTTCCTCACAGCAAAACGTATAACACCTCGTGTATAACGGATAAAGCTGAAGAGAATTTTAATCTCTTACCTGGTGCGTTGCGTAACTTGCTCTCATCCGGAGCTCATACTTATACTCTGTCTTGCTCTGCTTCATTCTAGAATGAATTAATCGAATTGCCTCCGACATTTCTCTTGATCATTCTGGTTCAATCATTCATGCTGCTTAAATGTCGTCCCAGATAAGGAACTATGCATCTCCTACTGCTGAAGCAACAGAACAAATCATTCCACCACCGGAAAGACCTTTACTTTCTACCTCAAAACGCTACAACAAAATCACTATCATGATTGCTTATGAGCATTCCTGTAGGAATCTATAAATGGTAAATAAGCTTACCAAACAAGAGTAATCTTGAACCTTAAATTCTCTCGCTGAGCTCATGTAGATGCTAACACTCGGCATCCTGACATCAATGTTGTAACTCATCATGGATGTCATATCTCGGAATCACGGTATCAATGCTATAACTCATCATAGATGCTATAACTCGTCATCAATGCTGCGAGAATATACATAGAGCTAGTCTATACATCCTCTCGAATCTAGATCAATTATCTTAATTGCCAATCAATCTGAGGATGTTACATTGTACTCTCAAGCAAACGAGTACCCAAAGATTCTTTCAGAGTGTGCCAAGAATACGAAATAAATCGAGGATACTCACTTAGAGATAGCAAACGTTAGCACAACATGCCCTTTCACAACAGCTCTGTCATACAAAGTGACCAGATGGTCATGTCGGAATAGCATCTGATAAGGAATACTCTATCAGAATTATTCATTCTGTCATAAACTACCATATTGTATTACTTCCCCTCTAGGATTTCGGTAGTTTCGTGACACATTTCATCATGTTCTGATCCCATTCTTATTCTGAACACGCCAAACTGTACAATAGACCACATGGTATCTTTCTTTTTGCTTTCATTGCTAACAGTTTAGACATCGGAACACAAATTCTATCATATCTGCTTTCATACTCTGATCTGGATAGATATAAAATTTATTGTAATGTGCCTCTTTTAGAATTTATTGTCTCACTTCTGAAATACTATGCACAATAATACCTGTAGTTGCAAACACCAAACTTCATCCATATTCAACTGATACTCAAACTCATGTCTAAGTCTGATTTTCTCTATCGAGTTTCACATAATCTGAGTGGATTTCCGTGCTTCTGTAACCCTCACAATCAATACTGGCTTAGCTTGGATTGCAAATACTCTACTCAGTTGCAAATCTAACACAAAAACCCATGCTAGAAGCACGATAAATCTTGATCAATATAACCACATCAATAGCAGATAAGATCAAATCGCACATTTTTCTACCTAAGCTTCAGTGGTTACATTACATCTGTCTGGATAATACTCTTCCAGCAAATTTACTCAACTCGTCAGTTTCACATCTGTCAGGGTTCATTGGGTGATAATATTGCACTAAATGAGAACCCTCTAACAATCTCTGCTAAGACCTTAGTTATTCAATGTCTCAACCTTGCTAGGATTCATCACAATCCTGTCGTTTGACATAATAAAGTCAAGAATTACAACTCTATCCAGTTAAAATTCACACCTGGACAGTTTGGCATACAATTGCTCTGTTTACTTCGGCTCATTCATCAACTAACTCAAGATATCATTGCTAAATAATGCAATAAATTCACCAATAAATCTCCGACAGATTCTGTTCATTAAACTCATGAACATCGCTGAAGTATTCATCACACCAACATCATAATCAGGTCTTAGGCGCAACTACCTCACTGATTTTCACTTGATGATATCTAAACTCAAACAATCTTTGAATAGACAAAAGCACCATACCACTGGTTAAACAAATCGTCTATTCACTGCAACAGATACTTCTACTTTACTGTAGTCCTGTTCAATAGGCTATAGTCGAAATATAATCTCATCGACCCATTTTCCTTCTTACCAACTAGCACTAGAAAACTTCAAAGCAGAAAAACCCGGTCTAACATATTCTTTGACTAGCAATCTCTATCAGTTACGAGCCATCCCTTCCAAGTATATGATTCTCTAATTCAACATCAGATAGTCTCGTAGATAATTGCTCAAATCATGATCATCAATATACAGTAAATTCTGGACACTAATCGTTGCAAAGTGAAAATAACTCACTTGCATTTCAATACTAGGATGGATGCTTCAATGCAAGCTCGAAAACTAAGGAATACGTGCCAATAAATAATAAACATAACTGGTGACCAATTCATCAATAATATTATACAATACCCCAAATCAGGGTTGATAGCGTGGATTTATGATGAGATACACTACAAGAAAAACGGCCAAAGACAACATTTTTTTCGCGTTGTTAATGTCCCCGAAAAAGCGTTGTCGTAGCCAGTTTTGTAAAAGACCACGCTCAAAGACAACACGGAAAAAGCGTTGTGGTTTTCGGAAAAGACAACGCTTAAAAAGCGTTGTGGTATTTGGATACGACAACACTTAAAAAGCGTTGTCGTATCTATTAAAAGCGTTGTGGTATTTTGAAATTACAAAGCTTTATTGCACTGAGGAAGCGTTGTCGTAGCTTCAATCCACAACGCTTTATATGCGTTGTGATTTCTACAAACAACAACGCTTTTGCAGTGTTGTCTTTTATACAATCTACAACGCTTTTAAGCGTTGTATTTTCTAGCATATAAAGCGTTGTGGATTGAAGTTACGACAACACTTTCTCCGTGTAAAAAAGCGTTGTGCTTGGCAGAGGTTGCTTAAAAAATCATTGTGCTTTGTTGTTAATTCGTGCCAAAATAACCAATAAAAAACGTTGTCGTTAAGAACGTTGTTTTCGATTTTTTTTTCAAATTTAAATTTCTATATAAATAACACTATTAAAATACATGAAATTGCAAATCTGTGGAAAAATATTCTCATAAAAAAGTATAGAGTCATTGTGCTGCAATATATTGAAATTGCAAGGTATCAACAAGCATTTAACGCTAGCTATCCCCACAAAGATGGTGCTGCAATATTGAAAGAAAATTGTTCATAACAATGCAATTTTTCTGAATGCGACCACAGTTAGCGACGATCTCTGCCACCAGTAAAAACCAGACGATCTCCGCCACCAGTAAGAACCTGTAGTAGCCCGATTCCATTTTTACAAGATTAAGTGATTTTAAACATGTTAGAAAATGACATATAATTTTCAAAGTGTCAAAACATGTTTAAGGAGTCCTTATTTGGTTAAAATAAGTGTAAAAACAGATTCGGAACGTCAAAAAATGGTGGGGTATGTCCCGGGGGTCCTAGAGGACCAAAACCAGTTCGGAAGCATGAGAAACAGTTCGGAGCCTTCGGGGAGATCGGAGCTTCCGATCTCAACCAGAAACAGGTGTCAAGGAGATTGGAACACGTGGCCAGATGCAGGAGATCGGAGCTTCTAATCCTGCGATCGGAGCTTCCGATCTTGACCGTCAAAAATGTGGCAAACATGCACCGATCAGAGCTTCCGATCGAAGCCTATAAATAGGGGCCGAAATCCTCATTTTTGCAGTGCAATTTTCCTCTCCTTTCCCGGTAATCACACTATTTAAGGGCTTCGGGACTCTTTCTTTAAGAGTTGGAGTAGGAAATAGTATATTTTATAGCGGACAGTGTCCGCAGTAGCAGCCAGGCGATGGAGCTCTGGCGAGGCGTCCAGGGGTCGTAGCTAGGCTATGCCCAGGCTCTGGGGCATGCGACATCAGCGGGCTGACGACGGACAAAGGTATGGCTTTGGTTCCCTATAGTAAATAGGGAGTAGTCTATAGTTTAATTAAGGCTTTTAGAGCCTAGTAAGTGATGTTTGGCATGCTAGGTAATGCATGGATTATTTATGTTATAGTGTTGCATGGTAGGCTTGGACCTAGATGGGAGCTTCTAGGATCTGCCTTAGTAAGGTACGGAAGTATTATTCGAGATATCCAGATTGAGTATGAATGTATTATGTGTTTGCATGGATTATGTGATTGCATATTTTATATGCCTTTATATACAGCATGTCATGACTGTATGTTGCATACATGAGCATATTGAGCTTTTACCTTAGAGGTATCCTGTAGTAGGGTGCTCACCCTATGAGTTTGTGGATGGTTGGATACGTAAGTCTTGTGTCAGGTCACCGTGATGGTTGGACACATGTACTAGTATCAGGTCACTATTATCCACTGGGTATATGAGCCACCTCCTGATGCGACGGCGCAGTGTGCTATATACGTACCCTGGGCCCGATCTATGAGCTTGTTTCTTGACCTGAGAGTCTTGGTACCCAGTTCATTTGCATTCATGCACATATAATAGTGTATACTCATCCTCTCATACTGAGCATGTTTGGCTCACTTCCGGTTATTTTCTGTTGGCTTGATGCCCTATTCCATGGGGCAGTTGCAGGTAGTTCTCCCGGGGACAGGGAGGTTAGGTGGTGACCAAGGCTGGATAGTAGGGTTGACCACTAGGTTTTGCCTTCATGGTATTATTTTATTTTAAGATTCCGCAGTTTTTCTGATTAAGTTTATTTTATTGATTAATTGCATGCTTAAGTTCTGATTAGTAGGTGATCACGACGCGGGTCACTACATTTATGGTATCTGAGCATGCAATGAGATTCTTTGGGACATAATATTGATTTTGGGTTATACTTTGTAGGATTACAAGTTGGTTTCAATGACGATAGCAGTATCAAGAATTGGAATAGCAGGATGTCTAGGCTTTTCCAAGATCGTCATTTCCAAGGTTGGCAGCAGAAGTTCGTATTATGTGGATCCCAGCAGGATGGAGCTGGAAGAGAAGATCCAGTTTTCAACGCCAAACGCTTCTCAGGGTTGAACGGAATGTGTGTCATGTAGTCATCCATTCTGCGTCGACCAAGGAAGCCACCCCCGTTAGATCCTACCATGAGGATGTCTCAGGAAGCTTTGGACATCTCTAGTAGGATATATTTTTATATATCTTTTAGATCTTGCGATGAAGAAGGTCTGCTGACATGAGGAAAACTTCATGTTCAAGATCAGTAGACGGAATGAAAGAATTCCGGAGGAGTTTAAATACTGTATTTTTGTTGTAAACAATATTTCAGTTGTAATCAGATGTATTAAAGATTTCAGTATTTGATGTACTAAGATTTTGTTGTATTGTACATCTTTCAGTGTAATCTTTTGACTAAGTTATGTATTACATGGGATTGTAATAAAGATTGTATTAGAACCTGGATTTGTGGTTCAAGTGTTGCAATCTTTGAGATTATATTGGTTTTATTGAATAAAAGATTGATCATTTGTTTTAATGTGTAATTGGGATTTTGCATGTTTTGGATGAATAGTTCTAGATGTTTTACCTAGAATATTCTAGTAAACCAAGTAGTTGCCAGGGATGATGTTATTTCATCAGGAGGAATGAGTGTTTGTTCTAGGCGGGTTTCCTTAGAACAGTTGGATTGTTTTGACCTTATTAGGTGGTTGCTTAGTGATGATGGATTTTCATCAGGATGCCAGGATAAGTAATACCAATAGTTGTGGATTGTGACCAGGACTAGAGGTGAGGAAGCGCGACCCTTAGTAGGTATTGCTCTGGAAGTTTTTATACTTCAGAGATTGTTTGGAGGCCTTTGTGCTCCAGGGACTACATAGGAAAGGCTACTCGGTTTGGAAATTTGGCAACAGTCACAACAGGGTATGACATTGGATTAAAATAGATACCAGGTTCGGTAATCAAGGCTTAGTTATCATCTGTTAGAGATACAGGTGTCCTGTTGTCAGAACAATCTTGGAATGGATCTTTCCTTGACAAGTAATCGTTCTGAGCAGATAAGTTTTGGCCTTGATTTGGGAATTAATTCAAGAGTTTAGTTGAATTGATATTCAACAGGATTTAATTATCAGATGCTTGCAGACTCGGGATTTGAGTTGTGTCTCTACAAAGAATTTTCCTTGACCAATGATTTTGGTCCAGATAGGAATGTTGCATAATATCAGAGACTCATGGATGAGTTATGCCAGGATGCTGATGACTGTCGGGTTCCGAGATGGTATAGTAAGTGCGACCTTATGCCGGTGTACTCTGGAAGGATTCTTTTGTTCCAGTTTGGCATTATAAGACTTACCTCAGTCTCGTTGTATGCACAGTCATAGCAATGGGTATACCTATCAAGATTATATTCAGGATTTATTTGAGTCTTCTGGAATTATACTTGGTACTGGATTAGTTCCAAGGGATATGAGTTATCGTCCGACTTCATCAGAGATACAGACTTTGGTTTTCGTGGACAGAATAGTCTTGGAAAGGATTCCTTGACAAGTGAATATTTTGGACGGGTAGTTCTTGAACGTGATACTGGGGGAGAACCAGGAGGTTTTACCAGTATTGTCTGATTCTATCAGAGGTATATTAGTGATCAGGATTTTGATTACGAGATGAACAGGAAATTCTAAGTGATGAGTTTACTTAGGTAAGTTTTCCTG
This sequence comes from Henckelia pumila, assembly GCF_033568475.1. Taxonomy (NCBI): domain Eukaryota; kingdom Viridiplantae; phylum Streptophyta; class Magnoliopsida; order Lamiales; family Gesneriaceae; genus Henckelia; species Henckelia pumila. Next base: position 216,047,054 of record NC_133123.1, read on the forward strand.
TAAGAATTGGAATTTAATTAATGGATTGTCAAGCAAAGAAGAATTTTATCAGGGCATTGTGATGACTTATACTTGGAGACGTGAACTGTGATCAACGATAGACATGGAAGAGTATATTTCCATTGATATTCTGGAAGTCTTTTTGTAGTGACCCGTATCCAGAATTAACGATTAATGAGTAATTAATCATGTAATCATGTTTAGATTAAGTAAAACATGATTAAGGAAATTCCAAATGGGTTAACGGAGTCCAAAAATGGATTCAGGACACTCAAAAATGGTCGGAAGGTTCCGAGGGTTCGGATGGTTCGGAGGCTCTGAACCGGGTTAGGAGGCTCCGAACCAAAGATCGGAGGATCCGAATGGGTTCGGAGGATCCGAACTCGGATCGGAGGCTCCGAAGATAATGCGTCATGGGTGACATCATTGATGGGACTTCGGAGGATCCGAAGTCAGGATCGGAGGCTCCGAACAGGAACGGAGGCTCCGAAGTCAGGAACAAGTGATCCGAACCAGTTCGGAGGATCCGAAATCGAGTTCGGATGGCCCGAACTTCGCCTATAAATAGGGGGCCGAGATTTCATTTTCAAGTGCACCTTTCCCTCTCTTCTCTCTGATTCCTAGGCCTTCTAACTCAGATCTAGGGAGTTCTAGGCATCCTATTGGGAATCCGGAAGTGGCATAGCGATCCCGACGTCGAGGCAAAGATGTGCCTAAGTTTTGAGGCAATTGTCATCAGCGGGCTGACGACGGACGCAGGTATAGCCATGGTCTCCTTAAATTATTTAGGAGTATGCAATAGCTTAGTTAAGACTTTTAGAACTTAATTATTGATGCATGGGTATTTGCATTGTAGAGCTGATATAGGCTTGGAACCTAGAGTGGGACTACTAGGAACTGCCTGTAATAAGGTACGTAAGTACAGATTGAGATAGCCAGCGGGTTTTGCATGATTATATGTTGCATTTGTGTGTCATATTATTATGCAGCATGTACATATCATATTGTGTCTGTCCATCTTGTGAGATGAGCCATGTAGGGCCGCTCAGCCCTGTCTGGATGGTTGATGTCTAGGGCCCAGTGACTGACGGGTCATGGGTGGCTAGCATCGGGGGACACGGTCCACGTCCTATAGGAATGAGCAGTGTTGACAGGGTTTGCTCCCCGGGTTGTACCACTCATGTCCTAGGCGCCATTACTGAGCAGTTATATACAGTTATCCCAGATATGGATACCCTATCATTTGCATGCATCATATTTGTATGTTTTACCCAGTGCTTTCGTATTGAGCTTAGAGCTCACGTCCAATATTTTCTGTGTATCTGGACACCCCATTCGACGGGGCAGGTATAGGTGCAGAGCACCAGGAGCTTGGAGTAGCCAGTGACCAGTGAAGACAGCAGGATTAGTTGTAGGTTTTTCCTTTAGGCTATTTATTCGATTTGGTTTTATAAATCGAATTGGTTTAACCGGTTGTATTCTGCCGGTCTGTTTTTATTTAAGTCTTCCACAGCAATTTATTTAATGCATGTTTAATTATGCTCTTAACTCTGATTAGGTAGCGGATCCGGGTAGGGTCGCTATATTTATTGGTATCAGAGCATATGCATGCAAAGAGACTTGGGATAGTACTGAGAATTTGGGTTATTCTTATAGGATGGATGAGACCTTGGAAGAGGTGATGATGCGGCGATTAAGTTGCCCGAAGACTATCATCATTGGCAGGATTTCTGAAGATTTGTCTTATGGGATACCAGCAAGTGCGGACAGGAGTGATGGATCATGTCCGAGTTTTCAAGATTTCTACTCAGGTGGATCCTAGTTTTGGATCGAGTACCGGATGCCAGAGGCATTGGTATAGGATTGGCGGGGACTTACTTGATGCTTGCATCTGTATAGTCATTACCATGATGACACTACTCTGAAGATTCTCCACTAGTAGTTGGAGATATTTTCATTAAACTCATACAGAACATAGTTTTGCCGGTATGCTTGTATCGATGCGTTTGGTAGGCACACGGGAAACTTCATGTTCAGAAGCATGATTTGGTTACAAGAAGAAAGCTGACGGTAGATCGTGAGCAGAAGGAGTCGACTGACATGCAATGATGCAGAGCATAGCTGGTTAGCTATCACGAGCCATTTCTCCAGAGTTCTTCGTAGGAGGACATGTAGAAAGACTTGGTCGGGAGTATGCTTGTATCGATGCGTGTGTCGATTAGAAGCTTCATGCTCAAGGAACATGTAACGCCCCAAAATTATCTTAATGGATGTTATTTGAGATAATCAGAGATTTTAGAAGTCGAGGGCCGATTCGATTTTGATCAGGGACTAAAATGCAATTTTTGGAATTTTCAGGGACTAAAATGCAAATATTGGATTTGTTAGATATTTAAGCATGTTTGACTTGATTTTCTTCACTCTTCATCACCTCCATCGCCTCTTCCTCCATTAGAGCCGACTCCAAGCTTTCTCAAGCTTTCAGATTTCTCCCCGAGCTCGATCCGTCCGCTGGAATTTATTTCTAAAGGCAGATTAGCAATCACGACTGCAAGATCTTCGTTCTATAGTAAGTTTTTCTTTGATCAGCTAGACTTCTATTTTCGGATGTTGTTAGAATCGATTGAGTTTGGAGTATGTTGATCTTGGCAGAGTTCTAATCGTTTATTCTCTGTCGGTTTTGAAATAGAGCGTCGTTCGGAATTGTTTTGATTTTTGGAAGATTATTTCGAAATTGGAGATTTTAGATTTGAAGGATTTGAATTGTTTTGATAATATTGAGATGATTATGAGTTTATTGAATTGATATCTTACTGTCTGCATTTCCGGTTTGATCAGTTTAGAGCCGTTATGCTGTCAGTTTGAGTTTTGGATATCGTTCTATATTTTGATCGTATCGAGTTTGATTGAGCTTTTGGATGTCGATATTGATCCTATTGACTTCTTATGATAGATTGAATTGAAGTCAACAGAGTGTCGAGGTAGCAGCTTTGGTTAGTTGGAAGATTGAAGTCGGTATAGTATCGATTTTCTTATTTATCGATTGAAGAAGTTGATTGAGTTTCGAATGAATTTGTTTTGGATATTGATTATTATCCTTATTATTGATTTTCAGATTTCAGTACCTTCGAAGAGAATAAGGTAAAAGACGACTTAGAATTGAATGGAACGATTAACTCGAATTAGACTTTATTCGAGTGTTCCGAAGAAATCACATACTTGCATGATTGAATGCTTATTTGAAATCATATTTGAATGTTTATTTGAATGCATGAGGTTATATGCATTTATATTGACGAAATCATGTTTGAATGATTATTTGAATTGATGAATGAAAACATGATTGAATGCTTATATGAACTGATGATTGAAATGATATTAGAATGCATGAGATGGCATATGCATTCATATTGAGCCTTGATTCATTTCAATTTGATTAGACGATCTAGAGATTGTAGTTGAGTGACTTGGTTGGAGATTTTATACCTTGTCAAATAAACTCTCTATAATGCTCTGGAGTCTAGAGGATTAAAATATGCCTAGTCCACCTCGAGAGGGGAGTTCGGTGTGATTGTTGGATATTTTAACCTCGGGATCCCAAACCGAAGAAAGAAAGAAAGAAGAATTCCATTTGATTATCTGAGTCTGATAATCCAGAAGTTTTAAAGACATGCATATCATTTTACTCCAGTACTTGGATGAATTACTTGAATTGATCTTGAGGTGATAGATATTTGGAAATTCATATATGTCTTGACGTGATTTATATCTGAAGTTGATATATAAGATGGATTTGTTGTGTATCATGATTGATATGTTTGATTGATACTGCATGATTATCTCTTTTACTGGAAATTATATTCTCACCGGATTATCCGGCTGTTGTCTTTGTTTGTATGTGTACTTGGCAACAGGTGGGGCAGGACCGAGTCAGAGGCAGCATGGCTAGGTGGTTGAGAGAATAGAAGTGAGGCCCTTGGTTTTAGGAGTTGAACTAAATTCAAACTCTTTTGTATTTTGTGGTATTGTAATCGAGTATTGAAGCATGTTCTAATAGTTGGTTGAATGTATGACTTTAGAACTACCTGGTATTGTTATTGCATGTTGAATGAATTTATACATGTTGTTGTTGTATGTTTGGAAGAGTTGAGGATTGATTTTGAAGAAAGAAAAACCAAAAGATTTTCTAGGCAGGTGTCTCGCTCGATCGGCAGACTCTCACCGATCGAGCGAGCACCCCTGTTTTGAGGCAGGAAGTTTGGATTTTTTCTTCCGCTCGATCGGTAAGTTTTTACGGATCGAGCGGCGGGATTTTGTAAGTCTCGGCAGAGACTTGGTTAAGATGGCCCGCTCGATCGGTAAAGTTCTACCGATCGAGCGAGCACTGTTTAAAAAAAAAATTTGTTACTTTTAATCTTGGATCTTGAATGCCCTATTGTTGTTTTATTCCGAGATTAGATGTTTAGAATCGAGGCCTCACATTAAATGGTATCAGAGAGATAAGATTCTTGGACTGAACTAGAGTGAGCGGGTAGATCGAGTCCACTTGAATTGGCTTCTCGCATGTGTTTGAGTTATTTAATTGATTTATTAAATTCAATGCGAGCATGCTTTATGATTAAGAATTATTTGAATTACTTGTATATGTGATTTAAATTTTAAAGCATGAATTAATTGAGATACGAACTGTTTCGGGTTACATTGTATACTCTATAGATCGAATGAGTATGTCGAGCTGAGGTTGTTGGACACCGGATAGATGTATTTGAGATGTTGTGTCCTAATCCTCTTGAATCAGATTTTCTACTCGGCAAGTTTGAACAAGATTCAACTAGTAGCGAACCCGATTGTATAGATTTGTTTTGTGACTGAACTGATGGAAGCATTACTGATGAGATTTCAGTCTGTTAACCCTTCAACTCTGAAGAGTTCTGAGAATGAGTTGGGTGTGAAAGATGATTAGAAGAGATCGATCAGTTGTTTGATTCTTTTAAACTACAGCGACGAACGACGGATTCAGTTAGTTGGTTACCAACTGCAAGGCTTTAGCACTTGCTCGAGGATTCACAGACTCTAACTGCTCTTGACGATGATGAAGCAGGTAATTGTTCGATTTTAGTCTTTCGACTCTTTTGCTGTTAGATATTGATGCAACTTTTTCTTTTTATTGAGAAGTTAGATTAATACTTCCTCTACATTTGAGTATCTGAATTAGTTGCGGTGAGTTTAGTTCGAATTTTTGAACTTTGATTTGATGGAAGTTGATTGTACTGAACAGTACTATACTTCGGTTATCAGATTTGATTATATTATCGATGTAGTATATTAACCGAGTACAGGGAAACCGAGGTTGATTTCAGATTGTTGCCAGTTTCGGATCCGAGATGATAGACGAGTGGATTTTTCCTCCGGTAAGAATGCCTGAGTTAAGAATTCCTTTCTTATTAATTGCCGATTACCATTTGTTACAGAAAGGTGCGGAGGAATGTTTGAGGTATGCAGATGATGTCTTCAATCAGCCGCGTTGGTTGATTTAACAGAGTTGTTGAGTTTGCTGATGTTGTTCTAGTTGAGATTCCAGATTTGCCTCCGAGTTGAGAGGATGTGTTCAACATTTATTTTAGATCAGACATCATCGACTGATAATCTGAAGGGAAGAAGTTTCAGAGATTGAGTTCGGAATGAGGTACAACCGGTTTGAATTTTATCGTACAGATTGAATTGGAATTGCATCTGCAATGTTTATGAGTCCTTTGAACCGAATCTTCCAGATGTTTGTAGATGAGTTCTTGAGTATTCTTATCGATGAATCTTTTATCCTTCGAAGATCCGTATTAATCTTTCAGATTCTTTAAGAATTGTTCGCAGATTTGCATGTTGATCAATTATGCTATTCTTTTGATGTCTGAATCTTGTTGAGAACGAGTTGTCTTTTCCTCGATCTTTTCTCTAAGAAGATGGAATTTTTTTGAATACCTCAAGACTAGAACTGTTATCAATTGATCTGGATCGACGTCCTTATCTGAATTGAAGATTTTTGGATTTAGCGAATTCTATCGTGAATACTTTGATGAATTCTTATTGTTGATTAGACAAATACTCAGCAGATTATGTTCTTCTGTTTAGTTTGTATCTTGAGATCAGTTCTTATTGAATTGAAGGAGAGATTGAATAGAACCTCAGTATTATTGATTTCTTCAAAATTGATGATCTTTCGGTGTTTTGCACTTCTTCTTATTGAGAGTTGAGACTTATTTCTGTTCAGAATAACTCCGTATTATCTTGAGCATCGGAGAAGTTGAAGACGCTCGAGATGCAATATTAGTTTCCGATTTGAGTCTCACAGAGATCTTATTGCTAAGAAGATTTAGCATCATTTTATTTGCTTGGAAGATTTCAGTAATCTATTCTGATCTTGGAAGATAGAAGTTTTTATTGTCGCAGTCCGAACTGATTATGAATTGGGAAAGAGAGTTTTAGAGGACGATTAATCTGACTGCGAATTTTATTGTTATCCGGAGAAATGATGGTAACAGCTACAATGGTAAGCTGTATGATCTAATCTTATTTTTATCTACTTCCGTTGTCTTCTTTGACAGATGATTGCTGCACTTTTGTTAGAGTCTGGATAAGATGGATCGTTTATCTTGACTCCTTCATTCGACTTCAAACCAGAGTTGATTGAGAAGATTGATAACGCTTTGGAATCTGATTCGACCTTTCAGAATCCGATGAAGATAGATATGATCTGAGTATAATTTGAGTTTCAGTTTTTTTTATTGATGCCTTTTTAGCGAATAACTTTTGTTGTGCCAAATGTTTCGGTTTGAGACAGAGTATCAGGAGTTTTGCACTTTGAAGTTTATTCAGAGTTCTTCCAGATGATCAGAAGATGTTTGTTGATAAACTGAGGAATCAGATTGAATAGAGGATGATGAAGTATGAGATTCAAAGTATAGTTTCTGATGTTGTGAACTGTCAGCAGTCAGAAAGAGAACGATCCAATTTTCTGTTGTACAGTCTATTCTGATTCAGAATGGAGTTGGGATCACAATTCGTTGATTTTAGTAGTAAGACTACTTTGTTGAGTTCGAGATAAGATGTTATCTGAGTATCGTTGAGCGAGTGATGGAATACTCCGTTAAGAATTCTCGATTCTAAGAATTCTTGATTTATTCTGTTGAATGACTGTTGTTACAGAATAGTATGAACGAACTCTCGAAGCTTTTCAGTTGATGTTTTGAATTGTAACCTGAACTGATTGATGTGCCAGTGGTTATTGAACGACTGAAGTTGTTCAGAATGAACTTCTAGTTTGGTCCCGATTGTCAGAACGAGTTCGACACTGATTGGGGATCCGAATTTTATCTTCAAGAAGATCGTGAGGAGAACTTTCTCAGAATCGTTTCCGAATTGAGGTATGGCCGTTTTGAACTTTTGACAGGCCGTTTGTTTTGTCGAATAATCCTGTATTGATGAAGAATTTTCTGTTGACCGAATCTCTCAGAAGTATTAGTTGAAATTAGGAATTCTTATTGATGAATTTCTTGCTTTCTGGCTATGAGAATTGTACTGACCGTACAGAGTTTTTGACAATCTTTTCAGAATTGTACGCCGATCAGTTGTTTACTAATCACGATGTTTGAAATTCTGATTGAACCAAATGAATTTCTTTGATCTGTTTATCTGATGATGGAATTTCTGATTATTCGTTCTTCTGTATTCTGAGTTTTAGTACTGACAATCTTGCAGTACTTGGTTTTCTTCTTATTGAGATTTCTGTTTTGAATATTTTAGCAGAAGGAGTGAATGCAGCCATTGATGTTTAGAACCGAAGAATTTGTTCTTATTTTATCTACTGTCTGATTTTGATTGACCGATAGATAGGATCCGTTACAGTTTTTTGTACAGAATGATTTTGATGAAGAACAGAGAATTGAGATCTTGTCAGAGGTTGTCAGATGTCTTTAATTGTCGAAGTCTATCAGTCTAGACAGAGATCCTTGATGTAATTTTCCTTTCGGCATAGACTTCGAAGAGAAATTTGTTGTTGAATTCATCTACTTTCGATTTGATACCCTCAGAACGACGGACAGCTAGATCAGATGAGTCGAACTTTAGAAGAATTGCATTGAGTAGTAGTGCTCGACTTAGCACTAGTTGACAGAATTCTTGATGTTTGTGGAAATTTCGTGCAATGACAGAGTTTGACGAGTTATTGGAGGCACATTATAGAAGTTGTGCGAGAGTAGACGATGATCGAATTGAATTTTGAGATTTATTCCCTTTGTCTCTTGGTTTAGAACGTAAGATGATTCGAATTGTGACTGAGTTTAGAAGAATTTTTTGACGACGATGAGTTGACTTTTGATAGACGGACGGAGTGTTGATGAAGTATTCGACTAGAGTTTTTGACTTCTCTGATTGATTGAGATGTCGAACTAATTGAGACGAACGATTCAGAGTTTGAATGGAAGCAGATTCTGGACTTAGTTCTGAGATGTAAATTCTTATTGCAGTCCTTTGACTTTATCCTCGACCTTGTGATAGAACAATGATTGATTTCGAGGAATCGATTCTTAGAGGGGGAGAATTGTAACGCCCCAAAATTATCTTAATGGATGTTATTTGAGATAATCAGAGATTTTAGAAGTCGAGGGCCGATTCGATTTTGATCAGGGACTAAAATGCAATTTTTGGAATTTTCAGGGACTAAAATGCAAATATTGGATTTGTTAGATATTTAAGCATGTTTGACTTGATTTTCTTCACTCTTCATCACCTCCATTGCCTCTTCCTCCATTAGAGCCGACTCCAAGCTTTCTCAAGCTTTCAGATTTCTCCCCGAGCTCGATCCGTCCGCTGAAATTTATTTCTGAAGGTAGATTAGCGATCACGACTGCGAGAACTTCGTTCTATAGTAAGTTTTTCTTCGATCAGCTAGACTTCTATTTTCGGTTGTTGTTGTGAAAATTCCTCGCAAGCGTACGAGGGTCAAGTTTTAATATAGTGATTAAATCAGATATCGATCCCACAGGGAGTAAAATGAAAATATTTAGTACTTGTAATAAAAATAGTCTAAACTTTATCTAGAAAATCAAACTTTGAGAATTTTGCAATAAAAATAAATAATCAGATGATTTTAGATAGCACACACACAACTTTCAGATAAATATCAATCAGAGAATAATGGTCTAGAGGTATAGATTTCACCTGGTTTCAACAACAGTCAATCCTAAATAATTAATCTTCATGAATTTCAGTCAATTAATAGCCAAGAACACTTAAGTTTATTATTTCCCTCTCCCGAGCAACAAATAATTTTTATCAACTACAATTAAATTCCAATATCCCTATTAAGAATTTACGTGCAGTGATCTATCACAAAACAATGTTCTTTTTAAAAGCTCTGTTAAAATCATACACTCTTCCGAGCTGTATAAATAATTAACAGTGTATTTTCTAATGTCCTATTCAAAATCCCCTCTCCCGAGCAATGACTTCAAATAAATATAACAAATCAATTATTGATCAGATAATTGAAAAGACCATCAATTCTAGAAAAAACAATTAATCTAGAAGAAATCCAATTCAATAAAATAAAAAATTCATGAAAGTGTCTACACCAAGTTCCATCCGACCTCTAGATTATAAAAATTAGTTCATAATAAAATTCTGAAAACAATAAATAATAAATCCAAACATGTTCAGAATTAAATAAAAGATAAGAAACAAATCCGTCGTCGACGCCGTGTCCGGACTATCAAACTCCATCTTCGTTCTTCAGATTAAGATCCAGAAATCTTCTCAACAAATCACACAATCAACTCTCTGATATTCTGTATTATGAGTGTGTGGCGGCTCCCCCTTTCTCAAGTCTGACAAAAATCCTTTTATAGCGTGCACAAAAGCCCACAAAATCCAGCCCATAAAAATTTCCCGATTTAATAAAATTCCCAAAACACAGCGACGGGGCGGGCGCTCAAGTGAAGGCGCGGGCGCGCCTTGATCTCGAAATCTCAATTCTCCCAATTTCCAAATCTTGCGCGATAGCTTTCCTCTTCTCCCCATTAGCGCTCAATTAAGTGCTAACCAATAAGCCCAATAAAAAAGCCCAACACTGTTCATTCTTTCTCTTCTTCTCTTCTGTACGTTGTTTCCTTTTTTTTTCTTCTTTCTTCTATTCTTTCTTCTTTCTCTTCTAAACTTCTTATTTTTCTCCTCAAAATTCCATAATTCACAAAATCTCTATAATTTCCTACAATCACAAAAACAACACAATACCCACATAAATCTGCTCGAAACAAATATTTAACAATTAAAATCATATATTAATTAAGTGTATAAAATACACTTATCAAATTCCCCCAAACTTAGACTTTTGCTAGTCCCGAGCAAAACTATTAAATTCCAAAAACTCAATCTCTCAAAAACCAACAAGAATAGTCAAGAAATATTATGGAACAATGGCCTCATCAATGATTTTAAATATCAAATCCAATGATATCCAACCTACTAACACTTGAAAGTTTTAGCCAATCACAAAATAATAACCGCATAAACTCACAATCTCCGCAACTCAAATTCAAAACACAATTCTCCAAATTCAATTCAAACATTCATAGATCATGAGGACTTTTCAAGGTAGAATAGGATCAAATAAAGGATATTTATCAAAAACACTCACAAATAGGTAAATGCAAAGAATAAACGTGTAAGTGTTTAGATCAAAATTCATAATCATTAAAAGCATCAATCAACAGTCCATAGGCTAAATTCTTGCAACTCTTATCCACTAGTATATTGGGCAACTGAGACTCAGTCAATAGGACTTATTCAGCTTATAATGTAAGGCCTGGCTCATGGCTACAAATGAAGGATAAGAATTCAAAATAAGGAGTAATTCATATTCATGCTCTAATTCTAATTTCAACTCCTTTTCTTTCACAATCCACTTCTATTTCAATTCACTTCATTAAAATTTCAACCTTTTCACATTCTCTTCTTTTTCACAACTTTTTCAACCACATTTTTCAACTCTTTTTTCTACTACTTTTTTTTTTTTCATCTTTTCAATTCATCCACCACACCAATCCTTTTTCTCACAAATAAAACTAGGAGCATAAAACACTTTAGCATTCAAATTACTCCCTTAAAGGTAGGAAATAGTGTATAGGCTATTCAGGTAGTCAATGTAGGACCTTGAAATAATTACGAATGGGGGTTTAATCACACGTTTCCACGCATGCCATTCGATTTTCAATAAAGTTCAAACAAGGTACTAGGGATAAAATAGTAATAGGTAGCTTGAAAGGCTCAAACGAATTCAGAAAAATCGCCTAAATCATTCCTAATCTCAGTTTTTGCCCGTATTTTGCCTCGAAGAGTGTTCGAACTAGTTCTAGACAAGTCTCAATCCACAATTAAATCATACAAATCTCAATCAGTGCAGAAAAAATAATCATCAGCAGTTAACGATGATTTTCACAAAAAAATTCAGATTTTCTCGTACCTCAATGTACTAATATACGTGTAACTCAAATGGGCAACTAAGGATAAATTCAATGAAAATTAGGCCCAAAAATTTCAAACAATGCCTCAATCATATCTATGTCTGTATGTCTCAAAAATCAGATTCAAGTATTAATCACAGAGTATATAGGAAATTGTTCATCTAATTGGTTCCATATTTTCAAAAATATTTGTCAGATAGGTGGACAATCATGGATTTCAGTTATCGCACAAAAATATTTTTCATTGGCCATGCATCCATTTCTTTCTCAACTTATTTTAAATTCAACTCAACTCAACCAAAAACAACTAAACTCAACAAAAATTTTATCTATGAAATTCAAAACTCAACTTTCAACCAAACAACCAAACAACTAAATCAAACATTGATTCACCCCCCCAAACTTAATATAATCATTGTCCCTAATGATTAAAAACTAGAAAAAGAACAAGGGACTCATACCATCGACACCGAGCATCAGTACCCGGTATCCATATCATCATCTCCATGGAACGAAGGTGCAGCAGCAGCAGTATCATCAGAAGACCACTGCGGAGGAGGTGGATAAGGCACAACAGTGGGCGGATAATTCTGGGCGAGAGCGGCAGTGAAGTCATGCATATATGTCATGTGTGCTCACATCATCTTCCACTGCTTCTTCATCTGAGAAAGCACGGCCGTAGAATCATCACGAGTAGAATACTCAGTGGCCGGATGCGTCGGTAGTGACATAGGTCCTTCCAAATGGGAAGGTGCTGGCTCAAAGTGTGGTAGTGGCTCCGAGGGTTGCGGTGGTTCAGCTGCCTGTTCAGAAGTACTGGCTGCTTTCTTCTTCTTGTCCCGTCTCAATGCACCAGTAATTCTTATAGGACCTCGAATTGGAAGAATCTGCTCCGTATCATCCCACACAACACCAGCTAACCGGCAAAGTTGAGTAATCAAAGACGAGTGGGGTAAACTGATAGTCGAGGAACCCCTAGCTGCAGCAATAATAGACTCCTGAATCACCCTCCCAGCATCAACAGATTTTCCAGTGACAATGCAGTACACAAGACCAGCTCTAACCTTAGTCACATCAGATGTATGCCCAGATGGCAAAATTCTGGCAGCCACAAACTCATGCCAATTATTCGCTTCTCGTCTAAGAAAGATGGATGGAAATGTAACACCTTCATCCTTTGAATTCCTCTTCCATTCCGCCACATCATGACACAAAGTCTGAATTGTAATATTCTCTGGATATGACTCATTCTTAAATACCTCATACTCATCATCAGAAATGTCCAAATCCGGCATTTCATAAGGACGGTTAATTGTACTCTTATCAAAAGGCACCAATTTCCCTCGAACTCGAACTTTCAGATTCACGTCTTTGACCATCAAATTTGCATAAAACTCATGAATCAATGATATAACAGCATCTGGTGGACTCCTAACAAATGTCTCCCAACCTCTTCTCTTAGCTTCAATTAACGCCGGTGCACTATGCTCTCTCAAACTCATTCCTCTTTCTTTGTGCATCCCTCGCTCCATTACATCAAAACAATACTCCTCTGCTGTGGCATTCCAAAATCTGTGTCTATCATATGAAGCAGTAGAGGACGAAGAAATTGCTCCTTTCCCTTTGGTTTTCGGTGGCATTGTAACTCAATAATTCAACTCAAATCAAATCAAATGCCTCAAACAATGCACTAAACTCCCAACAATTCCAGCAACCAACGTTCAAATATAACCCAAGCAATTCAACAAACACTTGGTAGGCACGAATAAAATGATATAAAATTTCACTGCATCAAACGTACTCCACACCACAGCTCAGACAACCCAATAGCCTCAAATCACAACATTTATCAAGAATCAAATGTAAGAGATAAAATTTCAGCTTTTGTACCGTTCACAAATAATTTCAAAATTCTCCAAATTCCTCTTTCTCGACAAGCGTAGATGGAGCAGACCAATTGTGAGAATCTCTGACTTGTAATCAAGATCAAAATCCTTGAGATGATGATATTTTGTTGAGTGGAAGATTTACGATGATCGTGCCAGTGCGTGAGATTTAAAGATGGATTCGAACGAGGGATCGTGATTTAAGTCTGGGAGGAGTAGACTCTGGAGTGGGCTTTTAAATTTCTGAAGTAATGCGCGATAGCGCATAATCATGCGCCGTTCAATCGCGCGATAGCACTTGATGGTGTTAGTTAGGAGCGCGATGGCGCTTGATGGAACGCTGTAAAGAAGCGCGATAGCGCATGTGAGTGCGCTATTGAGGAGCGCGATAGCGCCTGATGTGGAGGGGTAAAGGAGCGCGTTAGCGCTAGGACGCAGCGCTGTAGAGAGAGCGCGATAGCGCTTGTGTGGCGTGGTAGAGGATGCGCGTTAGCGCTGTCTTAGGCGCAATTGAGAGGGCGCGATTGCGCTGGTGGATGAGCTATTGTGTATTAGTGCAACGAAGGGGAGGCGCGGGGTCTCGAATGGAGTGGCGCGGGCGCGCCTTTAAGTCGCAAAATAACTCCACTTTTGTCCAGGTAAGGCGCGGGCGCTCCCATAAATGCGGCGGGCGCGCCTCTTGCTCGAATTTGAGATTTCTAGAGCCTGAAAATTTTGGAAAATTAAGAAAAATTAGCTCAAAAATTTAAAATAATTAAAAAAAAACTTAAAACAATTAAATAACAAAAATTAAATAAACTGAAAATAAAAACAAATAAAATAAAATAAAATAAAATGCTTGGGTTGCCTCCCAAGTAGCGCTTGGTTTAAAGTCGTCAGCCCGACTTTCACGGGATTAATTCTTCCCCTTCTCTTTCACTCGCCAAATAAATTCCACGAACCGCCTTTTAAATTTTGCTTTTTTCGTGGCCTTCTTTGGTGGTTTTGGCGCTCTCTCGTTCGATGAATCAACCGCAATGTCGGCTTTTGAACGACCCTCCAAATTCATAACCGGCTCTATCAAGCATAATTTTTCAATAGGGGTGTTAGATGACTTCATGAATATATTAAAAATTACACTCTCACCGTCCACACCCATTGACAATGCACCTCTCTTCACCTCTATCTTGGCATCGGCAGTGGCCAAGAAAGGTCTTCCCAATATCAGGGGCATGATTGCATCCTCCTCCATATCTAACACAACAAAATCCGCTGGAAAAATAAATTTATCTACTTTTACCAAAACATCTTCAATGATTCCAAGCGGATATGTGATAGATCGATCAGCCAACTGCAACGTGATCATGGTGGGCTTCACCTCACCAAGTCCTAAGCTTCTGAAAACAGACAAGGGCATGAGATTAATGCTAGCTCCTAAATCGCAAAGTGCATTATTAAAATAAGAAGAGCCAATAGTGCAAGGAATAGTAAAACTCCCTGGATCCTTAAGCTTTTGTGGCATCTTCTTTTGGAGCACCTCACTGCACTCTTCCGTTAAATTCACTACCTCGTTCTCTAGCAGCCTCCTCTTCTTGGACATCACCTCCTTGATGAACTTTGCATAATTCGGCATTTGCTCCAAAGCTTCAGCAAAGGGAATGTTGATGTGAATCTTCTTAAAAATCTCCAAGAACTTGGAAAATTGCTCGTCCAATGCTTTCTTCTTGAACCTTTGCGGGTATGGAAGTGAAGGCTTATACATCGGTTTTGGCTCAGATTCAAGCTCCTTCTCTTTCTCCTCAACTTTTTCCTCAAGTTTCTTATCCGCAACAGTAGGAATTTGAACTCCAACGTCTTTGGCACTCCGCACTTTTATGGAATTGCACTGCTCCTTGGGATTCACCTCAGTATTGCTAGGGAACTGGCCGCGATTGTTGTCCTTCAGTGCGTTCGCCAACTGCCCAATACTAGTCTCCATGGATTGCAACACTGCACCCATGTTGGCCATGTGCGTCTTCAAGCTATCAAGGCGAGACTCAGTTCTTGCCATCCGCTTACCTGATTCCTGCCAAAGGTACTAACCATATCCTCCAAAGACAACTTACCATCACCCTTATTAGTATTGTTAGTATATGAAAAATTTTCATTATTCCGCAAATTAGGGTGAAAAGTATTGGAAATAGGATTACCTCTGTACGCTCCATAACCTCGGTAGCCATTTGGATTTATATAATTGACTTGCTCTATGGCCGGCGATCCTTCAACTCCAGTTGAATCTGCAACATTAATTTTATTCAGAGAAGCTACCTGTGTAGTCAGTGCAGATAACTGAGCAGTGATGGACATGAGAGGATCCACTGCATACACTCCAGCTGGTTTCTTTACTCCTATACGCTCCGATGGCCATTGGAAACTATTGACCGTCATCTCCTCTAACATATCATAAGCCTGAACATGATCCTTCGCAAATATAGTACCTCCAGCAGCAGAATCAACATTCATCCTTGTAGGCGCATTCAGTCCGTTGTAAAACCACTCGATCTGTTCCCAATCTGCAAAATTGTGGTTAGGACAATGTCTTAATAATTCTTTATACCTTTCCCATGCCTTGTATAACTGTTCAGTGTCCATCTGCCGGAAGGTGCTGATCTCGATCTTCAGTTGGGTGGTTTTGGCAGGAGGAAAATATTTTGCAAGAAATTTTTCTGCCATCACCTCCCAAGTAGTGATGCTTCCAAGTGGCAGTGATTGCAACCAACTTCTGGCTTGATCCCTGAGAGAAAATGGAAACAAGCGTAAGCATATAATATCTTCAGGAACACCATTAAATTTTACCGTATCAGTAATTTCTAAGAAGGTCCTGAGATGTAGATGAGGATCAGCTGTGGCACTCCCATTAAATTGGTTCGATTGAACCATGTTTATCAATGCAGGCTTCAGCTCAAAATTGTTTGCATTGATAGTTCCTCGAGCGATTCCAGAATAGTGAGCCTGGATCATCGGTCTAAAGTGATCTCTAATTGGCACTAGGGGAGCTTGATTTGCTTCTTGTTCAGCCATTCTTTCAATTTCTTCTCTTCTAGCTCGTCTTAAAGCACGTGCAGTGCGCTCGATTTTCGGATCAAACAGTAGAGAATTAGCACTTTGAGATCGTCGCATAGACTGCAATTAAAAGATAAGAAAAAATTAATTAGTAACTTAGAAAATAAAATAAAAACTCTAAATTAAAATCTAGACTAATTGGTAACAAGAATAAAAAATAATCAAAATTTACTCCCCGACAACGGCGCCAAAAACTTGTTGTGAAAATTTCTCGCAAGCGTACGAGGGTCAAGTTTTAATATAGTGATTAAATCAGATATCGATCTCACAGGGAGTAAAATAAAAATATTTAGTACTTGTAATTAAAATAGTCTAAACTTTATCTAGAAAATCAAACTTTGAGAATTTTGCAATAAAAATAAATAATCAGATGATTTTAGATAGCACACACACAACTTTCAGATAAATATCAATCAGAGAATAATGGTCTAGAGGTATAGATTTCACCTGGTTTCAACAACAGTCAATCCTAAATAATTAATCTTCATGAATTTCAGTCAATTAATAGCCAAGAACACTTAAGTTTATTATTTCCCTCTCCCGAGCAACAAATAATTTTTATCAACTACAATTAAATTCCAATATCCCTATAAAGAATTTACTTGCAGTGATCTATCACAAAACAATGTTCTTTTTAAAAGCTCTGTTAAAATCATACACTCTTCCGAGCTGTATAAATAATTAACTGTGTATTTTTTAATGTCCTATTCAAAATCCCCTCTCCCGAGCAATGAATTCAAATAAATATAACAAATCAATTATTGATCAGATAATTGAAAAGACCATCAATTCTAGAAAAAACAATTAATCTAGAAGAAATCCAATTCAATAAAATCAAAAATTCATGAAAGTGTCTACACCAGGTTCCATCCGACCTCTAGATTATAAAAATTAGTTCATAATAAAATTCTGAAAACAATAAATAATAAATCCAAACATGTTCAGAATTAAATAAAAGATAAGAAACAAATCCGTCGTCGACGCCGTGTCCGGACTATCAAACTCCGTCTTCGTTCTTCAGATTAAGCTCCAGAAATCTTCTCAACAAATCACATGATCAACTCTCTGATATTCTGTATTATGAGTGTGTGGCGGCTCCCCCTTTCTCAAGTCTGACAAAAATCCTTTTATAGCGTGCACAAAAGCCCACAAAATCCAGCCCATAAAAATTTCCCAATTTAATAAAATTCCCAAAACACAGCGACGGGGCGGGCGCTCAAGTGAAGGCGCGGGCGTGCCTTGATCTCGAAATCTCAATTCTCCCAATTTCCAAATCTTGCCCGATAGCTTTCCTCTTCTCCCCATTAGCTCTCAATTAAGCGCTGACCAATAAGCCCAATAAGAAAGCCCAACACTGTTCATTCTTTCTCTTCTTCTCTTCTGTACGTTGTTTCCTTTTATTTTCTTCTTTCTTCTATTCTTTCTTCTTTCTCTTCTAAACTTCTTATTTTTCTCCTCAAAATTCCATAATTCACAAAATCTCTATAATTTCCTACAATCGCAAAAACAACACAATATCCACATAAATCTGCTCGAAACAAATATTTAACAATTAAAATCATATATAAATTAAGTGTATAAAATACACTTATCAGATGTTGTTAGAATCGATTGAGTTTGGAGTATGTTGATCTTGGCAGAGTTTTGATCGTTTATTCTCTGTCGGTTTTGAAATAGAGCGTCGTTCAGAATTGTTTTGATTTTTGGAAGATTATTTCAAAATTGGAGATTTTAGATTTGAAGGATTTGAATTTTTTTGATGATATTGAGATGATTATGAGTTTATTGAATTGATATCTTGCTGTCTGCGTTTCCGGTTTGATCAGTTTAGAGTCGTTACGCCGTCAGTTTGAGTTTTGGATATCGTTCAATATTTTGATCGTATCGAGTTTGATTGAGCTTTTGGATGTCGATATTGATCCTATTGAGTTCTTATGATAGATTGAATTGAAGTCAGCAGAGTTGCGAGGTAGCAGCTTTGGTCAGTTGGAAGATTGAAGTCGGTATAGTATCGATTTTATTATTTATCGATTGAAGAAGTTGATTGAGTTTCGAATGAATTTGTTTTGGATATTGATTATTATCCTTATTATTGATTTTCAGATTTCAGTACCTTCGAAGAGAATAAGGTAAAAGACGACTTAAAATTAAATGGAACGATTAACTCGAATTAGACTTTATTCGAGTGTTCCGAAGAAATCACATACTTGCATGATTGAATGCTTATTTGAAATCATATTTGAATGTTTATTTGAATGCATGAGGTTATATATGCATTTATATTGACGAAATTATGTTTGAATGATTATTTGAATTGATGAATGAAAGCATGATTGAATGCTTATATGAACTGATGATTGAAATGATATTAGAATGCATGAGATGACATATGCATTCATATTGAGCCTTGATTCATTTTAATTTGATTAGACGATCTAGAGATTGTAGTAAAGTGACTTGGTTGGAGATTTTATACCTTGTCAAATAAACTCTCAATAATGCTCTGGAGTCTAGAGGATTAAAATATGCCTCGTCCATCTTGAGAGGGGAGTTCGATGTGATTGTTGGATATTTTAACCTCGGGATCCCAAACCGAAGAAAGAAATAAAGAAGAATTCCATTTGATTATCTGAGTCTGATAATCCAGAAGTTTTAAAGACATGCATATCATTTTACTCCAGTACTTGGATGAATTACTTGAATTGATATTGAGGTGATAGATATTTAGAAATTCATACATGTCTTAACGTGATTTATATCTGAAGTTGATATATAAGATGGATTTGTTGTGTATCATGATTGATATGTTTGATTGATACTGCATGATTGTCTCTTTTATTGGGAATTATATTCTCACCGGATTATCCGGCTGTTGTCTTTGTTTGTATGTGTACTTGACAACAGGTGGGTCAGGACAGAGTCAGAGGCAGCATGACTAGGTGGTTGAGAGAATAGAAGTGAGGCCCTTGGTTTTAGGAGTTGAACTAAATTCAAACTCTTTTGTATTTTGTGGTATTGTAATCGAGTATTGAAGCATGTTCTAATAGTTGGTTGAATGTATGACTTTAGAACTACCTGGTATTGTTATTGCATGTTGAATGAATTTATACATGTTGTTGTTGTATGTTTGGAAGAGTTAAGGATTGATTTTGAAGAAAGAAAAACCAAAAGATTTTCTGGGCAGGTGTCTCGCTCGATCGGCAGACTTTCACCGATCGAGCGAGCACCCCTGTTTTGAGGCAGGAAGTTTGGATTTTTGATCGGTAAGTTTTTACCGATCGAGCGGCGGGATTTTGTAAGTCTTGGCAGAGACTTGGTTAAGATGGCCCGCTCGATCGGTAAAGTTCTACCGATCGAGCGAGCACTGTTTAAAAAAAAAATTTTTTTACTTTTAATCTTGGATCTTGAATGCCCTATTGTTGTTTTATTCCGAGATTAGATGTTTAGAATCGAGGACTCACAGAACAAGACTAGTACGATGATTTAAATACTATATCGTTGTAGTTGTAAACAATATTTCAGTTGTAAAGAATCATCATACTTTGGTTGTATCATTTCAAGTTTGGTTGTACATTTCATTGTATTTTGAATACTGTATGTATTACATGAGATTGTAATAAAGAAAAATTGTACATAACTTGAAATAAGTGATACATGTTTTATTTATCCATCAATTCATGGATGATTTCATGATTTTGCTGAGGTTGGCTTGATTATAGTTGATTAGTGTTCAACTATTGCAGCTCATGGGATTGGAGTAGGCCGATTGTGACTGTTTGACTTGTGGTTAGTCTAGGCGTTTTCCTAGGATTGACCTAGTTAGTCAGTGGACTATGTTAGTGCCAGCGATGAGTGGACTCATCTAGAGGCATTAGGGATATTGTTCGGTTTAGAACATTTGGGCTTTGTTCTAGGTTGTTTCCTTGAGAACAATAGGCTGTCTGACCTTTGTTAGGTTGAGGCTTGTGATGATGGGTTTTCATCGGGATACCAGGTCCAGTATATTCCGAGAGTTATGGAATATGACCAGGACTAGACGTGATGGGGCGCGACCCTATGCCAGTATTACTCTGAGAGTCTTTGTACTTCAAAGGGTACCTGGGAGCCTTTGTGCTTCAGGAGATGGCGGTGGGAAGGCTACTCAGTCTAGGGATTTGGTAGCAGTCACGACAGGGTATGACCTTGGATTAAGATATCAGGTTTGATATCGATGGTTCGATATCGTCTGGTGTGCCAGAGATATTGATTATGTTCTGCTGTGGGAACCAGTCATGGAGGGATTTCCTTGACAAGTGTATACTCTGAGCAGATAGGTTTTAACCTTTAAGTTACTGCTAGACGTGCGGATCTAGTAGGTGGATGGATTCTACCAGTGATGGCTATGGGTTGTCATCAGAGTTGTGGTTAGAATTTCCTTGTGATAGGAATTATCCAAGATATTGGATGGGATGTTGTTACGAGACTTTGACTCGAATACGAGGACTACACCATGATGATTGGGGATATCATCTGACTAGTATCATATTAGAAATATGATTGGATTCTACTGATATGAGACTTATTCAGGAGGGGAGAGTGAGGACTATCTGATACGTTGACTCGGAGGTGAGTATTTCCAGCGATGTTAGTCTTTCATCAGTATTGGATTATATCAAACGTTGAGGATTGTACATGACTATTTAAGATGTGAGGGAAGCATAGCCTATGACCGTGAAACCTTGGTGGTTGTCCAGGTGGGTTATTGAGGTAAGCTACCTTAGTCTTGAACTGTTGCACAATCTTAACAAGGGATATGATCAGGAGAGTGTTCGAAGATTGTGGAAATCTTTGGGATTATTTAGTTATTCTTCTTGGACTTGACGAGCCGTGGTGTTCATTCTGAATGAACGAGGTAAGGATAGTGAGTCCAGTGGTTGCGCTAAGTACTGTCTGATATTTTCAGAGATTGAGCGTAGAATTTTCCATGGGATGGAAATGGGATTAGTTCATCTTGATGTTTGCCTTGGGCGAACAAGACAGTGATTTGTAGTGCTGATTTGGCACAAAATCTGTGCTAATGACTACTAGTGTCAATTGGCTAACTCTGTCAGAGTTAGGTTGATTAAGTTCAGCATACGAGGTAGCTGTCAGTAGTGAGACACGAGATTGTGTCGATAGACTACTAATAGCTATTTACTGGTTATCAATCATGAGTGTGTTGAAACCAAAGCGATTTTGGTATTCCAAGTGTTTGGAAATGGTTCTTCGTGGCAGCTGAGTCATGGTTATTGATTGAGCCACGTAGTTTTAGATGATCAGTGGTTGTCTGATCGAATGAGCGCAGATATCAATGGTTCGACGAGATTGATAGGGTAAATCCAATCAGTGATGGTTTGGATATAGCAATCGAGAAATACTTGTAATAGTATTTTATTGCTTAGTGCTTAGGAGATGAGTACTTGGTACAGTCTCAGAGCATTCGGCAATTTGGATGATTTAGAATCTCTAGGGTTGCCAGAGATGAATATACCGAAATATTGCAATTGACTTGTATGGTCAGGAAAGGATCATGTTGTTGTTTCATGTGGGAATTGTCCATTAAACAACAATAGTGAAGAGTGCCAACCGGACATTTTGATGAAGTGTTCTTGTGGTTGGATCCGACGAGTAGTTGGAAATGCTAATGGACATTAGCAAGGAAACATCAGTTGTCTGATCTGTGTGACATTAGCTAGGATCTGATCCTCGAGATCTAGCAGGATGTGTCACTAGTCTTCTAGCGTGTGATGAACGATGTCTCTGAAATGACAGAGATAGTAGAATTTCAACTTAGTAGCCAACAAGATTGTTGTGGGAATTGAAGATTTCGCAAGATAGCGATGAAGCAACTTTGTTCTTTCCAGTCGACAAGCCACATCAGTGCGGACCATTCGTCAAGGATATGTGCTTTAGCAATGGACGATATTCGGATGTTCGTCGGGTGGAAAGTTACTTCGAGCACAAGTATTTCCTAGGATTGACTAGGGAATCAACGAATTAGATCGTTCGGTGCTGAGACTGATGCGTTCGGCAAGGGAGCGATTTGACTATTGAGAATCCGTTGGGATTTAGTTCCAGGATCAGTATGTTCAACCTTGGGAGGTTGGTATGAGCTGATGGTATTATCAGAGACTCTGAGTTGAGTTATACCAGGTGCAATGACTGTCGAGTTTTGATACGGAATAGGAAGCGTTTCCATATGTCTGTGCACTGTGGAATGTCCCAGTCGAGCATATTGGTGGGATCTTGCCTTAGTCTTGATGAGCGTACAGTGATTGCGAGTATGTATAACTATCAGGAGGATGTCCAACGATTGGGATTCATGGGTGAATAACCTATGGGTGAGGTGATGTAGATCATTAGAGGTGTAATAACTTCTATTGCAGTATATGCGTGACTTCGCAGGCCAATGGCTAGGAGATGACGTAGCGTCATGAATTGCAAGTGATGATAGTTATCATCAGGGCACGGTGTTGAGGTTATACTAAGAAACGTGGACAGCAGAATGTACTAGACATGATGGTTTAAGTTCCCAGTATTTATTGGGAAGCCGGTTGTGCTTCAGGGAGAGTGGAGAGGGTAACCAATCTAGGGAACATTGTGAGCAGTTACGTTGAAGTATAGACTTGAACAACTAGATTCTCTTGAGGAGAATTTAAGCTTTGTTGTGTTGGCACAATGTTGGGAATAGTGTTTCCTGATTAGAGGTGTTGAGCACCAAGAACTTTTGGAACCATTAGATGGTTAGTTTTGATTAGTGATTCGACGAATGCAGTAAAACCAGTAAGGTTATAATGACTTGGTCTTCGTCAGTATAAGATTTCCTTTGAGATGATAATCTCGATCAAGTGGGTGTTGGTATCTTTCGTGACCAGAGAGATCGGGGTCAGTTTGGAAGACGTATCAATGTTGTGATATGCGAGTGCTAGAGGAGTTCGACTGTCGACCAGTAGCGCAATGGTTTTTTAGCTAGAAGAATGTTAATGCGGTTCAGCATTAATGAATTTGTAGAGGATTCAACAAGAGTCTAAATTTTTCGAAAGCTGTTTCGACCATACACTCGAACAAGGGTCTTTAATATGTTCTCGAGGTTCTACCTTAGATTTCGAGGACGAAATCTTTTAAGGGGGGGAGAATGTAGTGACCCATATCCAGAATTAATGATTAATGAGTAATTAATCATGTAATCATGTTTATATTAAGTAAAACATGATTAAGAAAATTTCAAATGGGTTAACGGAGTCCAGAAATGGATTCAGGACACTCGAAAATGGTCGAGAAGGTTCCGAGGGTTCGGATGGTTCGGAGGCTCCGAACCAGGTTAGGAGGCTTTGAACAGGAACAGAGGCTCCGAAGTCAGGAACTGGGGATCCGAACCAGTTCGGAGTATCCGAAGTCGAGTTTGGACGGCCCGAACTTTGCCTATAAATAGGGGGCCGAGATTTCATTTTCAATTGCACATTTCCCTCTCTTCTCTCTGATTCCTAGGCCTTCTAACTCAGATCTAGGGAGTTCTAGGCATCCTATTGGGAATCCGGAAGTGGCATAGCGATCCCGAAGTCGAGGCGAAGATGTGCCTAAGTTTTTGAGGCAATTGTCATCATCGGGCTGACGACGGACGCAGGTATAGCTATGGTCTCCTTAAATCATTTAGGAGTATGCAATAGCTTAGTTAAGACTTTTAGAACTTAATTATTGATGCATGGGTATTTGCATTGTAGAGCTGATATAGGCTTGGAACCTAGAGCGGGACTGCTAGGAACTGCCTGTAGTAAGGTACGTAAGTACAGACTGAGATAGCCAGCGGGTTTTGCATGCTTATATGTTGCATTTGTGTGTCATATTATTATGCAGCATGTGCATATCATATTGTGCCTGTCTATCTTGTGAGTTGAGCCATGTAGGGCCGCTCAGCCCTATTTGGACGATTGATGTCTAGGGCCCAATGACTGACGGGTCATGGGTGGCTAGCATCGGGGGACACGGTCTACGTCCTATAGAAATGAGCAGTGTCGACAGGGTTTGCTCCCCGGGTTGTACCACTCATGTCCTAGGCGCCATTATTGAGCAGTTATATACAGTTATCCCAGATATGGATACCCTATCATTTGCATGTATCATATTTGTATGTTTTACCCAGTGCTTTCGTATTGAGCTTAAAGTTCACGTCTAGTCTTTTCTGTGTATCCGGACACCCCATTCGACGGGGCAGGTGTAGGTGAAGGATTGAGCACCAGGAGCTTGGAGTAGCCAGTGACCAGTGAAGACAGCAGGATTAGCTGTAGGTTTTGCCTTTAGGTTATTTATTTGATTTGGTTGTATAAATTGAATTGGTTTAATCGGTTGTATTCTGCCGGTTTGTTTTTATTTAAGTCTTCCACAGCGATTTATTTAATGCATGTTTAATTATGCTCTTAACTCTGATTAGGTAGCGGATCCGGGTAGGGTCGCTACACTTTTGTACTTCAGAAGGGGATGAAAAATTTACTCAGTCTAGAGATCATTACAACAGTTACGTTAAAATGTAATTTGGTGTCAATTTGATAACCTTGAAAAGATAATTGATTTTATTGATAGATGTCATGAGCCTGCTAAGTTACATCATGGATTCGTCAGTATTAGAATTCACTTGGATAGTGAAAGTTGAGCATTTAGATGTTCATCTATGTTTTGAAATGGTCAGTTAAATTGGTGCAATTTGGTGCCCAATGACTATTTGCAACTATTTGTCTGAGGTATATACAAATTTTATAACCCCGTGATGGAAGAGCTAAATATTCTTTTGCATAAAGGAACGATTGGAATTGTTCACTTTTTGGTAGACTGATAAGATGAGTATTGTACTCAGATATTCAGTTCTCAGGAATGATTTGCAGTAATTCTGGGACTTCAGGGTCAGAAATTGATCTAGCAAGCGTTTGAAATTTTTATGGATACTAACAGGATAGCATCAAGTGTTTAGACATGGAAAAAGGACAATAGCTGAGATCTAAAGTTACAAGATCTAGCAGGATTGTTGTCACTGATTTTTCGGGATGTCTAATGGATGCGTTAGACCATTGATAATTTTGATTCTATGAGATCGAATCAGGGGTTAGCTAGATTGTATTGATTTAAGAACTTTGACAAGTAAGGATGAAACATTTTTGTTCATCTAATAACGTAAGTCAGAATTCAGCAAGGAATTGTTATCCGTGGCAGGATAATCAGTAGTCTCATTTCCAGATGTTATCTCAAGTTATGGGATACATGTCATTATATTAGTACTAGATATTGTACTAATCGAATTTTGAGTCAATAAGAATAATTTTATTGATTTTTCCAAGAAGAGAACCTGAGGGATTCAAGAAATCAAGAATTGTGGACAACGACGTTGTCACAGGTGTTATGACAAGTGTTAGTCATAAAGTATGAGAATCCTTTCGGTGTACAAAGATTTGCGTACGAGGTTCTTTCTGGTGGAAATGAATGAAAATGAGTGTGTATCTATATGTTTCTAGATGTTTGGTGTGTCAGTAGGTCAAGGTAGAGCACCGACGACCTGGAGGGTTGATTCACAGTTTATCCATTCCTGATTGGAAATGGGAGTTGATCATGATGGAATTTGTGACCCATTTACCAGTGAGCTCGAGGAATTGTGATGCTATCTGGGTTGTGGTGGACCGACTCACCAAGTCAGCACATTTCATTCCTTATAACCGAGACTACAGTTTTGTTAGGATGTCACGGTTGTACATCCAGGAGATTGTTCGATTGCATGGAGTGCCTGTGAGCATAGTTAGCGATCGATATCCAAGGTTTACTTCCAAGGTTTTGGGGGAGTCTTCAGCGCGCTATGGGAACTACTCTTAGTTTGAGTACAGCATATCACCCAGAGACTGACGGGCAGTCAGAGCGCACGATCCGTACTCTTGAAGACATGATGCGAGCATGTTCTATGGATTTTGGTCCATCATGGCAAGATCAGTTGCCATTGATTGAATTCGCGTACAATAACAGTTACCATCGCAGTATTGGGATGGCTCCGTTTGAGGCGTTGTACGGGCGACGGTGTCGTACTCCACTATTCTGGGAGGAAGTGGGGGAGCGACAGGTTGAGGGACCAGATTTAGTCCAGCAGGTTGTTTATATTATTGGACAGATTAAGAAGAGAATTAAGGTTGCGCAGGATCGAAAGGCTAGCTAGTTAAATGTTAAGCGCAGACCTTTGCAGTTTGAGGTGGGTGAGAAAGTATTCCTAAAAGTCTCACCATTTCGCAGGATTTTGAGATTCGGTCTCAAGGGTAAACTATCTCCTAGGTACATTGGTCCATTCGAGATTCTGGAGAGTGTTGGAGATCTGGCTTACAGGTTGGCGATACCGCCGTATTTGTCAAGTATCCATGACGTGTTCCATGTTTCACTGTTAAGACGGTATGTGGCAGATGAGTCTCATATCTTACAATCGTCTGAGGTACAGTTGGACTCGGATTTGACTTATGGGGAGAGACCTTTGCATATTATAGGTCATAAGGATAAGGTGTTACGCAACAAGACCATTCCTCTTGTTCTAGTTCAGTGGCAGCGCCGAGGCACTGAGGAGGCCACTTGGGAACTTGAGAGTCGTATGCATACAGATTATCCAGAGCTATTCTGAATTGTTGTATTTTCAGGTTGTAAATTGTAAAATAAATCAGTTTGAATAAAGATGTTTATTCAGTATTTTACTGCATTCAGTACTTAAGATTGTTCGAGGATGAAATATCTTAAGTAAGGGGAGAATGTAGTAGCCCGGTTCCATTTTTACAAGATTAAGTGATTTTAAACATGTTAGAAAATGACATATAATTTTCAAAGTGTCAAAACATGTTTAAGTAGTCCTTATTTGGTTAAAATAAGTGTAAAAACAGATTCGGAACGTCCGAAAATGGTGGGGTAGGTCCCGGGGGTCCCAGAGGACCAAAACCAGTTCAGAAGCATGAGAAACAGTTCGGAGCCTTCGGGCAGATCGGAGCTTCCGATCCTGAGATCGGAACTTCCGATATCAACCAGAAACAGGTGTCAAGGAGATTGGAACACATGGCCAGATTCAGAAGATCGGAGCTTCCGATCCTGCGATTGGAGCTTCCAATCTCGGCCGTCCAAAACGTGGCAAACATGCACCGATCGGAGCTTCTGATCGAAGCCTATAAATAGGGGCCGAAATCCTCATTTTGAAGTGCAATTTTCCTCTCCTCTCCCGGTAATCACACTATTTAAGGGCTTCGGGACTCTTTCTTTAAGAGTTGGAGTAGGAAATAGTATATTTTATAGAGGACAGTGTCCGCAGTAGCAGCCAGGCGGCGGAGCTCTGGCGAGGCATCCAGGGGTCGTAGCTAGGCTATGCCCAGGCTCTGGGACATGCGACATCAACGGGCTGACGATGGACGAAGGTATGGATTTGGTTTCCTATAGTAAATAGGGAGTAGGCTATAGTTTAATTAAGGCTTTTAGAGCCTAGTAAGTGATGTTTGGCATGCTAGGTAATGCATGGATTATTTATGTTGTAGTGTTGCATGGTAGGCTTGGACCTAGATGAGAGCTTCTAAGATCTGCCTTAGTAAGGTACGGAAGTATTATTCGAGATATCCAAATTGAGTATGCATGTATTATGTGTTTGCATGAATTATGTGATTGCATATTTTATATGCCTTTATATACAACATGTCATGACTGTATGTTGCATACATGAGCATATTGAGCTTTTACCTTAGAGGTATCCTGTAGTAGGGCACTCACCCTACGAGTTTGTGGATGGTTGGGTACGTAAGTCTTGTGTCAGGTCACCGTGATGGTTGGACACATGTACTAGTATCAGGTCACCATTATCCATTGGGTATATGAGCCACCTCCTGATGTGACGGCGCAACGTGCAATATACGTACCCTGGGCCCGGTCTATGAGCTTGTTTCTTGACCTGAGAGTCTTAGTACCCAGTTTATTTGCATTCATGCACATATAATAGTGTATACTCATCCTCTTGTACTGAGCATGTTAGGCTCACTTATGGTTATTTTCTGTTGGCTGGATGCCCTATTCTATGAGGCAGTTGCAGGTAGTTCTCCCGAGGACAGGGAGGTTAGGTGGTGACCAAGGCTGGATAGCAGGGTTGACCACAAGGTTTTGCCTTCATGGTATTATTTTATTTTAAGATTCCGCAGTTTCTCTGATTAAGTTTATTTTATTGATTAATTGCATGCTTAAGTTCTGATTAGTAGGTGATCACGACGCGGGTCACTACAGAACCAGACTTCTGAAATACAACATTAGATAACACATGTTAAATATAACATCATATCAAACCATATAAATCTAACCATAAATTTATAAATGACAACACAGTGGAAGCATATCAAACATCATGAAACAAAAAATAGACTAACAAATGTAAACCTCATAACATGGGCTGCTTTCATTTTTATGTAAATTTACAGTTCATCACACATTAATAAGATTTTTACATTTTATTATTGGGAATATTATTGGACCCTTTAGTCAATCATGACCAAGAACAAGAAGAAACTCAATGATGATTCAAAAGATAAGCCTGCTACAGGCCTGTCCAAAGAGACCATGTTCTTCAAATCATACACAAATATATAAATATACATATAAAACTGGTGCTGGAACATTAATTATAGCAAAGTCACATGAAGTTTTTCACGCTGTTAATGATGTTAACTTCCTTTGCAAACAAATATTATAAATCTTTGCAAAGCCCATATATCCCATATTCATCAGTTCATATATATCATATATCATATGTATATCATGCATGCGCATCAACTCATGATCATTAATTCTCTATATTTCAGAGCTAGCCACTCCACATGCACATATATACTCGAGCATGATCGAACAAGGATACATATATAAACATATAAATTTTGGTTATATCTTGAAACTATAGATTAAATCGTTATTCGCATTCAAATTATGATGTCTCCCGGTCTCTTCTTTCTGTGTATAAACACTTGTACCTTTTTGACCTTAAGGCTACACACAGATTGACTTGAAAAAGCTAATTCCCTTTATTTCCTAGGATACCAAATTCTTGTACATATCTTTTTTTAATAGTAACTTCATGTGGCGAGAAACAGTAACATACAATTTACAGTTCATCACACATTATCCATTTCAATTTATGTTAGAAAAATTAAGACATTTATAATTAATGGGGTAGTTCAGCCTTAAAATCTCAGTATCCATCATGGTCTCTTTGTAATTCCTTTCTCTATGGAAAAAGAGAAGGAAGACTGAAACTTTCCAAGTCTAGAACTAATCGTGGAACCAAAAATCATGGCAAGTTGGCAACAAATGCTTCTAACAGGTAGTGGAACTTCAACTATGAGGTGGGCTGCTTTGAGTGATCAGTGTCAAGTTTTAGGATTCTGTGGAAATATGGGGATATGCAGTTACAATGATTAATCCCCTGTATGTGGTTACCCTTCACAGAATTTTTACTTAATCGATCAAATGGATAGCAGGGGTTCTTGCTAATAGAACTGTTGTGGCAGTCAAGAAGTTGGAGGGGATCGAGCAAGGCGAGAAATAGTTCAGAATGGAGGTGGCGACGATCAGTAGCACCCACCAGTTGAATCTGATGAGATTGATAGGATTCTGATCAGAAGGGAGGCATAGGCTATTAGTATATGAGTTTATGAGAAACAGTTCTTTAGACAATTTTCTATCCACCTCTGAGGAGCAATCTGGGAAGCATTTGAATTGGGAGTATAGGTATAATATCGCACTAGGAACCGCTAAGAGAATCACAGACGCAAAGGAAAAAGAAGCATGAAAATAACGTAAACAACACACATTCGAACCAGTTTCAGAAGGCCTCGCCTACTGTCTGCTCGAAAAAAAAATATGGACAGTAGTTGCATGTGCCCAAACCACCAAATTCACGCATGTACTCCATGCACTCGAGGCTTTAATTAATTCAATGCATCCATGCATTATGATAGCTGTTGCATTATTCAAGACACAAAATACATGTGCATATCTATTCATAAACGTGTTCTTGTATATATTCTGTCAACTCTGAAAGCACCTCTTTAATTTCTTCTAGCGAGTACTCACCTTTTGAGAACTGTCACATATATTATGTTAATTAAAAATCATATAACAATAACTTTGCAAATTTAAAACAATTTAGTTGTAATTATTTGAGTTAAGAAAGATTACTATTGATCGTAGTGAAACGTTCTCGATATTCTCAACTTCTTGAATAATTTGTCTCATATATCTCATCACATAAAGACCACATTGTTTTGCATCTGGCTGCCGAGGACCCTATGGTAGTAGAGAAAAAATTTTGGTGACAAATTTAGATATTTAAACATAATATATTAAACATAAATTATGCATACCTGTACGATCGAAATTCTATCGATCGGATTAAGTCGGATCGGAAGAACAAAAGCTTGGAATGTGTCGGCTATGGCTTCTTCTTCTCTCTCGTAGCTTCTTCTGAAAGGGAAAATGAATATTACATGCATATAATCTTAATAATTGAAGCAATTAATATGTCAATCCAATATTTATAGTTTAGTCCCTGGAGATTTCCCAAAATTGCAATTTAGTCCTTATTAATTTCCAAACATCAATTTCAATCCCTTAATTTCTTAAAACTTAGGAATTTAAATCTAAATTCCCATAATTTATTAAATTGAGTATTTTTCTGGGCATTAAAATTCTTTCCCTCTAAAAGAAGATTTCGTCCTCGAAATCTAGTTACATTTCAATACTAGTAAATTGGACTGAAGTACAATGAAACAAATTTCATACAAAAAGCTGAGGACATTTCTGTCTCATATCCTACTCTAGTTCCCAAGTTGCTTCTTCCACACCGTGTCTGCTCTACTGTACTTTAACCAAATAAATCGACTTATTTCTGAGCTGCTTATCTTTTATGTTCATAATATTTATCGATCGTTCAAAGTAGCTCAAAGTCTCATCCAGTTCTTCTTCATTTGGTTGAAGTACAATGGAAGGATCTGGTTGATACTTTCTCAACATAGACACGTGGAATACATCGTGAATACCTGAAAGAGCTGGAGGGAGAACTAATATGTATGCTAGGTCACCAACTCTATCCAAAATCTCATATGTCCCAATGTATCTTGGGGATAACTTACCTCTCTTTCCAAAACGGACTTTACCTCGGATAGGAGATATCTTCAAGAATAAATGGTTACCTTGCTCAAAACTCAAGGGTCTGCGTCTGACATTGGCATACTTGGCTTGTCTGTCATGTGCAGCTCTCATTATAGACTGAATCATTTTTACCTAATTTGACATCTCTCTAATCATATCTGGCCCAGTCACTGGTACTTCTGAAAGATCATCTCAAAACAACGGAGATCTGCATTTCTTACAATATAACGCTTCAAAAGGAGTCATTTCAATGCTCGCCTGATTGCTGTTGTTATAGGAAAACTCAAAAAGTGGCAAAGAATATTGCCAGCTGGAACCAAAATCTAGCACCACAGCTCTTATCATATCCTCTAAAGTTTGGATAGTCTGCTCCGACTGTCCGTCTATCTGAGGATTATAAGTTGTACTCAAGTTCAAACAAGTACCAAGAGCTTCTTGCAAACTGTGCCAAATGTGCGAAGTGAATCTAGGGTCTCAATTTGAAACGATAGATTTCGGCACCCCATGCAATCTCACCACATCTCTGGCATAAATGTTTGCCATATGATCATGTCGGTATGTCATCTGATAAGGAATAAAGCATGCAAACTTAGTAAGCCTATCAAGAACTACCCAAATTTCATAGCATACTCTCGATGATCTCGTGTGACAAAATCCATAGTGATGTGATCCCATTTCCACTCGAGAACTGCTAAACTGTGCAATAAACCACCTGGTTTATTTCTTTCTTCTTTCACCTGCTGACAGTTTAGACATCGGGATACAAATTCTGTCACATCTGCTTTTATATTTTCCACTAGAATTGACTTTTCAAGTCATTATACATTTTTCTACCACCCGGGTGTACATTGAATTTACTACAATGTGCTTCTTGGAGAATCTGCTGTCTTAATTCAGAAATATCTGGTACAACAATACAGTTATTCACAAACAAAGTTCCATCATTACTGACCTGATATTCTGATAAATGTCCAGATCTAACTTTCTCAACTGAACTCTGGATATTATGATCGAATTTCTGTGCTTCTTTAATTCTCATGGTTAATTATGGTTCAGCTTGGATTGCAAAAATTCTTATCGATTGCATATTTGTCTCAAAATCCAAGCCAGACGTACAAAAATCCTTAATCAATCTATACACACCCATCGTAGACATAGACAAACTGCATACCTTTCTGCTCAGGGCATCGACAGCTGCATTAGACTTTCCTGGATAGTACTTAATTTTGCAGTCAAAATCTCTCAGTAAGTCTAACCATCACCTCTGTCTCATGTTCAGTTCAGCCTGAGAAAATAGATATTTCAAACTCTTATGATCAGAAAATATTTCAAAAGCCTCATCGTACAAATGATGACTCCAAATCTTAAAGGCAAAAACAATTGCTGCCAGTTCAAGATCATGTACGGGATATCGGGTCTCGTGCGGCTTCAACTGTCTTGATGCATAGGCTATCACATGGCCTTTTGTGTAAGCACGCAACCCAAACCTCTGTGATACGCGTCACAATAAACAACAAAACCGCCTGTACCCGATGGAATAGTCAGTACAGGAGCACTGGTCAGTCTCCTCTTCAACTCAACAAATCATGACTCACAAGCATCTGTCCAAACATACGTAGCATTCTTCTGGATTAATTGGGTAATTTCATTCGCAATACTGGAGAATCCCTCAATAAATCTGCGATAATACCCTTCTAAACCCATAAAACTGCGTATCTCAGGAACATAAGTAGGTCTAGGCCAGTTAATCACTGCCTCGACCTTATTGGGATCAACTGCAATCCCTTCTCCTGAAACCACATGACCAAGAAATACAACTTTGTTCAACCAAAACTTGCACTTGGACAGCTTGGCATAT
This sequence comes from Henckelia pumila, assembly GCF_033568475.1. Lineage (NCBI taxonomy): Eukaryota > Viridiplantae > Streptophyta > Magnoliopsida > Lamiales > Gesneriaceae > Henckelia > Henckelia pumila. The sequence goes on from NC_133123.1 coordinate 216,080,587, forward strand.
AACTATTCTTTTCTCAAAATCTGCAAGATAATTCTCAAGTGCTCTGCATGTTCAATCTCCTTCTTAGCATAGATCAGAATATCATCGATAAAATCACCACAAACTCATATACATACTTCTGAAATATTATGTTCATTAAGTCCATGAACACAGCAGGAGCATTCGTCACTCCAAAAGGCATAAAAAGGAATTCAAAATGCCCATACCTAGTTCTAAAGGCGGTGTTGGGCACATCTGCCTCTCTGACCTTCAATTGATGGTATCCATAATATCGCAAATCAATCTTCGAATAGATAGAATAACCATGCAATTGATCAAATAAATCATCTATCCAAGGCAAAGGGTACTTATCCTTTACCGTGGATTTATTCAATTTCCGATAGTCGATACATAATCTCATCGACCCATCTTTTTTCTTAAAAATAGCACTGGAGCACCCCCAAGGTGAAACACTCGGTCTGATGTATCCCTTGGTTAACAGATCTTCAAGTTGCTCCTTGAGTTCTTTAAGTTCAAGTGGTGCCATTCTGTAAGGGACTTTCAGAATAGGCAACGTACCAGGCAATAATTCAATACTGAATTCAATCTCACGGGCTGGAGTAAAACCCGGAATTTCTTCTGGAAAAACATCTGCAAATTCTTTCACAACTGGAATGTTTACAAATTCTGGGCTGCATCTCAGCACATCTACTGCATAGACCAAGAATCCCTCGGCACCCCTCTATAGTAAACGTGTCATAGATAATAATGAAATCAAAGGGATCTTAGCTCTAGTATCTTTACCATAGAATTTCTAGTCGTCTGCCATCTCTGCCTAAATCTAACAACTTTATGGAAACAATCCACTGTAGCCCTGTACTTGGTCAGTACATCATTGCCAAAATACAATCCCTATAAGGTACCAAGTACCATGCAAAACTCAATCATATTTTCCCAAAACATCCTATTCATTTTCTCATTCAAGAGAAATCGAGGTTCTCTTTGAACATTTCTCAAATCGTATCATCAACGATTTAGTTCATAATATCTCATCGAGTCAATTCAATAATAAAACCCAATATATATATATATATATATGTAAGACTCAATCATAATATCATTCTCGCAACACAGTATCGGATAACTTAATAATCAATCCTCAATACAATCGATTGGGCTCTAATAGGATTCTCAAGACATCTTATTAATCAGCTCATCCCAATCCTTAGTGTATGAGAGCTAACATTCAAAAATTCAACAACAAGTTTCAATAATATTGCATGCTTAGTTCAATTCCCGATAAATCAATATATCATCAAAATCTCAACACGGTAACTCTAAGCAACATGATATAATTTATTCATGTCTCATACTCATAACACTAAAAACTTACTCATAAACCCAAAAGGTATAATAAACTCAATCACCTTACATGGTACATTCGGATCTCAATTCATCTCTGCTCGATCCCTTGATATCAACATATCAAGCTTAGAATCACTGTTAAATTTATTAATCTATCAGGATGGGTATCTGTAATTCTAGCTTTGGTCTCAAAGTGTTTGCCACACTATCACAAAGCCTACAACCCATTCCTGAAATTAACAAGTCAGAAACAATAGAATTCTAATCTCAGGAATTCTTACCGTATTACTTCTGTATTGTGAGACCTCGGTTCTAAACATATAATCTTGGATTAAACAACAATAGAGCATACAAGATCCAAGATTAAAAGTAAAACTGAAATAAATTTTTTTTAAAAGGGGGTGCGCTCGGTCTGCTAAAAGGCTCCTCCCAAATTTCAGCCGTACTGTTCTACTCAACAGGGGTTGAGCTAGACCTGCTAAAATCAGCAGATCGAGCGCGCCCAAAACAGAAAACTTGATATTTTTCTCGGAAGGAGAGGGGGGGGGGGGGGCGCTCAGTCTGCTAAAAATTGCAGACCGTTCGCACCCTGCACCAGAACAACAAAAACAGAAACAACTAGCCAACTCAATCCAAAAGCCATTCAATACATTCAAATCATAATCATGCATTACAATCACCGTTTCTCCAAATAATACATGAGGTTCTAGAGTCTATCAATTGCTCAGAAAGAAAGTACATGCAACAACAACATTCAACCAGAAAGCTCGCATAATCAATACAACATAACAATGAAGTTCGATATCTAAGCATGTTCCAACATAACTAGGTAGACATGCTGACACCACTTCTAAACCGAGTCCCACTACTAACTCTCCCTCTTGATGCTAACCAGGTCTTCGCTGACTTGATCCTGCCCCTCTTGTTTCCAAGTACACATACAAATCAAAGTATCAGCCGGATAACTTCGGTGAGAAAGATATTCCCAATAAAATGAACATAACAAGCAATACACGTAATATAAAAACAACATGCTTTCAAGACAACATAATCAAATCCAAATGAATGATATGCATATCTTTAAAATAGGGATATCAACTCTGATAAAAAAAGGGTTGTTGCTCTGCTTTTGGGATCCCGAGGATGAGATCACGTAACAACTCAACGACTCTCCCAATCGAGGTGGTGTCACGTATCCCAATCCCCTAGACTTTGGTGCGGCTATAAGTAGTATGCTGACACTAGGTGAACCTCTACACCCAGGCCACTCACAGTATAGCCCCCAAAACTTCTAAACAAAAAAGGGCTGTTCTGCCCACTGAAATCAAAGGTTTGGCTCAAAATGAATGCATAAGAAACATAAAGCATTAAGCCACATAATAAAAACTCAATCAACCACAAAATACAAGTTCCACATGATAGAACAAGTATTGACGCAAGTATGTGATTTTAAGGGAAACTCGAGAACCAACTGTCCCGAGTATGCTATCCCGCTAACGATGACTGCTTTTACCTTTCAATGCAAGTAGCTCCAACCTTGGATATGCTACAAAAGAAATTGTATCAAAAAACAACAACAAATCTAAAGGTAAACTCTTTACCGCTCTTCGTCCAACTCTTTGATGATCGAATGCTGCTAACACCAGGCTTGAAAAACTCCAAACTAATCTGTATGGAGACAATAGATGATCAATAACAACGATCAAACTCACAAGCCAAAGTTCAACAACTCAAAAACGGTTCGAAATCTCAAAACTCAAACCGGCGGCATAACGGCTATAAACTGAACAAACCGGAAATGCAGACAGCAGTTCAATAACAATATCAACTCATATCAATGCTAAAACAACAACAAATGCTCAAACTCAAACAATCTCAAAACTAGATTTTCGAAAATAGGCTTCCAAAAATCGTAACAATTCCGAACGTTGCTCTATTTCAAAACCGACTGAGAATAAACGATCAGAACTTTGCCAAGAACAACATACTCCAAACTCAATTGATTCTAACAACATCCGAAAAATATAATGCATCTAATCGTATAAAAACTTACGATATAACGGAGCTCTGGAGGAGGAGGCGTGTAAGGGAGGAAGAAATAAATTCCAACAGACGGATCGATCGAAAACTCAAATCTGAAAGCTTGAAAAGGTTGGAGGCATTAACAATGGAGGAGGAGGCGTGTAAAGGAGGAAGAAGGAGACTCATCCCAAGTCAAACAAGTCAAGATAATATATAAAACTCCATATTTGCGTTTTAGTCCCTAAAATTTCCAAAATTTGTAAAATAGACCCTGATCAAAATAAAGTCGGCTCTTGAACTCTGTAATCTCCGATTAACTCAAATAAGCTCAATTAAGATAAAATTGGGGTGTTACATATATTCTCCCGAAATCCTTAGGCTCAAGGGTTTATCTCTATTCTCCTCGAGGTTATCTGACACATTTAGTTCAAATGCATCACAACATCAGATCTTACCTCGTTCAGTCTCGGCCTATCAGGTCTTAGGGATTATAATTCATTCTCCTCGAGCATAGATTTCATAATTGTAAGACCTTGGTTCTAAAAAACTAATCTCGAATTAAACAATAATTAAGCATACAAGATACAAGACTAAAAGGAATAAGAAAATTTATTTTTTTTTAAATAAACAGTGCCTCTCTTGATCGGTAGAACTCAACCGATCGAGCGATCAAGAAATTCCAAAATTACTCTCCAGATGAATCCAGCGCCGCTCGATCGGTAAAGTTCAACCGATCGAGCGGGCAAGCTTTTTACAAAACAGAAACTTGGCACAAATTCCATTGCTCGATCGGTCAAACTCTACCGATCGAGCTCTGATAGAACAGAGCTAAAATAAACAGCAGAAAACTTGCCAAAGCTCAAGTCCAATACATTCAATACATAACAAGGTACATATTACATGCAACGACAACATACAAACCTCAATATTCGAATATTAGAAACTACAAACATCAACCAAGTTCAAGTTCTAAACATGCTTCAAAATATAAATAGATTGACATGTTGATTCGACTTCTAAACCAAGTATCACTTCTACTCTTCAATCCTGATGCTAACCAAGTCTCCGCTGACTCGATTCTGCCCCACCTGTTGCCAAGTACACATACAAAACAAATCAACGGCCGGATAACTCCGGTGAGAAAGATATTCCCAGTAAAAGAAACATAACATGCAATAACAAGTAAAATATCAACAACATGATATCAAGACAACATATTCAATGTTAAGACGAATGAAATGCATGTCTTTAAAATCGGGATATCAATGAGGATAAACAAGGCATTTCTGCTATGCTTTTGGGATCCCGAGGATGAGATCACGTAACGACTCACCGACTCTCCCAATCGAGGTGGTGCCACGTATCCCAATCCCCTAGAATTTGGTGCGACTATAAGGAGTATGCTGACACTAGATGAAATTCTACAACCCAGGCCACTCAAAGTATAGCCCCCAAAACATCTAAAAAAAAGGGCTGTTCTGCCCGTTGAATCAAAGGTTTGACTCAAGATGAATGCATAAAAAAAACATAAAGCATTAAGCCATAATAACAAAAACTCAAACAACAAAATACAAGTCCCACATTCTAGAACAATTAATGATGCAAGTATGTGATTTTAAAGGAAACTCAAGAACCAACTGTCTCGAGTGTGCTATCCCGCTAAAACGATGACTGCTTGTACCTTTCGATACAAATATCTCGAACTCTGGATAAGCTACAATAAAAGGTTATATCAAAAACTATACAACCTAAACAACAACATCGCTCAAGGTAAACTCTTTACCGCTCTTCGTCCAACTCTTCGACGATCAACTTCTGCTAACTCTGGGTTCGACAAACTCCAAAAGAATCTGTACATAGGAAAAAGATGATCAAAACGACGAACAAATCCATTTTCCAAAGTTCTACGATTCAAACGGTTCAAAATCTCAAAACTCAAACCGGCGGCATAACGACTATAAACTGATCAAACCGGAAACGCAGACAACAGTACAACATTGAAAACAACTCAAATCAATGCTAAAACAAAAACATCAAAACAAATCCAACACATCTCAAAATCCCCTTTTTTGAATTAGGATTCCAAAATTATAACAATTCCGAACGACGCTCTATTTCAAAACCGACTGAAAATAAATGATAAGAACTCGTTCAAGAACAACATAACCGAAACACAATCGATTCTAACAACATCCAAAAAGAGAATTACAACTAATCATAGAAAAAATTGCTATATAACAAAGCTCTCGCTGCCGTGATCTCTAATCTGCCTTCTGAAATAAATTTTAATGGACGGATCGAGCAGAAACCGGAATTGGAAAGCTTAAAGAAGCTATGGGGCGACTCTAATGGAAGGAATGACCAAGGGGAGGAGATGGAGGTGATGGAGTCAATTCAATGCCCTTTAAATATCTAATAAACTTGATCTTTGCATTTTAGTCCCTGAAAAATCCGAAATTTGAAAAATAGACTCTGATCAAAATCAAATCGGCTCTTTAACTCTGTAATGTACAAATATCTCAAATAAACTCAGTTAAGATAATTTCGGGGCGTTACAATTCTCCCCCTCTAAGAAGAGATTTTGTCCTCGAAATCAATAAGAATCATAAGATAGAATAAAAAACAAAAGACAGTAAGAAGAACTCACGTCATCCGAATAACTCAAGAAAATGCTCTCTCATGTCAGATTCTATCTCCCAAGTCGCTTCCTCGACTTCGTGACGGCTCCACTGCACTTTCACCAAAGGAATCAACTTGGTTCTGAGCTACTACTCCTTCCAACCAAGGATCTGAATCGGTCGCTCAAAGTAGCTTAGAGTCTCATCAAGCTCGACCTCGTCAGGCTGAAGAATATGAGAAGAATCTGGATGATACTTCCGCAACATAGAGACGTGAAAAACTTCGTGAATACAAGATAAAGACGGAGGAAGTACAAGCCTGTACGTAAGATCGCCTAACTTCTCGAGAATCTCATACGGTCCGATGAATCTTGAAGATAACTTCCCTCTCTTTCCAAATCTGACAGTGTCTCTGAAAGGAGAAATCTTCAAGAATACTCGGTCTCTCTGATCGAAACTCAAAGGTCTGTGTTTGATATTTTCATACTTAGCTTGTCTATCCTGAGCTGACTTCATTCTCGACTGAATGATCTTTACTTGCTCTGCCATATCTCGAAGCATATCTGATCCCAAATCAGGAGACTCGGACACATCGTCCCAAAAAAAAAGGAGATCGGCACTTCTTACCGTACAAAGCCTCAAAAGGCGCCATACCGATACTCGCTTGTTAACTGTTGTTGTAAGAAAACTCGACAAGAGCCAAAGAATCCTGCCAACTAGTGCCAAAATCTAGCACTATTGCTCAAAGCATATCCTCTAACACATGGATAGTCCGCTCTGACTAGTTGTCGGCCTGAGGATGATAAGCTGTACTCAGATGCAATCGAGTACCAAGTGCCTCTTAAAGACTGTGCCAAAAGTGCGAAGTGAATCTAGGGTCTCGGTCTGAAACGATCTACTTCGGCACAACATGCAATCTCACAACATTGCTAACATATAACTCAGCCATCTGATCGTTATGATACGTCATCCTGTACGGAATAAAGCAAACAGACTTTGTCAATCTGTCGATCACTACCCAAATAGCATCGCATCCTCGAATAGATTGCGGTAGCTTCGTGACGAAATCCATCGAAATGTGATACCATTTCCATTCAGGAACAGATAAACTGTGCAACAGACCACCCGATCGCTTCCTTTCTGCTTTCACTTGCTGACAATTCAAACATCTAGATACAAATCTTGAGACATCCCTCTTCATATTCTTTCACCAAAACTGATTCTTCAGAACGTTGTACATCTTCCTACCTCTAGTATGAATACTGAACCGACTGCAATGAGCCTCTTGGAGAATACGCTGCCTCAACTCCAAAATATCAGGAACAATAATACGGTTATTCACAAACAAAATGTCATCTCTAACCTGGAATTCAGATTGATGACCAGATCTGACTTTATCTACAGAAATCTGAGTGCTCGGATCAGACTTCTGTGCTTCTTTGATCAAAATAAATAACTCTGGCTCGGCTTGAATAGCAAATACTCTCATAGTTTTCCTATCTGTTTCGTACTCCAAACCAGAAGTGCAACAATCTGAAAGAGTGGGTGCCCGATTAGCCAACTTGTGGCTAAGGGCTTTTATGACTCTATGTAAAACAATCTTTTGTTTAATATAATTTACACTTTTATAATGGTATTGACTTTATCTTTCTTCATATTGTTATATTATGATATAATATTGTTGTTTTGATAAAGACCTTGAATATACTATAGTGTATGTACGATGTGGTAGCACATGGGGATGGCTATCATGAAACACATCTTATAGTCACTGTATATTCTAAACTGTTCCTAGTCAATTAAGCCGTCTGCAAATAAGGATAAGGATCGCTCGAGATTGATACTAGCATTTGCGATGCCGAGTACCACGTTTCATTGGTATGGAACATAGAGATGTTCAAAGCATGAAAATGGATATTCATATGATGAATGATCAAACTACCCTATTCGGACTTTTCAAGTAGTTATCACTTATCGAGTGGATAAAGTCCGCGGTTTTGGTTGTACACCATTAGTCCTTATTACTTGAAACATCATTGAGACTCTATATGCTAGTACTGTACTTTGACTCGTTTACCGACTTTATTGGGGTCATCAGGTGTCGGGATTGGGTACAGTTACGACACATATAGGAGTCGATGCTTTGTTGTCAAGGATTCACCACATACTTGCGAGTGTGGATATCCTATGCGATCTGAGGAGATATTAGTGTGACGAATCTCTGGCCAGAGTACATGATGTGTTTTAGGTTAATTGGTTATCCTAGTAACACATGCGATGTCACTATTTGATCTCCAAGATGTAATGCATAGTTATCGAATCTCGAACGACTCTCGATATACCAATGGTTGTTGATTCGATCGGGATATATGGATGAAGGGACCGTACTGTATGCTAACCAAAATGTACTGGTTCTTGCAGGCACTATCAGTAATACCTAGGGAGTCATGGGGCGATGTTGCTAGGCGCTCTTACCATGATTCGATGGGTAAGTCGGAAATTGTTGTTCCGAGTTACAAGGAGTTGTGAGCCCACGGCTAGCTGTATTCCTGAACCATTGAGGGTTACACAAGTAATGGATTACTAAAACCCCGTAGAGATAATTAAATTAAAAGAGTTAAATTTAATGAAAGAGAAGTTGAACTTCTTAACTAAAGGGAGTGAGATTTCCTAAAATGACATAGGGATGGGCATTTTTGGAAATCACTGAATTCGGATTCAGAAAAATTATCTTGACTCTAAAAGATGCAGACTGTGCACATTGGTAAAATCAGTTTATCAATCGGAGTCACGATGAATTTTATATTAATTTTTTGAACAACGGGCTTGGCTTGTTGGGCTTAAGTTATGGATTGTGGGCTTTAAGGAGTTAGAGTCCTAGCATAATTATAACTTAACCTAGTCTAGAAATTATCTATAAATACATGTAGTGGGTTCGAAAATTACGTGTGATTCAGTCTTCAAATTTTTGAACACTGCATAATTATTTTAAGAGGATTTTCAAAAATTCCTCTGTCCCTTCGGAGAAAATTCGGCTTGTGATTTTTATGAAAAATTACAATCTGAATTAACAGATCATATCTGTTTATTCTCTACGCAAAACTTCTAATTGATTTCTAGTGCAGTCAATCAGAGAGTTTCTGTTTTCTGTTCGTGGACCTTATTCCGGTGATTGATCGTGACGCCATCAGTTCCCGGGATTTACAAGAAGAGCAGATAAAATTCTGTTGGAGTCCATAATCTCGTTTCGAGATTTAAGGTAAAACATTAATTGTGATTATTTGTTTTACTTGTATGAATTTAATCGCAAAAGTTTTGAAACCCAGATATGGAATCGTTCCATATTAATAAAAATAAATTTTTTAAACTTTTGCTGCACCGAGTATCAATTCTAATTGATCTGAACACCGTTTTCTGACAGTGGTATCAGAGCCAGGTTGCTCAGATCAAACGATTAAATTAATCGATTGTACAAAATTTTTAAGCCTCGGTTTTTGAAACAAAACAAATTTTTAAAATTAAATTTTTGACGGGCAAAACATGGGCAGCGATCGGATCGCTGCCCAAGGCAGAGATCGTCGCTGCCCAATGGGCAGCGACGGGCTTCCCAGCCCAAGCCCTGGTCGAGGCACGGGCTGCCCGGGATTGTCCCGGGCAGCCCGAAAAATTAAAATTTTAATTTTTAAAAATTTTGAATTTTTGAAATTCGAGTGTTTGATCCGATCGAAAATTATTTTTGATTAGATCACGAGGCATCGGATCGAATTGTTCGAGTCCGAAATTTTTAAAATTGATTTTTGGATAAATTTGAATTTTTGAAAAATTTATAAATTTTATCCGTTAAATTAAATTTTATAAAATTAATTATTTTGGTACAATTGATGATAAGATATGATCTTATGGATGGATAAGATAAAATATGATTTTATCTTTTAATTATAATGTCATTGCATGTTTATACAATTATTTTAATTATTGAATAAATTATTGGATAAAAGGATGATCGATTGCCATGACCAATATTTTAGGTGTATGTTAGGTGATTTACATTTGTCCTATTGTTGTTGGTGTTTATTAATGGGCTTGGTTTATAGCCCAATATGATTGTCATATGTAATAAAAGTGGGCCTGGTATATGGCCCGTTCCCACCCCTAAAATGTATCCCACTTTTGTCATCGAAATTTATTGTAAATTTATTAGACTTAGTGGGAGATAATGTTTTGAAGAAATGGTGGGCCCAGCAGACAATGAAGACGAAGAAATGTAAATTGGAAGCTCAATGTAATAGGATTGCATTGCATACTTGCATATCACCTAGGATTGGACTTAGACTCGTGATTGGCAACCACGGGTCGATTAGTAAATGAGATCGATCATCCTTAAATAATATATGATATTATTGATGTATGCATGTTTAGACATAAATTGTATGAATCCCGCAAGCATACATAAATTTGCATGATGAGACAAATTTTGAAAATAAAATCCCTCATTTTAAATATGATTTAAAATTGATATCAAGATAAACAAAAGGGAATTTTAAATATTGTTTAAATATTTCTACCTTCCATCAACGATCAATGTATATGATGCTACCCGCGGATACGGTCTGGCTCATATTATCGGGGGGGCCCGTTCGTCGGAAAGCTGTACATTGGATCGACACATGTTGTAAGTTGGGTGGAACTCCCATGGGATTGGCTCATATTATTGGGGATCCACATGGCGACCGTCCATCACAACTTAATATTGATGGGTCATCTTGACATGTCACAATAAACGGCGTCATATTATTGGGCCCTTATTGGACATGAGGTAAAAACATGGAGGTTGCTTTGGAAGCAATTGGGCTCTACCTTTTGAAAATTATAGTTGGCTGATATTATTCGGGACTATAGTTTGTCAATTGGACTCCATATTCCCACTAAAGAAAATGTTTCTCGTTTTCACTAGAGGATAGTGAAATCGTCAAAATAGTGGGAGTGTAATTTATAAAATGAAATTCGTCATATTTTATGTCTTAGTAAATTAATTAAACAAATCACTGATTATTGTCTATTTCCTTTTCAGTATTTCATTACTATGAATTCGCGCACGGCGCTGCCCAGGGCAGCGACGGGCTGCCCGGGATTGTCCCGGGCAGCCCGGAAAATTAAAATTTTAATTTTTAAAAATTTTAAATTTTTGAAATTCGAGTGTTTGATCCGATCGAAAATTGTTTTTGATTAGATCACGAGGCATCGGATCGAATTGTTCGAGTCCGAAATTTTTAAAATTGATTATTGGATAAATTTGAATTTTTGGAAAATTTATAACTTTATCCGTTAAATTAAATTTTATAAAATTAATTATTTTGGTACAATTGATGATAAGATATGATCTTATGGATGGATAAGATAAAATATGATTTTATCTTTTAATTATGATGTCATTGCATGTTTATCCAATTATTTTAATTATTGAATTAATTATTGGATAAAAGGATGATCGATTTGCATGACCAATATTTTAGGTGTATGTTAGGTGATTTACTTTTGTCCTATTGTTGTTGGTGTTTATTAATGGGCTTGGTTTATAGCCCAATATGATTGTCATATGTAATAAAAGTGGGCCTGGTATATGGCCCGTTCCCACCCCTAAAATGTATCCCATTTTTGTCATCGAAATTTATTGTAAATTTATTAGACTTAGTGGGAGATAATGTTTTGAAGAAATGGTGGGCCCAGCAGACAATGAAGACGAAGAAATGTAAATTGGAAGCTCAATGTAATAGGATTGCATTGCATACTTGCATATCACCTAGGATTGGACTTAGACTCGTGATTGGAAACCACGGGTCGATTAGTAAATGGGATCGATCATCCTTAAATAATATATGATATTATTGATGTATGCATGTTTAGACATAAATTGTATGAATCCCGCAAGCATACATAAATTTGCATGATGAGACAAATTTTGAAAATAAAATCCCTCATTTTAAATATGATTTAAAATTGATATCAAGATAAACAAAAGGGAATTTTAAATATTGTTTAAATATTCCTACCTTCCATCAACGATCAATGTATGTGATGCTACCCACGGATACGGTCTGGCTCATATTATTGGGGGGGCCCGTTCGTCGGAAAGCTGTACATTTGATCGACACATGTTGTAAGTTGGGTGGAACTCCCATGGGATTGGCTCATATTATTGGGGATCCACATGGCGACCGTCCATCACAACTTAATATTGATGGGTCATCTTGACATGTCACAATAAACGGCATCATATTATTGGGCCCTTATTGGACATGAGGTAAAAACATGGAGGTTGCTTTGGAAGCAATTGGGCTCTACCTTTTGAAAATTATAGTTGGCTGATATTATTCGGGACTATAGTTTGTCAATTGGACTCCATGTTCCCACTAAAGAAAATGTTTCTCGTTTTCACTAGAGGGTAGTGAAATCGTCAAAATAGTGGGAGTGTAATTTATAAAATGAAATTCGCCATATTTTATGTCTTAGTAAATTAATTAAAAAAATCACTGATTATTGTCTATTTACTTTTCAGTATTTCATTACTATGAATTCGCGCACGGCGCTGCCCAGGGCAGCGATCGTCGCTGCCCAATGGGCAGCGACGGGCTGCCCAGCCCGAGCCCCGGTCGGGGCACGGGCTGCCCGGGATTGTCCCGGGCAGCCCAAAAAATTAAAATTTTAATTTTTAAAAATTTTGAATTTTTGAAATTCGAGTGTTTGATCCGATCGAAAATTGTTTTTGATTAGATCACGAGGCATCAGATCGAATTGTTCGAGTCCGAAATTTTTAAAATTGATTTTTGGATAAATTTGAATTTTTGGAAAATTTATAAATTTTATCCGTTAAATTAAATTTTATAAAATTAATTATTTTGGTACAATTGATGATAAAATATGATCTTATGGATGGATAAGATAAAATATGATTTTATCTTTTAATTATGATGCAATTGCATGTTTATCCAATTATTTTAATTATTGAATTAATTATTGGATAAAAGATGATCGATTTCCATGACCAATATTTTAGGTGTATGTTAGGTGATTTACATTTGTCCTATTGTTGTTGGTGTTTATTAATGGGCTTGGTTTATAGCCCAATATGATTGTCATATGTAATAAAAGTGGGCCTGGTATATGGCCCGTTCCCACCCCTAAAATGTATCCCATTTTTGTTATCGAAATTTATTGTAAATTTATTAGACTTAGTGGGAGATAATGTTTTGAAGAAATGGTGGGCCCAGCAGACAATGAAGACGAAGAAATGTAAATTGGAAGCTCAATGTAATAGGATTGCATTGCATACTTGCATATCACCTAGGATTGGACTTAGACTCGTGATTGGCAACCACGGGTCGATTAGTAAATGCGATCGATCATCCTTAAATAATATATGATATTATTGATGTATGCATGTTTAGACATAAATTGTATGAATCCCGCAAGCATACATAAATTTGCATGATGAGACAAATTTTGAAAATAAAATTCCTCATTTTAAATATGATTTAAAATTGATATCAAGATAAACAAAAGAGAATTTTAAATATTGTTTAAATATTCCTACCTTCCATCAACGATCAATGTATGTGATGCTACCCACGGATACGGTCTGGCTCATATTATTGGGGGTGCCCGTTCGTCGGAAAGCTGTACATTGGATCGACACATGTTGTAAGTTGGGTGGAACTCCCATGGGATTGGCTCATATTATTGGGGATCCACATGGCGACCGTCCATCACAACTTAATATTGATGGGTCATCTTGACATGTCACAATAAACTGCGTCATATTATTGGGCCCTTATTGGACATGAGATAAAAACATGGAGGTTGCTTTGGAAGCAATTGGGCTCTACCTTTTGAAAATTATAGTTGGCTGATATTATTCGGGACTATAGTTTGTCAATTGGACTCCATGTTCCCACTAAAGAAAATGTTTCTCGTTTTCACTAGAGGGTAGTGAAATCGTCAAAATAGTGGGAGTGTAATTTATAAAATGAAATTCGCCATATTTTATGTCTTAGTAAATTAATTAAACAAATCACTGATTATTGTCTATTTCCTTTTCAGTATTTCATTACTATGAATTTGCGGAATCCACTACTCTCAATTCTCGATCAAAACAAGTTGACTGGCGCTAACTATATGGAATGGTTTCGTAAGTTAAAAATCATTCTAAATTCGGAGAAGGCTTTCTACGTGTTAGAGAAGCGTCCTCCGAAGGAAGCCCCGGCTAACACTAGTTCGGAAGAGTTGAAAAAGCTTGACGATTGGTGGGACCATGATGTCAAGGCAAAGAGTTATATGCTAGCATCAATGTCTGATGAACTTCAGAGGCGATTTGAGGATGCGGTGAATGCTGCTGACATTCACAGCGCACTCGAGGAATTTTTTGGAGCTCAGTCAAGGGCCGAGAAATTTGCGACTGTCAAAGATCTCATGACATGCCGCATGCGAGATGGGACTTCGGTCCGTGAGCATGGGGTACACATGATTGGGCTCATTGAAAAGTTGGTAAAACTCGAACTGACATTAGAGCATGAACTCAATGTGGACTTGTTGCTTCTTTCACTTCCTTCGTCGTTTGACGGCTTTGTGATGAACTTCAATATAAACAAGATAGAGGCCATCCTTGAAGAGATGGTCAATATGCTTGTGACTTATGAAGCCACACTAAAGAAGGATAAACCGGTACTCTTGGTTGGCTCCTCTTCTAACTCTAAGAAAGGACCAAGTGGAAAGGGTAAGAAACGTTCTGCCCTGCCCAAGAAGATTGTACCAAATAAGAAGGGAAAGGCCAAGGCTTCAATTGAAATAAAAGATGAAAACGTTTGCCATTACTGCAAGAAACCCGGTCATTGGAAACGTAACTGCAAGAAATACCTCGAACAGTTACGAACTGCAAAGGGTATGTTTTACATTGAAATAAATGTTTCGCTTAATACTTCTTCTTGGGTATTGGATACCGGATGTGGATCTCATATTTGCAATGATTTGCAGGTAATGACAAGAAGTCGTAAGCTAAGGATGGGTGAGACCCAGCTAAGGCTCGGGAATGGTTCTAGAGTCGAAGCCAAAGCTATAGGAGACATTTATTTAGTTTTGCAGAACAATTTTAAGTTATTTTTGAAAGATGTTTTATATGTTCCGGATTTGGTGAAAAACATTATATCTATTTCTATGCTTGATAGAGATGGTTTTTCTTGCAATTTTGTAAATGGGATTTGCAATATTTACAAGAATGAATGTTTGATTGAAAATGGACAACTTGAAAACGATCTATATAGCTTAAAATTAAAAGACGTTCCAATTAATTATGTTGATAAACCGGTAACAATAATTAAAAGGAAGGACAATAGTCAAAACCCGGCAAACCTTTGGCATGCTAGGCTAGGTCATATTTCCTCAAGGAGGATGAACAAGCTAGTGGGAGAGGGCATGTTTGATATGCCTGATATTAACTCTTTACCTACTTGTGAGTCCTGCCTAAAGGGAAAAATGACTAAATCTCCTTTCAAAGAAAAACCTGAACGTTGTCAAAATCTGTTGGATTTGATCCATACAGATGTTTGCGGTCCATTTAGGATTGGTACTAAATGTGGCAACACCTACTTCATTACCTTTACTGATGATCATTCTAGGTATGGGTATTTATATTTAATGACATATAAGTCTGAAGCATTTGAAAGGTTCAAAGAATTCAAGGCTGAAGTAGAAAACAAACTAGGTAAAAGTATTAAGGCACTTCGATCGGATCGAGGTGGAGAATACTTAAGTACCGAGTTTTTGGACTATCTAAAAGAGAATGGGATTCTCTCTCAGTGGACTCTTCCTATGACACCTCAGCTTAATGGTGTTTCGGAGCGTCGCAATCAAACTTTGTTGGACATGGTTCGATCCATGATGAGCTTCACCGAGCTCCCACCTTCGTTTTGGGGCTATGCGCTTGAAACAGCGCTATTGTTGTTAAACAACGTCCACACTAAAGCAGTAAATAAAACACCATACGAGTTATGGAATTGCAAAGCTCCTAAGTATTCGTACTTGAGGATTTGGGGATGTCCTGCTTACGTGAAGCAGACAGTGGGAGATAAGTTGGATAGTCGATCCTCCTTATGTTATTTTGTGGGGTATCCGAAGAATTCAATCGGATATTATTTCTATCATCCTAATGAAACAAAAGTGTTTGTTTCAAGGAATGCCACCTTCTTGGAGAAGGAGTTCTAATTGGATAAGAAAGGCAAGATGATGGAACTCGAAGAAATTCGAGAAGAACCCGAGATACAAAATAGCGATCCTTTACCTCAAGAATCATCACAAGACACGCCTACTACTAGGAGATCCGAGAGGACTTCTAGGCCTCCGATTAGATATGGTCTTCTTCTTGAAGGGGATCAAAGTGAACCCGACATTGGATGTGATCCAAGAAACTTCAAGGAAGCAATTTCTGATGCGGATTCAAATTTATGGCTTGAAGCTATGCAATCGGAAATAGATTCGATGCATTCTAACCAAGTTTGGTCTTTAGTAGATCCTCCCGATGGAATTGTTCCAATTGGGTGCAAATGGATCTACAAGAGAAAGCTTGGGCCTGATGGAAAGGTATTGTACTACAAGGCACGATTGGTGGCAAAAGGTTATACTCAAAGACAAGGAGTTGACTATGATGAAACCTTTTCACCAGTTGCAATGTTCAAGTCCATAAGAATCCTTATTGCCATAGCAGCATGGTATGACTATGAGATATGGCAAATGGATGTAAAGACTGCATTTCTTAATGGAAACATTAAGGAAAAGATCTATATGACGCAGCCTGAGGGATACACATCCATGGGAAGCGAGCATAAGGTATGCAAGCTTCAGAGATCAATCTATGGTCTCAAACAAGCATCAAGAAGTTGGAACCAGAAATTTGATGAAACAATAAAGGATTTTGGTTTCATCAAAAACCCGGAGGAACCATGCGTGTACAAGAAAGTAGTTAAGGATGCGGTAACATTCTTAGTACTTTATGTTGATGATATTCTACTCATGGGGAATGACGTAGGGATGTTGCAGTAAACAAAGATATGGTTATCAAGTAGATTCTCGATGAAGGATTTGGGTGAGGCCTCCTATATTCTTGGGATACAGATCTATAGAGATAGATCTAAGAGAATGATAGGACTTACTCAATCAACCTACATCGAAACCATATTGAAAAGGTTTTCAGTGGATGGGTCCAAGAGAGGACATCTACCTATGTGTCATGGAGTTTCTTTATCCAAGTCTATGTGTCCCAAGACTGACGAAGAGATAGAGAAGATGACACACATACCATATGCGTCAGCCATTGGTAGTATCATGTATGGGATGATATCTACCAGACCGGATGTGGCCTATGCTCAAAGCGTCACGAGCAGATATTGTAAGAGTGGGTGCCCAGTGAGCCAACTGTGTGGCTATGGGCTTTGTTGACTCTTTGTATAAACAATCTTTTGTTTAATATTATTTACACATTTATGGCAATGACTTTATATTACTTCATATTGTTATATTGTGATATACTATTGTTGTTTTGATAAAGACCTTGAATATACTATAGTGTATGTAAGATGTGGTAGAACATGGAGATGTCTATCATGAAATACATCTTATAGTCACTGTATATTCTAAAACCGTTCCTAGTCGATTGAGCCGTCCGATAATAAGGATAAGGATCGCTCGAGTTTGAGACTAGCATTTGCGATGCGGAGTACCACGTTTCATTGGTAGGGAACATGGAGATGTTCGAAGCATGCAAATGGATATTCATAGGATGAATAGTCGAACTACCCTATCCGGACTTTCCAAGTGGTTATCACTTATCGAGTGGATAAAGTCCGCGGTTTTGGTTGTACACCATTAGTCCTTACGACTTGAAACATCATGGAGACTCTATATGCTAGTACTGTGCTTTGACTCGTTTACCGACTCTGAGGGGGTCATCAGGTGTCGAGATTGGGTACAGTTACGACACATATAGGAGTCAATGCATTGTTGTCAAGGATTCACCACATACTTGCGAGTGTGGATATCCTATGCGATCTGAGGAGATATTAGTGTGACAAATCTCTGGCCAGAGTACTTGATGTGATTTAAGAAATGGTTTCTTAGTAGCACATGCGATGTCACTAATTTGATCTTCAAGATGCATTGCATAGTTATCGAATCTTGAGCGACTCTCGATATACCAATGGTTGTTGATTCGATCGGGATATATGGATGAAGGGACCGTACTGTACGTTAACCAAAATCTACTGGTTCTTGTAGGCACTATCAGTGATACCTAGGGAATCATGGGGCGATGTTGCTAGGCGCTTTACCATGATTCGTTGGGCAAGTCGGAAAGTGTTGTTCCGAGTCACAAGGAGTTGTGAGCCCACGGCTAGCTGTATCCCTGAACCATTGAGGGTCACACAGTGTAATGGAGTTTTAATCCCCGTTGAGATAGTTAAATTTAAAGAGTTAAATTTAATGAACTAAGGAGTTGGACTTCTTAAATAAGAGTAAGGGAGTAGGATTTCCTAAAATGACATAGGGATGGACATTTTTGGAAACCACTGAATTCGGATTCAGGAAAATTTATTTTGACTTTAAAACGTGCAGAAATGGTTTCTGTGCACATTGGTGAAATCGTTTCATCAATCTCGGAGTCACGATGAATTTTATATTAATTTCTGAACGAGTGGGCTTTGCTTGTCGGGCCCCAGCTTATGACTAATGGGCCCTAAGGTGTTAGTGGCCTGCATTATAAATAAGTTATTTCAGTACAGAAATTACACACAACAGGTCATAAATTTTGAGAGCAAATTTCGAAAACCCTAGACCCTCTCAAAACCGATCGGCCGTCCCCTCCCTTTGCTCTGCCCGAGAAAATTCCGGTCTGTGATTTTGAATCGCAGTAAGGAATAACGAATCAGATTCGTGTAATCTCTTCGCAGAAAACTTCTGATAGATTTTCTAGTGCAATCTATCAGAGGGATTAAACCTCTGTTCGTGGACCTGATTGAAGGCGTTCATCGGTTCCAGGGAGAGACAACAAGAGCAGAATTGTTCTGTTGGTGTCCATTAATCTCGTTGCGAGATTTGAGGTAAAATTTATTTAATTGTTATTTAAATTTTACACACGTAATTCAATCGATGAACGGTTGATACCCATACCATGGAAACGTTCCATGAAAAATTTTTAAACTTCCGCTGCACCGGGTATCAATCGTAATTGGTCTGGGAACTCGCCAGTTTTCCAACAGATATCAAGCCAATCCCAGTCAAATGCATTGGAAAGCCGTGAAGGATATTCTTAAGTACTTGCGAAGGACTAAGAATGTGTTCATGGTTTATGGAGGAAGAGAATTGAAGTTGGAAGGCTACACCGACTCTAGCTTCCAATGTGACGTGGATGACTCGAAATCAACCTCTGGATTTTTATTTGTGCTCAATGGCGGTGCTGTCTATTGGAAGAGTTCCAAGCAAGACACCACAGCGGATTCCACCACTGAGGCAGAATACATTGCAGCATCAGCTGCTGCTAAAGAGGTGGTTTGGATAAGGAAATTCATCCAAGAGTTGGGTGTAATTCCTGAAGCTGTTGGTCCAGTCCCGGTGTACTGTGACAACACGGGTGCCGTTGCTCAGGAAAAGGAGCCAAGGTCTCATCAGAAGTCCAAACACGTACTGAGGAAATACCACATCATCCGAGAGATTGTGGAAAGAGGAGACATCAGTGTCGAGAGAGTGGCCTCTACAGACAATATCGCTGATCCTCTTACTAAGCCCTTGCCAGGACCATTCTTTGACAAACATCGCAAAGCAATGGGATTACGTAGTATGACTAGTTGGCTTTAGGGCAAGTGGGAGATTGAAAGAGTGGGTGCCCGGTTAGCCAACTTGTGGCTAAGGGCTTTTATGACTCTATGTAAAACAATCTTTTGTTTAATATCGAACTACCCTATCCGGACTTTCCAAGTGGTTATCACTTATCGAGTGGATAAAGTCCGCGGTTTTGGTTGTACACCATTAGTCCTTATTACTTGAAACATCATTGAGACTCTATATGCTAGTACTGTACTTTGACTCGTTTACCGACTCTATTGGGGTCATCAGGTGTCGGGATTGGGTACAGTTACGACACATATAGGAGTCGATGCTTTGTTGTCAAGGATTCACCACATACTTGCGAGTGTGGATATCCTATGCGATCTGAGGATATTAGTGTGACGGATCTCTGGCCAGAGTACATGATGTGTTTTAGGTTAATGGGTTATCCTAGTAACACATGCGATGTCACTATTTGATCTCCAAGATGTAATGCATAGTTATCGAATCTCGAACGACTCTCGATATACCAATGGTTGTTGATTCGATCGGGATATATGGATGAAGGGACCGTACTGTACGCTAACCAAAATCTACTGGTTCTTGCAGGCACTATCAGTAATACCTAGGGAGTCATGGGGCGATGTTGCTAGGCGCTCTTACCATGATTCGATGGGTAAGTCGGAAATTGTTGTTCCGAGTCATAAGGAGTTGTGAGCCCACGGCTAGCTGTATTCCTGAACCATTGAGGGTTACACAAGTAATGGATTACTAAAACCCCGTAGAGATAGTTAAATTAAAAGAGTTAAATTTAATGAAAGAGAAGTTGGACTTCTTAACTAAAGGGAGTGAGATTTCCTAAAATGACATAGGGATGGTCATTTTTGGAAATCACTGAATTCGGATTCAGAAAAATTATCTTGACTCTAAAAGATGCAGAAATGGTTTCTGTGCACATTGGTAAAATCAGTTTATCAATCGGAGTCACGATGAATTTTATATTAATTTTTAGAACAACGGGCTTGGCTTGTTGGGCTTAAGTTATGTATTGTGGGCTTTAAGGAGTTAGAGTCCTAACACAATTATAACTTAACCTAGTCTAGAAATTATCTATAAATACATGTAGTGGGTTCGAAAATTACGTGTGATTCAGTCTTCAAATTTTCGAACACTGCATAATTATTTTAAGAGGATTTTCGAAATTTCCTCTGTCCCTTCGGAGAAAATTCGGCTTGTGATTTTTATGAAAAATTACAATCTGAATTAACAGATCATATCTGTTTATTCTCTACGCAAAACTTCTGATTGATTTCAAGTGCAGTCAATCAGAGGGTTTTTATTTTCTGTTTGTGGACCTTATTCCGGTGATTGATCGTGACACCATCAGTTCCCGGGATTTACAAGAAGAGCAGATTAAATTCTCTTGGAGTCCATAATCTCGTTTCGAGATTTAAGGTAAAACATTAATTGTGATTATTTGTTTTACTTGTATGAATTTAATCGCAAAAGTTTTGATACCCAGATATGGAATCGTTCCATATTAATAAAAATAAATTTTTTAAACTTTCGCTGCACCGGGTATCAATTCTAATTGATCTGAACACCATTTTCCAACACAATCATCGATCAACTGAGAAACACCGATAGTAGAAAGAGATAAAGAACAAAGCTTTTGGCTCAAGGCATCTGCAGCTGCATTCTACTTTCTCGGGTAATACTTGATTTCACAATCAAAATCCTTCAACAGATCTAACTATCTCCTTTGTCTCATATTCAGCTCTGCTTGTGAAAAAAAATACTTAAGGCTCTTATGATCAGAAAAGATCTCGAAAGACTCACCATAAAGATAGTGACGCCAAATCTTCAAAGAAAATACGATCGCAGCGCGAGTTCAAGATCATGAACCAGATAACGAGTCTCATGCGGCTTCAGCTGCCTCGATGCATACGCTATCACTTGCTTATGCTGCATAAGAACACATCCCAAGCCTCGGTTAGATGCATCGCAATACATGATAAAACCTCCAGTACCTGATGGAACAGAAAGAATCGGAGCACTGGTCAGCCTCCGTTTCAGATCAACGAAACTAGCCTCACAATATGCAGTCCAGATAAAAGGCTCATTCTTCTGAGTCATCTGGGTAATCGGCTTGGCAATAGGTGAGATTCCCTCTATGAATTGGCGATAATAACCAGCTAAACCCATAAAGTTTCGGATCTCAGGCACTGATGTCGGTGTAGGACAATTCATAACCGCTTTGATCTTGCTAGGATCGACAGAAATCCCATCTCTTGAAATGATATGACCGAGAAAGACAGCTCGATACAACCAGAATTCACACTTAGATAGCTTGGCAAAAAACTTCTCAACTCACAAAATCTGCAAGACGATCCTCAAATGCTCTGCATGGTTAGTACGGTTCTTTGAATAGATAAGAATATCATCGATGAAGATAATAACAAACTCATCCAAATAGCGCTGAAAGATACGGTTCATCAAACCCATAAAAACCGCTGGAGCATTAGTCAAACCGAACGGCATGACTATAAACTCGAAATGACCATACCTCGTTCTGAATGCGGTCTTAGGAACATCTTCCTCACGCACTCTCAGCTGATGATAACCCGAACTCAAATCAATCTTCGAATAGACAGAAGAACCCTGATCAAAAAGGTCATCTATTCGGGGTAAAGGATACCTGTTCTTTACCGTCGCTTGATTCAGTTGACGGTAATCAATACAGAGCCACATAGAACCATCCTTCTTTCAAAAAACAGAACAGGAGCACCCTAAGGCGACATACTAGGTTTGATGTATCCCTTGGCAATCAAATCCTCAAGCTGCTCTTTCAATTCTCTCAATTCAACCGGTGCCATATGATTAGGAGCTTTGGAAATAGGTTGAGTACCTAATACTAAATCAATGTTGAATTCGATCTCACGAATAGACAGCAATCTAGGAATATCATCTGGAAAAACGTCAGCAAATTCTCTAACCATAGGTATATCAGCCAATTCAGGACTAGATTTAAGTACGTCGACTACATAAACCAAAAATCCTTCTGCACCTCTCTGTAACAAACGAGTCATCGATAACGTAGAAATCAAAAGAATTCTAGATCAAGAACCCTTACCAAAGAATTTCCACTCGTCTACCATTTCAGGTCTGAATTTGACAACCTTCTGAAAACAATCGACGGTTGCGCTGTACTTGGTTAAAGCATCTATACAAACAATACAGTCAAAATCTGACAGCCCAAACACAATACAGTCGAATTATAACAAATTCTCCTCAAAACGAAGTTCACAGTTCCTGACTAATCTAACAGAAACAATTCTTTCACCCAAAGGTGAAGTAACAGCTACTACAGTAGGAAAAAGCTCAGTAGGCAAAGCATGAATCAACACAAATTTTTCAGAGATAAAGGAATGAGAAGCACCTCTATCTATCAATACATGATTATAATAACCGAAAATCGAACAATTACCTGCTATGACATCATCAGGTGCTGCCTGAGCCTGATCCTCTATCAAAGCAAAGACTCGTGCCTGCTGTCTCGGAGGCTGGTTCGCATCCGGGTATCAATCGTAATTGGTCTGGGAACTCGCCAGTTTTCCAACAGTGGTATCAGAGCCAGGTTGCTCAGATCAATCGATTGAATTAATCAATTGTAGAAAATTTTTGAGTCTCGGTTTTTGAAACAAAATAAATATTTTTTAATAAAAAATTTTTTTTTTTCCGGGGGGCGAAACCCGGGCAGCGATTGGATCGCTGCCCGGAGGGGGCAGCGATGGTCGCTGCCCCCAGGGGCGGCGCACGGCGCCGCCCAAAGGGGGCGCACGGCGCCGCCCAGGGCGGCGACCGTCGCCGCCCAGGGCGGCGCACGGCGCTGCCCAGGGCAGCGCTGTGCGCTGCCCAGCGCAGCGCTGGGCGCTGCGCAGGGCAGCGCTCGGCGCTGCCCAGGGCGACGCACGGCGCCGCCCAGCGGCGGCGCCAGGCGCCGCCAGGGCAGCAAACGTTGCTGCCCTAAGGGGGCAGCCGGGCTGCCCCGGCCCGCGCCCCGGGTGCGGGCCGGCCCGGGAGTGTCCCGGGCGGCCCGCGGGAAAAATTATATTTTTATTAATTTTAATATTTAAAATTTTATTTTTGGTCCGGTCAAAAATTGTTTTTGATTGGTTCACGAGATTTCGGATCGAATTGTTCGAGTCCGTAAATTTTAAAATTGATTTTGGATAAATTTGAATTTTTGGAAAATTTTAATATTTTATCCGTAAATTGAATTTTGAAATCAATTATTTTGGTACAATTGATGATAAGATATGATCTTATGATATATTAGATAAAATATGATTTTATTTGTAAAATTGGATTTTATAGATAAAATATGATTTTATTTGATATGGAGATAAAATATGATTTTATATGTGAAATGTGATTTTATATATAAAATATGATTTTATCTTGTTTAAATTTGAATTGCCACAGCATGTTATCCAATAAATTAATTTTGAATTAAATGTTATTGGATAAGGATGATCGATTGCCATGACCAATTTTGTAGGTGTATGTTAGGAATTTACATTTTGTCTTTATTGTTGTTGGTTTTATTAATGGGCCTGGTTTATGGCCCGATATGAATGTCATATGTAATAAAAGTGGGCTTGGTTTATAGCCCGTTCCCACCCCCTAAAAATGTATCCCCTACTTGTCATTGTTATCTATTGTAAATACATTAGATTTAGTGGGAGATCAAGATTTGAAGATGGTGGGCCCAGCAGACAATGAAGACTGAAGAAATGTAAATTGGAAGCATATGTAATAGGATTGCATTTGCATACTGCATATTACCTAGGATTGGACTAAGACCCGTGATTGGCAACCACGGGTCAATTAGAAATGGAATCGATCATCCTATATAATATGTGATATTATGATTGTATGCATGTTTAGACATAAATTGCGTGAATCCGGCAATGCATGCAATAAATTAAATATGATGAGACAAATATTTTTATAAATAAAATCCCTCATTTTAAATATGATTTAAAATTTATATCAAGATAAATAAAGGAAATTTAAATATTGTTTAAATGTTCCTACCTTCCATCAACGGTCAATGTATGTGATGCTACCCGCGGATACGGTCCGGCTCATATTATTGGGGGGGCCCGTCCGTCGGAAAGCTGTACATTGGATCGACAAATGTTGTAAGTTGGGTGGAACTCCCATGGGATCGGCTCATATTATTGGGGGATCCACATGGCGACCGTCCATCACAACTTAATATTGATGGGTCATCTTGACATGTCACTTTAAACGGCGTCATATTATTGGGCCCTTATTGGACATGAGGTAAATACATGGGGGTTGCTTTGGAAGCAATTGGGCTCTACCTTTTGAGAATTATGGTTGGCTGATATTATTCGGGACCATAAGTTTGTCAATTGGACTCCATGTTCTCACTAAGGAAAAAGTTTCCCGTTTTCACTAGAGGGTGGTGAAATCGTTAAAATAGTGGGAGTGAGATTCATAAAATTAAATTCGCCTATTTTATGTCTTAGTAAATTGTTAAACAATCATTGATATATGTCTGTTTTTCCTTTTCAGTATTTCATACAATGAATTCGCGAAATCCTTTATTCTCGATCCTCGAACAAAACAAGCTGACTGGCGCCAACTATACGGAATGGTTCCGGAAGTTGAAGATTGTCTTAACTTCGGAGAAAATGCTCTACGTGTTAGAGAAAGCACCTCCGAAGGAAGCACCAGCTGACATAAGTCCGGAGGAATTGGCCAAACTTGATGCATGGTGTGACCATGACATCAAGACCAAATGCTATATGCAAGCCTCGATGTCTGATGAACTCCAGAGGCGATTTGAGGACACGGTGAATGCTGCTGACATTCACACGCAACTCAAGGAACTTTTTGGGCTCAGTCGAGGGCTGAAAGGTTCTCTACTGTTAAGGAGTTGATGACGTGCCGCATGCGTGAAGGGACTTCGGTCCGTGATCATGGGGTACAAGTGTTTTGGCTCATACAGAAGTTAGCGACCCTTGATTTGGTGTTGGAGCATGAACTCAATGTGGACTTGCTGCTTCTATCTCTTCCTTCTTCATTTGATGGATTCGTGATAAATTTTAATATGAACAAGATAGAGGCCACCCTTGAAGAGATGGTCAATATGCTCGTTACATATGAATCCACACTTAAGAAGGATAAGCCAGCTTTCTTGGTGGGCTCCTCATCTTCTGCAAAGAAGGGGCCAAGTATGAAGGGCAAGAAACGTTCTGCCCCACCCAAGAAAGTGGAACCCGAGAAGAAGCAAAAGACAAAGGCTTCAAACGATGGAAAATCCAAGGATGTTTGCCATTACTGCAAGAAGCCGGGTCATTGGAAGCGCAACTGCAAGGAGTATCTTGAGCAGTTGGGAACTGCAAAGGGTATGTTCTATATCGAAATAAACATGTCACTTAATACAACTTCTTGGGTATTGGATACCGGATGTGGATCTCACATTTGCAATGATTTGCAGGTGATGACAAGAAGTCGCAGGCTTAGAATGGGTGAGACCCAGCTGAGGCTCGGGAATGGTTCCAGAGTTGAAGCTACGGCCATTGGAGATGTTTGTTTGATTTTGCAGAATGGTTTTTAAAATTATTGTTGAGAGATGTTTTATTTGTGCCAGATTTAATTAAAAACATTATTTCTATTTCTATGCTTGATAGAGATGGTTATTCTTGTAATTTTGTGAATGGGATTTGCAGTATTTACAAGAATGAATGTTTAATTGGAAATGGACAACTTGAAAACGATCTATATAATTTAAAACTAAAAGACGTTCCAGTAAATTGTATTGACAAACCGGCGACAACAAACAAAAGGAAAATCGATAGTCAAAACCCGGCAAACCTTTGGCACGCTAGACTAGGTCATATTTCCTCAAGGAGGATGAACAAGCTAGTGGGAGAGGGCATGTTTGATATGTCTGATATTAACTCTCTACCTACTTGTGAATCCTGCCTAAAAGGGAAAATGACTAAATCTCCTTTTAAGGGGAAACCTGAGCGTAGTCAAAATCTGTTGGATTTGATCCATACAGATGTTTGTGGACCATTTAGAGTTGGGACTCAATATGGCCACACCTACTTCATTACCTTTACTGACGATTATTCAAGGTATGGGTATTTATATTTAATGAAATATAAGTCTGAAGCATTTGAAAAGTTCAAAGAATTCAAGGCTGAAGTAGAAAACAAGCTAGGTAAAAGTATTAAAGCACTTCGATCGGATCGAGGTGGAGAATACTTGAGTACCGAGTTTTTGGACTATCTAAAAGAGAATGGGATTCTCTCTCAGTGGACTCCTCCTATGACACCACATCTTAATGGTGTATCGGAGCGTCGTAATCGAACTTTGTTGGACATGGTTCGATCCATGATGAGCTTCACTGAGCTTCCACCTTCGTTTTGGGGTTATGCGCTTGAAACGGCGGTATTGTTGTTGAATAACGTCCACACTAAAGCAGTGGACAAAACACCATACGAGTTATGGAATGGCAAAGCTCCTAAGTATTCATACTTGAGGATTTGGGGATGTCCTGCTTACGTGAAGCGGACAGTGGGAGATAAGTTGGATAGTCGATCCAGCTTGTGTTATTTTGTGGGGTATCCGAAGAATTCAATCGGATATTATTTCTATTATCCTGCTGAAACAAAGGTGTTTGTTTCACGGAATGCCACCTTCTTGGAGAAGGAGTTCTTATTGGATAAGAAAGGCGAGATGATGGAACTCGAAGAAGTTCGAGAAGAACCCGAAATACAAAATAACGATCCCACACCTCAGGAACCATTGCTGGACACGCCTGCACCTAGAAGATCCGAGAGGACTTCTAGACCTCCAGTTCGATATGGTCTTCTTCTTGAAGAGGGTCAAGATGAACCCGACATTGGATGTGATCCAAGAAGCTTCAAGGAAGCAATTTCTGATGCGGATTCGAATTTATGGCTTGAAGCTATGCAATCAGAATTGGATTCGATGCATACTAACCAAGTCTGGACTTTAGTGGATCCTCCCGATGGAATTGTTCCAATAGGGTGTAAATGGATCTACAAAAGAAAGCTTGGGCCTGATGGTAAGGTATTGACCTACAAGGCGCGATTGGTGGCTAAAGGTTATACTCAAAGGCAAGGAGTTGACTATGACGAAACCTTTTCACCAGTTGCAATGTTCAAGTCCATAAGAATCCTTATTGCCATAGCTGCATGGTATGACTATGAGATATGGCAAATGGATGTGAAGACTGCTTTTCTTAATGGAGACATTAAGGAAGAAATCTATATGAAGCAGCCTGAGGGGTACACATCCATGGGAAGCGAGCATAAGGTATGCAAGCTTCAGAGATCAATTTATGGTCTAAAACACGCATCAAGAAGTTGGAACCAGAAATTTGATGAAACAATTAAAGACTTTGGTTTCATCAAGAACCCGGAGGAACCTTGCGTGTACAAGAAAGTAGTTAAGGATGCGGTGACATTCTTAGTACTTTATGTTGATGACATCCTACTCATTGGGAATGATGTAGGGATGTTGCAGTCAACAAAGATATGGTTATCAGGTAGATTTTCGATGAAGGATTTGGGTGAGGCATCCTACATTCTTGGATACAGATCTATAGGGATAGATCTAAGAGAATGATAGGACTCACTCAATCAACCTACATCGATACCATATTGAAACGGTTTTCAATGGATGGGTCCAAGAGAGGACATCTACCCATGTGTCATGGAGTTTCTCTATCCAAGTCTATGTGTCCCAAGACTGATGCAGAGATAGAGAATATGACACATGTACCATATGCGTCAGCTATAGGTAGTATCATGTATGGGATGATATCTACCAGACCGGATGTAGCATTTGCTCTGAGTGTCACGAGCAGATATCAGTCTAATCCTGGTCAGATGCATTGGAAAGCCGTGAAGGACATTCTTAAGTACTTGCGAAGGACTAAGAATATGTTCATGGTTTATGGAGGACGAGAACTCAAACTGGAAGGCTATACCGACTCTAGCTTCCAAAGTGATGTGGATGACTCGAAGTCAACCTCTGGATTTGTGTTCATGCTCAATGGCGGTGCTGTCTCTTGGAAGAGTTCCAAGCAGGACACCACAGCGGATTCCACCACTGAGGCTGAATACATTGCAGCATCAGCTGCTGCTAAAGAGGCCGTTTGGATGAGGAATTTCGTCCAAGAGTTGGGCGTCATTCCTGAATTTGTTGGTCCAGTCCCGGTGTACTGCGACAACACGGGTGCCGTTGCTCAAGCAAAGGAACCAAGGTCTCATCAAAGATCCAAACACGTACTGAGGAAATACCACATAATCCGGGAGATTGTGGAAAGAGGAGACATCAGTGTCGAACGAGTGGCCTCTGCAGACAATATCGCTGATCCACTTACTAAGCCTTTGCCAGGACCATTGTTTGACAAACATCGCGAAGCAATGGGTCTACGTAGTATGACTAGTTGGCTATAGGGCAAGTGGGAGATTGTAAGAGTGGGTGCCCAGTGAGCCAACTGTGTGGCTATGGGCTTTGTTGACTCTTTGTATAAACAATCTTTTGTTTAATATTATTTACACATTTATGGCAATGACTTTATATTACTTCATATTGTTATATTGTGATATACTATTGTTGTTTTGATAAAGACCTTGAATATACTATAGTGTATGTAAGATGTGGTAGAACATGGAGATGTCTATCATGAAATACATCTTATAGTCACTGTATATTCTAAAACCGTTCCTAGTCGATTGAGCCGTCCGATAATAAGGATAAGGATCGCTCGAGTTTGAGACTAGCATTTGCGATGCGGAGTACCACGTTTCATTGGTAGGGAACATGGAGATGTTCGAAGCATGCAAATGGATATTCATAGGATGAATAGTCGAACTACCCTATCCGGACTTTCCAAGTGGTTATCACTTATCGAGTGGATAAAGTCCGCGGTTTTGGTTGTACACCATTAGTCCTTACGACTTGAAACATCATGGAGACTCTATATGCTAGTACTGTGCTTTGACTCGTTTACCGACTCTGAGGGGGTCATCAGGTGTCGAGATTGGGTACAGTTACGACACATATAGGAGTCAATGCATTGTTGTCAAGGATTCACCACATACTTGCGAGTGTGGATATCCTATGCGATCTGAGGAGATATTAGTGTGACAAATCTCTGGCCAGAGTACTTGATGTGATTTAAGAAATGGTTTCTTAGTAGCACATGCGATGTCACTAATTTGATCTTCAAGATGCATTGCATAGTTATCGAATCTTGAGCGACTCTCGATATACCAATGGTTGTTGATTCGATCGGGATATATGGATGAAGGGACCGTACTGTACGTTAACCAAAATCTACTGGTTCTTGTAGGCACTATCAGTGATACCTAGGGAATCATGGGGCGATGTTGCTAGGCGCTTTACCATGATTCGTTGGGCAAGTCGGAAAGTGTTGTTCCGAGTCACAAGGAGTTGTGAGCCCACGGCTAGCTGTATCCCTGAACCATTGAGGGTCACACAGTGTAATGGAGTTTTAATCCCCGTTGAGATAGTTAAATTTAAAGAGTTAAATTTAATGAACTAAGGAGTTGGACTTCTTAAATAAGAGTAAGGGAGTAGGATTTCCTAAAATGACATAGGGATGGACATTTTTGGAAACCACTGAATTCGGATTCAGGAAAATTTATTTTGACTTTAAAACGTGCAGAAATGGTTTCTGTGCACATTGGTGAAATCGTTTCATCAATCGGAGTCACGATGAATTTTATATTAATTTCTGAACGAGTGGGCTTTGCTTGTCGGGCCCCAGCTTATGACTAATGGGCCCTAAGGTGTTAGTGGCCTGCATTATAAATAAGTTATTTCAGTACAGAAATTACACACAACAGGTCATAAATTTTGAGAGCAAATTTCGAAAACCCTAGACCCTCTCAAAACCGATCGGCCGTCCCCTCCCTTTGCTCTGCCCGAGAAAATTCCGGTCTGTGATTTTGAATCGCAGTAAGGAATAACGAATCAGATTCGTGTAATCTCTTCGCAGAAAACTTCTGATAGATTTTCTAGTGCAATCTATCAGAGGGATTAAACCTCTGTTCGTGGACCTGATTGAAGGCGTTCATCGGTTCCAGGGAGAGACAACAAGAGCAGAATTGTTCTGTTGGTGTCCATTAATCTCGTTGCGAGATTTGAGGTAAAATTTATTTAATTGTTATTTAAATTTTACACACGTAATTCAATCGATGAACGGTTGATACCCATACCATGGAAACGTTCCATGAAAAATTTTTAAACTTCCGCTGCACCGGGTATCAATCGTAATTGGTCTGGGAACTCGCCAGTTTTCCAACAGATATCAAGCCAATCCCAGTCAAATGCATTGGAAAGCCGTGAAGGATATTCTTAAGTACTTGCGAAGGACTAAGAATGTGTTCATGGTTTATGGAGGAAGAGAATTGAAGTTGGAAGGCTACACCGACTCTAGCTTCCAATGTGACGTGGATGACTCGAAATCAACCTCTGGATTTTTATTTGTGCTCAATGGCGGTGCTGTCTATTGGAAGAGTTCCAAGCAAGACACCACAGCGGATTCCACCACTGAGGCAGAATACATTGCAGCATCAGCTGCTGCTAAAGAGGTGGTTTGGATAAGGAAATTCATCCAAGAGTTGGGTGTAATTCCTGAAGCTGTTGGTCCAGTCCCGGTGTACTGTGACAACACGGGTGCCGTTGCTCAGGAAAAGGAGCCAAGGTCTCATCAGAAGTCCAAACACGTACTGAGGAAATACCACATCATCCGAGAGATTGTGGAAAGAGGAGACATCAGTGTCGAGAGAGTGGCCTCTACAGACAATATCGCTGATCCTCTTACTAAGCCCTTGCCAGGACCATTCTTTGACAAACATCGCAAAGCAATGGGATTACGTAGTATGACTAGTTGGCTTTAGGGCAAGTGGGAGATTGAAAGAGTGGGTGCCCGGTTAGCCAACTTGTGGCTAAGGGCTTTTATGACTCTATGTAAAACAATCTTTTGTTTAATATCGAACTACCCTATCCGGACTTTCCAAGTGGTTATCACTTATCGAGTGGATAAAGTCCGCGGTTTTGGTTGTACACCATTAGTCCTTATTACTTGAAACATCATTGAGACTCTATATGCTAGTACTGTACTTTGACTCGTTTACCGACTCTATTGGGGTCATCAGGTGTCGGGATTGGGTACAGTTACGACACATATAGGAGTCGATGCTTTGTTGTCAAGGATTCACCACATACTTGCGAGTGTGGATATCCTATGCGATCTGAGGAGATATTAGTGTGACGGATCTCTGGCCAGAGTACATGATGTGTTTTAGGTTAATGGGTTATCCTAGTAACACATGCGATGTCACTATTTGATCTCCAAGATGTAATGCATAGTTATCGAATCTCGAACGACTCTCGATATACCAATGGTTGTTGATTCGATCGGGATATATGGATGAAGGGACCGTACTGTACGCTAACCAAAATCTACTGGTTCTTGCAGGCACTATCAGTAATACCTAGGGAGTCATGGGGCGATGTTGCTAGGCGCTCTTACCATGATTCGATGGGTAAGTCGGAAATTGTTGTTCCGAGTCATAAGGAGTTGTGAGCCCACGGCTAGCTGTATTCCTGAACCATTGAGGGTTACACAAGTAATGGATTACTAAAACCCCGTAGAGATAGTTAAATTAAAAGAGTTAAATTTAATGAAAGAGAAGTTGGACTTCTTAACTAAAGGGAGTGAGATTTCCTAAAATGACATAGGGATGGTCATTTTTGAAAATCACTGAATTCGGATTCAAAAAAATTATCTTGACTCTAAAAGATGCAGAAATGGTTTCTGTGCACATTGGTAAAATCAAGTTATCAATCGGAGTCACGATGAATTTTATATTAATTTTTAGAACAACGGGCTTGGCTTGTTGGGCTTAAGTTATGGATTGTGGGCTTTAAGGAGTTAGAGTCCTAACACAATTATAACTTAACCTAGTCTAGAAATTATCTATAAATACATGTAGTGGGTTCGAAAATTACGTGTGATTCAGTCTTCAAATTTTCGAACACTGCATAATTATTTTAAGAGGATTTTCGAAATTTCCTCTGTCCCTTCGGAGAAAATTCGGCTTGTGATTTTTATGAAAAATTACAATCTGAATTAACAGATCATATCTGTTTATTCTCTACGCAAAACTTCTGATTGATTTCAAGTGCAGTCAATCAGAGGGTTTTTATTTTCTGTTTGTGGACCTTATTCCGGTGATTGATCGTGACACCATCAGTTCCCGGGATTTACAAGAAGAGCAGATTAAATTCTCTTGGAGTCCATAATCTCGTTTCGAGATTTAAGGTAAAACATTAATTGTGATTATTTGTTTTACTTGTATGAATTTAATCGCAAAAGTTTTGATACCCAGATATGGAATCGTTCCATATTAATAAAAATAAATTTTTTAAACTTTCGCTGCACCGGGTATCAATTCTAATTGATCTGAACACCATTTTCCAACACAATCATCGATCAACTGAGAAACACCGATAGTAGAAAGAGATAAAGAACAAAGCTTTTGGCTCAAGGCATCTGCAGCTGCATTCTACTTTCTCGGGTAATACTTGATTTCACAATCAAAATCCTTCAACAGATCTAACTATCTCCTTTGTCTCATATTCAGCTCTGCTTGTGAAAAAAAATACTTAAGGCTCTTATGATCAGAAAAGATCTCGAAAGACTCACCATAAAGATAGTGACGCCAAATCTTCAAAGAAAATACGATCGCAGCGAGTTCAAGATCATGAACCAGATAACGAGTCTCATGCGGCTTCAGCTGCCTCGATGCATACGCTATCACTTGCTTATGCTGCATAAGAACACATCCCAAGCCTCGGTTAGATGCATCGCAATACATGATAAAACCTCCAGTACCTGATGGAACAGAAAGAATCGGAGCACTGGTCAGCCTCCGTTTCAGATCAACGAAACTAGCCTCACAATATGCAGTCCAGATAAAAGGCTCATTCTTCTGAGTCATCTGGGTAATCGGCTTGGCAATAGGTGAGATTCCCTCTATGAATTGGCGATAATAACCAGCTAAACCCATAAAGTTTCGGATCTCAGGCACTGATGTCGGTGTAGGACAATTCATAACCGCTTTGATCTTGCTAGGATCGACAGAAATCCCATCTCTTGAAATGATATGACCGAGAAAGACAGCTCGATACAACCAGAATTCACACTTAGATAGCTTGGCAAAAAACTTCTCAACTCACAAAATCTGCAAGACGATCCTCAAATGCTCTGCATGGTTAGTACGGTTCTTTGAATAGATAAGAATATCATCGATGAAGATAATAACAAACTCATCCAAATAGCGCTGAAAGATACGGTTCATCAAACCCATAAAAACCGCTGGAGCATTAGTCAAACCGAACGGCATGACTATAAACTCGAAATGACCATACCTCGTTCTGAATGCGGTCTTAGGAACATCTTCCTCACGCACTCTCAGCTGATGATAACCCGAACTCAAATCAATCTTCGAATAGACAGAAGAACCCTGATCAAAAAGGTCATCTATTCGGGGTAAAGGATACCTGTTCTTTACCGTCGCTTGATTCAGTTGACGGTAATCAATACAGAGCCACATAGAACCATCCTTCTTTCAAAAAAACAGAACAGGAGCACCCTAAGGCGACATACTAGGTTTGATGTATCCCTTGGCAATCAAATCCTCAAGCTGCTCTTTCAATTCTCTCAATTCAACCGGTGCCATATGATTAGGAGCTTTGGAAATAGGTTGAGTACCTAATACTAAATCAATGTTGAATTCGATCTCACGAATAGACAGCAATCTAGGAATATCATCTGGAAAAACGTCAGCAAATTCTCTAACCATAGGTATATCAGCCAATTCAGGACTAGATTTAAGTACGTCGACTACATAAACCAAAAATCCTTCTGCACCTCTCTGTAACAAACGAGTCATCGATAACGTAGAAATCAAAAGAATTCTAGATCAAGAACCCTTACCAAAGAATTTCCACTCGTCTACCATTTCAGGTCTGAATTTGACAACCTTCTGAAAACAATCGACGGTTGCGCTGTACTTGGTTAAAGCATCTATACAAACAATACAGTCAAAATCTGACAGCCCAAACACAATACAGTCGAATTATAACAAATTCTCCTCAAAACGAAGTTCACAGTTCCTGACTAATCTAACAGAAACAATTCTTTCACCCAAAGGTGAAGTAACAGCTACTACAGTAGGAAAAAGCTCAGTAGGCAAAGCATGAATCAACACAAATTTTTCAGAGATAAAGGAATGAGAAGCACCTCTATCTATCAATACATGATTATAATAACCGAAAATCGAACAATTACCTGCTATGACATCATCAGGTGCTGCCTGAGCCTGATCCTCTATCAAAGCAAAGACTCGTGCCTGCTGTCTCGGAGGCTGGTTCGCATTCGGGTTACCTCCCTGTCTGTTCTGCTACTGAGGCTGGAAAGAGTAAACCATAGAAGTCTGCCTCTTAGGCTGAGCTGCAGGTCTAGAAGAACTCCCACTCTGAGCTTGATCTTTACCTCGCTGAGGACACACCTTTGCAAAGTGCCCTCGCTGCTGAAAGATATTGCAGTTCCCAAAGACTCCTACACACTGATCTTGGGCATGTCTACCCCCACACTTGTTACAGAACAAAGATGAAAATCCAGAACTCTGACCTGAATTAAACTTCTTGGAACCACTGGAGCTAGAAGAACTGTTCACCTGTTTCTTGAACTATTTCCCTTTGGCTCTGAACTGATCCTTTCTGTTACCCCCACTGCTTTCTCCTTCATACCTTTGTGGTTGGTTCTGATATTGCGATGGCTGATTTAGATAGTGAGACAGTTGATTTTGTGACTGTCTCGGCTGCTGAGGTACAAATGAAGTTCCTCTCTGTCTCCACAAACCTGCTTCAGCTCCCTTTGCATGATTCATGTCATCCTAAAAGTTATCAGGCCTAGCAGTGTTTACCAACGTGAAGATATCTGGGTTCAAACCATTAATGAACTGGTAGGCTTTTTCTTCTTCATTGTCGGCAATATGCGGTGCAAATCTCAACAAACTGTCAAACTTGGCTACATA
Organism: Henckelia pumila; assembly: GCF_033568475.1. NCBI lineage: Eukaryota > Viridiplantae > Streptophyta > Magnoliopsida > Lamiales > Gesneriaceae > Henckelia > Henckelia pumila. Next base: position 216,116,645 of record NC_133123.1, read on the forward strand.
CTCCTCGTTGTTCAAGTTTCCTTGTCTCAGATTGGAAAACTCGACTCCCTTATCCTTTCGATACGAAATAGGGAAAAACCGCTTATAAAACTCAGATTTGAAAAGAGTCCAATTAATGATTGTACCTCGATTCTCCATGGCTCTCTTCGTCGTGATCCACCAGTTCTTAGCAACACCTTGAAGCTGATGAATGACTAACCTAGTTCAGCGGTCATCTGAATAATCAAGGGAATCGAACAACTAATCAATGTCTTCCAACCAGCTCTCACAGTCAACAGGATTCTCTATACCCTGTAACAAAGGCGGGTTAAATGACTGAAAACTTTTCAGCAAAGTTTCCATAGGCGTCGCTGTGTCATCCATCTGATCAGTTTTAGTACTAGCTTGCTCATTCAGAGGAGTAACTGGCAGTGGGTTTCTATTAATAACTCGACGAGGACCCATCTGAAAATCAAAGGTTAGGACACAAGATATCTCAATTGCTACAAATCGGTGCCCTTTCAACCACTCAGAATATCGGATACCAGTCGATAACAAAAATAGTTATATCTCAAGTAGCTCATGCTTTATAAATTAAATCACATAATCATGTAATTAAAATAATTCTCAAATAATAAAGCATGCTGCATGTAATTTAAATAATCAAACAAATAACTCAATCACATGCGAGGAGCCAATACATGCGGACTCGAACTATCCCGCTCACTCTAGTTCAACCAAGAACTTATTGCTCTGATACCACTTAATGTGAGACATCGGTTCTAAACAACTAATCTCGGATTAAACAATAATTAAGCATACAAGATCCAAGACAAAAGCAATAAGAATTTTTTTTTTAAATAAACAGTGTCTCGCTCGATCGATAGAACTCAACCAATCGAGCGAGCAAGAAATTCCAAACTTACTCTCCGGATGAATCCAGCGCCGCTCGATCGGTAAAGTTCAACCGATCGAGTGGGCAAGCTTTTTACAAAATAGAAACTTGGCACAAATTCCATTGCTCGATCGGTCAAACTCTACCGATCGAGCGATGACAGAAGAAAGCTAAAATAAACAGTAGAAAACTTGCCAAAGCTCAAGTCCAATACATTCAATACATAACAAGGTACATATTACATGCAACGACAACATACAATCCTCAATATTCGAATATTAGAAACTAAAAATATCAACGAAGTTCGAGTTCTAAACATGCTTCAAAATATTAACTAGATTGACATGCTGATTCGACTTCTAAACCGAGTCTCACTTCTACTCTTCAATCCTGATGCTAACCAAGTCTGCGATGACTTGATCCTGCACCACCTGTTGCCAAGCACACATACAAAACAAAGCAATAGCCGGATAACTCCGGTGAGAGATATTCCCAGTAAAAGCAACATAAATGAAATAACAAGTAAAATATCAACAACATGATATCAAGAATACATATTCAATGTTAAGACGAATGAAATGCATGTCTTTAAAATTGGGATATCAATTCTGATAAACAAGGGATTGCTGCTATGCTGGGATCCCGAGGATGAGACCATGTAATGACTCGCCGACTTTCCCAATCGAGGTGGTGCCACGTATCCCAATCCCTTAGACTTTGGTGCGACTATAAGGAGTATGCTGACACTAGATGAACTTCTACAACCCAGGCCACTCACAGTATAGCCCCCAAAACGTCTAAATAAAAAGGGCTGTTCTGCCCGCTGAACCAAAGGTTTGGCTCAAGATGAATGCATAAGAAAAACATAAAGCATTAAGCCATAATAACAAAAACTCAAACAAAAAAATGCGTGTCCTACATTCTAGAACAAGTATTGATGCAAGTATGTGGTTTTAAGGGAAACTCAAGAACCAATTGTCTCGAGTACGAGTATCAATTTTTAATATAGTGATGAATCAAGTATCGTCCCCACAAGGAGTAAATTGAAAATATTCAATACTTGTAATTAAAATAGTCTTAATTTTATTTATAAAATTAAACTTTAGAAATTTGCTGACAAATTAAATAAATAATAAAGTTTATAAAGCGCGAGCAGACAGAATCCTTTAGAGATTATCAATCAAAGAAAATAGTCTAGAGGTTTTGATTTCACCTGGTCTCAACAATATTCATTCCTAATTAATCTATTTTCATGAGTTCATTTCAATTAATAACCAAGAACACATAGATTATACTATTTCCCTCTTCCGAGTGTCAAACAGAGTGTATCAACCATAGATCAATTCTAATATCCCTATTGAGAATCTACTTGTAGCGATATGTGTAAAACAATGTTCTTTCTAGGCTATATTAAAGTTATAAACTCTTCCGAGATAAATAAACAATTAATAGTGTGAATTCTATTGATCCTATTCGAAATCCCCTCTCCCGAGTTCCGAATTCTAAATAAATATGACAAATCAATTTATGGCCTGTAAATTGAAAAGACTTTCAAAACTAGAATCACAATTAATTTAGAATAACTCAATTCAATAAAATCAAAAATTCATAAACATGTCTTGACCAGGTTCCATTGTCCCTCTAGACTCTAAAAATTTAGTTCATAATCAAAATATTGCAAAAACAATTCATGTTCATGAAACTAGACATCGAATCAAATTTTAATGACAAAAGACAAAGAAAACAAATCCAAAGATGCGATGCCGTTTCCGGATAATGTGATCTTCTTCCTTGTTCCAGATTTTCTCTTCAAGTTTGCGCAGATTTTTTCTTCAAATTTCTCTCTCGATCGTGCGTGTGATTCTCCTCTGATGTGCGGCAGCTTCTCCTTCAATTGTGTGCAAAATAATACCTTTTATATGTGCTTCGAATCCAATAAATAAAAGCCCACAAAAGTCCGAAGGTTTCCTTCCCGAAAAACCCAAAAAACTGACTTTCGCGATGGCGCGCCCGCGCCTGAAGAGAGGGGTGCCCGTGCATGTGATTTTGTCTCCTGGATGCTCAAAATTTCTCATCAGGCGCGCCCGTGCATGTCTCTCGGGTATGAAAATCTGCATCGCGCGACAATTTTCAAAAAACCATATCTCACAATCTAACTATCGGATTGAGCTGAAATTTTGACAGTAGCTTCAAAAATCATAAACGTTATTATGGACGTTGGAGATCGAATTTTGATGCCTAAATAATTCCCAATAATTTTCTGAAGTTGATACTCCATAATGCATCCTTCCGCTTCTTCTTGCTACTTTTGCACCAATCCTTGAAACTCACAAAAACAACCACAAATACGCGTAAAATCCACTCAATGCATCACAAAATCCAAGTCAAATCATATATAAATTAAGTGCATAAATTGCACTTATCATGGAGCTGCAGCGGGGGTGTGCCCCTAGTTGCGGGATAGTCGCCATCAGCGGGCTGACGACGGATGCAGGTATAGCTATGGTTTCCTTAAATTATTTAGGAGTATACAATCGCTTAGTTAAAGCTTTTAAAGCTTAATAGAAGATGCATGGGAATTTTAATTGTAGAGTTGATGATAGGCTTGGAACCTAGAGTTGGACTACTAGTATGGCCTGTAGTAAGGTACGTAAGTACTGACTAAGATTGCCAGCGGATATGCATGCTTATATGTTTAATTTATGTGTTTGCATGTTATTGTTATTGATATATGGCATGTAAATATCATCTTGTTCCTGTACAACTGTACATCTTTTGAGATGAGCTAGTTGGGTTGTATAATTGAATTTGTTTAACTGGTTGTATTCCGCCGATCTGCTTGTATTTATGTCTTCCGCAGTGATTTTATTTAATGCATTCTTAATTATACTCTTAACTCTGATTAGGTAGTGGATCCGGGTCGGTCGCTACATTTATGGTATCAGAGCTGCATGCAAGAGACTTGGGAGATAGTAATAAGACTTTTGGGTTATCCTTGTAGGATTGATGAGACCATGGAAGAGATAATGACGTGGCAATTAGGTTGCCCGAAGACTATCATTATCGGCAGAATTTCTGAAGATTTGGTTTATGGGATTCCTGCAAGTAAGGACAGGAGCGATGGATCGTGTCCGAGCTTTAGAGACTTCTACTCATATGGATCCTAGATTTGGATCGAGTATCGGATGCCAGAAGCAGTAGCAGAGGATTGGTGGGGACTTACTTGATGTTTGCATCTGTACATTCATAACCATGATGACACTACTCTGAATATTCTTCAGTCATAGTTGGAGAGATTGTCAGATAAACCTTCACCAGAGTATGCCTCAAGTGTCTAAGGCATGACTGGTTGTGGACGTAAGGTCATTAAATTCATGCAGGACATGATGTTATCTATATGCTTGTATCGATGCTTTCGATAGGCACACAGGAAACTTCATGTTCAAAAGAATGAAATAGTTACAAGAAGAATGCTGATGGTAGATTGTGAGCAGAAGAGGTCGACTGACATACACTGACGTAGAACATAGCTGGTTAGCGAGCACGGATCATTTCTTCGGATGTCTTTGCAGGAGGACGGGTAGAGAGTTTGGTCAGGAGTATGCTTGCATTGATGCGTGTGTCGATTAGAGGCTTCATGCTCAAGAAACGAATACTAGTATGATGATTTTAAATAATGTATTTTTGTAGTTGTATACAGTATTTCAGTTGTAATGAATCATCATAATCCGGTTGTATCATTTCAAATTATTGGTTGTACATTTTTGTTGTATTTTCGGAATACTGTAATTGTATTACATGGGATTGTAATAAAGGAAATTGTACATAACTTGAAGAAATGATACATTTATTATTTATCCAAAAATTTGTGAATGAATGCGGTGATTTTCTAAGTTTGGCTTGGTATTAGTTGATTAGTGCTCAACTATTGTAACTCATAGATTTTGAGTAAGCCAGCTGTAACTTATAGACATGGGGTTAGTCTAGGTGTTTTCCTAGGATTGACCTAATTAGTCATTTGACTGGGTTAATGACAGTGATGAGGTGATTCATCTGGAGGCATTTAAATATTGTTCAGTTTGGAATTGGGATTTGTTCTAGGTTGTTTCCTTAGAACGGTCGTCTGTTTGACCTTCGTAAGGTTGAGAATTGCGATGATGGGATTTCATCAGGAACCAGGTCGAATATATGCTGAGAGTTGTGAACTATAACCATGACTAGACATGATGGGGCGCGATCCTATGCCAGTGTTACTCTGGGAGTCTTTGTACTTCGGAGGTTGCCTGGAAGCCTTTGTGCTTCAGGATTTGCGGTGGGAAGGCTACTCTGTCTAGAGTTTTGGTAACAGTCATGATGTGGTATGACCTTGGATTAGATACCTAGTTTGGTATCAGGACTTAGATATTGTCTGGCTTTCATCAGAAATATTAGTTGGGGTTTTCTGTTGTGAGAACCAGTCTTGGAGGGATCTCCTTGACAAGTGTGTACTTTGAGCAGGTAAGTTTTGACCTAGTAAATACTGCTAGATGGATCGATCTAGTAGCTAGATGGATTTCTACCAGTGATGACTAGGGATTGTCATCAGGGTTATGATTAGGATTTTCTTATGACAGGAGTTATCCAATATCCTGGATGGAAAGTTGTTTCGAGACTTCGACTCGAATAGGAGAATTGCTCCATGATGATTGATTTCATCAGTGATGTGATGAATTATATCATATGCTAAGGATCGTACAGGACTAGTTGAGGCATGAGGGAATCATGACTTATGTCAGTGTACACTTGGTGGTGATTCCAGGTGTGACATCGTGGTAGGTTACCTTTGTCTTAATTTGTTTCAGTCTTAGTAAGAGATATAATTATCAGGAGCGTGTTCAACGATAGTTGGAATCTTTCAAACTTGTATTGTGTCTTGGGTTTGACAAGTCCTAATGATCATCTTGAATGAACATAGACAGTGAGTAGTATGTCTAGACTAGTGCAGGCTTAGCACTAGTGACTACTCGTAGTAGTTGTCTGACTCTGGCAGAGATAGATGATTGAATCAAGTGTGATTCTTCAATTTCAAGTATTTGGGATATAGTGAATAAGGAAGTACTTGAGATAGTACTATAAGCATGGTATGCTTAGATGCAGCGATTCAAGTGCATTCTTCAGTCGTTAAGGATCTCCAGGAATGCGGGGATCGGGGATTTTGGATTCTGCGGATCACGAAAATGGTCATAGGTTGGTTCTTGTGTTCATAGTTTGTTGATAGCGTTGCTGAGATTACCAGTGACGGATTTTGATCTGAGCATTGCTTGGTGCTAGCAATGATTGATCCAATTTGCGGAAATAGGATTCAGTGATTGTTCCAGGATTTTCAGTTGAAAAATTTTGGGGACTATTAGTCGGAGTGTTTTGCTTGGGTGCTTCCAGTATATTTCTCAAGAGTTGTTCTTGAGAGGCGATTCGACAAGTGCTTATGGATTTCAATGAGCATTAGCAGGTTAGCATTAGTTGTTTCATGGGATGAGACAGGAACTGAGACTTGTGTTTCTTAGTCTGGCGCGATTGTTGTCGCTGATATCCAAGCGCGTTCTGATATGCTGTGTCATTGAGAGATTGAAATATTGGGATTGCCGCAAGTATTAATAGATTTTGTCTGGGATCGAGGTGAACCAGTTTGGTTATCCCAGTTAGTGAGTCAAAGATTTTCGTTATCTAGGATAGGATAACTAGAAATCATTTTCGTCGATGCTATCTCTAGTGCCGAGATAGAGGTAAGCGTTCGATAAAGACTACCAATGTTGAAGATGGTGTTAGTCCATTTGAGAGCTTCATCAGGATGGTAGTGTATTTTGAGGCGACGATCTCGAAGAGTGAATTAAGACAAGAAATTGTTTACAAGGATGTTAACACAATTGGAGTTAGTAAACAGAGAGTTTGTCCACTGTTTACTTAGTTGGTGTTCTTTAGAGAAATATTCGTTGACATCGGGCAGGGTAAGTACTGAAGGTACGTACTATGATGCTAGGAATTGTCGGGATTTGGTTGTTATCCATGGCAGGAGGACTAGTGTGATCGAGTAGATGCTATCTACGATAGCGAGATTCGGATCAAGGTTGATAGCAATCAGTCTAAGGATTCCAGATGGTTAGAGTGATGTGCAGCGATGCGATTCCTTTGCGAGCTGGCTACCTGTAGTTGCCATTTCTCTTCGCATAAGGTATTGTTTTGGGAATAAATATTTTATCCTTAGTGATAAGGAGTAACTCACACGAGTTCTTGAAAAGAGATATCTAGGATTTGACCGAGTGTTGAATCTAGATCGATTGTTTAGCGCTTTGCGATAACATCGAGGGATGCGATGTTATCGTTACACCAGTGAGATACAATGTGTTGTATCTTGTTTTTCTCGTTGGGAAGCGATGGAGATCATGCGTGTCTAGAGATAGCTGATGACTAGTTACGATCTTAGCAGGAGTGTCATCCCTATGATTTGTAGGCAGTGTGGCTAATACAGTCGGAAATTTGAATCGAATATGTCATGTCATTTGCGGTTAACGATGGATAACTGACGCTAGTCAGTAGTGTTACACAATTCTTGCATAATTGTTGATAAGAAGGAAGTTATTTCCAGGATGATCGTTAAAGGCGTGCGAGTTTGAAATCAGTGCGGATTCTAAACCGAGTATATGTTCTGATGTGGTTTAGTGATTGAACAGACCTTACAGGTTTAGCGAGGTTTGGGGTTGTCGAAGGTTATTTGACCAGATGTTTCGAACCGGAACTATTGGTCAAATTGGAAAAGTGGTCTATATTATATTCTCGAGGCTTTACCCTAGGTTTCGAGGACGAAATCTTTTAAGGGGGGGGGGAGAGAATGTAGTAGCCCGTATCCAAAACTAATGATTAATGAGTACTTAATCATATGATCATGTTTAGATTAATTAAAACTTGATTAAGGAAATTCCAAAGGGATTAACGGAGTCCGAAAATGAATCCAGGACCCTCAAAAATGGTGGGAAAGGTTTTGGAGGATCAGACAACCCAAACTGAGTTCGGAGGATCCGAACGTAAACAGAGCCAAGGATCGGAGGCCCCGAGGAGTTCGGACGACCCGAAGTCCGATCGGACGACCCGAAGTCCGATCGGACGATCCGTTCGTATGCGTCCAGCTGTTCCAATTTAATATGTCATCGATGACGTTACGGAGGTGACTTCTGACGATCCGAAGTGCAGGATCGTACGGTCCGAAGTGCTGGCAGGGACACTTGTCATGCATGCAAGGATCGGACGATCTGAAGTGAGTTTCGGACGGTCCGAACCCTCGCCTATATAAACGGGCCGAGAGGCTCATTTGATAGCCGCACCAATTTCCTCTCCTTCGCCCACGTGACACTATTTTAGGGCTTTGGGTATTCTTATTTTAGAGTTGGAGTGAGGAATATATATTAGCATAGTCAGACAGTGTCTGACATAGTAGCGGAGCAGTGCTCGTGTAGTAGAGCCGTGCTCGAGGCTGTGGAGCTGCAGCAGGGGTGTGCCCCTAGTTGCGGGATAGTTGCCATCAGCGGGCTGATGACGGACGCAGAAATAACTATGGTCTCGTTAAATTATTTAGGAGTATACAATATCTTAGTTAAGGCTTTTAAAGCTTAATAGATGATGCATGGAAATTTGCATTGTATAGTTGATGATAGGCTTGGAACCTAGAGTGGGACTACTAGGACTGCCTGTAGTAAGGTACGTAAGTACTGACTGAGATTGCCAGCGGATATGCATGCTTATATGTTGCATTTATATGTTTGCATGTTATTTTTATTGATATATGGTATGTACATATCATCTTGTGCATGTACATATTTACATCTTTTGAGATGAACCAGTTAGAATTGCTCAGCCCTGTTTGGACGTTTGATATCGAGTACCCTTAGGTACTGGTACATAGAGGATTCCGTGGTCCGCATCCGAGAATCGGGAGTGAGTGGTCGCACACAGTGGTTAGCTAACCCGATGTGACGAGCTCATATCCCAGGCGTCAGTCTGAGCAGTTTGCATACAGTTATCCCTGATATGGATACCCTGTCAGTTGCATGCATCATATTTGTAAGTTTATCCATATTTGCGTATAGAGCTCACGTCCAGTCTTTTCTGTGTATCTGGACACACCATTTGACAGGGCAGGTATAGGTGTAGGATTGAGCTCTAGGAGCTTGGAGAGGCCAGTGACCCTTTAAGACAGCAAGATTAGCCGTAGGTTTTATTCAAGTTATTCGATTGGGTTGTATAATCGAATTTGTTTAACCTGTTGTATTCCGCCGGTCTGCTTGTATTTAAGTCTTCCGCATCTATTTATTTAATGCATGCTTAATTATGCTCTTAACTTTGATTAGGTAGTGGATCCGGGTCGGGTCGCTATAGTCGCCATCGCGCCGCTGCCGTCTTCCCCAATTTTCCGACGACCACCGACATGTTAACCATTTTTGATTGGTTTCACATGTTGGATCCAAATATCCAAGTTTTGAGTCGAGATTTGAAACCGTGAAGCGGTGAGAACGCAATAAAGTTCGGAAATTTTTGGTCAAAGTTTGACCAGAGTTGATTGGGGTTGACTTTTGACCGTTAGGGAATTGAGCTTTCCACAATTGGGAATTATGAGATTTCCTAGTCCCGATATATGCAACCGCAACCGTATAAGTTTTTCGTGCATTTTAAACACAAAGGCATGTTATACTTTTCCTTGCTCAACCATTTTAAAATATTGTTATTGCACTTGTATGTGAATATGGTAGCTCAAGTTTTAATTCATGCATCATTCACGTTTTTATACATTTTGACTTGGTTTTGGATAATTTTTCTGTCATGGCTGGGTCTTAGCTATTGTTCACTGGTTTGATGGCTGGGTTAGGTTCTTTTGGGTCTTGGTTTAAGATGTCTTGAAATAATGTCGGCTAGGTGAACAGTTGGATGGTTGTAATGTTGTCTACATAGTGGGCAGCTCGGGCAGGGCTCGGGCAATTAGGTTTTCCGGGTCGGTTCAAGTGAACCAGGGTCATATGTTATGGGACTGGGTCCGGGTTATTTAATTTCGGGCCGAGTAATTTATTTAAGAGTCCAAGTGTTAAGTTTATTTAAATGGGCCAAGTTTGTTTATTGGGCCAAATTCGTTTATTGGGCAATGTTTGTTTATTGGAAAAAGTCTGTTTATTGGGCCAAGTCTGTTTATTGGGCCACCAAGTGTGCTTATTGGGCCAAGTTCGTTTATTGGTCCATGTCTGTTTATTGGACCAAGTTCGTTTATTGGGTCAAGTCTGTTTATTGGGCAAAGTTAGTTTATTGGGCCAAGGCAGTTTTGAAACAACCCCAACTCTAATTTAAATAATAATTAAATAAAAATATGATTTTTTAAAAAAAAATTTGACATGACCTAACTAATTATAAAACAACCCACCTGCCACAGATAACAAATTAAAAAGAAAAGAAAACAACCGACAACATTAAATAAGCTGGACCGAAAAAAGAACGAGCACCCAAGAAATAATTTCGATAATCAAACAACCAAAGGTTGAATAATTTAATATTTACATAATCATATACTTAAAATAAATCCTTACGCTACATTGTCGAAACAACAAAATAAATAGCCAAAGTGTTTAAAATAAACTTCTGCAGAAGACTAGCATAGGTCGGAGGGATGTGCCGTGCGTGCATCGCAGTCCACTCGATAGTCTTGCCCGCTCGATCTCAATGATAATTTATACCTGCACCAAGTAGATGTAGTGAGCCTAGTGGCCCAACAAGAATAAGGGAGAAATAACGAGTACTACATAAATTACATACAAACGCAGATTAAAAATAGCATGATAATAAAATACTTTGTGCCCTTAATTTGAATAAATTATCTCTAAAGGAAAGAAGTGAACATAAATGAATCATATGCATGGCTAAGTCGAATATAATCACCGTAACTGAATAAACTGTACTGAAACATAGTCATAAATATTTGAACTTATATCCATGGATTGTGACTCTGTGATTTCGATCATGATCATGGCTGCAGTGCACTATGCCGCAAGGAGGCAAGGTATTTCCCAACCCATCTTGCCCATACTTTGTAAGGGAGGCCAAGATTTCTCTCAACCTCACACATACACGTAAATAATTGGTAAGGTGGGCCAAAACGTCTCTCAGCCCCACACATACACGTCAGGTGGTAAGGTAGGCCAGAACGTCTCTCAACCCCACACATACACGTCAATAAATATAGTCACAATCATCTCACTTCGTTCGTAAAAAGTAATTTTCCTTGCATTCTTGAATATGGGACTTAGCATGCATATGTAAATATGATGTACATGTAAATATTAATCGATAATCATGCATATGACTCACACGTGGATGATCGGGATGGTGATTTAAGAGACAAACCAAAGGATGGGAAACTAAACCATAATTTAGTGTTTAAGACAGTTCGAGCGGTTCGCCCGCAAAATTTGTAACATGCTCGATTCTTATTCAAAAAGGATTTCGCTTGAACCTACGACTCCCTCACACTTAGAACTAAACATAGAAGTGATCCTTGCTGTATTATTCCCTTTCAATCATGCTATAGAAATTTATTTCTGGATAGCAGCCTATTTATGTCCAAACTCTGCACCTAGAACTTTGTAAGCTTATAACCCTACCTAACTTTAACCGAATTAAATTCCGTTTTCACCGACATAATCCTAACATCTTAACCCAATTCCAGACCCGAGCCTTTAGCCAAATTCTACCTTTAACCCTGCCTTAGACTCACATTTCTGGACAGCCCAACGCTTGACAAATTTCTAATCACCCATGTCTTAATTCATTTCCCTTTCTAAGCACCTAAATATAGAATTCCTATGTTAACAACCTTTAATCTAGAACCTAGACCACTTCCTAGTTCCACCATAGCCCCTAAGGCAGATCTATCCTTTCACAATCCAAAACCCCAGCTCGAGTCTAGCCCTAGTTCTCAAGCCAATTCCCAGCTCGAGAAAGTCCCTGTTCCCCCAACATCTAACCAACAGACCTTCGCCTCAATTTTTTTCCAGCCAACTCACACAACCTAGGTGCTACCATTTGAGCTACGTTCTCACCCATGGTAGCCCCTATATCACCATCCAATCAACAAACAGAGACTCGAAGCAACGCGCACGCAAACACAATGCAAGACACACGAAACAGGGTTGAATCAACAATGAACGAGACTTAACAAGTAAATGCCCATTCAAGACCAGAAAACATTATATATCGATCAATAGCATGAACAACAATCCAAATGGAATATGAAAACTCTTGATCGACTATTCCCAAGAGAAAACAGAAAAAAAAAATCGAGCAAGCTCCCTAAAATACAGAAATTCAAAATGCAAGCAAGGAAAACAAGCACACAACATATTAATCTACTCGGTGGCCAAAGAAACCCATAATCTTGCCTATTTTCAAAATGCCTCAAAAATGCAAAAAAATTGAAGATGGAAAAGCTGAAGTCGAACTAGAAGATTGGTGCAGCAGCTCGAACAACTCGGCTAGGGGGAGAGCTTCACTGGAAAGAAGGCTGCTGGCAGCGGAGATGGGTTATCGGCGGTGGAGCTAGTGGAGAGGAAGAAGCCGATGGTTGGTGTTGGAGAGAAATGAGAGAAGTCGTGAGTGTGAGGCATGAAGGATGAAAGAGTGGGTGCCCGGTGAGCCAACTTGTGGCTAAGGGCTTTGATGACTCTATGTATAAATAATCTTTTGTTTAATATAATTTACACTTTTATAAAGGCGTTTACTTTATCTTTTATCATATTATTATGTTGTGACATACTATAAGATGTTTAGATGAAGACCTTGAATATACTATAGTGTATGTAAGATGTGGTAGCACATAGGGATGGCTATCATGAAACACATCTTATAGTCACTGTATATTCTAAATAGTTCCTAGTCGATTGAGCCGTCCGTTAATAAGGATAAGGATCGCTCGAGATTGAGACTAGCATTTGCGATGCCGAGTACCACGTTTCATTGGTATGGAACATAGAGATGTTCAAAGCATGCAAATGGATATTCATACGATGAATGATCGAACTACCCTATCCGGACTTTCCAAGTGGTTATCACTTATCGAGTGGATAAAGTCCGCGGTTTTGGTTGTACACCATTAGTCTTTACTACTTGAAACATCATTGAGACTCTATATACTAGTACTGTACTTTGACTCGTTTACCGACGCTATTGGGGTCATCAGGTGTCGGGATTGGGTACAGTTACGACACATATAGGAGTCGATGCTTTGTTGTCAAGAATTCACCACATACTTGCTAGTGTGGATATCCTATGCAATCTGAGGAGATATTAGTGTGACGAATATCTGGCCAGAGTACATGATGTGTTTTATGAAATGGTTTCTTAGTAGCACATGCGATGTCACTATTTGATCTTCAAGATGCATTACATAGTTATCGAATCTCGAACGACTCTCGATTTACCAATGGTTGTTGATTCGATCGGGATATATGGATGAAGGGACCGTACTGTACGCTAACCAAAATCTATTGGTTCTTGCAGGCACTATCAGTGATACCTAGGGAATCATGGGGCGATGTTGCTAGGCGCTCTTACCATGATTTGATGGGCAAGTCGGAAATTATTGTTCCGAGTCACAAGGAGTTGTGAGCCCACGGCTAGCTGTATCCCTGAATCATTGAGGGTCACACAAGTAATGGATTTTTAATCCCCGTTGAGATAGTTAAATTTAAAGAGTTAAATTTAATGAACAAAGAAGTGGGACTTCTTATATCAGAGCAGAAGAGTAAGATTTCCTAAAATGACATAGGGATGGACATTTTTGGAAACCACTGAATTCGGATTTAGAAAAATTTATCTTGACTTTAAAAGGTGCAGAAATGGTTTCTGTGCACATTGGTGAAATTGGTTTATCAATCTGAGTCACGATGAATTTTATATTAATTTATGAACATGCGGGCTTTGCTTGTCAGGCTTGAACTTATGACTAATGGGCCCTAAGCTGTTAGCAACCCACATTATAAATAAGTTATTGCAGTACAGAAATTACACAACAGAGGCTCATAATTTTCGAAAACCCTAGACTCCAGTCTTGAGAATTCGGCCGCCCCCTCTGTGTTTTCTCTCTGAAAATCCAGCCTGTGAATTTTGAATTTGCAGTCTGGTTTAACGGATCAAATTCGTTAATTCTCTTCGTAGAAACTTCTGATAGATTTTCTAGTGCAATCTATCAGAGGGATTAAATTTCCGTTCGTGGACCTGATTGAAGAATTGTTCGTCCATCAGTTCCTGGGATATACAACAAGAGCAGAGTAATCTGTTGGTGTCCATAATCTCGTTTCGAGATTGGAGGTAAAAATTTAATTGTGATTTAATTTTTACACGCACAATTTAATCGTAAAGTTTTGATACCCATTATGGAATCGTTCCATATAAAATTTTTAAACTTCCGCTGCACCGGGTATAACTTTTGATTGATCTGAACACCGTTCTCCAACAGTGGTATCAGAGCCAGGTTGCTCAGATCAAGCGATTAAATTAATCGATTGTAAAAAAATTTTTAAGCCTCGGTTTTTGAAACAAAATAAATTTTTTTTAAATAAATTTTTTTTTTTGGGCAAAACACGGGCAGCGATTGGATCGCTGCCCGGGGGGGGGGGGGGGGCCGCGCGGGTCGCTGCCCTAGGGGCAGCGACGGGCTGCCCGAGAGCGTCCCGGGCGGCCCGGGAAAAATTAATTTTTTATTTTAAATTAAAATTTTAATATGTTAAAATTCTATTTTTGGTCCAATCGAAAATTGTTTTTGATTGGTCCACGAGGCGTCGGATCGAATTGTTCGAGTTCAAAAATTTTAAAATTGATTTTTGGATAAATTTGAATTTTTGGAAAATTTATAGATTTTATCCGTTAAATCAGATTTTATGAAATTAATTATTTTTGGTACAATTGATGATAAGATATGATCTTATATACATACAAAATCATATTTTATCTTTTTATCAAATAAAATCATATTGGTGTTTCTTTAACCACTCCCGTCGCTGCGTTGGCCCGTTCTGACTCTTCCGGGCTTCCTTACCTTAGATCTAGGTTTTCTTAGAGCCTCACGCTCGCTTATAGCCGTTTCTCTTGGGCTTTATTTTTCTTTGTTTGCCCTCCTTTTTGGTCTAGGTCATCATAGATTTAGATATATGTAGCTATTTATTTTTCTTTGCAGGTACAGCTCTCCTGCCCTTTTCCGGAGTTTTTGGAGTTAGTCTGTTCCCCTGTCGCTTGCTTTGCTTTCTTCAGGGTGATGGATCATCAGGCGTTCTCTGTGCTTCCCCTTGCCTGGTTCTTGCTGTTGTTTGGATGTTTTGTGGGCGGTCTCTCGTGCCCCTCGTTTTTTGGATTTCCAGTCTTCTTGGGAGTTAGGTTATGGCTTGAGTTTCCTTCGCCATTCTCCTGCTTTTTTGCTCTGGGTCTGCTGGTTTGCGGTCGCTTCTCTTTTTTCTCGCGGCCTATGTATAGTGACTTCCCAGCTGATCATGACTTTTGGACATATTTCTTGCATAGCTTTGATCTGTTGTTCAGCTCTGGATGGTGCCAACCTCTTTTCGCGCTTTAGTGTCGGATTTGATTTTGCTGGCCTGGAGTTGTGGATCTCCTCTAGGTTTTACTGCACAGGCTGATACCAGCCACTCTTCGCGCCTCAGTGTTCGTTTTTGATTTTGCTGGGCCGAGCTGTGGCTCTCTTCTAGCTTTTGCTGCTCAGGATGACTGCTGACGTTGATTTAGTTAGCTATCTTTGATGTTATTTGTTTATACTTATTTCCTAGGGATGCTTTGGTTGTATATTTTCGATACCCTAGCTGTTCTGATGTTCTTATTACCTTTGTATAGCCTTTTGGGGAGGTCTTGGCCTAGTATCCCTCCTCCGTCAGGTTTTATTTGTATCGCTTTTTTATGTTTATATACAGGTAGGGGTCTGCCTAACCCCCCGCTCCCGGCGGTGTTTTTTTTTAAAAAAAAAATAAAAAAAAATAAAGACAGAATAAATGTAAATTGGAAGCTCAATGTAATAGGATTGCATTGCATACCTGCATATTACCTAGGATTGGACTTAGACTCGTGATTGGCAACCACGGGTCGATTAGAAATGGAATCGATCATCCTATATAATATATGATATTATCGTTGTATGCATGTTTTAGACTAAATTATATGAATCCCGCAAGCATACAAATTATAAATGATGAGACAAATTTTAAAAATTAAAATCTCTCATTTTAAATATGATTTAAAATTGATATCAAGATTAAAAAGGAAATTTAAATATTGTTTAAATGTTCCTACCTTCCATCAACGATCAATGTATGAGATGCTACCCGCGGATATGGTCCGGCTCATATTATTGGGGGGGCCCGTTCGTCGAAAAGCTGTACATTGGATCGACACATGTTGTAAGTTGGGTGGAACTCCCATGGGATCGGCTCATATTATTGGGGGATCCACATGGCGACCGTCCATCACAACTTAATATTGATGGGTCATCTTGACATGTCACAATAAACGGCGTCATATTATTGGGCCCTTATTGGACATGAGGTAAAAACGTGGAGGTTGCTTTGGAAGCAATTGGGCTCCACCTTTTGAAAATTATGGTTGGATGATATTATTCGGGACCATAGTTTGTCAATTGGACTCCATGTTCCCACTAAGGAAAACAGTTTGCCGCTTTCACTAGAGGGTAGTGAAATCGTTAAAATAGTGGGAGTGAGATTCATAAAATAAATTTTGCCTATTTTATGTCTTAGTAAATTAATTAAACAATCACTGATAATTGTCTGTTTCTTTTCAGTATTTCATTAAGATGAATTCGCGCAATCCACTATTCTCTATTCTCGAACAAAGCAAACTTACTGACGCAAACAATACGGAATGATTCCATAAGTTAAGATTGTCCTAAGTTCGGAAAAGATTCTCTAAGTGTTAGAAAAGGCTTCTCCGAAAATAGCCCCGGCTGATGTAACTACCGAAAGGTTGGCCGAACTAGAGAAATGGTTGGACCATGATCTCAAGGCCAAATGTTACATGCAAAATTGGACAAGTCTAAACAAGTTTGCCATCACTACAAGAAACCCGGTCATTGGAAACGTAACTGCAAGGAATACCTCGAGCAGTTGCGAACTGCAAAGGGTATGTTTTACATTGAAATAAATGTTTTTCTTAATACTACTTCTTGGGTATTGGATACCAGATATAGATCTCACATTTACAATGAGTTGCAAATGATGACAAGAAGTAATAAGCTAAGGATGGGTGAGACCCAGCTAAGGCTCGGGAATGGTTCTAGAGTCGAAGCCAAAGCTATAGGAGACATTTATTTAGTTTTGCAGAACAATTTTAAGTTATTTTTGAGAGATGTTTTATATGTTCCGGATTTGGTCAAAAACATTATATCTATTTCTATGCTTGATAGAGATGGTTTTTTCTTGCAATTTTGTAAATGGGATTTGCAATATTTACAAGAATGAGTGTTTGATTGGAAATGGACAACTTGAAAACGATCTATATAACTTAAAATTAAAAGACGTTCCAATAAATTATGTTGATAAACCGGTAACAACAAACAAAAGGAAAACCAATAGTCAAAACCCGGCAAACCTTTGGCATGCTAGGCTAGGTCATATTTTCTCAAGGAGGATGAACAAGCTAGTGGGAGAGGGCATGTTTGATATGTCTGATATTAACTCTCTACCTACTTGTGAGTCCTGCCTGAAAGGAAAAATGACTAAATCTCCTTTCAAGGGGAAACCTGAGCATAGTCAAAATCTGTTGGATTTGATCCATACAGACGTTTGTGGTCCATTTAGAATTGGTACTCTATATGGCCACACCTACTTCATCACCTTTACTGATGATTATTCAAGGTATGGGTATTTATATTTAATGAAATATAAGTCTGAAGCATTTGAAAAGTTCAAAGAATTCAAGGCTGAAGTAGAAAACAAGCTAGGTAAAAGTATTAAAGCACTTCGATCGGATCGAGGTGGAGAATACTTAAGTACCGAGTTTTTGGACTATCTGAAAGAGAATGGGATTCTCTCTCAGTGGACTCCTCCTATGACACCTCAGCTAAATGGTGTATCGGAGCGTCGTAATCGAACTTTGTTGGACATGGTTCGATCCATGATGAGCTTCACTGAGCTTCCACCTTCGTTTTGGGTCTACGCGCTTGAAACGGCGGTGTTGTTGTTGAACAACGTCCACACCAAAGCAGTGGACAAAACACCATACGAGTTATGGAATGGCAAAGCTCCTAAGTATTCGTACTTGAGGATTTGGGGATGTCCTGCTTACGTGAAGCAGACAGTGGGAGATAAGTTGGATAGTCGATCCACCTTATGTTATTTTGTAGGGTATCCGAAGAATTCAATCGGATATTATTTTTATCATCCTACTGAAACAAAAGTGTTTGTTTCAAGGAATGCCACCTTCTTGGAGAAGGAGTTCTTATTGGATAAGAAAGGAGAGATGATGGAACTCGAAGAAATTCGAGAAGAACCCGAAATACAAAATAATGATCCCATACCTCAAGAATCTTCAGAGGACACGCCTATACTTAGAAGATCCGAGAGGACTTCTAGACCTCCTATTCGATATGGTCTTCTTCTTGAAGGGGATCAAGGTGAACCCGACGTTGGATGTGATCCAAGAAACTTCAAGGAAGCAATTTCTGATGCGGATTCAAATTTATGGCTTGAAGCTATGTAGTCGGAAATAGATTCGATGCATACAAACCAAGTTTGGTCTTTAGTAGATCCTCCCGATGGAATTGTTCCAATAGGGTGTAAATGGATCTACAAGAGAAAGCTTGGGCCAGATGGTAAGGTATTGACCTACAAGGCACGATTGGTGGCGAAAGGTTATAATCAAAGACAAGGAGTTGACTATGATGAAACCTTTTCACCAGTTGCAATGTTCAAGTCCATAAGAATCCTTATTGCCATAGCTGCTTGGTATGACTATGAGATATGGCAAATGGATGTGAAGACTGCATTTCTTAATGGAAACATTAAGGAAGAGATCTATATGACGCAGCCTGAGGGATACACATCCATGGGAAGCGAGCATAAGGTATGCAAGCTTCAGAGATCGATCTATGGTCTCAAACAAGCATCAAGAAGTTGGAACCAGAAATTTGATAAAACAATAAAGGATTTTGGTTTCATCAAGAACCCGGAGGAACCGTGCGTGTACAAGAAAGTAGTTAAGGATGCTGTGACATTCTTAGTACTTTATGTTGATGACATCTTACTCATTGGGAATGATGTAGGGATGTTGCAGTCAACAAAGATATGGTTATCAGGTAGATTCTCGATGAAGGATTTGGGTGAGGCATCCGATATTCTAGGGATACAGATCTATAAAGATAGATCTAAGAGAATGATAGGACTTACTCAAGCTACTTACATCGAAACATATTGAAAAGGTTTTCAATGGATGGGTCCAAGAGAGGACATCTACCTATGTGTCATGGAGTTTCTCTATCCAAGTCCATGTGTCCCAAGACTGATGAAGAGATAGAGAAAATGACACATGTACCATATGCGTCAGCCATAGGTAGTATCATGTATGGGAAGATATCTACTAGACCGGATGTAGCATTTGCTCTGAGTGTCACGAGCAAATATCAAGCTAATCCCGATCAAATGCATTGAAAAGCCGTGAAGGACATTCTTAAGTACTTACGAAGGACTAAAAATATGTTCATGGTATATGGAGGAAGTGAACTGAAATTGAAAGGCTATACCGACTCTAGCTTCCAAAGTGACGTGGATGACTCGAAGTCAACCTCTGGATTTGTGTTCATGCTCAATGGCGGTGCTGTCTCTTGGAAGAGTTCCAAGCAGGACACCACAGCGGATTCCACCACTGAGGCAGAATACATTGTGGCATCAGCTGCTGCTAAAGAGGCCGTTTGGATGAGGAATTTCGTCCAAGATTTGGGCGTCATTCCTGAAGTTGTTGGTCCAGTCCCGGTGTACTGTGACAAAACGGGTGCCGTTGCTCAGGCAAAGGAACCAAGGTCTCATCAAAGATCCAAACACGTACTGAGGAAATACCACATCATCTGGGAGATCGTGGAAAGAGGAGACATCACTGTCAAGAGAGTGGCCTCTGCAAACAATATCGCTGGTCCACTTACTAAGCCCTTGCCAGGACCATTATTTGACAAGCATCGCGAAGCAATGGGTCTACGTAGTATGACTAGTTGGCTTTAGGGCAAGTGGGAGATTGAAAGAGTGGGTGCCCGGTGAGCCAACTTGTGGCTAAGAGCTTTGATGACTCTATGTATAAACAATCTTTTGTTTAATATAATTTACACTTTTATAAAGGCGTTTACTTTATCTTTTATCATATTATTATGTTGTGACATACTATAAGATGTTTAGATGAAAACCTTGAATATACTATAGTGTATGTAAGATGTGGTAGCACATAGGGATGACTATCATGAAACACATCTTATAGTCACTGTATATTCTAAACAGTTCCTAGTCGATTGAGCCGTCCGTTAATAAGGATAAGGATCGCTCGAGATTGAGACTAGCATTTGCGATGCCGAGTACCACATTTCATTGGTATGGAACATAGAGATGTTCAAAGCATGCAAATGGATATTCATACGATGAATGATCGAACTACCCTATCCGGACTTTCCAAGTGGTTATCACTTATCGAGTGGATAAAGTCCGCGGTTTTGGTTGTACACCATTAGTCCTTACTACTTGAAACATCATTGAGACTCTATATACTAGTACTGTACTTTGACTCGTTTACCGACTCTATTGGGGTCATCAGGTGTCGGGATTGGGTACAGTTACGACACATATAGGAGTCGATGCTTTGTTGTCAAGGATTCACCACATACTTGCTAGTGTGGATATCCTATGCAATCTGAGGAGATATTGGTGTGACGAATCTCTGGCCAGAGTACATGATGTGTTTTAAGAAATGGTTTCTTAGTAGCACATGCGATGTCACTATTTGATCTTCAAGATGCATTGCATAGTTATCGAATCTCGAACGACTCTCGATTTACCAATGGTTGTTGATTCGATCGGGATATATGGATGAAGGGACCGTACTGTACGCTAACCAAAATCTATTGGTTCTTGCAGGCACTATCAATGATACCTAGGGAATCATGGGGCGATGTTGCTCGGCGCTCTTACCATGATTCGATGGGCAAGTCGGAAATTGTTGTTCCAAGTCACAAGGAGTTGTGAGCCCACGACTAGCTGTATCCCTGAACCATTGAGGGTCACACAAGTAATGGATTTTTAATCCCCGTTGAGATAATTAAATTTAAAGAGTTAAATTTAATGAACAAAGAAGTGGGACTTCTTATATCAGAGCAGAAGAGTAAGATTTCCTAAAATGACATAGGGATGGGCATTTTTGGAAACCACTGAATTCGGATTCAGAAAAATTTATCTTGACTTTAAAAGGTGCAGAAATGGTTTCTATGCACATTGGTGAAATTGGTTTATCAATCTGAGTCACGATGAATTTTATATTAATTTCTGAACATGCGGGCTTTGTTTGTCAGGCTTGAACTTATGACTAATGGGCCCTAAGCTGTTAGCAGCCCACATTATAAATAAGTTATTGCAGTACAGAAATTACACAACAGAGGCTCATAATTTTCGAAAACCCTAGACTCCAGTCTTGAGAATTCGGCCGCCCCCTCTGTGTTTTCTCTCTGAAAATCCAGCCTGTGAATTTTGAATTTGCAGTCTGGTTTAACGGATCAAATTCGGTAATTCTCTTCGTAGAAACTTCTGATAGATTTTCTAGTGAAATCTATCAGAGGGATTAAATTTCCGTTCGTGGACCTGATTGAAGAATTTTTCGTCCATCAGTTCTTGGGATATACAACAAGAGCAGAGTAATCTGTTGGTGTCCATAATCTCGTTTCGAGATTGGAGGTAAAAATTTAATTGTGATTTAATTTTTACACGCACAATTTAATCGTAAAGTTTTGATACCCATTATGGAATCGTTCCATATAAAATTTTTAAACTTCCGCTGCACCGGGTATCAATTCTGATTGATCTGAACACCGTTCTCCAACAAAGGAAAGGGGAAATGTCGTGATTGTTGGTGTGTGTTTGGGCATGAGATGTGTGTGTTTTGGGGCTAGGGTTTAATTTATGTTTAAGTGTGTAGGAAAAAAAGTGCTACACACTTTAAAAAAAATGCTACTCCAATTTTTCAATTAGAGATATAAATTAAAATGCACTAAATAAAATACAAGCCTGAAAATCCAAGAACTAAGTACTTTAAATATTCTGATATCACGAAAACGAGTAAAATATTTGAATAACAAGCAAAACGATTAAAATAATTTAAACAAACTAGACTAACGTTTAAAAGCAATTTAAATAAATACAAGCAGAAATAAAAACCTTTAAAATGGTTTGAACAATTAAAAAGGATTTAAATAAATAAGCTAGACATTTAAAATAACTAACTGCTAAATTAAGGCTATTTAAAATAAATAAGTTGGACACTCGAAAATATTTAAACAAATAAGCTAAACAGTTTAAATCATTTAAAAGAATAAACTAAACAATTAAAATCATTTAAATATGCAAACGTAAACCTTTAAAATATTAAAACAATTAAGTTGCACAATAAGAATCATTTTGACAAATAAACTTAAACAATTGAAAACATTAATTAAATAGTTAGTAAAATAAAAATCATTTTGATAAATAAATCTTGAACCTTTAAAATCTTTAAAACAACTAAGTAGTATAATAAAATATTTCAAATGAATAAACTTTAAACAATTAATATTCTATTAACACATAAATCAAATAAATAATTTAAATCAATTAAACTTAAAAATAATAAAATCCTAATATTTATTAAATTAATGCATGTGACTTGGTAGATTAGATTTTAGGCGTCACAATTTCTTCTCCCCTTAAATGAAATTTCGTCCTCGAAATTTGAACTTAGTAACTAGGTCCAGATACATCAGACCAGATCGGCACTGACTACTCTCACCTTGTACCTACTCGAGTCGATGCTAATAAGCTTTCGCTGCGCACTCTGATGCTTATCAAAACCTACAAAGCAAGGAGCTAACTAACTCCCACTGCAAAATAAATTTGCAAATTCTTATTTATCCCCAAATGATTGTAGCCTAAGATAAATTTCTAATCATTGTTCTCATGTGACTGTAAGAGTTTTAATTCGTCACTTAAATTCTTATAATATCAGTTTTTTTTTTAGTTCAATAACCTTAAATCCTAAATCGCAATTTCAAGCAATAAATATCCGTAAACCCAAAGAAATAATTTATATCGACCTTACTCATAACTTAAAAGCTTTCTAACAATGAAACTACGCTCAATGTCTATTTAACGTTTAAACTAAACTCATATAATAAACGACTCGAGCTCTTAAGAAATTCACAAGTCCTCAAAATACTTGATAACTAACACTAAATTTTCCTAAATAGGATAGCTAAGGGACTATACAATTCTACCTCGACAGTCACATAAGGGCCGACAAAACAAGTTAATTTCCTTATATTCACAAATCTTTAATATTACGGAACGATGATACCTTCAAGAACAACTTAATAACCCAATTTGAAATTCTAAAGGTTCACGCCAATTATTAGCAGTGCTACACATAATGATCCTGGGCTTACGTTCAATCCCTTACGCAACGACTAAGAAATCCATAATTACATTTGAAATCAAAATATACTATGAGCTATTATCCACTTATCGGATTAGATCGTCTTGAAGCACCAAATAATTCTAACACATCGCCTGAAATCATATATCTCAAGTCTCTAGTTCAACTCGACCGCAGGTCTGAAATTACCAAAAATTCCCAAATTATTATATGCAAAACCTGAGTTTATATTTAAAGAACTTAGTATGCAATTGGACCTCTCGAAGAGTTGTAACCCGATCGCAAATTCTTTCTCAGTGTTCCTCTAGTACCTTAGTATTTTGCTAATGGTATACAACTTATCCAAAAAACTACCTGAATATTCTATTCATAATTTTGTACTCATAATTGGTGCAATAGCCTAACTGGTTGGCACTCACAAAATCTTTGAATGCAAATGTAAAATACCCAAAAGTCTCTAGGGACAACTATATTTCCTTATCTCGTGACTAATCACCTATTCAGCTTATCAAAGTCGTCTGTTTACTCTTAACGATCCTATTTAAAATAAGACAACTCATTCAGCTAATTCACTAACTAGCAATCTTCTCGCTAGAACTAGTTATAACTAGTAGTCGCCACTCCTCATATCACAACAATAACTTAGGATTTTATCTAGCATTAATACTAAATTCCAACGTTCTAAACACTTATTATGCGGTTGCGAGTCGAATCTCTACACAAGAAACCGAAATGATAGTTGAAACTATAATCCACCCAAGTCCCTGTCATGGTGGATCATGAAAAGAAACAAGCATACAAGTAATGTTGCTCAATACGAAATGAAATGGTGCAAGAATTACAAAAAAACGAGCTGAAAACAAAAATCTAGGTAAGTGAAAATAACTCACTCATAATTAAATTCTATGGGTGAATGAGTAATAATGGACGCTCCATGAATAATGAATATGAGCCAACAAGATACAAATCTCTTGATCATTCATCCATGGGTAATGGAATCATGCTCAATCAATCAAAGCACAATTAAGAGCAATCGTTGTGACTTCAGTCGTAAGAAGTCCACACAAGTTAATAATCAGGAAAAACAATGGTCTCAAAGTAAAATCAGATGTCAGTTACACAACATGAGTAGATTACCAAAAAGAAAGACAGTGAATCTTACTTACATCAACATGTGGCTCTAGAACCGAAGAAAATTTCAAGAAGTCTGAAACATTAACAAGATTTTACTAAGAAGTTCAACCAATGCCAAAGTGGCAGAATTCAACGCTGATTAATGTCATACGAATCCATAAATGAGCAAAGGATAAGCAAAGAAATTTCAGATACTCAAAAGTATATGTTCCAATAGATACAAGCATGATTGAAGAATAAGAAAATAATTATAGGAATAATAGTTCATAAAATTGAAAGGCTCATAGTAACCGACTCACTAATCCTCGAAATCATATTTACCCAAATAACCAAAGGAAAACTCAAACTATCCATAATAATATAAAACAATGTACATATCCCAAGCCTTCACACGAGTTCGATTCAAAAACTTAACTGAAAAAACATACATCTATCAATTTCTAAGAAAACTATTCACTTAGTTTTATCCGACTAAATCTCATCCCTAAGAGAATAAATTACAACAAGGACAGATCAAATAATACCTCCTAATACGCAAGTTTAATATTTCCGACAAATTCCTACAATCTCACCAAATATTGTTAACACCACCTAATAACCCAAACAACATCGACGTACTGTCCAAAACTGGAAGGAATATTAGTACACCAACTCCATTTAACTTGCAACCGCATGCTATAAAAATAAACATTTGAATGGTACAATTTAAAATACTAAAACAAATTTTTAAACAAAAATAAACACTAAACTACGCAGTTAAACAAATTAAACATCTAGTTTTGAAAATATTCTAAAAAGGATGACATCAAAACATTTAAAATATTCATTCAAGTATGACTAACATATAAAATTTTTTAAAAACTTACATACTTTGAGGCGAGACTTCTCGAGTTTCTTGCAACCTGCAGTAGGCACAACCCAAACCAAAACCATGCTCTGATACCAATTGAAACGACCCCAACTCTACTTTAAATAATAATTAAATAAAAATACGGTTTTTTTAAAAATTTTCGACATGACGTAACTAATTATAAAACAACCCACCTGCCACAGACAGCAAATTTAAAAGAAAATAAAACAACCGACAACATTAAATAAACTGGACCGAGAAAAGAACGAGCACCCAAGAAATAATTTCGATAATCAAACAACCAAAGGTTGAATAATTTAATATTTACATAATCATATACTTACAATAAATCCTTACACTACATTTGTCCAAACAACAAATTAAATAGCCATAAAGTGTTTAAAATAAACTTCTGCGGAAACTAGCATACGTCAGAGGGATGTGCCGTGCCCGCATCGCAGTCCACTCGATAGTCTTGCCCGCTCGATCTCAATGATAATTTATACCTGCACCAAGTAGATGTAGTGAGCCTAGGGGCCCAACAAGAATATGGGAGAAATAATGAGTACTACATAAATTACATGCACACGCAGATTAAATATAGCTTGATAATAAAATACTTTGTGCCCTTAATTTGAATAAATGATCTCTAAAGGAAAGAAGTGAACATAAATGAATCATATGCATGGCTAAGTCGAATATAATCATCGTAACTGAATAAACTCTACTGAAACATAGTCATAAATATTTGAACTTAGATCCATGGATTGTGACTCTGTGATTTCGATCATGATCATGGCTGCAGTGCACTATGTCGCAAGGAGGCCAGGTATTTCCCAACCCATCTTGCTCATACTTGGTAAGGGACGCCAAGATTTCTCTCAACCCCCACGCATACACGTAAATAATTGGTAAGGTAGGCCAAAACGTCTCTCAGCCCCACACATACACGACAGGTGGTAAGGTAGGCCAGAACGTCTCCCAACCCCACACATACACGTCAATAAATATAGTCACAATCATCTCACTTCGTTCGTAAAAAGTAATTTTCCTTGCATTCTTGAATATGGGACTTAGCATGCATATGTAAATATGATGTACATGTAAATATTAATCGATAATCATACATATGACTCACACATGGATGATCGGGATGGTGATTTAGGAAACAAACCAAAGGATGGGAAACTACACCATAATTTAGCGCTTAAGACAATTCAAGCGGTTTGTCCGTAAAATTTGTAACTTGCTCGATTCTTGTTCAAAAAGGATTCCGCTTGAAACTACGACTCCCTCACACTTAGAACTAAACATAGAAGTGATCTTCGCTATATTATTCCCATCCAATCATGCTATAGAAATTTATTTCTGGACAGCAGCCCCTTTAAGTCCAAAATCTGCACCTAGACCTTCGTAAGCTTATAACCCTACCTAACTTTAACCGAATTAAATTCTGCTTTCACCGACATAATACCCAATTCCAGACCCGAGCCTTTAGCCAAATTCTACCTTTAACCCCGCCTTTGACTCACATTTCTGGACAACCCAATGCTTGACAAATTTCTGCTCACCCATGTCTTAATTCATTTCCCTTTCTAAGCACCTAAATATTGAATTCCTATGTTAACAACCTTTAATCTAGAACCTAGACCACTTCCTAGTTCTACCATAGCCCCTAAGGAAGATCCTTTCACAAGCAAAAACCCAGGCTCGAGTCTATCCCTAGTTCTCAAGCCAATTCCCAGCTCGAGAAAGTCCCTGTTCCCCCAACATCTAACCAACAGCCTTCGCCTCAATTTTTTTCCAGCCAACTCACACAACGTAGGTGCTACCATGTGAGCTACGTTCTCACCTATGGTAGCCCCTATATCACCATCCAATCAACAAACAGAGACTTGAAGCAACGCGCTGTTGGAAAACTGGCGGTCTCAGATCAATCACGATTGATACCCGGTGCAGCGGAAGTTTAAAATTTTTATTATGGAACAATTCCATAGTGTGAGTATCAACCGTTTAACGATTAAATTATTGTGTGTGTAAAATTCAAATAACAATTAATTAAATTTTACCTTCAATCTCGAAGCGAGATTATTGGACACCACACAGATTTCTCTGCGCTTCTTGTATCTCCCAGGAACTGATGAACTCCTTCAATCAGGTCCACGAATGGGGTTTAAATCCCTCTGATAGATTGCACTAGAAAATCTATCAGAAGTTTTCTGCGAAGAGATTAAATGAATCTGATTCGTTATTCCTGACTGCAATTAAAAATCACAGACCGGAATTTCTCGGACAGAGGGGAAGGGTTCGGCCGATTTCTTTTGAGAGGAGGCTAGGGTTTCGAAAATCCTGTCTCAAAAATTATGACCTGTTGTGTTTAATTTCTGTACTGCAATAACTTTATTATAATGCAGGCCACTAACACCTTAGGGCCCATTAGTCATAAGCTAGGGCCCGACAAGCAAAGCCCGCACGTTCAGAAATTAATATAAAATTCATCGTGACTCCGATTGATGAACCAATTTCACCAATGTGCACAGAAACTATTTCTGCACATTTTAAAGTCAAAATAAATTTTCCTGAATCCGAATTCAGTGGTTTCCAAAAATATCCATCCCTATGTCATTTTAGGAAATCCTACTCCCTTACTCTTATTTAAGAAGTCCAACTCCTTAGTTCATTAAATTTAACTCTTTAAATTTAACTATCTCAACGGGGATTAAAACTCCATTACACTGTGTGACCCTCAATGGTTCAGGGATACAGCTAGCCGTGGGCTCACAACTCCTTGTGACTCGGAACAACACTTTCCGACTTGCCCAACGAATCAAGGTAAAGCGCCTAGCAACATCGCCCCATGATTCCCTAGGTATCACTGATAGTGCCTACAAGAACCAGTAGATTTTGGTTAGCGTACAGTACGGTCCCTTCATCCAAATATCCCGATCGAATCAACAACCATTGGTATATCGAGAGTCGCTCAAGATTCGATAACTATGCAATACATCTTGAAGATCAAATTAGTGACATCGCATGTGCTACTAAGAAACCATTTCTTAAATCACATCAAGTACTCTGGCCAGAGATTTGTCACACTAATATCTCCTCAGATCGCATAGGATATCCACACTCGCAAGTATGTGGTGAATCCTTGACAACAATGCATTGACTCCTATATGTGTCGTAACTGTACCCAATCTCGACACCTGATGACCCCCATAGAGTCGGTAAACGAGTCAAAGCACATCACTAGCATATAGAGTCTCCATGATGTTTCAAGTCGTAAGGACTAATGGTGTACAACCAAAACCGCGGACTTTATCCACTCGATAAGTGATAACCACTTGGAAAGTCCGGATAGGGTAGTTCGATTATTCATCCTATGAATATCCATTTGCATGCTTCGAACATCTCCATGTTCCCTACCAATGAAACGTGGTACTCCGCATCGCAAATGCTAGTCTCAAACTCGAGCGATCCTTATCCTTATTCTCGGACGGCTCAATCGACTAGGAACAGTTTTAGAATATACAGTGACTATAAGATGTATTTCATGATAGACATCCCCATGTTCTACCACATCTTACATACACTATAGTATATTCAAGGTCTTTATCAAAACAACAATAGTATATCACAATATAACAATATGAAGTAATATAAAGTCATTGCCATTAATAAAAGTGTAAATAATATTAAACAAAAGATTGTTTATACAAAGAGTCATCAAAGCCCATAGCCACACGGTTGGCTCACTGGGCACCCACTCTTACAAGCGCATGCAAACACAATGCAAGACACATGAAACAGGGCTGAAGCAACAATGACTGAAACTTAACAAGTAAATGCCCATTCAAGACCAGAAAACATTATATATCGATCAATAGCATGAACAACAATCCAAATGGAATCTGAAAACTTTCGATCGACTATTTCCAAGAGAAAACAGAAACTCGAATAACCGAACAAATAACCAGAAAATCGGGCAAGCTTCTATAAATTCAAAAATTTAAAGTGCAAGCAAGAAAAACACCAAATGGAATCAGATATCCGAATGGCTAATCCAAAGGTAATAGAGAATTCGATGATTGACAGAGAAATACACAAAATTACACGGACAACTGGCAAAATAAAAAAAAAAGTCAAGCAAGCTCCCTAAAATACCAAAATTCGAAATGCAAGCAAGGAGAACAAGCACACAACATATTAATCTACTTGGTGGCCAAAAACACCCATAATCTTGCCTATTTTCGAAATGCCTCAAAAATGCACAAAAATTGAAGATGGAAAAGCTGAAGTCGAACTAGAAGATTGGTGCAGCAGCTCGAACAGCTCGGCTAGGGGGAGAGCTTCACTGGAAAGAAGGCTGCTGGCGGCGGAGATGGGTAATAGGCGGTGGAGCTAGTGGAGATGAAGAAGCCGATGGTTGGTGTTGGAGAGAAATGAGAGAAGTCGTGAGTGTGAGGCGTGCAGGATGTTGGAGAACGCGGCGATCAGATCAATCAGGATTGATACCCGGTGCAGCGGAAGTTTAAAAATTTTATATGGAACGATTCCATAATGGGTATCAACCTTACGATTAAATTGTGTGTGTAAAAATTAAATAAAAATTATAAATTTTTACCTCCAATCTCGAAGCGAGATTATGGACACCAACAGATTGCTCTGCTCTTGTTGTATATCCCTGGAACTGATGGACGAACTGTTCTTCAATCAGGTCCACGAACGGATAATTAATCCCTCTGATAGATTGCACTAGAAAATCTATCAGAAGTTTCTACGAAGAGAATTAACGAATTTGATCCGTTAAACCAGACTGCAATTCAAAATTCACAGACTGGATTTTCCGAGCAGAGGGGATAAAGGGGGCGGCCACTACTGAGAGAAAATAACTAGGTTTTTCGAAAATTGTGACCTGTTGTGTGTAATTTCTGTACTGCAATAACTTATTTATAATGTAGGCCACTAACAGCTTAGGGCCCATTAGTCATAAGTTCAATCCCGACAAGAAAAGCCCGCATGTTCAGAAATTAATATAAAATTCATCGTGACTCCGATTGATAAACCGATTTCACCAATGTGCACAGAAACCATTTTTGCACCTTTTAAAGTCAAGATAAATTTTTCTGAATCCGAATTCAGTGGTTTCCAAAAATGCCCATCTCTATGTCATTTTAGGAAATCTTACTCCTCTACTCTTAAATAAGAAGTCCAACTTCTTTGTTCATTAAATTTAACTCTTTAAATTTAACTATCTCAACGGAGATTAAAAATCCATTACTCTGTGTGACCCTCAATGGTTCAGGGATACAGCTAGCCGTGGGCTCACAACTCCTTGTGACTCGGAACAACAATTTCCGACTTGCCCATCGAATCATGGTAAGAGCGCCTAGCAACATCGCCCCATGATTCCCTAGGTATCACTGATAGTGCCTGCAATAACCAATAGATTTTGGTTAGCGTACAGTACGGTCCCTTCATCCAAATATCCCGATCGAATCAACAACCATTGGTATATCGAGAGTCGTTCGAGATTCGATAACTATGCAATACATCTTGAAGATCAAATAGTGACATCGCATGTGTTACTAAGAAACCATTTCTTAAAACACATCATGTACTCTGGCCAGAGATTCATCACACTAATATCTCCTCAGATCGCATAGGATATCCACACTCGCAAGTATGTGGTGAATCCTTGACAACAAAGCATCGACTCCTATATGTGTTGTAACTGTACCCAATCCCGACACCTGATGACCCCAATAGAGTCGGTAAACGAGTCAAAGCACAGTACTAGCATATAGAGTCTCAATGATGTTTCAAGTAGTAAGGACTAATGGTGTACAACCAAAACCGCGGACTTTATCCACTCGATAAGTGATAACCACTTGGAAAGTCCGGATAGGGTAGTTCGATCATTCATCATATGAATATCCATTTGCATGCTTCGAACATCTCTATGTTCCCTACCAATGAAACGTGGTACTCTGCATCGCAAATGCTAGTCTCAAACTCGAGCGATCCTTATCCTTATTATCGGACGGCTCAATCGACTAGGAACAGTTTAGAATATACAGTGACTATAAGATGTGTTTCATGATAGACATCCCCATGTTCTACCACATCTTACATGCACTATAGTATATTCAAGGTCTTTATCAAAACAACAATAGTATATCACAATATAACAATATGGAGAAAGATAAAGTCATTGCCATTAATAAAAGTGTAAATTATATTAAACAAAAGATTGTTTATACAAAGAGTCATCAAAGCCCTTAGCCACAAGTTGGCTCACCGGGCACCCACTCTTTCACTGGAAAGGGGACAACAACCCCTTTAAGTCCAAAATCTTAACCTAAACCTTCGTAAGCTTATAACCCTACATAACTTTAACCGAATTAAATTCTGCTTTCATCGACATAATCCTAACATCTTAACCCAATTTCAGACCCGAGCCTTTAGCCAAATTCTACCTTTAACCCCGCCTTAGACTCACATTTCTGGACAGCCCAACGCTTGACAAATTTCTGCTCACCCATGTGTTAATTCATTTCCCTTTCTAAGCACCTAAATATTGAATTTCTATGTTAACAACCTTTAATCTAGAACCTAGATGTGAGACCTCGGTTCTAATAATCTACTCTTGGAATAAACAATAAATAAGCAAACAAGATCCAAGATAAAAAGCAAAGGAAAGGAGAAATTTTTTTTTTTACAACACATGCACGGACCCCGTGCATTAAATCAAGCACACACGGACCCCGTGCACACATCCGTGTCCGGGTCCATGCCTATTCAATGCACTAAAAATTGGAGTTTCTGTCCAACTTCACGGACCCTTACACAGTGTAGTGACCCAACTCGGATCCACTATCTAATCAGAGTTTATAAATAAGCGCATGCAATTAAAGCTTATAGCGTAAAGAGCGGATAATTAAAATACAACAATTCCAATCGGCAGAATACAACCGATGATAACAATCACGCATAAATACTATTATACAACCAAATCGAAGGTTCAGGGTAAAAAAAACCCTACCCTCTACAACCTCGGACTCTCCCAAACTCAATCCTGCTGAGAGCCGCCTGGACCGTCCAGCCTCAAGCCTGCCCCGCCAAAAGGTACACCATAAGCAATGATATAAATACAAATATGCGCACACAGATGATTTAAAACTCAAGTGAAAACACTTGCTCATGGCGTCGGGAATATACAGTACCGGCTAGAGAGCGACTCCGCGGGGTACTCGTATACTCTCTATCAGGGCTGAGCCAACTCCATCCTGACCCGAATCCAAAACAGGATACAAGCCCTATATGGAAACTGTCATACCTGACTCGAGTCCAAAATGAGATCATCGTTCCCTATGGAGACTGTTAATGACACACATCTCTCCGGATGCAGTCATACGTAAAATCATGCATGTGCTAAGGCGGTAAAACATGATAAAACATGATAAATATAAAGCACATACTCATGCAACATACATGCAAATATATCATGCCGGCTATCTCGGTCAGTACTTACGTATCTCTAACACTGCTGGTCAAAACCTAGCTCCACTGGCCTATACTCCTAGCCTACTAGTCCAGTCTACTGCTACTGCATCCGTCGTTAGCTCTTTGCTGTCGATAGCCTCAAAACTAGGCCACAGCTCCGCGACGACGCCTAGATCACTGAGCCACTTCCGGATTTCCCGTAGGACGCCTAGATCTCCCTAGATCTGAGTTAGAAGGCTTAGGAATTGAGAGAGAAGAGAGGAAATGAGCGAGTCACAAATGAACCTCGGCTCCTCTATTTATAGATGAAGTTCGGGCCATCCGAACTTGCCTTCGGGCCCTCCGAACTGGTTCAGATCCTCCGATAATGACTTCGGATCATCCAAACACGATCGGATCCTACGATCCTAACTTTGGGTCCTCCGAAGTACCATCAGTGACGTCAGCCATGACGTCACCTTGCTGACGTATTTGATGACGTAAGCCCTAACCCTGTTCGGGTCCTCCGATTCCACCGACGAAGCCTCCGATCCTCTTCGGATCCTCCGAACTCCTCTTCGGATCGTCCAAACTCCTCGGGCCTCCGATCCTGACTCCGATCACGTTCGGGTCCTCCGAACACCAGTTCGGAGCGTCCGAACCTCCCGAGCCATGCCCACCATTTTCGAGTGTCCTGGATCTATTTTCGGACTCCGTTAATTCATTTGAAATTTCTTTAATCATGTTTTATTAAATTTAAACATGATCACTTGATTAATTTACCTATTAATCATAAAATTTGTATACGGGTTACTACACAAAGAAAGGGCATGGGGTCCGTGCATGCACAAAAAAATCAAGGGTTCTGAAAAATAGAGAGGGCACGGAACCGGAAACAATAACAGAACCGGAAACAAGCAATACAACTCCCAAATTTCATCAAAACATAATCATGCATTACAAACTCAATCTCTCTAAATAATACATGAAGTTATAGAGTTGATCAAACTGCTCCAAAGGATAGAACATGCATTGGTTCTAGTTATTACAATCCGAACACAAAACATAACAAGTTCGAATTACATGCAACGATAACATTCAATAAAGTTCGAGTTCTAAACATGCTTCAAAAAAATATATAAACTAGATTGACATGCTGATTTGACTTCTAAACCGAGTCTCACTTCTATCCCTTGATCCCGAAGCTAACCAAGCCTCCTCTGACTTGATCCTACCCCACCTATTTCCAAGCACACATACAAAGACAAGACAACAGCCGGATAATTCGGTGAGAATAATATTCCCAGTAAAAGAGATTAGAATGCTATATAAGATAAGCATCTTAAAACGAAATACATCAACTTCCAGATATTCAAATATCAACCATGCAATTCCAATAGAAAACAAAATAAAATTCATGTCTTTAAAACACTGGGATTATCAAGTCTGGATAATCAAGAAATTGCTACTTTGCTTTTGGGATCCCGAGGATGAGATCACATAAACAACTCACCGACTCTCCCGATCGAGGTGGTGCTACGTATCTCCATCCTCTAGACTTTGGTGCAACTATAAGGAGTATGCTGACACTAAGCGAACCACTATGCCTAGGCCACTCGCTTAAAGCCCCCAAAACGTCTAACATAAAAGGGTCGTCCTGCCCGCTGAAATCAATGATTTTGGCTCAAGATGAATGCAATGCAAATCATAAATCATTCAATAAAACCAAGTAATTCAATTAACATGCAAGTATGTGATTTCTTCGGAACACTCGAATCAAGTCGGATTAGAGTTACTCGTTCCATTCCAGTCTACGTCATCTTATACCTTTTTCAAACGTCGATGCTCCAACCTGGAAACAACAATATACTCATTCAAAATTCAATCCAACTTCCTATTCGATAATAAGAGAATCGATACTATACCAGCCACAATCTTTAAAACGATACAACTCCTGCAACCTCGCAACTCAACGGCCTTCAAACAAATCTGCAAAATAAGTAATAAAGGCCTGAGATCACTATCGACATTCAAACACAACTGAAAATGGCTCAAATCAATTCAAACCCAAACTATAGCCCTAAACTCAAACATGCGGCATAACGGCTAGATTCAGATCAAATCGAAAACGCAGACAGCAGTACAATACCGATATCAACTCATATCAATGCTAAAACAACAACAACAAGGCAATTCCAACACATCTCAAAATTTCAAACTTTCGAATAATCTTCCAAAAATCATATCAATTCCGAACGACGCTTTATTTCAAAACCGACAGAGAATAAATGATCAGAACTCTACCAAGAACAACATACTTGAATCTCAAACGATTCTAACAACATCCAAAAAATAGAATGTATCTGATCGTATAAAAACTTACAATAAAACGAAGCTATCGATGTCGTGATCGCTAAACTGCCTTCAAAAATAAATTCCAACGGATGGATCGACCGAAAACCGAAATCTGAAAGCTTGAAATCTCTAAGGGGCGGCTTCAATGGTGTAGGGAGACGTTGGAAGGGATGAATAATGGAGGAGAAGAAGTCAAACATGCTTAAATGTCTAACAAAGTCCAAAATTATGTTTTAGTCCCTGGAAAATCGGAAATTTGCAAAAAGGACCCTTATAAAAAACAAGTCGGCTCTTGAACTCTGTAATCTCCGATTATCTCAAATAAAGTCAATTAAGATAAAATCGGGGTGTTACAATTCTCCCCCTCTAAGAAAATATTTCGTCATCAAAATCAAACACAGCTCCAACACGAACTGTGTCTCTCAAATTACTCCTTCAAGTCAGTCAATAAAAAGTCGACTCATCTGATCTGGCTGTTCGTCGTTCTGAGGATTTTGAACTGAAATAAGTTGTAATCAAAACAACAAAAGTCTCTTCGAAGTCTTTGCCGAAAGAACGAGTGCAACGAGGATCTCTATCTAAACTGATGGACTTCGGCAAAACAAGACATCTGACGACCTCAGACAAAATATCAATACTCTGATCCTGAATAAAAGTCATTTTGTACGGAATACGGTAGTAGATTTCATCAATCAGACAATCGTAAATAGATAGTAGATAAAATAAGATCAAATCCTACGGCTCAAGACATCAACTGTTGCATTCAATTCTTTAAATAAAGATTCGTAGTCAGAAATCTTGATATGAATTTAGGAGGTGCTCGAAGATTCATATTGTTCCAAGATTTGCTCCATGATTTACAATCAAGAATTGAATGATTTGGAATTCATGGCAATCAAGTTGGAGTACTTGAAGATCAATTTGGAAAATGTTATAATCTTATTGAAGTCCAAGGAAGTAAAGAAAGTGGAGGAAATATCAAAGAAAACACCAAAACAAGTGTCTTGGACAGTCACGCATGCGTGCCCGCGCCATTTCACGAGCGCCTGCACGTGGATGAAATTTTAAAGTTTGGCGGACAGACCCTTATGCGGGCCCGCACCTCCTTGACGCGCGCCCGCGCCTGATCTGGTGTTTTCAAGTTTTTCTGGACAGAGTCCTGTGCGCGCCCCTGCCACTTCCCACGCGCGCCCGCGCGTCGATTCAGAAAGCTATGCGTGTCCGCGCCTGCACTCGTTTTCACATAGTTTGGCGTGTTTGTGTGTGTGCGAGACTTTTTGATATTTTGGTATTATTTTCCTATTTTTTA
The DNA here is from genome assembly GCF_033568475.1 of Henckelia pumila. Classification (NCBI taxonomy): domain Eukaryota; kingdom Viridiplantae; phylum Streptophyta; class Magnoliopsida; order Lamiales; family Gesneriaceae; genus Henckelia; species Henckelia pumila. The sequence goes on from NC_133123.1 coordinate 216,153,380, forward strand.
GTCTTTCAATTATACTAGGAAACTTTTAGGAGATATCTTTGATATCATTAGATATATTTTGAATTATTTTGCGATATCTTCTATTATTTGTAGTTGTATTATAAATACAACAAAACATTCATTATTATATATAATTCAGATTCAGTTTATACAAAAAATTATTGAAAATTCTCTCAAGAATTTTATTCAAAGCTTTGCTTTGTTCTTCAAATCAAACTTTCTCAGTTAACTACTTGGAAACGTTTGTCGATTGTTTCTCACTGAAGATTGTCAGATACAAGTTTATCTGAAGATTTTCTTTGGTTTCAATTGTTGTGGTTTCTGTTGTTAATCATACCGTCGGTTAAAGGTGGAAATCCAAAACCCTACCAATTTTACTTGTTTCAAAGATTGGGCAAAACTTTGAGTCTTTTGTTTATTGGTTAGAGGGTGCGATTCAAATTGTAATCGTGTTTTCTAATCTTACATAACAAGATTCATATCATTTGGTATCAAAGCTTAAGGTTTTGATTCAAGTAAGTCGTATCCTTCTTTAATCTATATTCTTTCTTCGTTCTTCGTTCATCTTTCCTTGTTCTTCGTTCTTCATCTCTCTCATCTCAAATTTTTGTGTCATTCTTTAAAACTTGTTATCCAAGTCTCGTGTCTTATGCTACAAGTTATAAATTCAAAAAAAAAAGTGAAAAATCGAAAAAAAAAAGTTAAAAAAAAAGAGATTTGAAATCGGTCAAAAAAAAAAAGTAAAGACCGAAAAAGCTTAAAAAAAAGGGAGAATCAAAATAACTTGTGGCAAAGTCTTGTGTCTTGTGAGTATTTGGGTAAAAAAAAAATTATTTCAATCTTCATAAATCTCTTGACTTGTTTTTGTGCAATCTACGTGATTCGATTGACAAGTGTTTACAAGTTTTGAACTTTAGAGTTTGATATTTAAAATCACAAAGCATAAGCTATTCTTTATTTGAGTGAAAAAAAAGAGTGTTTGAGCGATTTCTTTGGAGTGACTTGTGAGATTTTGGGTGAGGAATATTGTAATTACTAACCTTCTTCTTGCATGTACGATGTCCTATAGAAATTATTTTGTTGGACGAGATGATGAGGACATGGAGAGTAAAAGGAGATTTTATGGGTGTGGTAGTAATGGAAGTAATAAATGTAAAATTCCATCATTCCATGGAGATGAGGATCTGGAATTGTATTTGAAGTGGGAGAAAAAGGTAGAGAGTGTATTAGATGATCGTGATATTTCTGAATCTAGGAAGGTAAAACTTGTCATAAAAGTGTTTACCGACTATGCTTGCACTTGGTGGGATAGGTTAGATGAGAATCGGGAGAGGCGTGGAATGAGTCCTATATCTACGTGGGATGAGTTGAAAAGGGTGTTGAGGAAACGCTTTGCTCCTAATCACTATGAGAGGAGAAGTGTTGTTTCCAAACGTGAGCATCAAGGTACATCTAAACTTACAAATTCTAGTACTTTTGATATTGCATGCTTATGGTGTCATAGAAAAAGATAAGCATGATATGAGCCAGTGTTTTAATGAGGCTATAATGAAATTGGAGGATTCTCGTGTAGAGATTGAATCTAATGGTGTCGTAGAGGTTGAATCAAAATTTGAAGTTGAGTCGATAATTGAGGATGAAACTTCATTGATTGATGATGTGAGTGTCGAAATTTGTGCGGTGGAAGGAGAGTGGATTGATGAAAAATCTTCTATTGTACATGGTGTGGTTGATAGTGTTGGAAAATGTGAAGTAGTAGGTGAGTTTGTAGTTGTTGAAGAGTCATCTAATATTTTTGTGGTAGATAAGAGTCCTATGGATGTTCATAGTGGGACTAGTAATTTGTTGTTGGATGAGTCTTGTAATCTTTCTATTCAATTGAGTCCAAATGAATTTCTTGAGGATCAATTGGAAGTTGAAAATTTGTGAGATATGGCTAAAAAAATGAGTGATGAAAAAAGTAAGATAGCCATTGAAAAGGAAAAAGAAAAAGAAGAGGCCGAAAAAATGAGTGTTCAAAAAAGTGAGATGGCCTTTGAGAGAAAAAAAGATAGGAAAAAAAATAGAGGAAAGAGACCAATAAACAAAGAAAATATTATGGTCCAAAATAGTGAGGTTGAAATTTTTGTGCAATTGAATGAAATTCCTAAAGTACTTATGTACAAAGAAGTTTTATCTCATTGTGATGATATAGCCGGTTCAATCCCGAGAAACGTTTGTTCTTCTTTGTAGGATTTGGAGATGTATTGATGAGCAAGCAAAGAAGATACAACATGTTGGATCCATGTGAAGTAGGTCACACACAAAGTGAGGTTAGAGATTTGAAAGTTGTTCCATTCGAGAGGTATGAATTAAATGTTGAATACCAATCAAATTTCTACTTTCAAAGGTATGATCTCAATTCTCAATTGTTGAGATTTAATGACTTCGTTGAGAGATTTATGAATGTTCTATCTATGAAATAAGGATTGAATTCAAATCTTAATCTTATGTTATTGGAATCTAGATATTTGAATAATTTGGATCAGATGATAGTGTTGAAATCATTTGTTGATCTTAATGTGTTGGAATCTTGGTGTGATATGAGATTAAGCAAGTTGATGTATGTTGTTGTGAATTATTTGAATTGTTTTGATGTGAGTCAATTGTGCATGAATAGTATAGGTTGGAAGTCCTATTTGTTTGATTGGTTAGTGTTGACTTTTGGGCTAGCTAATGTGCATAATATTTTCATGGGATTGATGAGTTGTGTTTTGCATGCCTCTAGGGATATATTTGTTGTTATGTGCTTTGATTATATCTTAGTATATAGAAAAAATTTTAAAGTGCATGTTGAACATTATAGAGTTATGTTAATCATGTTGGATATGAAGTTTTTGGGTCATGAGCATGTTAGAAAGTTGAATGTCTTTCGTGCAAAGGAACTTATTGATTTTGGTGTAAGTTCTCAAGGATTAAGAGTTGTTGTTGAAGAGTTGATTAAGTACCAACGAGGAAAGGAAAATGTGTTAGTTACTACACTATCACAAAGGTATGAGTTCTTATCTCTTTTGGTTACAAGGTGCTTATGGTTTGAAAATGTTAATGAATTGCAAGAATGGGTTAATAATTTTGAGGATGTGTTTGAAAAATACTTGTGCAATGTTAATGAAAAATTTTATGTGAGCACATATTTGTTTAAAGAAAATAAGTTTTTCTTTATATGTTCGTCATTGCATGATTTATTTGATGAAAGGACATGTGTGTTCAAAATGAAGTGTAATTTTTAGAGGTCCAAAAGAATGAGTATAATGGATGAATATTTGTAGTGGTTACACATGAAGAGATATGTTGAGTGGAGTTGTAAGTGGGATAATGCATGTGAGTTGTTTCTTATTCCTAGAAAACAATTGTTGTATTTAGCTATGCATTTTGTGTTAGGGTTAACTAGGTCTAAGAAGGGGAGGAACTTGAGTTTTGTAATGCTTAACGGAATTGTGATCATGTTTATGCATGCTAGTGGTTATAAGGTGTTTAGTTTGAGTATGAGAAAGTTTTTGTGTCTTGACATAGTTTTGAGTGTGCAAGGTATATTATTGCTTATGAGAAATATTTTTAAAGTTTTTAAGTTTTGCTTGGCTTTTGTAGACAAGGGGAAAGATTTGAGGACAAATCTTTTTGAAGAAGGGGAGTCTGATATGAATTTAGGAGGTGCTCGTAGATTCATATTGTTCCAAGATTTGCTCCGTGATTTACAATCAAGAATTGAAGGATTTGAAATTCATGGAAATCAAGTTGGAGTACTTGAAGATCAATTTGGAAGATGTTATAATCTTATTGAAGTCCAAGGAAGTAAAGAAAGTGGAGGAAATATCAAAGAAAACACCAAAACAAGTGTCTTGGACAGTCACGCATGCGCGCCAGCGCCATTTCACGAGCGCCCGCGCATGGATGCAATTTTAAAGTTTGGCGGACAGACCCTTATGCGCGCCCGCGCCTCCTTGACGTGCACCCATGCCTGATCTCGTGTTTTCAAGTTTTATCTGGACAGAGTCCTGTGCGCGCCCCCGCCACTTCCCACGCACGCCCGCGCGTCGATTCAGAAAGCTATGCGCGTCCGCGCCTGCACTCGTTTTCATACAGTTCGGCATGTTTGTGTGTGTGCGAGATTTTTTGATATTTTGGCATTATTTTCCTATTTTTGAGTCTTTCAATTATACTTGGAAACTTTTAGGAGATATCTTTGATATCTTTAGATATATTTTGAATTATTTTGCGATGTCTTCTATTATTTGTAGTTGTATTATAAATACAACAAAACATTCATTATTATATATAATTCAGATTAAGTTTTTACAAAAAATTATTGAAAATTCTCTCAAGAATTTTATTCAAAGCTTTGCTTTTTTCTTCAAATCAAACTTTCTCAGTTAACTACATGGAAACGTTTGTCGATTGTTTCTCACTGAAGATTGTCAGATACAAGTTTATCTGAAGGTTTTCTTTGGTTTTAATTGTTGTGGTTTCTATTGTTAATCGTACCGTCGGTTAAAGGTGGAAATCCAAAACCCTACCAATTTTACTTGTTTCAAAGATTGGGCAAAACTTTGAGTCTTTTATTTATTGGTTAGAGGGTGCGATTCAAATTGTAATCGTGTTTGCTAATCTTACACAACAAGATTCATATCAAATCTCATACAATCTAATCCTCTTCTCTGCCTCCAAATCAGTTCCGTCTGCGAAAACAAATACTCCAACTCTTAAGATTAGAAAAGATCATGGAAATCTCCTCATAAGACAATAGATAACAGATCTACTAATCAATAAGATCGTTGCAAGCTCAATGTCCAGATTCAGACATTGAGTCTCGAGCGTCTTCAGCTGTTTCGATGTTTAGACTAGAGCATGATTCCTCTGAATAAGAATACATCCCAAAATCTTGATAAGAATAATTCCAAGTAAAGAAAGATCATCAGTATCGAAATCAGTATATTGAAGCGCTGATCGACAAAATTCCATCACCAGATCATAAAATCGAGGAAAGCAACTTGATCCAAATAGAATTCAAACATCGAATAATAGAATACAACTGCTCGGCACCAAACTCTGCTAAACGATTCTCCAAAAGCTCTGAATGATCAGTACAATTCTTATTCCAAAAAGATAAGAAATCATCGATAAGAATTCCTAGTCCAAACTAATTCTTCAGAAATATCCGGTTCATTGAAATTTAATAACACTACAGGAGTGTTCGAACGACTCAACCAAATTTTAGAGGCATGATAAACATTAAACAGATTCTTCAATAAGAAGGCAAGAGACTCACCAGCATCTAACAGTCAATAAGAGTAGGAAAACCAAAATTGAACGTTTACCTGTCATGTCATTATCGGGTGCAGCCTGAGCCTGCGGATCCTCAGTCAGAGCAAAAGCTCGTGCCTGCTGTCTGGGAGGCTGGTTCGCATACTGATTACCTTCCTATCATTCTGCTGCTGAGGTTGGAAAGAGTGGATAGTAGATGCTTGCCTCTGAGGCTGAGCTGACTGTCTCGAAGAACTTCCACCCTGTGCTTGCTCAGGGACACGCTGAGGGCACACTCTGGAAAAGTTCCCCGCCTGGTTACAGATATAACAGCTTCCAAAAATACCTCTACACTGATCACAGGAGTGACGACCTCCGCAATTGGCACAAGACATGCCTGACTAACCCGAACTCTGTCCCGATACATACTGCCTAGAGCCACTAGAGCTCGAAGAACTGGTTCTGTGCTTCTTAAACTGCTTCCCCTTTGGAAGATAGTAATCCTTCTTATTACCTCCACTGCTTCCACCCTCAGAACTCGGTGGTTGATTCTGAAACTGAAAAGGTTGATTTTGGTACTGGGATGGTTGGTTCTGGTATTGAGAAGGTTGTGCCCGGAACTGTCCCTACTGTTGGTGAGGCACAAACTAACTTCCTCTCTGTCTCCACAAAACTGCTTCAGCTCCTTTTGCATGATTCATAGCATCCGCAAAATTATCACGCCTAGAAGTTTTTACCAACGTGAAGATATCAGCGTTCAGACCATTAATGAACTGATCATCTTTGGCTTTTTCATTGTCAGCGATATGTGGTGCAAAATGCAACAAACTATCGAATTTAGCAACATACTCTTCAATGTTCAAGTTCCCTTGCCTCAGATTGGCAAACTCTGCTCCCTTGTCCTTTCGGTACGAAACAGGGAAAAACCGCTTATAAAATTCAGATTTGAAAAGAGTCCAATTAACAACTTTGCCTCGGTTCTCCATGGATCTCTTTGTCATGATCCACCAGTTCTTAGCAACACCACGAAGCTGATGAATGACTAACCTGGTTCGACGGTCGTCCGAGTAATCTAGGAAATCAAACAACTGATCAATGTCGTCCAACCAGCTCTCACAGTCAACAGGATTCTCTGTACCCAGCAACAAAGGTGGATTAAACGACTGAAACCTCTTCAGCAAGGTTTCCATAGGCGTCGCTGTAGCATCCATCTGAATAGTTTCAGTACTAGCTTGCTCATTCGGTGGAGTAACTGGCGGTGGATTTCTGTTAATAACTCGATGAGGACCCATCTGATAATCAAAGGTTACGACACGATATATCTCAATTTCTACCAATCGATGCCCTTTTAATCTCTCAAAAAATCGGATACCAATCGATAAACAAAAATATTTATATCTCAAGTAGATCATGCTTTGTAAATTTAAATCACATAGTCATGTAATTCAAATAATTCTCAATAATAAAGCATGCTCGCATGGAATTAATTAAACAACAATAATTCAAACACATGCGAGAAAATTCAGTCCAAGATCTTATCGCTCTAATACCACTTAATGTGAGACCTAGGTTCTAATCATCTACTCTCGGAATAAATGCACGGACTCCGTGCATGGGTCCGTGCATTAAATCAAGCACACGCGGACCCCGTGCACACATCCGTGTCCGGGTCCGTGCCTAATAAATGCACTAAAAACTGGAGTTTCTGTCCAACTTCACGAACCCTTACACAGAAAGGGCACGGGGTCCGTTCATGCACAAAAAAATCAAGGGTTCTGAAAAATCGAGAGGGCACGGACCCTTACACAAAAGGGGCACGGGGTCCATGCTCTGCTACAACAAAAAAAAAAAAGAACAATAACAGAACCGGAAACAAGCAATACAACTCCCAAATTTTATCAAAACATAATCATGCATTACAAACTCAATCTCTCTAAATAATACATGAAGTTCTAGAGTTGATCAAACTGCTCCAAAGGATAGAACATGCATCGGTTCAAGTTATTACAATCCGAACACAAAACATAACAAGTTCAAATTACATGCAACGACAACATTCAATCAAGTTTGAGTTCTAAACATGCTTAAAAATATATATATATAAACTAGATTGACATGCTTATTCGACTTCTAAACCGAGTCTCACTTTCTATCCCTTGATCCCGAAGCTAACCAAGCCTTCTCTGACTTGATCCTGCCCCACCTGTTGCCAAGCACACATACAAAGACAAGACAACAGCCGGATAATTCGGTGAGAATAATAGTCCCAGTAAAAAATACTAGCATGCTATATCATATAAGCAACTTAAAAAGAAATACATCAACTTCCAGATATTCAAATATCAACCATGCAATTCCAAGAGAAAAAAAAAATTAAATGCATGTCTTTAAAACTCTGGGATTATCAAGTCCGGATAATCAAGAAATTGCTACTTTGCTTTTGGGATCCCGAGGATGAGATCACGTAAACAACTCACCGACTCTCCCGATCGAGGTGGTGCTACGTATCTCCATCCTCTAGACTTTGGTGCGACTATAAGGAGTATGCTGACAATAGGCGAACCTCTAAGCTTAGGCCACTCGCATAAAGCCCCCAAAACATCTAACATAAAAGGGCCGTCCTGCCCGCTGAAATCAATGATTTTGGCTCAAGATGAATGCAATGCAAATCATAACTCATTCAATAAAATCAAGTAATTCAATTAACATGCAAGTATGTGATTTCTTCGGAACACTCGAATCAAATCGAATTCTACTTACTCATTCCATTCCAGTCTATGTCATCTTATACCTTTTTCAAAAGTCGATGCTCCAACCTGGAAACAACAATATACTCATTCAAAATTCAATCCAACTTCCTATTCGATAATAAGAGAATCGATACTATACCGGCTACAATCTCTAAAATGATACAACTCCTGCAACCTCGCAACTCAACGTCCTTCAAACGAATCTGCAAAAGAAGTAATTAAGGCCCGAGATAACTATCGACATTCAAACACAACTGAAAACGACTCAAATCAATTCAAACCTAAACAATAGCCCAAAACTCAAACAGGTGGCATAACGGCTAGATTCTGATCAAACTGAAAACGCAGACAGCAGTACAATATCGATATCAAATCATATCAATGCTAAAACAACAACAACAAGGCAATTCAAACACATCTCAAAATCTCAAACTTTCGAATAATCTTCCAAAAATCATAACAATTCGAACGACGCACTATTTCAAAATCGATAGAGAATAAACGATCAGAACTCTGCCAAGAACAACATACTCGAATCTCAAACGATTCTAACAACATCCAAAAAATATAATGTATTTGATCGTAGAAAAACTTACGATAAAACGAAGCTCTCAATGTCGTGATCGCTAAACTGCCTTCAGAAATAAATTCCAACGGACGGATCGATCGGAAACCGAAATCTGAAAGCTTGAAATCTCTAAAGGGCGGCTTCAATGGTGGAGGGAGACTTTGGAAGGGATGAATAATGGAGGAGAAGAAGTCAAACATGCTTAAATATCTAACAAAGTCCAAAATTGCGTTTTAGTCCCTGGAAAACCCAAAATTTGCAAAAAAGACCCTTACCAAAAACAAGTCGGCTCTTGAACTCTGTAATCTCCGATTATCTCAAATAAAATCAATTAAGATAAAATCGGGGCATTATAATTCTCCCCCTCTAAGAAAAGATTTCGTCCTCGAAATCAAACACAACTCCAACACGAACTATGTCTCTCAAATTACTCCTTTAAGTCCGTCAATCAAAAGTCGACTCATTTGATCTGGTTGTCCGTCGTTCTGAGGATATTGAACTGAAATAAGTTGTAATCAAAACAAAAAAAGTATTTTCGAAGTCTTTGCCGAAAGAACGAGTGCAACGAGGATCTCTATCTAAACTGACGGACTTCGGCAAAACAAGACATCTGACGACATCAGACAAAATATCAATACTCTGATCCTGACTAAAATTCATTCTGTACGGAATACGGTAGCAGATTTCATCAATCAGACAATCGTAAAAATATAGTAGATAAAATAAGATCAAATCCTACGGCTCAAGACATCAGTTGTTGCACTCAATTCTTTTGATAAAGATTCGCAGTCAGAAATCTCATACAATCTAATCCTTTTCTCTACCTCCAAATCAGTTCCGTATGCGAAAACAAACACTCCAACTCTTAAGATTAGAAAAGATCACGGAAATCTCTTCATAAGACAATAGATAACAGATCTACTAATCAATAAGATCGCTGCAAGCTCAAATTCCAGATTCATACATTGAGTCTCGAGCATCTTCAGCTGTCTCGATGTCTAGACTAGAGCGTGATTCCTCTGAATAAGAATACATCCCACAATCTCGATAAGAAGAATGCCAAGTAATGAAAGATCATCAGTATCGAAATCAGTATACTGGGGCGCTGATCGACAGAATTCCATCACCAGATCATAAAATCGAGGAAAGAAACTTTATCCAAATAGAATTTAGACATCGAAGAATAGCATACGACTTCTCGACACAAAAAATAGCTAAACGATTCTCCAAAAGCTCTGAATGATCAGTACAATTCTTATTCCAAAAAGATAAGAAATCATCGATAAGAATTCCTAGTCCAAACTAATTCTTCTGAAAGATCCGGTTAATAGAAATTTAACAACACTACAGGAGTGTTCGAACGACTCAACCAAAGTTTAGAGGCACGATAAACATTAAACAGATTCTTCAATAAGAAGGCTAGAGACTCACCAGCATCTAACTGTCAATAAGAGTAGGAAAACCAAAATCGAACGTTTACCTGTCATGTCATTATCGGGTGCAGCCTGAGCCTGCAGATCCTCAATCAGAGCAAAAGCTCGTGCCTGCTGTCTGGGAGGCTGGTTCGCATAATGATTACCTTCCTGTCTATTCTACTGCTGAGGTTGGAGTGTCTCGAAGAACTTCCACTCTGTGCTTTCTCAGAGACACGCTGAGGACATGCTCTGGCAAAGTGCCCCGCCTGGTTACAGATATAAAAGCTTCCAAAAATACCTCTACACTGATCACTGGAGTGACGACCTCCGCAATTGGCACAAGACATGCCTGACTGACCCGAACTCTGTCTTGATCCATACTGCCTCAAGCCACTAGAGCTCGAAGAACTGGTTCCGTGCTTCTTAAACTGCTTCCCCTTCGGAAGATAGTAATCCTTCTTATTACCTCAACTGCTTCCACCCTCAGAACTCGGTGGTTGATTCTGAAACTGAAAAGGTTGATTTTGGTACTGGGACGGTTGGTTCTGCTATTGAGAAGGTTATGCCTGGAACTGTCCCTGCTGTTGCTGAGGCACAAACTAACTTCCTTTCTGTCTCCACAAAACTGCTTCAGCTCCTTTTGCATGATTCATAGCATCCACAAAATTATCACACCTAGAAGTGTTTACCAACGTGAAGATATCAGGGTTCAGACCATTAATGAACTGATCATCTTTGGCTTCTTCATTGTCAGCGATATGCGGTGCAAAACGCAACTGACTATTGAATTTAGCAACATAATCAATGTTCAAGTTCCCTGGCCTCAGATTGGCAAACTTTGCCCCCTTGTCCTTTCGGTGTGAAACAAGGAAAAACCGTTTATAAAATTCAGATTTGAAAAGAGTCCAATTAACAACTGTACCTCGGTTCTCCATGGATCTCTTTATCGTGATCCACCAGTTCTTAGCAACAGCACGAAGCTGATGAATGACTAACCTGGTTCGGCGGTCATTCGAGTAATCTAGGGAATCGAAAAACTGATCAATGTCGTCCAACCAGCTCTCACAGTCAACAGGATTCTCTGTACCCAGCAACAAGGGCGGGTTAAATGACTGAAACCTCTTCAGCAAGGTTTCCATAGGCGTCGTTGTAGCATCTATCTGAATAGTTTCAGTTCTAGCTTGCTCATTTGGTGGAGTAACTGGCACTGGGTTTCTGTTAATAACTCGACGAGGACCCATCTGATAATCAATGGTTAGGACACGATATATCTCAATTGCTACCAATCGGTGCCCTTTCAATCTCTCAGAAAATCGGATACCAATCGATAAACAAAAATATTTATATCTCAAGTAGATCATGCTTTATAAATTTAAATCACATAGTCATGTAATTCAAATAATTCTCAATAATAAAGCATGCTCGCATGGAATTAATTAAACAACAATAATTCAAACACATGCGAGAAATCAATTAACGCGGACTCGATCTACCCCGCTCACTTCTAAATTAAGTACAAGATCTTATCGCTCTGATACCACTTAATGTGTGAGACCTCGATTCTAAACATCTAATCTGGGATTAAACAACAATAAGGCATCCAATAACCAAAGGTTAAAAGCAATAAGATTTTTTTTTTTGAAATAGTGCCTCACTCGATCCGCATGATCTTGCGGATCGAGCGAGCAAATTTTGCCAAAGTTACTGCCCGGAAAACTCAGCCCTCGCTCGATCCGTAAGATCTTGCGGATTGAGCGAGCCACAAAATTTCCAAAACAAAACTGCATCAAAATGCCCTCGCTCGATCCGCAAGATCTTGCGGATCGAGCGGTGACAGAAACAGAGCAAAAACAGCAGAAATCATGCAGAAACTTGAGTCCAAAACCAACAACATTTTATCATGCATTACAATCACAAGTTCTCCAACTAATACATGAAATTCTAGGGTTAAAAGTATTGCATTACCGCTCAAAAGTATTGGATTTGTAACGACAAACATTCAACACAGCTCGCATAAACAATACAATAACATAACGAAGTTCGATATCTTAACATGTTCAAATACAACTAGGTAGACATGCTGACACGACTTCTAAACCGAGTCTCACTACTAGCTCTTCCTCTTGTTGCTAATCAGGCCTTCGCTGACTTGGTCCTGCCCCACCTGTTGCCAAGTACACATACAAAACAAAGCAACAGCCGGATAAACCGATGAGAATGACATTCCCAGTAAAAAAAACATAATAAGTAATGAATATACAACATGCTATCAAACAGCATTTTCAATTCGAAGCTAATGATATTCATGTCTTTAAAACCAGGATATCAATTCTGATAAACAAGGGAGTACTGCTCTGCTTTTGGGATATCGAGGATGAGATCACGTAACGACTCACCGACTCTCCCAATCGAGGTGGTGCCACGTATCCCACTCCTCTACACTTTGAGAAATCATAATGAGTATGCTACCACTAGGCGAAATACAACAACCTAGGCCACTCAATCATAGTTCCCAAACATTTAAACAAAAAGGGCGGTTCTGCCCGCTGAAATCAAAGTAGGCTCAAGATGAATGCATAACAGAAACATAAACATAAGCCACATAACAAAACTCAATCAATCAACAAAATACAAGTTCCACATGCTATAACAAGTATCGATGCAATATGTGATTTAAAAAGGGAAACTCGAGAACCAACAATCCCGAGTATGCTATCCCGCTACGATGATTTCTTTTACCTTTCAATGCAGTAGTTCCAACTTCTGGAAAGCTACAACAAAAGATTGTAACAAAGTATAACCAATCTAAACAACAACAAGGCTCAAGGTAATTCTCTATACCGTTCTTCGTCCAAAACTCTGAAACAAACAATTGCTGATAATCTTGGTCTTGACAAGCTCCAAACGAATCTGTTCAGATACCAATAAATGATCAAAAACCACGATAAACTTACAAGCCAAGATCACAACTAAAAAACGGTTCGAAATCCCCAAAACTAAAACCGACGGCATAACGGCTATAAACTGAACAAACCGACAACGCAGACAACAGTTCAATAGAGAAATAATCTCATAACAATGCTAATACCACAACAACAAGGCAATCCCAACAAATCTCAAAACTCAAACTTTCGAAAATGGCTTCCAAAAATCATAACAATTCCGAACGTCGCTCTATATCAAAACCGACAGATAATAAACGATCAGAACACTGTAGAGAACAACATACTCGAATCTAGAATGATTTTAACAACATCCAAAAACTAGAATGTATCTGATCGTAGAAAAACTTACGATATAACGGAGCTCTCGCTGCAGTGATCGCTAAACTGCCTTCAAAAATAAATTCCAACGGCCGGATCGAGATCGGAAGGAAATCTGAAAGCTCAAAACTCAAAAGAGGCATTTCAATGGAGGCTCACGGTTTTGGAGAGGAAGATTAAGGCTTCTCCAATTAAAATCTATGTGTAGATAATATATAAAAATCAATATTTGTGTTTTACTCCCTGAAATTCCCAAAATTTGCAAAAAGGACCCTGATCAAAATCAAACCGGCTCGAGAACTCTGTAATCTCTGATTAACTCAAATAAACTCATTTAAGATAAAAACGGGGCGTTACAATTCTCCCCCACTAAGAAAAGATTTCGTCCTCGAAATCAACGAGAACCACAACTATAAGATAGAATAAAGAACTAAAGACAGTAAGAAGAACTCATGTCATCCGAATAACTCTGGAAAACGCTATCTCAAGTCAGACTCTGTCTCCCAAGTCGCTTCCTCGACTCCGTGACGGCTCCACTACACTTTCACTAACGGAATCAACTTGGTTCTGAGTTGCTTCTCTTTCCGATCAAGGATCTGAATCGGTCGTTCAAAATAGCTCAGAGTCTCGTCTAACTCGGCTTCGTCAGGCTGAAGGATATGAGAAGGATCTGGATGATACTTTCGCAGCATAGAGACGTGAAAAATGTCATGAATACCAGATAAAGACGGAGGAAGTGCAAGTCTGTAGGCAAGATCGCCTATCTTCTCGAGAATCTCGTACGGACCGATGAATCTCGGAGATAAATTCCCTCTCTTACCGAATCTGACAGTGCCTCCGAACGGAGAAATCTTAAGAAATACATGGTCTCCCTGCTCAAAACTCAGAGGTCTACGTCTGACGTTCGCATACTTCGCCTGTCTATCTTGAGCTGACTTTATTCTGGTCTGAATGATCTTAACCTGCTATGCCATATCTCGAAGCATTTCCGGCCCCAAATCTGGTGACTCGGACAAATCATCCCAAAACAGCGGAGATCGGCACTTCTTGCCGTACAAAGCCTCAAAAGGCGTCATACCAATACTCGCTTGGAAGCTATTGTTGTAAGAAAACTCAACAAGAGGCAAAGAATCCTGCCAACTAGTGCCAAAGTCTAGCACCACCGCTCGCAGCATATCCTCTAACGTCTGGATAGTCTGCTCTGACTGTCCATCTGTCTGAGGATGATAAGCTGTACTCAGATGCAATCGAGTAACAAGTGCCTCCTGAAGACTATGCCAGAAGTGCGAAGTGAATCTAGGATCTCTGTCTGAAACGATCGACTTCGGCACACCATGCAATCTCACAACATTGCTAACATACAACTCAGCCATCTGATCATGACGATACGTCATCCTGTACGGAATAAAACAAGCAGACTTCGTCAATCGCTCGATTACTACCCAAATAGAATCGCATCCTCGAACGGATCGTGGTAGCTTCATGACGAAATCCATATAAATGTGATCTCATTTCCATTCAGGAACAGATAGGCTGTGCAAAAGACCTCCTGGTCGCTTTCGCTCTGCTTTTACTTGCTGGCAGTTCAAACACCGAGATACAAACCTCGCTATGTCGCTCTTCATTCTCTTCCACCAGAACTCACTCTTCAGATCGTTGTACATCTTACGACCTCCAAGATGAATACTGAACCGACTGCAATGAGCCTCTCGGAGAATACACTGTCTCAATTCCGAAATATCAGGCACAACAATACGGTTATTTACAAACAAGACGTCATCTCTAACCTGGAATTCAGACTGATGCCCAGATCTGAATTTCTCTGCTTAAACCTGAATGCTCGGCTCAGACTTCTGTGCTTCTTTGATTGCAACAAACAACTCCGGTTCGGCTTGAATAGCAAACACTCTGATAGTCTCCCTATCTGTTTCAAACTCTAAACCAGAAGTGCAACAATCATCGATCAACTGAGAAACACCAATAGTAGAAAGAGATAAAGAACAAATCTTTCGGGTCAAGACATCTGCAACTGCATTCGACTTCCCGGGATAATACTTGATTTCGTAGTCAAAATCCTTCAACAGATCTAACCATCTTCTCTGTCTCATATTCAGCTCCGCCTGTGAAAACAAGTACTTAAGGCTCTTATGGTCAGAAAAGATCTCGAAAGACTCACCATAAAGATAGTGACGCCAGATCTTCAGTGCAAAGACGATCGCAGCTAGTTCCAGATCGTGAACCGGATAACGGGTCTCGTGCGGTTTCAGCTGTCTCGATTCATACGTTATCACATGCTTATGCTGCATAATAACACAAACCAAGCCTCGGTTAGAAGCATCACAATAGACTGTGAAACCTCCAGTACCCTTCGGAATAAAAAGAATCGGAGCACTGGTCAGTCTCCTCTTTAGATCAACAAAGAAACCCTCGATGAAACGACGGTAATAACCAGCTAAACCCATGAAGCTTTGGATCTCAGGTACTGATGTCGGTCTAGGCCAATTCATAACCGCTTCAATCTTGCTGGGATCGACAGAAATCCCATCTTCAGAAATAATATGACCGAAAAAGACAACTCGATCTAACCAGAATTCACACTTAGACATCTTGGCAAACAACTGCTCAACTCGCAAAATCTGCAGTACGGTCCTCAAGTGCTCTGCATAGTCAGTACAGTTCTTCGAGTAGATAAGAATATCATCGATAAAGATAATGACAAACTCATCTAAATAACGCTGAAAGATACGGTTCATCAAACCCATAAAAACCGCTGGAGTGTTAGTCAAACCGAATGGCATGACTATAAACTCAAAGTGACCATACCTCGTCCTGAATGCGGTCTTAGGAACGTCTTCCTCTCGCACTCTCAACTGGTGATAACCTGACCTCAGATCAATCTTAGAGTAGACAGAAGAACCCTGCAGCTGATCAAAAAGGTCATCTATTTGGGGTAAAGGATACCTGTTCTTAACTGTAGCCTGATTCAATTGGCGGTAGTCGATACAGAGCCGCATAGAACCATCCTTCTTCCGAACAAAAAGCACAGGAGCACCCCAAGGCGATACACTAGGTCTGATGTATCCCTTGGCAATCAAATCCTCAAGCTGCTCCTTCAACTCTCTCAATTCAATAAGTGCCATACGATACGGAGCTTTGGAGATAGGTTGAGTACCTGGACTAAGTCAATGCTGAATTCGATTTCTCGAATAGGTGGCAAACCAGGAACATCTTCCGGGAACACATCAGCAAAATCTCTAACCACTGGTAAGTCAACCAAAGCTGGGCTAGATTTCAGTACATCAATCGCATAAACCAAAAATCCTTCTGCACCTTTCTGTAGCAAACGAGTCATAGATAACACTGAAATCAAAGGAATTCTTGATCGAGAACCCTTACCAAAGAATTTCCACTCGTCTGCCATTTCAGGTCTGAACCTGACAACTTTCTGGAAACAATCGACTGTCGCCCTGTACTTGGTTAAAGCATCTATACCGACAATATAATCAAAATCTGACAGTCCAAGTACAATACAGTCGAATTCTAACAAATTTCCTTCAAAAAATAGTTCACAGTTCCTGACTAATCTGACAGAAACAATTCCTCCACCCAAAGGTGAAGTAACAGCTACTACTGTAGGCAACAATTCAGTTGGCAAAGCATGCAATAATACGAATTTCTCAGAGATAAAAGAATGGGAAGCACCTGTATCTATCAAGAAATGAGCAGAATAACCGAAAATCGAACAGTTACCTGCTATAACATCATCAGGTGCTGCTTGAGCCTGATCCTCTGTCAGAGCAAAGACTCGTGCTTGCTGTCTTGGAGGCTGATTTGCACTGGTACTACCTCCCTGTCTGTTCTGCTGCTGCTGAGGTTGGAAAGAGTGCACTGCAGACGACTGCCTCTCCGGCTGAACTGCAGGTCTAGACGAACTCTCACTCTGAGCTCTATCTCTGTTACGTTGAGGGCACATCTTAGAGAAGTGTCCCGGTTGCTGACAAGTGCTACAATTACCAAAGAATCCCACACACTGATCCGGTGAGTGCCTTCCTCCACACTTGCTGCAGTACAAGGTTGATGATCCAGAACACTGCTTTGAACCAAACTGTTTGGAGCCACTGGAACTAAAAGAACTGTTCCCCTATCTTTTGAACTGTTTACCTCTCGCTTTGTACTGATCCTTTCTGTTTCCCCCACTGTTACCACCTTCATACCTCTGCTGCTGGTTCTGATGCTGAGGTGGCTGATTCTGATACTGATATGGTTGGTTCTGATACTGCCTCTGCTGCTGAGGTGCAACATGATTACCTCTTTGCCTCCACAAGCCTGCTTCTGCTCCCTTTGCGTGATTCATGGCATCCTCAAAGTTGTCTGGCCTAGCAGTATTCACCAAAGTGAAGATGTCAGGATTCAAGCCATTTATGAAGTGATCTGCCTTAGCTTCTTCATCTCCGGCAATTAGTGGTGCAAAACACAACAGACTATCAAACTTGGCAACGTACTCTTCGATGTTCAGATTCTCTTGTCTCAAATTGGCAAATTCTGCTCCCTTGTCCTTACGGTACGAGATAGGGAAAAACCGCTTATAGAATTTAGATTTAAAAAGAGTCCAAGTAACTTCCGTACCTCTATTCTCTATTGCTTTCTTTGTCATGATCCACCAGCTCTTAGCAACCCCACGTAGCTGATGAATGACTAACCTGATTCTGCGTTCATCTGTGTAATCAATGGAATCAAACAGCTGATCAATATCATCCAACCAAATTTCACAGTCAACTGGATTTTCTGAACTCAACAACAACGGCGGATTAAAAGACTGAAACCTCTTCAGCAAGGTTTCCATAGGCGTTGCTGAAGCATCCAACTGATCAACTTCAGTGCTAGCTTGCTCAGTCGCAGGGATAACTGGCGGTGTGTTTCTGTTTATCACTGGACGAGGACCCATCTGATAATCAAAGGTTAGGACACGAGATATCTCAATCGCTACAATCAGTGCCCTTACAACCGCTTGGAATACCGGATACCAGTCGATAACAGAAACAGTTATATCTCAAGTAGATCATGCTTTATAAATTAAATCACATAACCATGTAATTAAATAACTATCAATAATAAAGCATGCTCGCATGAAATTAAGTACACAGTTAAATAATTCAAACACATGCGAGGAGTCAATACACGCAGACTCGATCTACCCCGCTCACTCTAGTTTGACCAAGAATCTTAACGCTTTGATACCACTTAATGTGAGACCTCGATTCTAAACATCTAATCTGGGATTAAACAACAATAAGGCATCCAATAACCAAAGGTTAAAAGAAATAAGATTTTTTTTTTTGAAATAGTGCCTCGCTCGATCCGCATGATCTTGCGGATCGAGCGAGAAACTTTTGCCAAAGTTACTGCCCGAAAAACTCAGCCCTCGCTTGATCCGTAAGATCTTGCAGATCGAGCGAGCCACAAAATTTCCAAAACAGAACTGCATCAAAATGCCCTCGCTCGATCTGCAAGATCTTGCGGATCGAGCGTGAAAGAGTAGGTGCCCAGTGAGCCAACTTGTGGCTAAGGGCTTTGATGACTCTTTGTATAAACAATCTTTTGTTTAATATAATTTAAACTTTTATTAAGGAAATGACTTTATCTTTCTTCATATTGTTATATTGTGATATACTATTGCTGTTTTGATAAAGACCTTGAATATACTATAGTGTATGTAAGATGTGGTAGAACATGGGGATGTCTATCATGAAATACATCTTATAGTCACTGTATATTCTAAAACCGTTCCTAGTCGATTGAGCCGTCCGATAATAAGGATAAGGATCGCTCGAGTTTGAGACTAGCATTTGCGATGCAGAGTACCACGTTTCATTGGTATGGAACATAGAGATGTTCGAAGCATGCAAATGGATATTCATACGATGAATGATCGAACTACCCTATCCGGACTTTCCAAGTGGTTATCACTTATCGAGTGGATAAAGTCCGCGGTTTTGGTTGTACACCATTAGTCCTTACTACTTGAAACATTATTGAGACTCTATATGCTAGTACTGTGCTTTGACTCGTTTACCGACTCTATTGGGGTCATCAAGTGTCAGGATTGGGTACAGTTACAACACATATAGGAGTCGATGCTTTGTTGTCAAGGATTCACCACATACTTGCGAGTGTGGATATCCTATGCAATCTGAGGAGATATTAGTGTGACGAATCTCTGGCCAGAGTACATGATGTGTTTTAAGAAATGGTTTCTTAGTAACACATGCGATGTCACTATTTGATCTTCAAGATGTATTGCATAGTTATCGAATCTCGAACGACTCTCAATTTACCAATGGTTGTTGATTCGATCGGGATATATGGATGAAGGGACCGTATTGTACGCTAACCAAAATCTATTGGTTCTTGCAGGCACTATCAGTGATACCTAGGGAATCATGGGGCGATGTTGCTAGGCGCTCTTACCATGATTCGATGGGCAAGTCGGAAATTGTTGTTCCGAGTCACAAGGAGTTGTGAGCCCACGGCTAGTTGTATCCCTGAACCATTGAGGGTCACACAGAGTAATGGATTTTTAATCCCCGTTGAGATAGTTAAATTTAAAGAGTTAAATTTAATGAACAAAGAAGTTGGACTTCTTATTTAAGAGTAGAGGAGTAAGATTTCCTAAAATGACATAGGGATGGGCATTTTTGGAAACCACTGAATTCGGATTCAGAAAAATTTATCTTGACTTTAAAAGGTGCAGAAATGGTTTCTGTGCACATTGGTGAAATCGGTTTATCAATCGGAGTCATGATGAATTTTATATTAATTTCTGAACATGTGGGCTTTGCTTGTCGGGCTTGAACTTATGACTGATGGGCCCTAAGCTGTTAGCGGCCTACATTATAAATAAGTTATTGAAGTACAGAAATTACACACAACAGGTCACAATTTTTGAAAACCTAGTTATTTTCTCTCAAAAGTGGCCGCCCCCCTTCCCTCTCTACTCGGGAAAATCCAGCCTATGAATTTTGAATTACAGTCTGGTTTAACGGATCAAATTCGTTAATTCTCTTCGTAGAAACTTCTGATAGATCTTCTAGTGCAATTTATCAAAGGGATTAATTATCCGTTCGTGGACCTGATTGAAGAACAGTTCGTCCATCAGTTCCAGGGATATACAACAAGAGCAGAGCAATCTGTTGGTGTCCATAATCTCGCTTCGAGATTGGAGGTAAAAATTTATAATTGTTATTTAATTTTTACACACACAATTTAATCGTTAAGTTTTGATACCCATTATGGAATCGTTCCATATAAAATTTTTAAACTTCCGCTGCACCGGGTATCAATTCTGATTGATCTGATCGCCGCGTTCTCCAACAGTGGTATCAGAGCCAGGTTGCTCAGATCAAGCGATTAAATTAATCGATTGTACAAAAATTTTAAGCCTCGGTTTTTGAAACAAAATAAATATTTTACAAAAAAAAAAAAAAAAATTTCCGGGCAAAACCCGGGCAGCGATTGGATCGCTGCCCGGCCCGAGCCCCTTTGGGGCACGGGCAGCCCGGGAGTGTCCCAGGCGGCCCGCGAAAAATTATTTTTAATTTTTAAATTAAAATTTTAATATGTTAAAATTCTATTTTTGGTCCGATCGAAAATTGTTTTTGATTGGTCCACGAGGTTTCGGATCGAATTGTTCGAGTCCAAAAATTTTAAAATTGATTTTTGGATAAATTTGAATTTTTGGAAAATTTAAATATTTTATCCGTTAAATTTAATTTTGAAATTAATTATTTTTGGTACAATTGATGATAAGATATGATCTTATGGATATATTGAGTAAAATATGATTTTATGTATAAAATTGGATTTTATAGATAAAATATGATTTTATTTGATAAAAAGATAAAATATGATTTTGTATGTAAAATAAGATTTTATATATGAAATATGATTTTATCCTTTTGAATTTAAATTGCCATTGCATGTTATCCAATAAATTAATTTTAAATTAAATGTTATTGGATAAAGATGATCGATTGCCATGACCAATTTTGTAGGTGTATGTTAGGAATTTACATTTATTTTTATTGTTGTTGGATTTATTAATGGGCCTGGTTTATGGCCCAATATGAATTGGCATATGTAATAAAAGTGGGCTTGGTTTATGGCCCGTTTCCACCCCTTAAAAATGTATCCCCTACTTGTCATTGTTATTTATTGTAAATACATTAGATTTAGTGGGAGATGAAGATTACGGAGGTGGGACCAGCAGACAATAAAGACAGAAGAAAGGTAAATTGGAAGCACAATGTAATAGGATTGCATTGCATACTGCATATTACCTAGGATTGGACTAAGACTCGTGATTGGCAACCACGGGTCGATTAGAAATGGAATCGATCATCCTATATAATATGTGATATTATTGTTGTATGCATGTTTTAGACAAAATTGTATGAATCCGGCAAGCATACAAAATTTTAAAAATGATGAGACAAATTTTCAAAATTAAAATCCCTCATTTTAAATATGATTTAAAATTGATATCAAGATAAATAAAGGAAATTTAAATTTGTTTAAATGTTCCTACCTTCCATCAACGATCAATGTATGAGATGCTACCCGCGAATACGGTCCGGCTCATATTATTGGGGGGGGGGGGGGGGGGGCCGTTCGTCGGAAAGCTGTACATTGGATCGACACATGTTGTAAGTTGGGTGGAACTCCCATGGGATCGGCTCATATTATTGGGGGATCCACATGGCGACCGTCCATCACAACTTAATATTGATGGGTCATCTTGACATGTCACAATAAACGGCGTCATATTATTGGGCCCTTATTGGACATGAGGTAAAAACGTGGAGGTTTCTTTGGAAGCAATTGGGCTCTACCTTTTGAAAATTATGGTTGGCTGATATTATTCGGGACCATAGTTTGTCAATTGGACTCCATGTTCTCACTAAGGAAAACAGTTTCCCGTTTTCACTAGAGGGTAGTGAAATCGTTAAAATAGTGGGAGTGAGATTCATAAAATAAATTTTGCCTATTTTATGTCTTAGTAAATTACTTAAACAATCACTGATATTTGTCTGTTTCTTTTCAGTATTTCATAAAGATGAATTCGCGTAATCCACTTTTCTCGATCCTCGAACAAAATAAATTGACTGGCGCAAACTATACGAAATGGTTCCGTAAGTTGAAGATTGTCTTGACTTCGGAGAAGATGCTCTACGTGTTAGAAAAATCTCCTCCGAAGGAAGCACCAGCTGACATAAGTCCGGAAGAGTTAGCCAAACTTGATACATGGTGGGACCATGATATCAAGGCCAAATGCTATATGCAAGTCTCGATGCCTGATGAACTCCAGAGGCGATTTGAGGACACCGTGAATGCTGCTGACATTCACGTACAACTCAAGGAACTTTTTGGGGCTCAATCGAGGGCTGAAAGGTTCGCTACTGTGAAGGAGCTAATGACGTGTCGCATGCGTGAAGGGACTTCGGTCCGTGATCATGGGGTACGAGTGATTTGGCTCATACAGAAGTTAGTAACCCTTGATTTGGTGTTGGAGCATGAACTCAACGTGGACTTACTACTTCTATCTCTTCCTTCTTCGTTTGACGGATTTGTGGTGAATTTCAATATGAACAAGATAGAGGCCTCCCTTGAAGAGATGGTCAATATGCTTGTGACATATGAATCCACTTTAAAGAAGGATAAACCGGCTTTCTTGGTGGGCTCCTCTTGTTCTGCTAAGAAGGGGCCAAGTACAAAGGGTAAGAAACATTCTGCCCCACCCAAGAAAATCGAACCAGAGAAGAAGTAAAAGACAAAGGCTTCAAACATGGAAAAGTCCAAGGATGTTTTCCATTACTGCAAGAAGCCCGGTCATTGGAAGCGTAACTGCAAGGAATATCTAGAGCAGTTGCGAACTGCGAAGGGTATGTTCTATATTGAAATAAATGTTTCAATTAATACTACTTCTTGGGTATTGGATACCGGATGTGGATCTCACATTTGCAATGATTTTCAGGTGATGACAAGAAGTCGCAGGCTTAGAATGGGTGAGACCCAGCTGAGGCTCGAAAATGGTTCCAGAGTTGAAGCTAAAGCTGTGGGAGATATTTATTTAATTTTGCAGACTGGTTTTAAGTTACTTTTGAGAGATGTTTTATTTGTTCCGGATTTGATTAAAAACATTATTTCTGTTTCTATGCTTGATAGAGATGGTTATTCTTGCAATTTTGTGAATGGGATTTGTAATATTTACAAGAATGAATGTTTGATTGGAAATGGACAACTTGAAAATGATCTATATAACTTAAAACTAAAAGACGTTCCAATAAATTATGTTGATAAACCGGCAACAACAAACAAAAGGAAAATCGATAGCCAAAACCCGGCAAACCTTTGGCATGCAAGGCTAGGTCATATTTCCTCAAGGAGGATGAACAAGCTAGTGGGAGAGGGCATGTTTGATATGTCTGATATTAACTCTCTACCTACTTGTGAATCCTGCCTGAAAGGAAAAATGATTAAATCTCCTTTTAAGGGGAAACCTGAGCGTAGTCAAAATCTGTTGAATTTGATCCATACAGATGTTTGTGGTCCATTTAGAGTTGGTACTCAATATGGCCACACCTACTTCATTACCTTTACTGATTATTATTCTAGGTATGGGTATTTATATTTAATGAAATATAAGTCTGAAGCATTTGAAAAGTTCAAAGAATTCAAGGCTGAAGTAGAAAACAAGCTAGGTAAAAGTATTAAAGCACTTCGATCGGATCGAGGTGGAGAATACTTAAGTACCGAGTTTTTGGACTATCTGAAAGAGAATGGGATTCTCTCTCAGTGGACTCCTCCTATGACACCACAGCTGAATGGTGTATCGGAGCGTCGTAATCGAACTTTGTTGGACATGGTTCGATTCATGATGAGCTTCACTGAGCTTCCACCTTCGCTTTGGAGCTATGCGCTTGAAACGACGGTATTGTTGTTGAACAACGTCCACACTAAAGCAGTTGACAAAACACCATACGAGTTATGGAATGGCAAAGCTCCTAAGTATTCGTACTTAAGGATTTGGGGATGTCTTGCATACGTGAAGCAGACAGTGGGAGATAAGTTGGATAGTCGATCCACCTTATGTTATTTTGTAGGGTATCCGAAGAATTCAATCGGATATTATTTCTATTATCCTGTTGAAACAAAGGTGTTTGTTTCAAGGAATGCCACCTTCTTGGAGAAGGAGTTCTTATTGGATAAGAAAGGCGAGATGATGGAACTCGAAGAAATTCGAGAAGAACCCGAAATACAAAATAACGATCCTACACCTCAGGAACCATTGATAGACACGCCTGTACCTAGAAGATCCGAGAGGACTTTTAGACCTCCTGTTCGATATGGTCTTCTTCTTGAAGGGGATCAAGATGAACCCGATGTTGGATGTGATCCAAGAAACTTCAAGGAAGCAATTTCTGATGCGGATTCAAATTTATGGCTTGAAGCTATGCAGTCGGAAATAGATTCGATGCATACAAACCAAGTTTGGTCTTTAGTAGATCCTCCCGATGGAATTGTTCCAATAGGGTGTAAATGGATCTACAAGAGAAAGCTTGGGCCTGATGGTAAGGTATTGACCTACAAGGCGCGATTGGTGGCGAAAGGTTATACTCAAAGACAAGGAGTTGACTATGATGAAACCTTTTCACCAGTTGCAATGTTCAAGTCCATAAGAATCCTTATTGCCATAGCTGCTTGGTATGACTATGAGATATGGAAAATGGATGTGAAGACTGCTTTTCTTAATGGAGACATTAAGGAAGAAATCTATATGAAGCAGCCTGAGGGGTACACATCCATGGGAAGCGAGCATAAGGTATGCAAGCTTCAGAGATCAATTTATGGTCTAAAACAAGCATCAAGAAGTTGGAACCAGAAATTTGATGAAACAATAAAGGATTTTGGTTTTATCAAGAACCCGGAGGAACCATGCATGTACAAGAAAGTAGTTAAGGATGCTGTGACATTCTTAGTACTTTATGTTGATGACATCCTACTCATTGGGAATGATGTAGGGATGTTGCAGTCAACAAAGATATGGTTATCAGGTAGATTCTCGATGAAGGATTTGGGTGAGGCATCCTATATTCTAGGGATACAGATCTATAGAGATAGATCTAAGAGAATGATAGGACTCACTCAATCAACCTACATCGACACCATATTGAAACGGTTTTCAATGGATGGGTCCAAGAGAGGACATCTACCCATGTGTCATGGAGTTTCCCTATCCAAGTCTATGTGTCCCAAGACTGATGAAGAGATAGAGAAAATGACACATGTACCATATGCGTCAGCCATAGGTAGTATCATGTATGGGATAATATCTACCAGACCGGATGTAGCATTTGCTCTGAGTGTCACGAGCAGATATCAAGCTAATCCCGGTCAAATGCATTGGAAAGCCGTGAAGGACATTCTTAAGTACTTACGAAGGACTAAGAATATGTTCATGGTATATGGAGGAAGAGAACTAAAATTGGAAGGCTATACCGACTCTAGCTTCCAAAGTGACGTGGATGACTCGAAGTCAACCTCTGGATTTGTGTTCATGCACAATGGCGGTGCTGTCTCTTGGAAGAGTTCCAAGCAGGACACCACAGCGGATTCCACCACTGAGGCAGAATACATTGCAGCATCAGCTGCTGCTAAAGAGGCCGTTTGGATGAGGAATTTCGTCCAAGAGTTGGGCGTCATTCCTGAAGTTGTTGGTCCAGTCCCGGTGTACTGTGACAACATGGGTGCCGTTGCTCAGGCAAAGGAACCAAGGTCTCATCAAAGATCCAAACACGTACTGAGGAAATACCACATCATCCGGGAGATTGTGGAAAGAGGAGACATCACTATCGAAAGAGTGGCCTCTGCAGACAATATCGCTGATCCACTTACTAAGCCCTTGTCAGGACCATTATTTGACAAACATCGCGAAGCAATGGGTCTACGTAGTATGACTAGTTGGCTTTAGGGCAAGTGGAAGATTGAAAGAGTAGGTGCCCGGTGAGCCAACTTGTGGCTAAGGGCTTTGATGACTCTTTGTATAAACAATCTTTTGTTTAATATAATTTACACTTTTATTAAGGCAATGACTTTATCTTTCTTCATATTGTTATATTGTGATATACTATTGTTGTTTTGATAAAGACCTTGAATATACTATAGTGTATGTAAGATGTGGTAGAACATGGGGATGTCTATCATGAAACACATCTTATAGTCACTGTATATTCTAAACTGTTCCTAGTCGATTGAGCCGTCCGATAATAAGGATAAGGATCGCTCGAGTTTGAGACTAGAATTTGCGATGCAGAGTACCACGTTTCATTGGTAAGGAACATAGAGATGTTCGAAGCATGCAAATGGATATTCATACGATGAATGATCGAACTACCCTATCCGGACTTTCCAAGTGGTTATCACTTATCGAGTGGATAAAGTCCGCGGTTTTGGTTGTACACCATTAGTCCTTACTACTTGAAACATCATTGAGACTCTATATGCTAGTACTGTGCTTTGACTCATTTACCGACTCTATTGGGGTCATCAGGTGTCGGGATTGGGTACAATTACAACACATATAGGAGTCGATGCTTTGTTGTCAAGGATTCACCACATACTTGCGAGTGTGGATATCCTATGCGATCTGAGGAGATATTAGTGTGACGAATCTCTGACCAGAGTACATGATGTATTTTAAGAAATGGTTTCTTAGTAACACATGCGATGTCACTATTTGATCTTCAAGATGTATTGCATAGTTATCGAATCTCGAACGACTCTCGATTTACCAATGGTTGTTGATTCGATCGGGATATATGGATGAAGGGACCGTACTGTACGCTAACCAAAATCTATTGGTTCTTGTAGGCACTATCAGTGATACCTAGGAAATCATGGGGCGATGTTGCTAGGCGCTCTTACCATGATTCGATGGGCAAGTCGGAAATTGTTGTAGTTGTGAGCCCACGGCTAGCTGTATCCCTGAACCATTGAGGGTCACACAGAGTAATGGATTTTTAATCCCCGTTGAGATAGTTAAATTTAAAGAGTTAAATTTAATGAACAAAGAAGTTGGACTTCTTATTTAAGAGTAGAGGAGTAAGATTTCCTCAAATGACATAGGGATGGGCATTTTTGGAAACCACTGAATTCGGATTCAGAAAAATTTATCTTGACTTTAAAAGGTGCAGAAATGGTTTCTGTACACATTGGTGAAATCGGTTTATCAATAGGAGTCATGATGAATTTTATATTAATTTCTGAACATGCGGGCTTTGCTTGTCGGGCTTGAACTTATGACTAATGGCCCTAAGCTGTTAGCGGCCTACATTATAAATAAGTTATTGTAGTACAGAAATTACACACAACAGGTCACAATTTTCGAAAACCTAGTTATTTTCTCTCAAAAGTGGCCGCCCCCCTTCCCTCTCTACTCGGGAAAATCCAGCCTGTGAATTTTGAATTACAGTCTGGTTTAACGGATCAAATTCGTTAATTCTCTTCGTAGAAACTTCTGATAGATTTTCTAGTGCAATCTATCAGAGGGATTAATTATCCGTTCGTGGACCTGATTGAAGAACAGTTCGTCCATCAGTTCCAGGGATATACAACAAGAGCAGAGCAATCTGTTGGTGTCCATAATCTCGCTTCGAGATTGGAGGTAAAAATTTATAATTGTTATTTAATTTTTACACACACAATTTAATCGTTAAGTTTTGATACCCATTATGGAATCGTTCCATATAAAATTTTTAAACTTTCGCTGCACCGGGTATCAATTCTGATTGATCTGATCGCCGCGTTCTCCAACAGAGCGGTGACAGAAACATAGCAAAAACAGCAGAAATCATGCAGAAACTTGAGTCCAAAACCAACAACATTTTATCATGCATTACAATCACAAGTTCTCCAACTAATACATGAAATTATAGGGTTACACAACCGCTCAAAAGTATTGGATTTGTAACGACAAACTTTCAACACAGCTCGCATAAACAATACAATAACATAACGAAGTTCGATATCTAAACATGTTCAAATACAACTAGGTAGACATGCTGACACGACTTCTAAACCGAGTCTCACTACTAGCTCTCCCTCTTGTTGCTAACCAGGCCTTCGCTGACTTGGTCATGCCCCACCTATTGCCAAGTACACATACAAAACAAAGCAACAGCCGGATAAATCGGTGAGAATGACATTCCTAGTAAAAACAACATAATAAGTAATTAATATACAACATGCTATCAAACAGCATATTCAAGTCGAAGCTAATGATATGCATGTCTTTAAAACCAGGATATCAATTCTGATAAACAAGGGAGTACTGCTCTGCTTTTGGCATCCCGAGGTTGAGATCACGTAACGACTCACCGACTCTCCCAATCAAGGTGGTGCCACGTATCCCACTCCTCTAGACTTTGAGCAACCATAATGAGTATGCTAGCACTAGGCGAAATACTACAACCTAGGCCACTCAATCATAGTTCCCAAAAGTCTAAACAAAAAGGGCGGTTCTGCCCGCTGAAATCAAAGTAGGCTCAAGATGAATGCATTATAGAAACATAAACATAAGCCACATAACAAAAATCAATCAATCAACAAAATACAAGTTCCACATGCTAGAACAAGTATCGATGCAATATGTGATTTAAAAAGGGAAACTCGAGAACCAACAGTCCCGAGTACGCTATCCCGCTACGATGAGTGCTTTTACCTTTCAATGCAGTAGTTCCAACTTCTGGAAAGCTACAACAAAAGATTGTATCAAAGTCTAACCAATCTAAACAACAACAAGGCTCAAGGTAATTCTTTATACCGTTCTTCGTCCAAAACTCTGAAACGAACAATTGCTGATAATCTTGGGCTTGACAAGCTCCAAACGAATCTGTTCAGATACCAATAAATGATCAAAAACCACGATCAACTTACAAGCCAAGATCACAACTCAAAAACGGTTCGAAATCCCCAAAACTCAAGCCGACGGCATAACGGCTTTAAACTGAACAAACCGACAACGCAGACAGCAGTTCAATAGCGATATAATCTCATAACAATGCTAATACCACAACAACAAGGCAATCCCAACAAATCTCAAAACTCAAACTTTCGAAAATGGCTTCCAAAAATCATAACAATTCCAAACGTCGCTCTATATCAAAACCGACAGATAATAAACGATCAGAACACTGTAGAGAACAACATACTCGAATCTAGAATGATTCTAACAACATCCAAAAACTAGAATGTATCTGATCGTAGAAAAACTTACGATATAACGGAGCTCTCGCTGCAGTGATCGCTAAACTGCCTTCAGAAATAAATTCCAACGGCCGGATCGAGCTCGGAAGGAAATCTGAAAGCTCAAAACTCAAAAGAGGCATTTCAATGGAGGCTCACGGTTTTGGAGAGGAAGATAAAGGCTTCTCCAATTAAAATCTATGTGTAGATAATATATAAAAATCAATATTTGAGTTTTAGTCCCTGAAATTCCCAAAATTTGCAAAAAGGACCCTGATCAAAATCAAACCGGCTCGAGAACTCTGTAATCTCTGATTAACTCAAATAAACTCATTTAAGATAAAAAAAAACGGGGCGTTACATAATGTGAGACCACGGTTCTAATCATCTACTCTCGGAAAAACATTGAATAAGCAAACAAGATCCAAGATATAAAGCAAAGGAAAGGAGAAATTTTTTTTTTTACAACACTTGCATGGACTCCGTGCACGGGTCCGTGCATTAAATCAAGCACACACGGACCCCGTGCACACATACGTGTCCGGGTCCGTGCCTAATCAATGCACTAAAAACTGGATTTTCTGTCCAACTACAAGTAACCTTACACAAAAGGGACACGGGATCCGTGCTCTGCTACAACAAAAAAAAAAAAGAACATAACAGAATCGGAAATAAGAAATACAACTCCCAAATTTCATCTAAACATAATCATGCATTACAAACTCAATCTCTCTAAATAATACATGAAGTTCTAGAGTTGATCAAACTGCTTCAAAGGATAGAACATGCATCGGTTCTAGTTATTACAATCCGAACACAAAAGATAACAAGTTCGAAATACATGCAACGACAGCATTCAAACAAGTTCGAGTTCTAAACATGCTTCAAAAAAATATATAAACTAGATTGACATGCTGATTCGATTTCTAAACCGAGTCTCACTTCTATCCCTTGATCCCGAAGCTAACCAAACCTCCTCTGACTTGATCTTGCCCCACCTATAGCTAAGCACACATACAAAGACAAGACAACAGCCGGATAATCCGGTGAGAATAATATTCCCAATATAAGAGACTAGCATGCTATATCAGATAAGAATCTTAAAATGAAATACATCAACTTCCAGATATTCAAATATCAACCATGCAATTCCAAGAGAAAACAAATGCATGTCTTTGAAACTCTGGGATTATCAAGTCCGGATAATCAAGAAATTGCTACTTTGCTTTTGGGATCCCAAGGATGAGATCACGTAAACAACTCATCGACTCTCCCGATTCAGGTGGTGCTACGTATCTCCATCCTCTAGACTTTGGTGTGACTATGAGAAGTATGCTTACACTAGGCGAACCTCTACGCCTAGGTCACTCGTTTAAAGCCCCCAAAAAGTCTAACATAAAAGGGCCGTATTGCCCGCTGAAATCAATGATTTTGGCTCAAGATGAATGTAATGCAAATCATAACTCATTCAATAAAATCAAGTAATTCAATTAACATGCAAGTATGTGATTTTTTTGGAACACTCGAATCAAGTCGAATTCGAGTTACTCGTTCCATTCCAATCTACGTCATCTTATACCTTTTTCAAACGTCCATGCTCCAACCTGGAAACAACAATATACTCATTCAAAATTCAATCCAACTTCCTATTCGATAATAAGAGAATCGATACTATACCAGCTACAATCTCTAAAACGATACATCTCCTGCAACCTCGCAACTCAACGACCTTCAAACGAATCTGCAAAAGAATTAATAAAGGCCCGAGATCACTATCGATATTCAAACACAACTGAAAACGGCTCAAATCAATTCAAACCCAAACTATAGCCCAAAACTCAAACCGACGACATAACGGCTAGATTCTGATCAAACCAAAAACACAGACAGCAGTACAATAATGATATCAACTCATATCAATGCTAAAACAACGACAACAAGGCAATTCCATCAGATCTCAAAATATCAAACTTTCGAATAATCTTTCAAAAATCATAACAATTCCAAACGACGCTCTATTTCAAAACCGACAGAGAATAAACGATCAGAACTCTGCCAAGAACAAAATACTCGAATCTCAAACGATTCTAAAAACATCCAAAAAATAAAATGTATCTGATTGTAGAAAAATATACGATAAAACGAAGCTCTCGATACCGTGATCGCTAAACTGCCTTCAGAAATAAATTTCAACAGACGGATCGACCGGAAACCAAAATCTGATAGCTGAAATCTCTAAGGGGCGGCTTCAATGGTGGAGGGAGACGTTGGAAGGGGTGAATAATGAAGGAGAAGAAGTCAAACATGCTTAAATATCTAACAAAGTCCAAAATTATGTTTTAGTCCTGGAAAATCCGAAATTTGCAAAAAGGACCCTTATCAAAAACAAGTCGGCTCTTGAACTCTGTAATCTCCGATTATCTCAAATAAAGTCAATTAAGATAAAATTAGGGCGTTACACTAGACCACTTCCTAGTTCCACCATAGCCCCTAAGGTAGATCCTTTCACAAGCCAAAACCCCAGCTCGAGTCTAGCCCTAGTTCTCGAGCCAATTCCCAGCTCGAGAAAGTCCCTGTTCCCCCAACATCTAACCAACAGCCCTTCGCCTCAATTTTTTTCCAGCCAACTCACACAATGTAGGTGCTACCATGTGAGCTACGTTCTCACCTATGGTAGCCCCTATATCACCATCCAATCAACAAAAAGAGACTCGAAACAACACGCACGCAAACACAATGCAAGACACACGAAACAGGGCTGAAGCAACAATGACCGAGACTTAACAAGTAAATGCCCATTCAAGACCAGAAAACATTATATATCGATCAATAGCATGAACAACAATCCAAATGGAATCTGAAAACTCTCGATCGATTATTCCCAAGAGAAAACAGAAACTCGAATAAACGAACAAATAACCAAAAAATTGGGCAAGCTTCTATAAATCCAAAAATTTGAAGTGCAAGTAAGAAAAACACCAAAAGGAATCAGATATACGAACGGCTAATCCAAAGGTAATAGAGAATTCGATGATTGACAGAGAAATACACAAAATTACATGGACAACAGGCAAAATCAGAAAAAAAAAAAAAAAAATCGAGCAAGCTCCCTAAAATACAGAAATTCGAAATGCAAGCAAGGAAAACAAGCACACAACATATTAATCTACTTGGTGGCCAAAGAAACCCATAATCTTGCCTATTTTCGAAATGCCTCAAAAATGCACAAAAATGCACAAAAATTGAAGATGGAAAAGCTGAATTCGAACTAGAAGATTGGTGCAGCAGCTCAAACAGCTCGGCTAGGAGGAGAGCTTTGCTGGAAAGAAGGCTGCTGGCGACGGAGATGGGTTATCGGCGATGGAGCTAGTGGAGATGAAGAAGCCGATGGTTGGTGTTGGAGAGAAATGAGAGAAGTCGTGAGTGTGAGGCGTGAAGGAAAGGGGAAATGTCATGATTGTTGGTGTGTGTTTGGGCATGAGATGTGTGTGTTTTGGGGCTAGGATTTAATTTAAGTTTAAGTGTGTAGGAAAAAAAAGTGCTACACACTTTTAAAAAAATGCTTCTCCAATTTAGCAACTAGGGATATAAATTAAAATGCACTACATAAAATACAAGCATGAAAATCCAAGAATTAAGTACTTTAAATATTCCGATATCACGAAAACGAGTAAAATATTTGAATAACAAGCAGAGCGATTAAAATAATTTAAACAAACTAGAATAACGTTTAAAAGTAATTTAAATAAATACAAGCAGAAATAAAAAAACCTTTAAAATGATTTGGAAAATTAAAAAGGATTTAAATAAATAAGCTGGACATTTAAAATAATTTAAAATAACTAACCGCTAAACTAAGTCTATTTAAAATAAATAAGCTGGACACTCGAAAATATTTAACAAATAAGTTAAACAGTTAAAATCATTTAAAAAAATAAACTAAACAATTAATCATTTAAATATGCAAGCTTAAATTTTTAAAATATTAAAACAATTAAGTTGCACAATAAAAATCATTTTGACAAATAAACTTAAACAATTGAAACATTAATTAAATAGTTAGTAAAATAAAAATAATTTTGATAAATAAATCTTGAACTTTTAAAATCTTTAAAACAACTAAGTAGTATAATAAAATATTTTAAATGAATAAAATTTAAACAATTAATATTTTATTAACACATAAATCAAATAAATAATTTAAATTAATTAAACTTAAAAATAATAAAATCCTAATATTTATTAAATTAATGTATGTGATTTAGTAGATTAGATTTTAGGCATCACACGTTTATTGGGCCAAGTTCGTTTAGTGGACCAAGTTTTTTATTGGGTCAAATTTATTTATTGGGACAAGTTTTTAAGTTGGGCCAAGTTGTTGGGCCAAACCTATTGAGCTTAAGATATTTATTGGAGCTTAATTTTTTAATTTGGGCTAAATTTGTAAATGGGCCTAAGTTGTTTAATTTACTTGGTTTGTCTAAGTCTAAGTTGGGCTAAGTACTATTGGGTCAATCTAAGTCTAACTGGATCATTTTAAGTGTGATTGGGCTAGTCTAAGTATTTTTAGGTCAGGATTAATGTTAATGCATGAGTCAGTCTAAGTTTATGAGCTTTAGTTAATGGGCTGCAACTCGAACCAGCCTACGGCAAACAAAATAACCCGTAAATACAAATTTAATAGATGCATATGTATATTTTGATGCAAGTATAATTTTATGGAAAATGAATTAAATATATATTTACGGGCATAATTTTAAGAAAAATGATATTTTTAAGTTTATGATTCACGCATGTATTTTTATGTTAATATTATTGGGCATGTAAAAAAAAAAAATTTGGGAAATTGATATGATTTGTTACAAATACGGGACTGGAGGTCGGGATACCGGGCCCTATGACTTTTCGACTTATGTTTATGAGCCTTCGGATCTCTAGAGGTTTGGTGAAGAGGCATAGGAGGCGTAGGGAAACCACATAGGTTTGGTGGACCTCGTCGCCACGTACGTTGATTTTTAGATTGATCTATCTCTTATGGTTGCACTTCATTGATATGACCCATATGAAATGATTTTTATGTTTATGACATGACAATGCTTAAGTTATGTATTTATGTTACGTATTATGTTATGATCAAGATTACGACGATTTTTATGCTTATGATTCAGTATTATGCAATGTTTCACGATCAAGCATGCATGAGACACTTCATGATATTCTATATGATATGTTCTTGCATGTGACCTTATTATGTAGTATTTGCTATTAAAGGTAGAGCATGCTGAGCCTCTAGGCTCATTAGATCTAAATGGTGTGCAGGTGAGTTTGATGTTAGTAAGGAGGTTTTGATCCTAACAGGCGTCGAAGACATCTGTGCATACGTGGCGATCTAGCACACCCGTGACCTTTGCCAGCTCATGTTTCAGTTGATTTAGTTTATGATGATATATTTTATATACTGAGCTATTTTTCGCACATGTTTACTATTTCTCATTAGTTGGCATACTTTTGAGATTTTAGTCGTTTGCATAGATTTTAACCTGTTCGAGTTTTTAGACTTTTAAGATGCAATCGATTTTTATTATGCATTAAATTTTATGAAAATCTATTTTAAGTATAGATGCATCTATGTATGAGCATATATGTAATATAAAAAAAATTCGAGTAAGGGTCGTTTCATCATACCAAGGTCGACCCTCTCCCTTGAGTTGGGCCTTGTCAGTCCTAAGCTTATAGTATCTGCGTCTTTTGACCTCCCGAGTCTTAGAAGGGCTCGGGTCGAAATTTGATCCCTGAGGGTCAGAGGGTCCGGGCAATTCAAGAAGAGGGGAAGAAGCCTCCACAAAATTTACTACCTCTCTAATTACTGACTCGTTCGGGGAGAACATCTTAACCTAAATACTTAAAAGGATGGAAAAGGCCCAGGTCGGATAAAATCTCAGTTAACACAAAAAGGTAATGTTTATGGTTTAATCCCTAACTGCTGAGCCCATTGGGTGGAGCCATGGCTAGGTAATGCAGAGGCCCGACCCGGGCCCAATATATGGAACATAGATATCGAAAATATTTGAGGATCTCTAACAAATAAAGATAAGCTACGTACGATAAATTCGAGATATGATCAATTATTAAAGAGGCCCAAGAGTCCTAGCCGCCATAGCAACTAAGTTCTACCCTTATATGAACTCTACCTCAACAAGGTAACTTACCCCTCCAACTCCTATAAATATAGGTATTATTTATGGTTTTACACATTCACTCTTGCTCACATATTCACATATTTATTCTCTCTTTTGCTCTCTTGATCTTCTGAGCATTGACTTATGCATCGGAGGGATCACGCCGAAAACACCTTCGGCGTCCCCTAACGGATTTTTTCTCTGTGCAAACCGATGTCACGCAGGACCCGACCCGACATGCTTTGAGAGAGATTTAGAGATCCGCTCTACCAGATCAAACCCGAGATAAATTTTTGATATCATCAGATTTCATATATTTCATTTTTATTTTTATTACATATAATTGTTATTTGCATGCGTCACACGTACTTCATAGTTTCATATATATGTATATATATTTGCGCATATATGCGTGTATGTTTTTTTAAAAAAATTAAATAAAATACAGGGACGGATGAATGGATTGAATTCTCATTATTGCCGGTAGGATGTTGACTAGGATTGGAATGACAGTTTTCTGAACAATTAATAAATTGGTATCATGATTTTCCAAAAATAATAATAATAATAATAAATTGGTTTCATGAATTATTATATGGTTGAGACTTCTTTGACTCACTATTACCGACAGACTGTCGTACAGCATTCTTCCAAATGTCATAGACTTGAGTCTATGCAGTAGCCATGCAACGATATTATCAAGAAAATGTACACGATATACAATTATATCATTTATAAAAACAATGTACCTCTAAACTTGATATATAGATACATATATACATATTTAAAAAATAAAATTTGATATATTTAATATTAGAGTTACTATTACTCGAGTCTTTTGTAACGAGTTTTTTATAATAACTGTAAGGAATAAACGGTTGCACGTAAAACAGATTTAGATGTTGTTAATAACATCTTCAATAACACTTTAATAACATGAAGCGCAAATTAATAAAAGCGTGAATAAAATAAACAAGAAATCAAATAAATATACTCAGATATTTAAGCAAGAGTATATAATACTCTTGCAACGCCTCAGGAAAAAACTTTCACTAGAAAACCAAATCAAAGAGTTTACAAAACCTTAAAAATAGTGAATTATTGTAAAAGCAATTTTCTCATAAACATGAGAGAAAATAAAGAAGTAAAACAACTCCTAAAATTCTATACAAGATAGAATAGTAAAATTAAAGCAAGGAGTTGTCTCTTGATGCTAAATACGAGAGCAACACGTTGAACCACAAATCTGCATTGCTCTCAATGTTTTCACGGCAATCAAGTAGACACGACCAAAAACAAGCTTCAGAATAATTCTCTTGAGTACGTACGCTCAGAAGCTCTGAGAAAAAAACGCATGATCGATCCACTTCTTTCTTCATGTACACGCTTATTTAATAAGCAAAGAAATCCTCCTTGTATATGTTTCCTTGTAGACGTAGGATTCATATTAAACTTGATCTTATTCCTTCTTGATCAAATAAAATCTACAAAAACAATTAATATAAATTAATTAGATATGAGATAATAATATTATGATAAAGTTAATCAAATCTCAAATCTCCTTAAGTAAGGAAATAAATAATTGTAAACTTTATCCTCAATCAACTTCAGATCCAAAAAAGCCAAAAAACTTTAAATAAATCTTTTTTAAACTTAAGAAATTTTATAGGAATAAATATTCCTTTCAATCTTCTCGATTCTTTTTGTCTTTCTGGACAAAACACATATAACCAAATCAGCACATATGACAACTCCCCCTCAATTTCAAATCTCCCCCTAAATTTAAGAATCTCTCCCTCTTAGTCTAGGAAAGGTGTTGATGGAGATGTTGACAACATCTTTCAACAACACTTAAGATCAGAAAAACCATGATAGAAAACATAAACATATGAAATAATGACAAACACACCAGAGAGACTGACAATAATCATTAATTATAACCAGAGCAAACGAAACACCAAAAACTTAAAAACCAACTAAACCAAAAAAAAAAAAAACTATAATTGATTGCTCTCAGAGGAGCCATCATCATCAGCTTCAGTTTATTCTGCAGCTTCTCCTTCTCCCCCTTTTTGTCCAAAAGAGGTACCAACTCTAAGGAGACTGTAGTAGTGAGCTTTCAAAGCCTCATAGTAGGCAAGATCTTCTTTGGCTTGAGTAATCATATGCTCAACATTCAGAAATTGAGCTTGGATGAAGGTGGTATCCATGGATTGAGTCGTGGAGTGTGGAACAAATATGGCAGTGGCAGGGGAGATATTGGCAACATCTGTCACAACATCATCAGCAGCACCTGTTTCTAACTAAGGTAGGTCCACTTTTCTATTTCCTTTTAGTAGGGCAGGTGCCAACTTCAACACTTCTCCATGCTCTATAAGGGATTTCATCAGCATACTTCTCGATTTATTGAGATACCAGCATAGAATAGATCAAGGATGAATATGGAAGCTTGAAAGTAGTCTGGGCACAGGAATAGCAGAACTTGGAGCAGCAGTAAACGAGTTGTTTTCTTTGAACGGGATTTCACCACAAAATCTTGATCGGCATTGTCATCTCCTGAAGAGTATTCGATATCAACCAAAGATGGAAGAGATGACTGGCCCTTTCCGCGAAATCGCTTTGAAGCGGTGTAGTCGGGATTATATCCAGCTTGTCTCTTGGATCGTCGAGTCAAGGTTTTTGCAGGAAACACCTTGTTTAGGTTTGAAAAATATGGTAAATTATCCACGTCAAGTTTGTTCCCAGGCTTTCCTGGAGCAATGGAGTCCAGAGGCACAGGTTCCTTAGCAACCGAAACAATAGCCTGCTCGATCATGAGGTGTGGTGACTGTTGGAACACGGTCGTTCTCCGGATCGAAAAAGAAAGTGATACCTGGTGCAGCGGAAGTTTTAAAATTTTATATGGAACGATTCCATATGGATATCAAATTCCTACGATTAAAATTGATAACATAAAATTTAAACAATATAAATTTTACCTTAAAATCTCGAAGCGAGATTATGGACACCAACAGATTAAACTGCTCTTGTTGTATATCCCAGGAACTGATGAACGAACGTTTCTTCAATCAGGTCCACTAACAGAAGTTTAATACCTCTGATAGACTGCACTAGAAAGTCTATCAGAAGTTTCTACGAAGAGATAGAACAGATATGATCTGTTAAATCAGTCTGCAAATTCAAAAATTCACAGACTGAATTTTCGAACACTGTGAGGAGAGGGGAGGGGTCGGCCGAATTTCAAAGAGAGGAGGCTCTCTAGGTTTTCGAAATTATGACCTATGTTGTTTAATTTCTGTACTGCAATAACTTATTTATAATGTGGGCTGCTAACAGCTTAGGGCCCATTAGTCATAAGTTCAAGCCTGACAAGCAAAGCACGCATGTTCAAAAATTAATATAAAATTCATCGTGACTCAGATTGATAAACCAATTTCACCAATGTGCACAGAAACCATTTCTGCATCTTTTAAAGTCAAGATAAATTTTCTGAATCCGAATTCAGTGGTTTCCAAAAAAATGTCCATCACTATGTCATTTTAGGAAATCTTACTCCCTCTACTTTTAAATAAGAAGTCCCACTTCTTCATTCACTAAATTTAACTCTTTAAATTTAATTATCTCAACGGGGATTAAAAATCCATTACTTGTGTAACCCTCAATGGTTCAGGGATACAACTATCCGTGGGCTCACAACTCCTTGTGACTCGGAACAACAATTTCCGACTTGCCCATCGAATCATGGTAAGAGCGCCTAGCAACATTGCTCCATGATTCCCTAGGTATCACTGATAGTGCCTGCAAGAACCAATAGATTTTGGTTAGCGTACAGTACGGTCCCTTCATCCATATATCCCGATCGAATCAACAACCATTGGTAAATCGAGAGTCATTCGAGATTCGATAACTATGCAATGCATCTTAAAGATCAAATAGTGACTTCGCATGTGCTACTAAGAAACCATTTCTTAAAACACATCATGTACTCTGGCCAGAGATTCGTCACACTAATATCTCCTCAGATTGCATAGGATATCCACACTCGCAAGTATGTGGTGAATCCTTGACAACAAAGCATCGACTCCTATATGTATCGTAACTGTACCCAATCCCGACACCTGATGACCCCAATAGAGTCGGTAAACAAGTCAAAGTACAGTACTAGCATATAGAGTCTCAATGATGTTTCAAGTAGTAAGGACTAATGGTGTACAACCAAAACCGCGGACTTTATCCACTCGATAAGTGATAACCACTTGGAAAGTCCGGATAGGGTAGTTCGATCATTCATCATATGAATATCCATTTGCATGCTTTGAACATCTCTATGTTCCATACCAATGAAACGTGGTACTCGGCATCGCAAATGCTAGTCTCAGTCTTGAGCGATCCTTATCCTTATTAACGGACGGCTCAATCGACTAGGAACTATTTAGAATATACAGTGACTTTAAGATGTGTTTCATGATAGCCATCTCCATGTGCTACCACATCTTACATACACTATAGTATATTCAAGGTCTTCATCTAAACATCTTATAGTATGTCATAACATAATAATATGATAAAAGATAAAGTAAATGCCATTATAAAAGTGTAAATTATATTAACCAAAAGATTGTTTATACATAGAGTCATAAAAGCCCTTAGCCACAAGTTGGCTCACCGGGCACCCACTCTTTCAGTGACGGGGGTGTTGTCACACCTTGAGAAACATCTTCCTTAAATCTTATCTCAGTGCGAATATCATGGGAATCAAACTGCTTTCCTACAATTGAATATGTGAGACAAAAGCAGAGAAGCTATTAGGGTAAGGAAAAAAGGCGAGTGAAAGCGCTTTGAGAGAGAACAAAGGCAGGAAAAAGAAACAATATTTTCCAAACTGATAATCATCCAATATCTTAACAATCCTTCTCTCCTAATCATATTCGGAACGACCTCAGCCCCCAACGGTAACAAAATTCCCAACCGTAAAAATTCAAACTTTAGTTAAGGCAACAAAATCCAATTTTAATTAGGAAACAAAATCACCTATTCTCGGCAATAATCTAGGCTCAAATATTTCACCAAGTATTTCCAAATTTAACTCCTCATCGATATACAATTCCACTGAAACAAAATCAATCACAATCAAAATAGAAATTTCAGAGGATAGGGCACAAATTCAAAATTTTTGTTTAATTAAAACTTCAAACTTCTCAGCCAGATATATTCACACAAAAATAAATATGCATGTCCTAGATATGTCTAAAATAGAGTGTGACATAAAAATAAAATGCGATCACATGCAAAATATATGTTGACAAGTGAGGTATTTGCCACGATGTGGGCAACATCTTCCAGCAACACTTCAGGATTCTCAAAAAATTTTGTTATCCAATTCATTATTACAGAAGTGGTAGCCTGCACAATAAAGAAACGATATTCAACGAACCCCTTTAGGTAGTTTTTTCCATTTGCTTCTATTTTTCAATCAAATTTGATGATTGAATTGATTACGTTTTACCATATTGTTATTTTGAGTTTCTGAATTTGCGAAGTCACTTTTCACTTGGAACAGGATCATGGAATACACGAACATCTCTCCACTACTTCGTGACTTAGTCATAACTCTTTATTAATTAATTCTCATTAAACTGTAAAACAATTTTGCAATGAATCCTGATAGAAAACTGGTCAATGGTTACACAGTATCAAACACTTCACAAAACAAAATGAATGCATGAATGCAACATTCCTAAGAACCTAAAGATGCACATGCATGAAAAGGTGTTGTCTCAGGGTGTTGGCAACACTCCAGACAATATCTCAGCTCTATCTATAATGCACACATACTGAGAGACTTCCTTAGACTGGAGAATCTCTCAAAATCCAAAGATTTTGTAAATATATCAGCCAATTGGTTATTATTTCCAACAAACTCAATAAAGATCATGCATTTCTCTACCAAATCTCGAATGAAGTGATGTCTAATGTCAATGTGTTTGGTTCGATAGTGTTGTACTTGATTTTTAGATAAATAAATGGTACTAGAATTATCACAGTACACAATAGGAGTATCATTCTTAATTCCATAATAATTCAGCATTTGATTCATCCATAGGAGTTGTGAACAACAACTTCCTACATTAACTTATTCAGATTCTGCCGTTGAATGAGACACACGGTTTTGTTTCTTACTATACCATGACACCAAGTTATTTCCCAAGTAGAAACATCCTCCTGATGTGCTCTTTCTCTCATCTAGATCCCCAGCCCAGTCAACATCACTAAATCCTACCAAATTTGAGTTGGTTTCTTTAATGTACCACAAACCCAAATTCAAAGTACCCGTCACATATTTCAGTATACGTTTTACGGCCTTTAGATGTCTAACTTTTGGGTTAGACTGGAATCTAGCACACAAACAAACATTAAACATGATATCCGATCTAGTAGCACTCAAATATAAAAGACTCCAATCATGCTTCTGTAGAGGGTGTTGTCAACACCTTCGGAAACATCTTCCCTCAATAGTTTCTCACTATCCCCATAGGTGTAATGTATTTAGTGTTGTCATTCAAGAACTTTTTCACCAAATTTTTAGCATACTTACTCTGACATAGAAATATACCATCATGCATTTGATTTACTTGCAACCCCAAGAAATAACTTAACTCACCAACCATACTCATCTCAAATGTAGAAGACATGCACTTCACAAATTCATCAACAAGTTTATCACACGAAGCACATAAAATAATATCATCTACATAGATCTGACATATTAGAATATTACCTTGAGACTTTTGTACAAATAAACTCTTATCAACTTCACCTCTTTTGAAGCCAAGATTGAGCAAGTTTTCGGTCAATCTTTCATACCATGAACGTGGTTCTTACTTCAATCCGTACAATGTCTTTTTCAACTTATACACATAGTCAAAATGATTGGGATCCTCAAACCCTTTAGGTTGTTTCACATAAAATTCTTCACTCAATATCCCATTTAAAAAGGCACTTTTTACATCCATTTGAAAAAGTTTCATACCCATATTACATGAAATATCAAGAAAAAGTTGGACAGACTCAATACGGGTGATAAGTGCATTTTTTATGCATTAGTTTGTGATATTTTTATGTTTATTTTGTGTTCATTTATATTTTTTTGTGTGTTTTTATGTGTTTTATTACATTCATGTGTATTTCATTCTCCGGGTTTTATTTGAAGAAACAATAGAAATTAAAAGAGTTTTGAAGGCAAGAAAAGAGAAAAGAAAAAAAGAAAAAAAGAATTGAAGCGCTAAAGAAAAGTTAGCACAACATCTTGTGCTATCGCTCTAAAAGTTAGCACTAGATTTAGTGCTATCTGTTGGAACACGTTTTCAGATCAGTCAGATCAGATACCCGGAGCAGCGGAAGTTTAAAAATTTTTATTTTATGATCTGAAACGATTCCAGATCATGGACATCAAATCTTTACGATTAAAATTAAACATGTAAAATAATAATAACAATTATAATTTTACCTCTTCAAGCTATGACTTGATTTATGGACTTCAACAGATTAAATCTGCTATTGTTGTAAATCCCAGGAACTGATGACTCGCTCGATCAACTCCTGAATTAGGTCCACGAACAGAATTTTTAATCCCTCTGACAGACTGCACTAGAAAGTCTATCAGAAGTTTTCTACGAAAATAATTAACAGATTTGATCTGTTAAATCAGACTGAAATTTCGAAAATTGCAGACTGATATTTTTGAATTTTGGGAGACAAAATTTCGGCCAACCCTAGGAGAGTGCTCTCTAGGTTTTCGAAATTATGAGTTGTTATATATAATTTCTGTACTGCAATAACTTATTTATAACATGGGCTGCTAACAGCTTAGGGCCCATTAGTCATAAGTTCAAGTCTGACAAGCAAAGCCCGCATGTTCAGAAATTAATATAAAATTCATCGTGACTCATATTGATAAACCAATTTCACCAATGCGTACAGAAACCTTTTCTGCATATTTTAAAGTCAAGATAAATTTTCTGAATCCGAATTCAGTGATTTCCAAAAATGGCATCCCCATATCATTTTAGAAAATCTCACTCCCTCTACTCTTTAATAAGAAGTCCTACTTCTCATTTGCTAAATTTAACTTATTAAATTTAATTATCTCTACGGGGATTAGAAATCTATTACTTTTTTAACCCTCAATGGTTCAGGGATACAGCTAGCCATGGGCCCACAACTCCTTGTGACTCGGAACAACAATTTTTGACTTACCCATCGAATCATGGTAAGAGCGCCTAGCAACATCGCCACATGATTTCCTAGGTATCACTGATAGTGCCTGCAAGAACCAGTAGGTTTTGGTTAGCATACAGTACGTTCCCTTCATACATATATCCCGATCGAATCAACAACCATTGGTACATCGAGAGTCGTTCGAGATTTGATAACTATGCAATACATCTTGAAGATCTAATAGTGACATCGCATGTGCTACTAGGAAACCAAGTGACCTAAAGCACATCATGTACTCTGGCCAGAGATTTGTCACACTAATATCTCCCCAGATCGCATAGGATATCCACACTCGCAAGCGTGTGGTGAATCCTTGACAACAAAGCATTGAGTCCTATATGTGTCGTAACTGTACTCAATCTCGACACCTGATGACCCTTATAGAGTCGGTAAACGAGTCAAAATACAGTACTACCATATAGAGACTCCATGATATTTCAAGTAGTAAGGACTAATGGTGTACAACCAAAACCGCGGACTTATCCACTCAATTAATGATAACCACTTGGAAAGTCAGAATAGGTTAGTTCGATCATCCATCATATGAATATCCATTTGCATGCTTCGAACATCTCTATGTTACATACCAATGAAACTTGGTACTTGGCATCGCAAATGCTAGTCTCAATCTCGAGCGATTCTTATCCTTATTTGCGGACGACTCAATTGACTAGGAACTGTTTAGAATATACAGTGCTTATAAGATGTGTTTCATGATTGTCATCCAAGTATACTATCATATCTTACATGCATTCTAGTATATTCAAAGTCTTTATCTAAACATCGTATAGTACGTCACAACATAATCATATGATAAAAGATAAAGTAAATGCCAATATAAAAAATGTAAATTATATTAAACAAATATTTTTTATACATAGAGT
Source organism: Henckelia pumila (assembly GCF_033568475.1). Taxonomy (NCBI): domain Eukaryota; kingdom Viridiplantae; phylum Streptophyta; class Magnoliopsida; order Lamiales; family Gesneriaceae; genus Henckelia; species Henckelia pumila. The sequence continues at coordinate 216,198,295 of NC_133123.1, forward strand.
CATAAAATCCCTTAGCCACAAGTTGGCTAATAGGGCACCTACTCTTTCAATCTCCCACTTGCCCTAAAGCCAACTAGTCATACTAAGTAGTCCCATTGATTTGCGATGTTTGTCAAATAATGGTCCTGGCAAGGGCTTAGTAAGTGGATCAGCGATATTGTCTGCAGAGGCCACTCTCTCGACAGTGATGTCTCCTCTTTCCACCTTCTCCCAGATGATGTGGTATTTCCTCAGTATGTGTTTGGATCTTTAATGAAACCTTGGTTCCTTTGCGTGAGCAACGACACCAGTGTTGTCACAGTACACCGGGACTGGACCAACAGCTTCAGGAATGACCCCCAACTCTTGGACGAAATTCCTCATCCAAACGGCCTCTTTAGCAGCAGCTAATGCTGCAATGTATTCTGCCTTAGTGGTGGAATCCTCTGTGGTGTCCTGCTTGGAACTCTTCCAAGAGACAGCACCGCCATTGAGCATGAATACAAATCCAGAGGTTGATTTCGAGTCATCCACGTTGCTTTGGAAGCTAGAGTCAGTATAGCCTTCCAATTTCAATTCTCTTCCCCCATAAACCATGAATACATTCTAAGTCCTTCTTAAGTACTTAAGAATATCCTTCACAACTTTCAAATGCATTTGACCGGGGTTGGCTTGATATCTGCTCGTGATACTCAGAGCATAGGCCACATCCGGTCTGTTAGATATCATCCCATACATGATACTCCCTATGGCTGACGCATATGGTATGTGTGTCATTTTCTCTATCTCTTCGACAGTCAAGGGAGACATAGACTTGGATAGAAAAACTCCATGGCACATAGGTAGATGTCCTCTCTTGGACTCATCCATAGAAAACCTTTTTAATATGGTATCGATGTAGGTTGCTTGAGTGAGTCCTATCATTCTCTTAGATCTATCTCTATAGATCTGTATTCCTAGAATATAGAAAGCCTCACCCAAGTCCTTCATCGATAATCTACATGACAACCATATCTTTGTTGACTGCAACATCCCTGCATCATTCCCAATGAGTAGGATGTCATCAACGTAAAGTACTAAGAATGTCACAGCATTCTTAACCACTTTCTTGTATACGCACGGTTCCTCCGGGTTCTTGTGAAACCAAAGTCCTTTATTGTTTCATAAATTTTTTGGTTCCAACTTCTTGATGCCTGTTTGAGACCATAAATTGATCTCTGAAGCTTGCATACCTTATGCTCGCTTCCCATGGATGTGAATCCCTCGGGCTGCATCATATAGATTTCTTCCTTAATGTTTCCATTAAGTAATGCAGTCTTCACATCCATTTGTCATATCTCATAGTCATACCAAGCTACTATGGCAATAAGGATTATTATGGACTTGAACATTGCGACTGGTGAAAAAGTTTCATCATAGTCAACACCTTGTCTTTGAGTATAACCTTTTGCTACCAATCGTGCCTTGTAGGTCAGTACCTTACCATCAGGCCCAAGTTTTCTCTTGTAGATCCATTTACATCCTATAGGAACAATTCCATCGGGAGGATCTACTAAAGACCAAACTTGGTTTGTATGCATCGAGTCTATTTCCGACTGCATAGCTTCAAGCCATAAGTTCGAATCAGCATCAGAAATTGCTTCCTTGAAGTTTTTTGGATCACATCCAATGTCGGGTTCACTTTTATCCCTTTCAAGAAGCAGACCATATCGAATAGGAGGTCTAGAAGTCCTCTCAGATCTTCTAGGATGTGGCGTATCATTTATTGGTTCCAGAGGTGCGGGATCGTTATTTTGTATCTCGGGTTCTTCTCGTATTTCATCGAGATCCATCATCTTGCCTTTCTTATCAAGTAAAAACTCCTTCTCCATGAAGGTGGCATTCCTCGAAACAAAGACTTTTGTTTCAGTAGGATGATAGAAATAATATCCGATTGAATTCTTCGGATACCCTACAAAATAACATAAGGTGGATCGACTATCCAACTTATCTCCCACTATCTGCTTCACATAAGCTGGACATCCCCAAATTCTTAAGTACGAATACTTAGGAGCTATTCCATTCCATAATTCATATGGAGTTTTGTTCACTTCTTTAGTGTGGACATTTTTTAACAACAATACCGCCATTTCAGTGAAGCTCATCATAGATCGAACCATGTCCAACAAAGTTCGATCGACGCTCCGAAACGCCATTTAGTTGAGGTGTCATAGGAGGAGTCCACTGAGAGAGAATCCCATTCTCTTTTAGATAGCCCAAAAACTCAGTACTTAAGTATTCTCCCCCTCGATCCGATCAAAGTGCTTTAATACTCTTACCTAGTTTGTTTTCTACTTTAGCCTTGAATTCTTTGAACTTTTCAAACGATTCAGACTTTTATTTCATCAAATATAAATACCCGTACCTAGAATAATCATCAATAAGGTAATGAAGTAGGTGTGACCAAATTTAGTACCAATACAAAATGGGCCGCAAACATTTGTATGGATCAAATCCAACAGATTTTGACTACGCTCAGGTTTTCCTTTGAAAGAAGATTTAGTCATTTTTCCTTTTAGGCAGGACTCACAAGTTGGTAGATAGTTAATATTAGACATATCAAGCATGCCCTCTCCCACTAGCTTGTTCATCATCCTTGAGGAAATATGACCTAACCTAGCATGCCAAAGATTTGCCGGGTTTTGACTATCGTTTTTCCTTTTAATTGTTGTTGCCGGTTTATCAACATAATTAATTGGTACTTCTTTTAATTTTAAGTTGTATAGATCGTTTTCAAGTTGTCCACATCCAATCAAACATTCATTCTTGTAAATATTGCAAATCACATTCACAAATTTGCAAGAAAAACCATCTCTATCAAGCATAGAAACATAAATAATGTTTTTAACCAAATCTGGCACAAATAAAACATCTCTAAAAAATAACTTAAAATCGTTCTGCAAAACTAAATGAACGTCTCCCACAGCTTTGGCTTCAACTCTAGAACCATTTCCGAGTCTCAACTGGGTCTCACCCATCCTAAGCTTACGACTTCTTGTCATCACCTGCAAATCATTGCAAATATGAGATCCACATCCGGTATCCAATACCCAAGAATTAGTATTAAGTGAAACATTTATTTCAATATAAAACATACCCTTTGCAGTTCGCAACTGCTTGAAATATTCTTTGCAGTTACGTTTCCAATGACCGGGTTTCTTGCAGTGATGGTAAACATCTTCATATTTCTTCACGTTTGAAGCCTTTATCTTATTCTTCTTCTTTGGTCCAGTTTTCTTGGGTGGGGCAGAAAGTTTCTTACCCTTTACAGTTGTCCCCTTCTTCGAGTTAGAAGAGGATGTTGGAACACATTTTCAGATCAGTCAGATCTGATACCCGGAGCAGCGGAAGTTTAAAATTTTTCTTTTCTGATATGGAACGATTCTATATCATGGGCATCAAATCCTTACGATTAAAATTAAACTAGTAAAATAATAATAACAATTAATATTTTACCTCTTCAAGCTATGGTTTGATCTATGGACTCCAACAGATTAAATTTTCTCTTGGTGTAAATCCCAGGAACCGATGACTCGCTCGATCAACTCTTGAATTAGGTCCACGAATAGAAAACTGAAACCCTCTGATTGATTGCACTAGAAATCAATCAGATGTTTATCGAAGAGATTTACAGATTTGATCTGTCAATTCAGAATGTAATTTTTGAAAAATCACAGACTGAATTCTCTCACAAAAGGGAGACAGAGTTCGAAACTTCTCCTTAGAATTAATCTAGGATTTTCGAAAACTGTAGATGTGTGTGTGTTTCTAAAATCCCATCAACTCCTATATATAATTTCTGTACTGGACTAATTATATGTCTAATAGGACACTAACACTTTAGGGCCCATTAGTGATAATTTAAGTCCAACAAGCCAAGCCTGTTATTATAGAAATTAATATAAAATTCATCATGACTCCGATTGATAAACTGATTTCACCAATGTGCACAGAAACCATTTCTGCACCTTTTAAAGTCAAGATAATTTTTCTGAATCCGAATTCAGTGATTTCCAAAAATTTCCATCCCTATGTCATTTTAGGAAATTCTACTCCCTTTAGTTAAGAAGTCCAACTTCTTTTTCTCCAAATTTAACTCTTTAAAATCAACTATCTCAACGGGGATTAGAAATCTATTACTTGTGTAACCCTCAATGGTTATGGGATACAGCTAGCCGTGGGCTCACAACTCCTTGTGACTCGGAACAACAATTTCCGACTTACCCATTGAATCAAGGTTAGAGTGCCTAGCAACATTGCCCCATGATTCTCTAGGTATCACTGATAGTGCCTGCAAGAACCAGTAGGTTTTGGTTAGCATACAGTACGGTTCCTTCATCCATATATCCCGATCGAACCAACAACCATTGGTACATCGAGAGTCGTTCGAGATTCGATAAATATGCAATACATCTTGAAGATCAAATAGTGACATCGCATGTGCTACTAGGAAACCAAGTAACCTAAAGCACATCATGAACTCTTGCCAGAGATTTGTCACACTAATATCTCCTCAGATCGCATAGGATATCCACACTCGCAAGCGTGTGGTGAATCCTTGAGAACAAAACATTGACTCCTATATGTGTCGTAACTGTACCCAATCTTGACACCTGATGACCCTCATAGAGTTGGTAAACGAGTTAAAGTACAGTACTAGCATATAGAGTCTCCATGATATTTCAAGTAATAAGGACTAATGGTGTACAACCAAAACCGCGAACTTATCCACTCAATTAACGATAACCACTTGGAAAGTCCGAATAGGGTAGTTCAATCATCCATCATATGAATATCCATTTGCATGCTTCGAACATCTCTATGTTCTATACCAATGAAACGTGGTACTAGGCATCGCAAATGCTAGTCTCAATCTCGAGCGATCCTTATCCTTATTAGCGGACGGCTCAATTGACTAGGAATTGTTTAGAATATACAGTGATTATAAGATATGTTTCATGATAGTCATTCAATTCTACTATCATATCTTACATGCACTCTAGTATATTCAAGGTCTTTATCTAAACATCTTATAGTACGTCACAACATAATAATATGATAAAATATAAAGTAAATGTCAATATAAAAGTGTAAATTATATTAAACAAAGATTGTTTACACATAGAGTCACAAAAGCCCTTAGCCACAAGTTGGCTAACCGGGCACCCACTCTTTCAATCTCCCACTTGCCCTAAAGCCAACTAGTCATACTACGTAGTCCCATTACTTCGCGATGTTTGTCAAATAATGGTCCTGGCAAGGGCTTAGTAATTGGATCAGCGATATTTTCTGTAGAGGCCACTCTCTCGACAATGATGTCTCCTCTTTCCACGATCTCCCGGATGATGTGGTATTTCCTCAGTATGTGTTTGGATCTTTGATGAGACCTTGGTTCCTTTTCCTGTGCAACGGCACCAGTGTTGTCATAGTACACCGGGACTGGACCAATAGATTCAGGAATGACCCCGAACTCTTGGACGAAATTCCTCATCCAAACGGTCTCTTTAGCAGCAGCTGATGCTGCAATGTATTCTGCCTCAGTGGTGGAATCCGCTGTGGTGTCCTGCTTGGAACTTTTCCAAGAGACAGCACTGCCATTGAGCATGAATACAAATCCAGAGATTGATTTCGAGTCATCCACGTCGCTTTGGAAGCTAGAGTCGGTATAGCCTTCCAATTTCAATTCTCTTCCCCATAAACCATGAATACATTCTTAGTCCTTCTTAAGTACTTAAGAATATCCTTCACAACTTTCCAATGCATTTGACTGGGATTGGCTTGATATCTGCTCGTGACACTCAGAGCATAGGCCACATCCGGTCTGGTAGATATCTTCCCATATATGATACTCCCTATGGCTGATGCATATGATACGTGTGTCATTTTCTCTATCTCTTCGTCAGTCTTGGGAGACATAGACTTGGATAGAGAAACTCCATGGCACATAGGTAGATGTCCTCTCTTGGACTCAATATGGTGTCGATGTAGGTTGCTTGAGTGAGTCCTATCATTCTCTTAGATCTATCTCTATAGATCTGTATTCCTAGAATATAGGACGCCGCACCTAAGTCCTTCATCGAGAATCTACCTGATAACCATATCTTTGTTGACTGTAACATCCCTACATCATTCCCAATGAGTAGGATGTCATCAACATAAAGCACTAAGAATGTCACAGCATCCTTAACCACTTTCTTGTATATGCACGGTTCCTCCGGGTTCTTGATGAAACCAAAGTTCTTTATTGTTTCATCAAATTTCTGGTTCCAACTTCTTGATGCCTGTTTGAGACCATAAATTGATCTCTGAAGCTTGCATACCTTAGGCTCGCTTCCCATGAAAGTGAATTCCTTGGGCTGCATCATATAGATTTCTTCCTTAATGTTTCCATTAAGGAATGTAGTATTCACATCCATTTGTCATATCTCATAGTCATACCAAGTTGCTATGGCAATAAGGATTCTTATGGAATTGAACATTGTGACTGGTGAAAAAGTTTCATCATAGTCAACTCCTTGTCTTTGAGTATAACCTTTTGCTAACAATCGTGCCTTGTAGGTCAGTACCTTACCATCAGGCCCAAGTTTTCTCTTGTAGATCCATTTACATCCTATAGGAACAATTCCATCAGGAGGATCTATTAAAGACCAAACTTGGTTTGTATGCATCGAGTCAATTTCCGACTGCATAGCTTCAAGCCATAAGTTCGAATCAGCATCAGAAATTGCTTCCCTGAAGTTTCTTGGATCACATCCAATGTCGGGTTCACTTTGATCCCCTTCAAGAAGCAGACCATATCGAATAGGAGGTCTAGAAGTCCTCTCGGATCTTATAGGATGTGGCGTGTCATTTATTGGTTCCAGAGGAGCGGGATCGTTATTTTGTATCTCGGGTTCTTCTCGTATTTCTTTAAGTTCCATCATTTTGCCTTTCTTATCAAGTAAGAACTCCTTCTCCATGAAGGTGGCATTCCTTGAAACAAACACTTTTGTTTCAGTAGGATGATAGAAATAATATCCGATTTAATTCTTCGGATACCATACAAAATAACATAAGGTGGATCGACTATCCAACTTATCTCCCACTGTCTGTTTCACGTAAGCATGACATCCCCAAATCCTCAAGTACGAATACTTAGGAGTTTTGCCAGTCCATAATTCATATGGAGTTTTGTTCACTGCTTTAGTGTGGATATTGTTTAACAACAATACCGCCGTTTCAAGTGCATAGTCCCAAAACGAAGGTGGGAGCTCAGTGAAGCTCATCATAGATCAAACCATGTCCAACAAAGTTCGATTGCGACGCTCCGAAACGCCATTTAGTTGAGGTGTCATAGGAGGAGTCCACTGAGAGAGAATCTCATTCTCTTTTAGATAGCCCAAAAACTCGGTACTTAAGTATTTTCCACCTCGATCCGATCGAAGTGCTTTAGTACTCTTACCTAGTTTGTTTTCTACTTCAGCCTTGAATTTTTTGAACTTTTCAAATGATTCAGACTTATATTTCATCAAATATAAATATCCGTACCTAGAATAATCATCAGTAAAGGTAATGAAGTAGGTGTGACCATATTTAGTACCAATACTAAATGGGCCGCAAACATCTGTATGGATCAAATCCAACAGATTTTGACTACGCTCAGGTTTTTCTTTGAAAGGAGATTTAGTCATTTTTTCTTTTAGGCAGGACTCACAAGTTGGTAGAGAGTTAATATCAGACATATCAAACATGCCCTCTCCCACTAGCTTGTTCATCCTCCTTGAGAAAATATGACCTAACCTAGCATGCCAAAGATTTACCGGGTTTTGACTATCGTTTTTCCTTTTAATTGTTGTTGCCGGTTTATCAACATAATTAACTGGAACGTCTTTTAATTTTAATTTATATAGATCATTTTCAAGTTGTCCATTTCCAATCAAACATTCATTCTTGTACATATTGCAAATCTCATTCGCAAAATTTCAAGAAAAACAATCTCTATCAAGCATAAAAATAGAAATAATGTTTTAATGAAATCTGGCACAAATGAAACATCTCTCAAAAATAACTTAAAATTGTTTTACAAAATTTTAAACAAATGTCTCTTACAGCTTTGGCTTCAACTCTGGAACCATTCCCGAGCCTTAACTGGGTCTTACCCATCCTTAGCCTTCGACTTCTTGTCATCATCTGCAACTCTTTGCAAATGTGATATCCACATCTGGTATCCTATACCCAAGAAGTAGTATTAAGTGATACATTTATTTAAATATAAAATATATCCTTTGCAGTTCGTAACTGCTCGATATATTCTTTGCTGTTGCGCTTTCAGTAACCGGGTTTCTTGCAGTGATGGAAAACTTCTTTAGACTTGTCCAGCTTTGCATGTAACATTTGGCCTTGAGATCATGGTCCCACCATTTCTCTAGTTCGGCCAACCTTTTCGAAGTTACATCAGCCGGGGCTGTTTTCGGAGGAGCCTTTTCTAGCATGTAGAAAATCTTCTCCGAACTCAGGACAATCTTAACTTACGTAACCAATCCGTATAGTTTGCGCTAGTAATTTTATTTTGTTTGAGAATTGAAACATGTGGATTGTGCGAATTCATCAAAATAAAATACTGAAAAGAAACAGACAATAATCGGTGATTGTTTAATTAATTTACTAAGACATAAAATATGACGAGATTAATTTTATGAATTACACTCCCACTATTTTAACGATTTCACCACCCTCTAGTGAAAACGAAAAACTAGTTTCCATAGTGGGAACATGGAGTCCAATTGACAAATCATAGCCCCGAAAAATATCAGCCAACCATAATTTTCAAAAGGTAGATCCCAATTGCTTCCAAAGCAACCCCCATGTTTTTACCTCATGTCCAATAAGAGCCCAATAATATGATGCCGTTTATTGTGACATGTCAAGATGACCCATAAATATTAAGTTGTGATGGACGGTCGCCATGTGGATCCCCAATAATATGAACCAATCCCATGGGAGTTCCACCCAACTTACAATATGTGTCGATCCAATGTACAGCTTTCCGACGAACGTGCCCCCCCAATAATATGAGTCGGACCATGCCAGCGGGTAGCATCTCATACATTGATTGATCGTTGATGAAAGGTAGGAACATTTAAACAATATTTAAATTCCCTTTTGTTAATCTTGATATCAATTTTAAATTATATTTAAAATGAGGGATTTTAATTTTGAAAATTGTCTCATCATTTAAAAATTTGTATGCTTGCGGGATTCATGCAATTTAGTCTAAACATGCATACAAATATAATATCAAATATTATATAAAGGATGATCGATGCCTAGATCTTATCGACCCGTGATTGCCAATCACGAGACTAAGTCCAATCCTAGGTGATATGCAAGTATGCAATGCAATCCTATTACATTGAGCTTCCAATTTACATTTTTTTGGTCTTTATTTGTTGCTGGGCCCACCATTGTCTTCAAATCTTTATCTCCCACTAAGTCTAATAAATTTACAATAAATTTCGATGATAATTAAGGGATACATATTTAAGGGTGGGAACGGGCCATAAACCAGACCCACTTTTATTACAAATGACAAATCAAATTTAGCCATAAACCAAGCCCATTAATAAAACCCAACAACAATAATAAAAACCAAAAGTAAATAACCTAACATACACCTACAAAATTGGTCATGGCAATCGATCATCCTTTTATCCAATAATTAATTCAATAATTAAATCATTGGATAACATGCAATGCATCATAATTAAAAAAGATAAAATCAAATTTTATCTTATATCTCCATAAGATCATATCTTATTATCAATTGTATCAAAATAATTAATTTTATAAAATCTAATTTAACGGATAAAACTTATAAATTTTCCAAAAAAATTCAAATTTATCCAAAAATCAATTTTAAAAATTTTGGACTCAAACAATTTGACCCGATGCCTCGTGGTCTAATCAAACAATTTTCGATCGGACCAAAAACTAAAATTTCAAAAATTTAAAATTCTAAAAAAAAAATCAATTTTTAATTTTTCGGGCTGCCGGGACGTTCTCGGGCAGCCCCACCCCCACGTGGGGTTTGGGCAGCCCGTCGCTGCCCTTGGGCAGCGGCGATTACTGCCCTAGGCAGCGATGGGATCGCTGCCCGTGTTGCCCTTAAAATTTAATTTAAAAAAAAAATTTTGTTTTCCAAAAATCGAGGCCAAAATTTTGTACAATCGATAAATTTTAATCGTTTGATCTGAGAACAACCTGGCTCTGATACCACTATTGGAACACGTTTTCAGATCAGTCAGATCTGATACTCGGATCAGCGGAAGTTTAAAATTTTTCTTTTCTGATATGGAACGATTCCATATCATGGGCATCAAATCCTTATGATTAAAATTAAACAAGTAAAATAATAATAACAATTAATATTTTACCTCTTCAAGCTATGACTTGATCTATGGACTCCAAAAGATTAAATCTGCTCTTGTTGTTAATCCTAGGAACCGATGACTCGCTCGATCAACTCCTGAATTAGGTCCAAGAATAGAAAACTGAAACCCTCGATTGATTGCACTAGAAATCAATCAGATGTTTATCCAAGAGATTTACAGATTTGATCTGTCAATTCAGAATGTAATTTTTATAAAATCACGGACTGAATTCTCTCACAAAAGGGAGATAGAGTTCGAAAATTCTCCTTAGAATTAATCTAGGATTTTCGAAAACTATAGATGTGTGTGTGTTTCGAAAATCCCATCAACTCCTATATATAATTTCTGTACTGGACTAATTATATGTCTAATAGGACACTAACACCTTAGGGCCCATTAGTGATAACTTAAACCCAACAAGCAAAGCCTGTTATTATAGAAATTAATATAAAATTCATCATGACTCCGATTGATAAACAGATTTCACCAATGTACACAAAAACCATTTCTGCACCTTTTAAAGTCAAGATAATTTTTCTGAATCCGAATTCAGTGATTTCCAAAAATGTCCATCCCTATGTCATTTTAGGAAATTTCACTCCCTTTAGTTAAGAAGTCCAACTTCTCTTTCGCCAAATTTAACTCTTTAAAATCAACTATCTCAACGGGGATTAGAAATCCATTACTTGTGTAACCCTCAATGGTTCAGGGATACAGCTATCCGTGGGCTCACAACTCCTTGTGACTCGAAACAACAATTTCCGACTTACCCATCGAATCAAGATTAGAGCGCCTAGAAACATCGCCCCATGATTCCCTAGGTATCACTGATAGTGCCTGCAAGAACCAGTAGGTTTTGGTTAGCATACAGTACGGTCCCTTCATCTATATATCCCGATCGAATCAACAACATTGGTACATCGAGAGTCATTCGAGATTCGATAACTATGCAATACATCTTGAAGATCAAATAGTGACATCGCATGTGCTACTAGGAAACCAAGTAACCTAAAGCACATCATGAACTCTGGCCAGAGATTTGTGACACTAATATCTCCTCAGATCGCATAGGATATCCACACTCGCAAGTGTGTGGTGAATCCTTGACAACAAAGCATTGACTCCTATATGTGTCGTAACTATACCCAATCTCGACACCTGATGACCCTCATAGAGTCGGTAAATGAGTCAAAGTACAGTACTATAATATAGAGTCTCCATGATGCTTCAAGTAGTAAGGACTAATGTTGTACAACCAAAACCGTGTTGGAAAAAACTGGCGGTCAGATCAATCACGATTGATACCCGGTGCAGCGGAAGTTTAAAAATTTTATCATGGAACAATTCCATGGTGTGGGTATCAACCATTCAACGATTAAATTATTGTGTGTGTAAAATTCAAATAACAATTAATTAAATTTTACCTTCAATCTCGAAGCGAGATTATTGGACACCACACAGATTTCTCTGCGCTTCTTGTATCTCCCAGGAACTGATGAACTCCTTCAATCAGGTCCACGAATGAGGTTTAAATCCCTCTGACAGATTGCACTAGAAAATCTATCAGAAGTTTTTCTGCGAAGAGATTAAACGAATCTGATTCGTTATTCCTGACTGCAATTCAAAATCACAGACCGGAATTTCTCGGGCAGAGTATGGGAGGGGTCGGCCGATTATTACTTTGAGAGGCTAGGGTTTTCGATTTTTGCTTCTCAAAAATAATGAGCTGTTGTGTGTAATTTCTGTACTGCAATAACTTATTTATAATGCAGGCCACTAACACCTTAGGGCCCATTAGTCATAAGCTAGGGCCCGACAAGCAAAGCCCGCACGTTCAGAAATTAATATAAAATTCATCGTGACTCCGATCGATGAACCAATTTCACCAATGTGCACAGAAACCATTTCTGCACATTTTAAAGTCAAAATAAATTTTCCTGAATCCGAATTCAGTGGTTTCCTAAAATGTCCATCCCTATGTCATTTTAGGAAATCCTACTCCCTTACTCTTATTTAAGAAGTCCAACTCCTTAGTTCATTAAATTTAACTCTTTAAATTTAACTATCTCAACGGGGATTAAAACTCCATTACATTGTGTGACCCTCAATGGTTCAGGGATACAGCTAGCCGTGGGCTCACAACTCCTTGTGACTCGGAACAACACTTTCCGACTTGCCCAACGAATCATGGTAAAGCGCCTAGCAACATCGCCCCATGATTCCCTAGGTATCACTGATAGTGCCTACAAGAACCAGTAGATTTTGGTTAGCGTACAGTACGGTCCCTTCATCCATATATCCCGATCGAATCAACAACCATTGGTATATCGAGAGTCGCTCAAGATTCGATAACTATGCAATACATCTTGAAGATCAAATTAGTGACATCGCATGTGCTACTAAGAAACCATTTCTTAAATCACATCAAGTACTCTGGCCAGAGATTTGTCACACTAATATCTCCTCAGATCGCATAGGATATCCACACTCGCAATTATGTGGTGAATCCTTGACAACAATGCATTGACTCCTATATGTGTCGTAACTGTACCCAATCTCGACACCTGATGACCCCCATAGAGTCGGTAAACGAGTCAAAGCACAGCACTAGCATATAGAGTCTCCATGATGTTTCAAGTCGTAAGGACTAATGGTGTACAACCAAAACCGCGGACTTTATCCACTCGATAAGTGATAACCACTTGGAAAGTCCGGATAGGGTAGTTCGATTATTCATCCTATGAATATCCATTTGCATGCTTCGAACATATCCATGTTCCCTACCAATGAAACGTGGTACTCCGCATCGCAAATGCTAGTCTCAAACTCGAGCGATCCTTATCCTTATTATCGGACGGCTCAATCGACTAGGAACGGTTTTTAGAATATACAGTGACTATAAGATGTATTTCATGATAGACATCTCCATGTTCTACCACATCTTACATACACTATAGTATATTCAAGGTCTTTATCAAAACAACAATAGTATATCACAATATAACAATATGAAGTAATATAAAGTCATTGCCATAAAAGTGTAAATAATATTAAACAAAAGATTGTTTATACAAAGAGTCATCAAAGCCCATAGCCACACAGTTGGCTCACTGGGCACCCACTCTTACAATCTCCCACTTGCCCTATAGCCAACTAGTCATACTACGTAGACCCATTGCTTCGCGATGTTTGTCAAACAATGGTCCTGGCAAGGGCTTAGTAAGCGGATCAGCGATATTGTCTGCAGAGGCCACTCGTTCGACAATGATGTCTCCTCTTTCCACAATCTCCCGGATTATGTGGTATTTCCTCAGTACGTGTTTGGATCTTTGATGAGACCTTGGTTCCTTTGCTTGAGCAACGGCACCCGTGTTGTCACAGTACACCGGGACTGGACCAACAAATTCAGGAATGACGCCCAACTCTTGGACGAACTTCCTCATCCAAACGGCCTCTTTAGCAGCAGCTGATGCTGCAATGTATTCAGCCTCAGTGGTGGAATCCGCTGTGGTGTCCTGCTTGGAACTCTTCCAAGAGACAGCACCGCCATTGAGCATGAACACAAATCCAGAGGTTGACTTCGAGTCATCCACATCACTTTGGAAGCTAGAGTCGGTATAGCCTTCCAATTTGAGTTCTCGTCCTCCATAAACCATGAACATATTCTTAGTCCTTCGCAAGTACTTAAGAATGTCCTTCACGGCTTTCCAATGCATTTGACCAGGATTAGACTGATATCTGCTCGTGACACTCAGAGCAAATGCTACATCCGGTCTGGTAGATATCATCCCATACATGATACTACCTATAGCTGACGCATATGGTACATGTGTCATATTCTCTATCTCTTCATCAGTCTTGGGACACATAGACTTGGATAGAGAAACTCCATGACACATGGGTAGATGTCCTCTATTGGACCCATCCATTGAAAACCGTTTCAATATGGTATCGATGTAGGTTGATTGAGTGAGTCCTATCATTCTCTTAGACCTATCTCTATAGATCTGTATCCCAAGAATGTAGGATGCCTCTCCCAAATCCTTCATCGAAAATCTACCTGATAACCATATCTTTGTTGACTGCAACATCCCTACATCATTCCCAATGAGTAGGATGTCATCAACATAAAGTACTAAGAATGTCACCGCATCCTTAACTACTTTCTTGTACACGCAAGGTTCCTCCGGGTTCTTGATGAAACCAAAATCTTTTATTGTTTCATCAAATTTCTGGTTCCAACTTCTTGATGCTTGTTTTAGACCATAAATTGATCTCTGAAGCTTGCATACCTTATGCTCGCTTCCCATGGATGTGTACCCCTCAGGCTGCTTCATATAGATTTCCTCCTTAATGTCTCCATTAAGAAAAGCAGTCTTCACATCCATTTGCCATATCTCATAGTCATACCATGCAGCTATGGCAATTAGGATTCTTATGGACTTGAACATTGCAACTGGTGAAAAGGTTTCGTCATAGTCAACTCCTTGCCTTTGAGTATAACCTTTAGCCACCAATCGCGCCTTGTAGGTCAATACCTTACCATCAGGCCCAAGCTTTCTTTTGTAGATCCATTTGCACCCTATCGGAACAATTCCATCGGGAGGATCTACTAAAGACCAAACTTGGTTTGTATGCATCGAATCCAATTCTGACTGCATAGCTTCAAGCCATAAATTCGAATCCGCATCAGAAATTGCTTCCTTGAAGTTTCTTGGATCACATCCAATGTCGGGTTCATCTTGATCCCCTTCAAGAAGAAGACCATATCGAACTGGAGGTCTAGAAGTCCTTTCGGATCTTCTAGGTGCAGGCGTGTCCAGCAATGGTTCCTGAGGTGTAGGATCGTTATTTTGTATTTCGGGTTCTTCTCGAACTTCTTCGAGTTCCATCATCTCGCCTTTCTTATCCAATAAGAATTCCTTCTCCAAGAAGGTGGCATTCCTAGAAACAAACACCTTTGTTTCAGCAGGATAATAGAAATAATATCCGATTGAATTCTTCGGATACCCTACAAAATAACATAAGCTGGATCGACTATCCAACTTATCTCCCACTGTCCGCTTCACGTAAGCAGGACATCCCCAAATCCTCAAGTACGAATACTTAGGAGCTTTGCCATTCCATAACTCGTATGGTGTTTTGTCCACTGCTTTAGTGTGGACGTTGTTCAACAACAATACCGCCGTTTCAAGCGCATAGCCCCAAAACGAAGGTGGAAGCTCAGTGAAGCTCATCATAGATCGAACCATGTCCAACAAAGTTCGATTACGACGCTCCGATACACCATTAAGCTGTGGTGTCATAGGAGGAGTCCACTGAGAGAGAATCCCATTCTCTTTCAGATAGTCCAAAAACTCGGTACTCAAGTATTCTCCACCTCGATCCGATCGAAGTGCTTTAATACTTTTACCTAGCTTGTTTTCTACTTCAGCCTTGAATTCTTTGAACTTTTCAAATGCTTCAGACTTATATTTCATTAAATATAAATACCCATACCTTGAATAATCATCAGTAAAGGTAATGAAGTAGGTGTGGCCATGTTGAGTCCCTACTCTAAATGGACCACAAACATATGTATGGATCAAATCCAACAGATTCTGACTACGCTCAGGTTTCCCCTTAAAAGGAGATTTAGTCATTTTTCCTTTTAGGCAGGATTCACAAGTAGGTAGAGAATTAATATCAGACATATCAAACATGCCCTCTCCCACTAGCTTGTTCATCCTCCTTGAGGAAATATGACCTAGCCTAGCATGCCAAAGGTTTGCCGGGTTTTGACTATCGATTTTCCTTTTGTTTGTTGTCGCCGGTTTATCAACATAATTCACTGGAACGTCTTTTAGTTTTAAGTTGTATAGATCGTTTTCAAGTTGTGCATTTCCAATTAAACATTCATTCTTGTAAATATTGCAAATCCCATTCACAAAATTGCAAGAATAACCATCTCTATCAAGCATAGAAATAGAAATAATGTTTTTAATTAAATCTGGCACAAATAAAACATCTCTTAACAATAATTTAAAACCGTTCTGCAAAGTCAAACAAACATCTCCAATGGCCGTAGCTTCAACTCTGGAACCATTCCCGAGCCTCAGCTGGGTCTCACCCATTCTAAGCCTGCGACTTCTTGTCATCACCTGCAAATCATTGCAAATGTGAGATCCACATCCGGTATCCAATACCCAAGAAGTTGTATTAAGTGACATGTTTATTTCAATATAGAACATACCCTTTGCAGTTCCCAACTGCTCAAGATATTCCTTGCAGTTGCGCTTCCAATGACCCGGCTTCTTGCAGTAATGGCAAACATCCTTGGATTTTCCATTGTTTGAAGCCTTTGTCTTTTGCTTCTTCTCGGGCTCAACTTTCTTGGGTGGGGTAGAACGTTTCTTGCCCTTCATACTTGGCCCCTTCTTCGCAGAAGATGAGGAGCCCACCAAGAAAGCTGGCTTATCCTTCTTAAGTGTGGATTCATATGTAACGAGCATATTGACCATCTCTTCAAGGGTGGCCTCTATCTTGTTCATATTAAAATTTATCACAAATCCATCAAATGAAGAAGGAAGAGACAGAAGCAATAAATCCACATTGAGTTCATGCTCCAACACCAAATCTAGGGTCGCCAACTTCTGTATGAGCCAAATCACTCGTACCCCATGATCACGGACCGAAGTCCCTTCACGCATGCGGCACGTCATCAACTCCTTAACAGTAGCGAACCTTTCAGCCCTCGACTGAGCCCCAAAAAGTTCCTTGAGTTGAGTTGTGAATGTCAGCAGCATTCACCGTGTCCTCAAATCGCCTCTGGAGTTCATCAGACATCGAGGCTTGCATATAGCATTTGGTCTTGATGTCATGGTCACACCATGCATCAAGTTTGGCCAATTCCTCCGGACTTATGTCAGCTGGTGCTTCCTTCGGAGGTGCTTTCTCTAACACGTAGAGCATTTTCTCCGAAGTTAAGACAATCTTCAACTTCCGGAACCATTCCGTATAGTTGGCGCCAGTCAACTTGTTTTGTTCGAGGATCGAGAATAATGGATTTCGCGAATTCATTGTATGAAATACTGAAAAGAAAAACAGACATATATCAATGATTGTTTAACAATTTACTAAGACATAAAATAGGCGAATTTAATTTTATGAATCTCACTCCCACTATTTTAACGATTTCACCACCCTCTAGTGAAAACGGGAAACTTTTTCCTTAGTGAGAACATGGAGTCCAATTGACAAACTTATGGTCCCGAATAATATCAGCCAACCATAATTCTCAAAAGGTAGAGCCCAATTGCTTCCAAAGCAACCCCATGTGTTTACCTCATGTCCAATAAGGGCCCAATAATATGACGCCGTTTAAAGTGACATGTCAAGATGACCCATCAATATTAAGTTGTGATGGACGGTCGCCATGTGGATCCCCCAATAATATGAGCCGATCCCATGGGAGTTCCACCCAACTTACAACATTTGTCGATCCAATGTACAGCTTTCCGACGGACGGGCCCCCCCCAATAATGAGCCGGACCGTATCCGCGGGTAGCGTCACATACATTGACCGTTGATGGAAGGTGGGAACATTTAAACAAATTTAAATTTCCTTTATTTATCTTGATATAAATTTTAAATCATATTTAAAATGAGGGATTTTTAATTATAAAAATATTTGTCTCATCATATTCATTTTATTGCATGCTTGCCGGATTCACGCAATTTATGTCTAAACATGCATACAATCATAATATCAAATATTATATAGGATGATCGATTCCATTTCTAATTGACCCGTGGTTGCCAATCACGGGTCTTAGTCCAATCCTAGGTAATATGCAGTATGCAATGCAATCCTATTACATGTGCTTCCAATTTACATTTCTTCAGTCTTTATTGTCTGCTGGGCCACCGTCTTCAAATCTTGATCTCCCACTAAATCTAATGTATTTACAATAAATAACAATGACAAGTAGGGATACATTTTTAGGGGTGGGAACGGGCTATAAACCAAGCCCACTTTTATTACATATGATATTCATATCGGGCCATAAACCAGGCCCATTAATAAAACCAACAACAATAAAAACAAAATGTAAATTCCTAACATACACCTACAAAATTGGTCATGACAATCGATCATCCTTATCCAATAACATTTAATTCAAAATTAATTTATTGGATAATGCAGTGGCAATTCAAATTTAAACAAGATAAAATCATATTTTATATATAAAATCTCATTTCACATATAAAATCATATTTTATCTCTATATCAAATAAAATCATATTTTATCTATAAAATCCAATTTTACAAATAAAATCATATTTTACTCAATATATCATAAGATCATATCTTATCATCAATTGTACCAAAATAATTGATTTCAAAATTCAATTTACGGATAAAACATTAAAATTTTCCAAAAATTCAAATTTATCCAAAATCAATTTTAAAATTTACGGACTCGAACAATTCGATCCGAAATCTCGTGAACCAATCAAAAACAATTTTTGACCGGACCAAAAATAAAATTTTAACATATTAAAATTAATTTTTAATAAAAATATAATTTTTCCCGCGGGCCGCCCGGGACACTCCCGGGCCGGCCCGCACCCGGGGCGCGGGCCAGGGGCAGCCCGGCTGCCCCCTTAGGGCAGCGACTATCGCTGCCCTGGCGGCGCCTGGTGCCGCCGCTGTGCGACGCCGTGCGTCGCCCTGGGAGGCGCCGAGCGCCGCCCCTGGGCAGCGCCGTGCGCCGCCCTGGGCAGCGCCGTGCGCCGCCCTGGGCAGCGCCGAGCGCTGCCCTGCGCAGCGCCCAGCGCTGCGCTGGGCGGCGCCGTGCGCCGCCCTGGGCGGCGACGGTCGCCGTCCTGGGCGGCGCCATGCGCCCCTTTTGGGCGGCGCCGTGCGCCGCCCGGGGCAGCAACAATTGCTGCCCCACCGGGCAGCGATCCAATCGCTACCCGGGTTTTGCCCCGGAAAAAAAAAATTTTTTTATTTAAAAATATTTATTTTGTTTTCCAAAAACCGAGATTCAAAAATTTTGTACAATCGATTAATTTAATCGTTTGATCTGAGCAACCTGGCTCTGATACCAC
The DNA here is from genome assembly GCF_033568475.1 of Henckelia pumila. Lineage (NCBI taxonomy): Eukaryota > Viridiplantae > Streptophyta > Magnoliopsida > Lamiales > Gesneriaceae > Henckelia > Henckelia pumila. The sequence goes on from NC_133123.1 coordinate 216,217,818, forward strand.
TGTTGGAAAAAACTGGCGGTCAGATCAATCACGATTGATACCCGGTGCAGCGGAAGTTTAAAAATTTTATCATGGAACAATTCCATGGTGTGGGTATCAACCATTCAACGATTAAATTATTGTGTGTGTAAAATTCAAATAACAATTAATTAAATTTTACCTTCAATCTCGAAGCGAGATTATTGGACACCACACAGATTTCTCTGCGCTTCTTGTATCTCCCAGGAACTGATGAACTCCTTCAATCAGGTCCACGAATGAGGTTTAAATCCCTCTGACAGATTGCACTAGAAAATCTATCAGAAGTTTTTCTGCGAAGAGATTAAACGAATCTGATTCGTTATTCCTGACTGCAATTCAAAATCACAGACCGGAATTTCTCGGGCAGAGTATGGGAGGGGTCGGCCGATTATTACTTTGAGAGGCTAGGGTTTTCGATTTTTGCTTCTCAAAAATAATGAGCTGTTGTGTGTAATTTCTGTACTGCAATAACTTATTTATAATGCAGGCCACTAACACCTTAGGGCCCATTAGTCATAAGCTAGGGCCCGACAAGCAAAGCCCGCACGTTCAGAAATTAATATAAAATTCATCGTGACTCCGATCGATGAACCAATTTCACCAATGTGCACAGAAACCATTTCTGCACATTTTAAAGTCAAAATAAATTTTCCTGAATCCGAATTCAGTGGTTTCCTAAAATGTCCATCCCTATGTCATTTTAGGAAATCCTACTCCCTTACTCTTATTTAAGAAGTCCAACTCCTTAGTTCATTAAATTTAACTCTTTAAATTTAACTATCTCAACGGGGATTAAAACTCCATTACACTGTGTGACCCTCAATGGTTCAGGGATACAGCTAGCCGTGGGCTCACAACTCCTTGTGACTCGGAACAACACTTTCCGACTTGCCCAACGAATCATGGTAAAGCGCCTAGCAACATCGCCCCATGATTCCCTAGGTATCACTGTAGTGCCTACAAGAACCAGTAGATTTTGGTTAGCGTACAGTACGGTCCCTTCATCCATATATCCCGATCGAATCAACAACCATTGGTATATCGAGAGTCGCTCAAGATTCGATAACTATGCAATACATCTTGAAGATCAAATTAGTGACATCGCATGTGCTACTAAGAAACCATTTCTTAAATCACATCAAGTACTCTGGCAGAGATTTGTCACACTAATATCTCCTCAGATCGCATAGGATATCCACACTCGCAAGTATGTGGTGAATCCTTGACAACAATGCATTGACTCCTATATGTGTCGTAACTGTACCCAATCTCGACACCTGATGACCCCCATAGAGTCGGTAAACGAGTCAAAGCACAGCACTAGCATATAGAGTCTCCATGATGTTTCAAGTCGTAAGGACTAATGGTGTACAACCAAAACCGCGGACTTTATCCACTCGATAAGTGATAACCACTTGGAAAGTCCGGATAGGGTAGTTCGATTATTCATCCTATGAATATCCATTTGCATGCTTCGAACATATCCATGTTCCCTACCAATGAAACGTGGTACTCCGCATCGCAAATGCTAGTCTCAAACTCGAGCGATCCTTATCCTTATTATCGGACGGCTCAATCGACTAGGAACGGTTTTTAGAATATACAGTGACTATAAGATGTATTTCATGATAGACATCTCCATGTTCTACCACATCTTACATACACTATAGTATATTCAAGGTCTTTATCAAAACAACAATAGTATATCACAATATAACAATATGAAGTAATATAAAGTCATTGCCATAAAAGTGTAAATAATATTAAACAAAAGATTGTTTATACAAAGAGTCATCAAAGCCCATAGCCACACAGTTGGCTCACTGGGCACCCACTCTTACAAACCGCGGACTTATCCACTCAATTAACGATAACCACTTAGAAAGTCCGAATAGGGTAGTTCAATCATCCATCATATGAATATCCATTTGCATGCTTCGAACATCTCTATGTTCTATACCAATGAAACGTGGTACTAGGCATCGCAAATGCTAGTCTCAATCTCGAGCGATCCTTATCCTTATTAGCGGACGGCTCAATTGACTAGGAACTGTTTAGAATATACAGTGATTATAAGATGTGTTTCATGATAGTCATTCAATTCTACTATCACATCTTACATGCACTCTAGTATATTCAAGGTCTTTATCTAAACATCGTATAGTACGTCACAACATAATAATATGATAAAAGATAAAGTAAATGCCAATATAAAAATGTAAATTTTATTAAATAAAGATTGTTTACACATAGAGTCACAAAAGCCCTTAGCCACAAGTTGGCTAATCGGGCACCCACTCTTTCAGAGAAGCCTACCAAGAGTACTGGTTTATCCTTCTTTAATGTGGCCTCATAAGTGACAAGCATATTGACCATCTCTTCAAGGGTGGCCTCTATCTTGTTCATATTGAAGTTCATCACAAAACCATCAAACGACGAAGGAAAATAGAGAAGTAACAAGTCCGCATTCAGTTCGTGCTCCAATTTCAAATCGAGTGTTACAAATTTTTCAATGAGCCCAATCATGTGTACCCCATGCTCACGGACCGAAGTTCCATCTCGCATGCGGCATGTCATGAGCTCTTTGACAGTGGCATACCTCTCGAATCTTGACTGAGCTCCAAAAAGTTCCTTGAGGGTCTTGTGAATGTCAGCAGCATTCACTGCATCCTCAAATCGCCTCTGAAGTTCATCAGACATCGAAGCCTGCATGTAGCATTGTAAGAATGGGTGCCCAGTGAGCCAACTGTGTGGCTATGGGCTTTGTTGACTCTTTGTATAAACAATCTTTTGTTTAATATTATTTACACTTTTATGGCAATGACTTTATATTACTTCATATTGTTATATTGTGATATACTATTGTTGTTTTGATAAAGACCTTGAATATACTATAGTGTATGTAAGATGTGGTAGAACATGGAGATGTCTATCATGAAATACATCTTATAGTCACTGTATATTCTAAAACCGTTCCTAGTCGATTGAGCCGTCCGATAATAAGGATAAGGATCGCTCGAGTTTGAGACTAGCATTTGCGATGCGGAGTACCACGTTTCATTGGTAGGGAACATGGAGATGTTCGAAGCATGCAAATGGATATTCATAGGATGAATAGTCGAACTACCCTATCCGGACTTTCCAAGTGGTTATCACTTATCGAGTGGATAAAGTCCGCGGTTTTGGTTGTACACCATTAGTCCTTACGACTTGAAACATCATGGAGACTCTATATGCTAGTACTGTGCTTTGACTCGTTTACCGACTCTGAGGGGGTCATCAGGTGTCGAGATTGGGTACAGTTACGACACATATAGGAGTCAATGCATTGTTGTCAAGGATTCACCACGTACTTGCGAGTGTGGATATCCTATGCGATCTGAGGAGATATTAGTGTGACAAATCTCTGGCCAGAGTACTTGATGTGATTTAAGAAATGGTTTCTTAGTAGCACATGCGATGTCACTAATTTGATCTTCAAGATGCATTGCATAGTTATCGAATCTTGAGCGACTCTCGATATACCAATGGTTGTTGATTCGATCGGGATATATGGATGAAGGGACCGTACTGTACGTTAACCAAAATCTACTGGTTCTTGTAGGCACTATCAGTGATACCTAGGGAATCATGGGGCGATGTTGCTAGGCGCTTTACCATGATTCGTTGGGCAAGTCGGAAAGTGTTGTTCCGAGTCACAAGGAGTTGTGAGCCCACGGCTAGCTGTATCCCTGAACCATTGAGGGTCACACAGTGTAATGGAGTTTTAATCCCCGTTGAGATAGTTAAATTTAAAGAGTTAAATTTAATGAACTAAGGAGTTGGACTTCTTAAATAAGAGTAAGGGAGTAGGATTTCCTAAAATGACATAGGGATGGACATTTTTGGAAACCACTGAATTCGGATTCAGGAAAATTTATTTTGACTTTAAAACGTGCAGAAATGGTTTCTGTGCACATTGGTGAAATCGTTTCATCAATCGGAGTCACGATGAATTTTATATTAATTTCTGAACGAGCGGGCTTTGCTTGTCGGGCCCCAGCTTATGACTAATGGGCCCTAAGGTGTTAGTGGCCTGCATTATAAATAAGTTATTTCAGTACAGAAATTACACACGATAGCTCATAATTTTGAGAGGAAAAAATCGAAACCCTAGCCCCTCTCTCAAGCTTGGCCGTCGCCCCCCTCCCTCTCTGTCTGAGAAATTCCGGTCTGTGATTTTGAATCGCAGTAAGGAATAACGAATCAAATTCGTGTATTCTCTTCGCAGAAAACTTCTGATAGATTTTCTAGTGCAATCTATCAGAGAGATTAAACCTCTGTTCGTGGACCTGATTGAAGGCGTTCATCGGTTCCAGGGAGAGACAACAAGAGCAGAATTGTTCTGTTGGTGTCCATTAATCTCGTTGCGAGATTTGAGGTAAAATTTATTTAATTGTTATTTAAATTTTACACACACAATAATTCAATCGTTGTATGGTTGATACCCACACCATGGAATCGTTCCATGAGAAAATTTTTAAACTTCCGCTGCACCGGGTATCAATCGTAATTGGTCTGGGAACTCGCCAGTTCTCCAACAAGCATTGGCCTTGACATCATGGTCCCATCATTTATCAAGTTTGGACAACTCTTTCGGACTCACAGTAGCCGGGGCTTCCTTCGGAGGAGGCTTTTCTAACACGTAGAAAACCCTTTTCGAATTTAGAACAATCTTTAACTTACGGAACCATTTCGTATAGTTTGCGCCAGTCAGTTTGTTTTGTTCGAGAATAGAAAATAGAGGATTGCGCGAATTCATCATAAATGAAATACTGAAAAGAAACAGACAATACTCAGTGATTGCTTAATTAATTTACTAAGACATAAAATAAGGCAAGATTAATTTTATGAATTTCACTCCTACTATTTTAACGATTTCACCACTCTCTAGTGAAAACGAGAAACTGCTTTCCATAGTGGGAACATGGAGTCCAATTGACAAATCATAGTCCCGAATAATATCAGTCAATCATAATTTTCAAAAGGTAGAGCCCAATTGCTTCTAAAGAAACCCCCATGTTTTTACCTCATGTCCGATAAGAGCCCAATAATATGACGTTGTTTATTGTGACATGTCAAGATGACCCATCAATATTAAGTTGTGATGGACGGTCGCCATGTGGATCCCCAATAATATGAGCCAATCCCATGGGAGTTCCACCCAACTTACAACGTGTGTCGATTCAATGTACAGCTTTCCGACGAACGCACCCCCCCCCCCCAATAATATGAGCCGGACCATGCCCGCGGGTAGCATCTCATACATTGATCATTGATGAAAGGTAGGAACATTTAAACAATATTTAAATTCCCTTTTGTTAATCTTGATATCAATTTTAAATCATATTTAAAATGATGGATTTTAATTTTGAAAATTTGTCTCATCATTTAATATTTGTATGCTTGCGGGATTCATGCAATTTAGTCTAACATGCATACAACAATAATATCGAATATTATATAAAGGATGATCGATGCTTAGATCTAATCGACCCGTGATTGCCAATCACGAGTCTAAGTCCAATCCAAGGTGATATGCAAGTATGTTATGCAATCCTATTACATTGAGCTTTCAATTTATATTTTTTCGGTCTTTATTGTCTGCTGGGCCCACCATTGTCTTCAAATCTTTATCTCCCACTAATTCTAATAAATTTACAATAAATTTCGATGACAAGTAGGGGATAAATATTTAAGGGTGGGAACGGGCCATAAACCATACCCACTTTTATTACAAATGACAAATCAAATTTGGGCCATAAACCAAGCCCATTAATAATACCCAACAATAATAAAAACCAAATGTAAACAACCTAACATACACCTAAAAAATTGGTCATGGCAATCGATCATCCTTTTATCCAATAATTAATTCAATAATTAAATCATTGGATAACATGCAATGCATCATAATTAAAAAAGATAAAATCAAATTTTATCTTATATCTCCATAAGATCATATCTTATTATCAATTGTATCAAAATAATTAATTTTATAAAATCTAATTTAACGGATAAAACTTATAAATTTTCCAAAAAAATTCAAATTTATCCAAAAATCAATTTTAAAAATTTCGGACTCAAACAATTTGACCCGATGCCTCGTGGTCTAATCAAAAAAAATTTCGATCGGACCAAAAACTAAAATTTCAAAAATTTAAAATTCTAAAAAAAAAAATTTAATTTTTCGGGCTGCCCGGGATGTTCCCGGGCAGCCCCTCCTCTATGTGGGGTAGGGCAACCCCCACGTGGGGGGTTGGGCAGCGCCGATCACTGCCCTGGGCAGCGATCCAATCGCTGCCCGTGTTTCCCATAAAATTTATATTTAAAAATTTTGTTTTGTTTCCCAAAAACCGAGGCCAAAATTTTGTACAATCGATAAATTTTAATCGTTTGATCTGAGAAAAACCTGTCTCTGACGCCACTGTTGGAATACGTTTTCAGATCAGTCAGATCTGATACCCGGAGCAGCGAAAGTTTAAAAATTTTTATTTTATGATCTAGAATGATTCCAGATCATGGGCATCAAATCCTTACGATTAAAATTAAACAAGTAAAATAATAATAACAATTATAATTTTACCTCTTCAAGCTATGGCTTGATTTATGAACTCCAACAGATTAAATCTGCTCTTGTTGTAAATCCCAGAAACTGATGACTCGCTCGATCAACTCCTAAATTAGGTCCACGAACAGAATTCTTAATCACTCTGACAGACTGCACTAGAAAGTCTATCAGAAGTTTTCTACGAAGATAATTAACAGATTTGATCTGTTAAATCAGACTGCAATTTCAAAAATTGCAGACTGATATTTTCGAATTTTGGGAGACAAAATTTCGGCCAACCCTAGGAGAGTGCTCTCTAGGTTTTAGAAATTATGAGTTGTTATATATAATTTATGTACTGCAATAACTTATTTATAACATGGGCTGCTAACAGCTTAGGGCCCATTAGTCATAAGTTCAAGTCTGATAAACAAAGCCCGCATGTTCAGAAATTAATATAAAATTCATCGTGACTCAAATTGATAAACCAATTTCACCAATGTGTACACAAACATTTTCTGCATATTTTAAAGTCAAGATAAATTTTCTGAATTCGAATTCAGTGATTTCCAAAAATGGCATCCCTATGTCATTTTAGGAAATCTCACTCCCTCTAATCTTTAAAAAGAAGTCCTACTTCTCATTTGCTAAATTTAACTTATTAAATTTAATTATCTCTATGGGGATTAGAAATCTATTACTTGTGTAACCCTCAATGGTTCAGGGATACAGCTAGCCGTTGGCCCACAACTCCTTGTGACTCGAAACAACAATTTTTGACTTACCCATCGAATCATGGTAAGAGCGCCTAGAAACATCGCCCCATGATTCCCTAGGTATCACTGATAGTGCCTGCAAGAACCAATAGGTTTTGGTTAGCATACAGTACGGTCCCTTTATCCATATATCTCGATCGAATCAACAACCATTGGTACATCGAGAGTCGTTCGAGATTCGATAACTATGCAATACATCATGAAGATCTAATAGTGACATCGCATGTGCTACTAGGAAACCAAGTGACCTAAAGCACATCATGTACTCTGGCCAGAGATTTGTCACACTAATATCTCCTCAGATCGCATAGGATATCCACACTCGCAAGCGTGTGGTGAATCCTTGACAACAAAGCATTGACTCCTATATGTGTCGTAACTGTACCCATTCTCGACACCTGATGACCCTCATAGAGTCAAACGATTCAAAATACAGTACTACCATATAGAGTCTCCATGATGTTTCAAGTAGTAAGGATTAATGGTGTACAACCAAAACCGCGGACTTATCCACTCAATTAATGATAACCACTTGGAAAGTCCGAATAGGGTAGTTCGATCATCCATCATATGAATATCCATTTGCATGCTTCGAACATCTCTATGTTCCATACCAATGAAACGTGGTACTTAGCATCGCAAATGCTAATCTCAATCTCGAGCGATCCTTATCCTTATTTGCGGACGGCTCAATTGACTAGGAACTGTTTAATATATACAGTGCTTATAAGATATGTTTCATGATAGTCATCCAAGTATACTATCACATCTTACATGCACTCTAGTATATTCACAGTATTTATCTAAACATCGTATAGTACGTCACAACATAATCATATGATAAAAGATAAAGTAAATGCCAATATAAAAAATGTAAATTATATTAAACAAAGATTGTTTATACATAGAGTCATAAAAGCCCTTAGCCACAAGTTGGCTAACAGGGCACCTACTCTTTCACTATCGCCCTAAAACAAGCGCCATAAACCTGAAGAAAGAAGATGAAGTTGCGCTTTTGGTGAGAGGAGAAGCGCCATCGCGCATGGAGGAGATGGAAAGAGCACAAAAGGAGCGCTATCGCGCATCAACATGGAGCTATCGCGCTTGATCTGTGTTGTGAGTTTTATCGAGACAGAAAATGTCTCGCTCGAGCGATAGTTTGTGCTCACTCGAGCGAGAAATACGGGAATTAAATTCTTCGGAGCAGAGAGTCTCTCGCTCGAGCAAGACTTGTGCTCGCTCGAGCGAGACGTCGGGAGCAGAAAAAAATAAGAAATTTCCGAAATTTAAAAAGTCTTATTTTTTGGGCTTTATTCTATGGACTTTTTAAGACATATAAATAGAGGAGATTAGACGTGAAAAGGGTTCCGGATCGCAGTAGAGAGAAAACAACGCAGAGGCGACTACTACTCAGGCTTGGGAGAGAAGATTTCTTCTTCTTTTCTTATTTTCTTTAGATTATTCATGATTAAAAACCCTGTTTAAATCATGGTTTTATTTATTGAGTAGTTTTTCTTTTTTGATCAAGGTCACGTGATTGGGCCAGACAATTTATGTAGAAACTCGTTTGTTTACTTGAGATTTTCAGACTTAATTTTATTTTTTTGATTATCGAATTTATATTTGTCTTGTGAATTTCCTGGACAGTTATTTGCTTGCATGTTAATTGATTCCAATTCGACAGAGGATGTTTCGATTTTGATCACTTTGATATTCAACATAATGTAAAACTGACTAGAAATAGAATTCGGTTTTATTATGTGGTTTGGATGTAAACTGAATTTTCACAGTTATTCATGCATTCAAATTTGATTATAATTACAAAAGATTAATCCGTCAAATTTGAATAGGTTTGATTGTTCTAGAAATAGTCCTTTGAACAAATTACGAAAATTACTGTGAATTAAGATTAAATCTGATGTCTTAGATCGACTGCTTGTTATATGAATTATTTGGTACCTACGTGAGTCCTTGATCGAACTTTTCCCATATTTGAATTAATCCAAATTTTCTAGTTGTGTTTTAATTAATTTAATTTTATTTGCATTTTTAATTATTAGTTTAAAATATGAATCACTCTTATATATTGGTCTAGATTAAGTAGGAATAAATATATTTTGGTATTCATATATATACAGTCCCTGTGGGTTCGACATCCGAATTTTATTCACTTTACTATTACTTGACCTGGTACGCTTGTCAGTTGATTTTAATCAAACCGATTTAGTCGTTTAGCGGGCTACAGGAGCAAAGGTTTCATCAAATCCACCACCTCAACCTGTGTATACCCTTGAGCTACGAACCTAGATTTATTTCTTTTGATGTCTCCTGACTTGTAAGATTTATTTTTGAAAATTCATTTTGTTCTTATAACATTACCATGATCAGGACATGGTACCAAGTACCAAACATCATTCTTAACAAATTGTTCTAACTCTTCATGCATAGCATTGACCCAAAATTCATCTTTCAAGGCTCCCTCTAACTTTTTGGGTTCAATGTTTGACACAAGGCATGAAAATCTTACCCGAGAATATGTAGAGCTCATGAAAATCAGTCCAGTCATTTTTCTATAGTCCATCTTCTCTTTCCTTCGAGTTTTCATGTCTCCATGTACATCTCCAATGATCTGTGAGGTTGGATGGTTCTTTTAAATTTTCCTAGGAATATTTTTACCATCTTCATTTACCTCACTGTCCTCATCCTCATTCTTATCAGTGAACTGTTCATATTTTATTTCTGGAGATTCTGCAGAAGGTGTTGTCACAAGTGTTGTAACACCTTGGACAACATCTAACTTTTTAGAATTTTCAAGTAGATCATCAACTTCGTCCTCAGCAGTTTTCTTCTTCAAATATGCAAAATCATCAAACACAACATTAATTGACTCAAAAATAGTCCTAGTTCTCATGTTAAACATCCTATAGGCTCGACTATTTGATGAATATCCTAAGAACAAACATTTATTATTCTTTGCATCAACTTATCAAGATGATCCCTATCATTCAAAACGTGACATACACATCCAAAAAACATGAAAATACTTAAGGTTTGGCCTCTTTTCCATGAAGATTTCATAGGATGTCATAGTAATGTCATTCCACAAATATAATCTATTTGAAATATGACATGAAGTATTTAAGGCTTCTGCCCAAAAACGTTTTGATATATTCTTTGAACTTAACATCACTCTTGTCATCTCTTGCAAAGTTCTATTCTTTCTTTCAGCAATTCCATTCTATTGTGGAGTTTTAAGAGCAGAAAATTCATGAGAAATACCTTTATTATCACACAAACTTGCAAACGAAGAGTTTTCAAACTCCTTACCATGATCAATGCGAATTCTGATTACCTTCAGGTTGTGTAGATTCACAATCTTAGTGAAAAATTTCTTGAATGCATCGAATGTGTCTATTTTTTCTCTCAAAAAATTTACCCATGTGTATCTCAAAAAATCAACAACACAAACAAAAGAGTATTTCTTACCTCCGAAGCTTTCAACATCAATTGAACTCATTAAGTCCATATGTATAAGCTCAAGACAACATGTTGTCTCAGATGTTGGCAACATCTGGTGTGACACCCTAGTCTACTTCCCCTTTTCACATGCTTCACACACAAATGGAATACCAGATTTCAAATTAGGCATACCTCTAATAGCATCAAGCTTACTTAGGTTCTTTAAAGTCTTGAAATTTGCATGACCCAATTTTCGATGCCATAGGTCAAATTCTGTCACTTTTATGTGTCTACAAGTCATCTCTTCTCCAAGTTGATAACAATTATTGGATGACTTTGTACCTATCATTACACACAATTTAGAACTATTAAACACTTTGCATAATTTCTTATCAAATTGAACATGCAAGTTATCATCACAAAGCTGGCTTATGCTTATTAGATTTTCTATAAGCCCTTCTACATGAAGCACGTTGCGAAGCTTAGGCAAACCAGCAACATTCAGTGTGCCTTTTCCAACAATGTTTCCCTTTAAACCTCCTCCATAGGTTACTTTTCCACTTTTATGTTCAACATAATCAGTGAGAAACTTTCTGGAACCTGTCATATGACGTGAGCTACCCGCTATCAAAGTACCAAGCACCTGAAACATTAATTTTTAAAGCAGTATAAATCATATAACAGTGAATTTCAGCTTTTGGTACCCAAAACTTTCTCACATTAGATCTGTTCCTGGAGATGTTGTGGGAGGTGTTGTGCAACACCTTAGACAACACCTTAGATGCAGATCTCTGTTTGTAGTCTTCGTGCAGCTTAAAACAGTATGGTTTGATATGACCAGGTCTATCACAGTAGTGACAAACAAACTTACGTTTCCTTGCATACTTTAAAGGAGCATTAGGTTGTGGCTTTGGTTTTGGAGGTTTGGTGGATGTGACCTTTTTGGTTGAACTTCCTGTACAGTTACTTTCTTTAACAAACACGGGACATTTTGAGGATTCACCAACCTTGAATTTGCTGTTTTCAAAACCTAGTCCAGCCTTACCTTCTCTTTCCATCATGAGCAACGAGTCAAGCTTGGTTGTGCTTGAGTTAAACTTGGCCAGAGTAGCCTTAGCTTTCATGAGTTCATCATTTACCTGACACAATTACAGGTCCTTCTTACTCAGCATAACTTCATGTCTTGACACAGCAACCTTCAAATCAGTATTTTCTTTTGAAAGAATAGTGTTCGACTTATTTCTTTCAATCTTGTCAACATACAACTCTTCATACATCATTCGAACCTCTTCCATAGACATTGTTACATCACCTGCATCAGAATTACACTTATCATTAGCAGTAAAAGAAGTCAAACATACTGACCTTTGTAAGATGTTGCGGCCAATTGTGACAACACCTGCTTCAACATCTAAAGGATTGACTTGAAAAAACTTCTTGCTTTCCAATAAAGTTGTAAGAGCTGTGTGACTTTCTTCAACTTCTTGTTCTTCATCTTCTTCAGATTCATCACTCAATGATGTGTTCATCCCCTTTCGAAGAGTATTTGTACACTCATTGGCATAATGCCCAAAGCCTTGATATGCATGACACTGAACAATGTCTAACTTCTTTGAAACAAATTTTTTTTTCCCTTCCAACATAAGCTGATGCTTTTGAGGATCAGGAAACTTCTTTGGCGATTGATCTGGTCCAGCAATTCTCAATGGCTTGTTAGAGAACATTGGTGCCTTAAGTTTCTGATCAGATTTCTTGATCTTCTTCATCCTTTTTAGATAATTATTGAACTTTTTGGTGATGAGTGAGATCGTATCATCCTCAAGATCAGATTGACGAACTTCTTGTCAAAATTGAACATAATCCTCATATGAGTCATTCGATGCTTGAAAGGCTATTGACTTTCTTTTATCCTTCTTCTGTGTTGTAATATTCATCTCAAACACTTGAAGAATGCTAATCAATTCTGTCAACTTCATCTTCGAAGTATCTTTTACTTCCTCAAGAGCCCAAACTTTTCCATTGAATTTTTCCGGCAGTGATTGAAGAACTTTGTTCACCACCCTTTCATTAGCAATAGGTTCTCCAAGAGTGAATGCCTCAGTGGTCAGCTCTCGAATATGCTGATCATATTCAGAAATCGTTTCATTGTCATTCATTCTGAGATTTTTGAATTTTGAGGATTAGCCTCAACCTTGTTCTCTTGACACTTGCAGACCCTTCACAATGCTCCTGAAGAGTATCCCATGCGTCCTTTCCAATAACACAATCAGCAATAAGTCCGAAAATTCTTATGTCCACACTTAAGAATATAGCGTTGATATCTTTAGCATTAAAGCTTGAGATTTGTTCCTCTTTGGTTGTCCATGTAGTTTCTGGCTTTATGATATATTCACCTTCTTTGACCATGACCTTAGGTGCAGTCCAACCGGTAAGAATACTCTTCCAAGAACATTTATCCATAGCTTTGATCGTAAAGCGCATCCTAGTCTTCCACAAAGCATAATTCGTGCCATCAAGAACAGGACGTTTCAAAAACGAGTTTGCAGTAGTATATGAGTCCATATTATTCCATGAAATAAAATAAACAAACCAGGATCAGTTCTTAGTGTATCAAGAATATGTCTCTGATGCCACTTGTAAGGAATAAACGGTTGCACATAAAATAGATTTAGATGTTGTCACTAGGTGTTGACAATATCTTCAATAACACCTTGAGTAACATGAAGCAGAAATTAATAAAAGCGTGAATAAAATAAACAAGCAACCAAATAAATAGACTCGTATATTTAAGCAAGAGTATACAATACTCTTGCAACGCCTCAGGGTAAAACTTTCACTAGAAAACCAAATCAAAGAGTTTACAAAACCCTAAAACTAGTGAATTATTGTAAAGCAATTTTCTCATAAACATGTGAGAAAATAAAGAAGTAAAACAACTCCTAAAATTCTATACAAGATAGAATAATAAAATCAAATCAAGGAGTTGGCTCTTGATGCCAAATACGAGAGCAATACGTTGAACCACAAATCTTCAATGCTTTGAAAGACTTCACGGCTATCAAGTAGACACGACCAAAAACAAGCTTCGGAATAATTCTATTGAGTACGTACGCTCAGAAGCTCCGAGAAAAAAACGCATGGTCGATCCTCTTCTTTATTCATGTACATGCCTATTTAATAAGAAAAAAAATCCATCTTGTAAATGTTTCCTTGTAGACGTAGGATTCCTATTAAACTTGATCTTATTCCTTCTTGATCAAATCAAATCTACAAAGATAAGGAATATAAATTAATTAGATATGAGATAATAAATATTATGATAAAGTTAATCAAATCTCAAATCTCCTTAAGTAAGGAAATAAATAATTGTAAACTTCATCCTCAAGCAACTTCAAGTCCAAGAAAGAGAAAAGACTTGAAATAAATCTTTTTTAAAATTAATGAAATTTATAGGAACAAATATTCTTTTCAATAACCTTGATTGATATCCGAGCTTCTATCTAATAATCATATATTCCCCTGATTTAGGTAGTGTTTGAGAGAGATTTTAGAAAACACTTCTTAGTTTTTCTTTCACAAAATTTTGAAATTTTGTGAAATTTTGTGAAGGAAAAGTTGAGAAGTGCTTCTTAGAAACTCTCCCAACAGTACTTATGGTCTTTTCATTTTTTTAATCTTTATATTTTTATAATAATTAGGGGTGGTCATGTTACATGTTCAAGCTAGTTTATGTATACACTGTATGCTTTGCTTGATAATGATATGTTTTATATAAGAATATTAATGTTCGTGTGGATTACACAATATTTTTATTTGAATTCATAACATCTATTGATGTTCATATTTAAAATCATATCAAATGTAGTACATTTAATTATTCGGACAAACTAAATTCTAAGCCAATATCGACAGCCAGATCAACTTTCATGAATCATGATCACTGTGACTCCCAAAACTCATATAGTTGAGGGCTTGGAACCCAGAAATGGATGCCAAAATTTCAACAAAATATGAGTTCCTTAAGACGTAGAAATTTTATGTTCTAAAAAAGTATTTAAAGGTCGAATTATAGTATTTTTTAGGAATAAAATATTTAAAGTAGAAAGTAAAAAATATGGGTTTTAATTAGAACTCATGTTTCATTTTTCGTAAATTTCAATATACGCTCCACAATGCCGCACACCAAAATTTGCTTTTAGGTAAAAGAACAATAAAAAAAAAAGGAAAATCAATTAGTTTTTAAGCTAAATATTTTTATGTTCTAACTATTTTCGCAACCATGAAGATATTTATAAATTATATTTAAGAGAACACATGCAGCCTATGTTAGTTTATGAAAGGAATATTTATTTCTACAAAATTTCTTAAACTTAAAAAGATTTTATTTAAAGTTTTTAGCCTTTTTTGGACTTGAAGTCTCTTAGAAATAAAATTTTATATTTTCTTATTTAAGTATATTTGAGATATTATTAAGTTTATCATAATATTTGACTATCTCATATCTAATTTATTTATTTTTCAATCTTAGTAGATTTGATATGATCAAATATATATAGAGAAATCCTACGTCTACAAGGAAAACATGTGAAGAAGGATTATTTAGCCTTGTTTAAAAAATAGGCGTAGAGGCTTACAAAGAGTAGAGACCGAAAGATCAAGAAATATAGAGTTTTCGAAGAGCTTCAAGGGCGTACATATTGAGAGAGTTATGAAGATTTGTTGAAACTTATTCTGGTCATGTTTACTTGATTGCCTTGAAAATTTGAGAGCATTGAAGATCGGAGAATTGTGTTGCTCTTGTAGCTCGTGTGTTTTGGCATCAAGGATTCAACTCCTTGCTTTGATTTCTTATTCTATTCTCATATAGAATTTTAGGAGTTGTTTTATTATTGATTTTATTTTCTCACATGTTTTTGAGAAAATTGAGTTTGACAATAATTCACTAGTTTTAGGGTTTGTAAAACTCTTTGATTTCTTTTCTAGTGAATGTTTTGCCATGAGACATTGCAAGAATATTTTATACTCTTACTTAAATATCTAAGTCTATTTATTTGATTGTTTGTTTATTTTATTCACGTTTTTATTATTTTCCGCTGCATATTACTAGAGATGTTATTGAATGTGTTGTCAACACCTGTGACAAAACCTAAATCTATTTATGTGCAACCGTTTATTCCTTACATGCAAGTGACATCAGAGCCATTGTAACGCTCCAAAATTGTACTAATTGAGATTATTAGTGATATTTTGAGGTTATAAAATTCGAGGGCTAAATTGATATTTGATCAAGGACTGTTTTGCTTTTTTTTTTTAAGAGTACTGGGACTGAAGTGCATTTTTCTCCTATTTGACTTAGGCTTGATATTTATATGGATGAGTAGGCTTCTCCCTTCTTCTTTCTCCTTCAACACGCCTCGCCCTCCATTGTTATTCCCCAAACGTGATTTTGAGCTTTTGATTTTCCGATTTCGCACGATCTGTACGGTAAATTTCGAATCTAAAAGTATATTTGCGATCACAGCTGCGAGAGATTCGTTCCATCGTAAGTTTTAATTCGATCAAACATGTTTTGATTTTGAGATGTTGTCAGAATCTGATTTCGATTGGATATGTCGTTCTTGAGCTAGCATAGAATGTTTATTTCAAGACGGATCGGAAAAAGAACGACGTTTGGATTTGTTACGAATTTTTAAGTAATTTTCGAAAATGGGATTTCTAGATTTCTAGTTTTGGACGTGTAGTGTTGGGATTTTGATGAATAGTTGATGATATGAGTTGAATTGGAAAAATAGATTGATATTTGTGGTTTTCGGTTAGAAGTTTATTAGCCGTTATGACGCCGGTTCGAGTTTTGGATACTGTTTAGTTTGAATTGATCGAGCCATGTTTCATTTGAGTTTGAATATTGATATTGATCCTCTATACTTCATTTTTGATTTGTTTGAAGGTTGTTAAACTCGGAGTTAGTAGAATTCGAATTGTCGACGACTTGATCGAGATTGGTAACAAGTTTACCTTGTTGGTTTGAATTGAGTTTGGATGGTTTTTGATTGTATCCTTTGTATTTTTAGCTTATCCTGAGTTGGAGCTTTGAATCGAGAAAAGGTATAAGTCGACATCGAACTAAAAAGGGTCGAATAATAGAATCTGAACTGAATTTCGAGTTTCCCTGAAATCACATATTTTCATGTTATTTGAATTACTTGAATTATGTTTGAATATATTACGATTTTCATATGCATTCATCTTGAGCCGAATTAATTGATTTCATTTCGAATTAGACGTCTTGGGGACTATAATCGAGTGTCTGGGTTGTCGACGTCTCCCGGAGTCCGTATACTCCTCATAGTTGCACCAGAGTCTAGAGGATTGAGTTATACATCATCCACCTCGATCGGGAGAGTCGGTGAGTTGTTGTGATATCTTGTCCTCGGGATCCCAACCGAACAATAAAGTTTTCCTTTGATTATCCGATTAGATAATCCCGAATTTTTAAAGACATGCATTTCATTCTGTTTCATCTTTGGAATATGTTGTCTTTATATCAAGATTTTGATATACATTTTGATATTTCATATTATGTTACTTTTACTAGGAATATTATTCTCACCAGAGTTATCCGGTTGTTGTCTTGTTTTGTATGTGTACTTGGCAACAGGTGGGGCAGGATCGAGTCAGAGGCAGCATGGCTAGTTCGGGTTGTTATTGATAGAAGTGAGGATCGGTTTAGAAGTCGAATATGTATTTTCAAACTTGATTTGTAATTTAAATGTAGCAAACCTTGAATCGATGCATGTTTCTACCTTTTGAACAACACTAGACCTTCATGTATTATCGACTTTGAGTTAAATGTATTATATGCATGTTGTAGTTGAGATTTGAGTTGTTGTTGGAGTTTTATAATATGTTGCCTTAGTTTATTTTTCTGAGTTTTAGAAGGGCACGGACCCCGTACATCCTCCGTGCCTGGGTCCGTGTACCTTTGCTTTATGTATCAATTGATTTTGGCCATGCACGGACCCTAGCACAGAAGGGGCACGGAGTCCGTGCCGAAGGCATATAATTGGAATTTTAGTGTATTTGATATGCACGGACCCTGACACGGAGGTGTGCACTGGGTCTGTGTAGAAAACCGAGAGTTGAGTTTTTAGTGCATTTTTGGGCACGGAGGTGTGCACGGGGTCCGTGTACCTGTAGTCTCCAAAGCTTGGCTACAGATTAATGCACAGACCCGATCACGGATGTGAGAACCTCGGTTCTAATCGTCCAATCTTAAACAAATCAATCGAGAACCCATAGAGAGTCAAGACAAAAAAGGTAAAGAATTTTTTTTAAAAGGCATGCACGGACCCTGTGCACACATCCGTGCCCGGGTCCGTGCATTAATCTATAGCCAAAGGACCGGGGACTTCAAAATACACGGACCACGTGCACACCTCCGTGCCTGGGTCTATGCACAAAAAATCACTAAAAGTCCAACTCTCTGTTTTATGCACGGGGGGCACCCTCCGTGCTCGGGTCCGTGCCCAACAAATCAAAAACTCAAACTTTCTGCCACGATCATAGTTTACACGGACCCATGCACGAATGCATATCCGGGGTCCATGCATGAAAAAAATCAAGCCATTTCAAAATACGAAGGTACACGGAACCAGGCACGGATGTGGCACGGGGTCCGTGCCCTGTTCAGACTCTGAAAAATAAACACAGGCAGCAGATCATGAAAAGTCTAACAATAACTCAAAACTCAAATTACAACATGCATTTAAACCATCAAACTAACATAATACAATGCATGAAGTTCTAATATTATTAAAATATACAAAAATGTAGAACATGCATCAGTTATATTTGTTATAAATCCAAATATATCTCAAGGTACATAACAAGTTCTAAAAAATAATTCGAATTCTAAACCAAGTCCTCACTTCTTTCAATCCCAACTCGATCTAGTCATGTTGCCTCTGACTCGAACCTGCACCAGCTGTTTCCAAGTACACATACAAAAACGAGACAACAACCTGATAACTCCGATGAGAATAAAATTCCCAGTAAAAGTAACATAACATGAAATAGTAACAAGTATATCAAAACATGATATAACTTCAACATAATTCAAGATGAAAATAGAATGCGATGCATGTCTTTGGGGTTCGAGATTATCTAATCGGATAATCAAAAGAAATATCGTTTTTTTGGTTGGGATCCCGAGGTCAAGATATGACAACAACTCACCGAATCTCCCGATCAAGGTGGATGATGCATATCTCAATCCTCAAGAATCTGGAGCAACTCTAAGGAGTTTCGGGCTATTGGAGTAACTCGACGACCAATGCCACTCGATTATAGTCCCCAAAACATCTAATTCAAAATGAAATCAAATCTCGTGGCTCAAGATAAATGCAAGTGCAAATTGAATACATTCAAACATAATTCAAGTAATTCAAATAAACATGCAAGTATGTGGTTTCTGGAAAACTCGAAAATTAATTCAAATTCGAATATTCATCCAATTTCAATTCAATGTCGACTTATACATTTTCTTCGGTTCGATGTTGCTCCCAATCTGGACAAGCTACAACAATAGGAGTTCCAATAAAAAAAACCATCAAACACCGATCAAATAATTTAAGGTAAAACTGTTACCAATCTCGATCAACTCTTCGACGATTCGAATTCTGCTAATTTCGAATTCCAACTGTCTTCAAAAAAATCTGTACGGAAATGTAAAAGAACTCAATATCAATCAATCCATTCAATTCCATAATGATTCAAACCAAATTCCCCAAAAATTCTCTAATCTCAAACCGGCGGCATAACAGCTAATAAACGGCTAACCGAAAAAACCAAAAACATCTATTTATCGATCCAATTCAACTTCTAACATCAATAATCCATCAAAAACAATTCAAATATCAACATCCCCCACAACCCCATTTTCGAGTGTTGCTCTTTTTCCGATTCGTCTTTGAATAAACAGTCTATGCTAGCTCAAGAACAACATATCCTAAAATAATCAAATTCCATCGACATCCAAAAATCAAAATATAACCGATAAAAGAAAAAACTTACGGTACAACGAAGCTCTCGCAGTTGTGATCGCAAATATGCCTTCAGATTGAATTTCTATCGGACGGATCGTGCGAACCGAGCAAATCAGAATCTTGAAGGGTGTTAATGGTGGGAATCGGTTAAGGAAAAAGAAGAAGGAGAAGGAAAATGCCATTACACGCCTATTAATCTGTAATGGCTTGGGTGCGTCCCTCTGCTTCTGGCCCATTAGGCCTGCTCTGGGGGCCCATGCCCATACTCATGGCCTTCTCTCCACCTGAAAAGGAGAGTTTTTGCCCTCCACAGGATTCGAACTTGGACCACCAGGCATATATCCAAATTCAACTCAATCCTGGTACCACTAAGCTGATACCTGTTGTGGGGCCTCGGATTTCTAATCAAATCAAGGGGCAATTAATCACTAAACATGATTAATTAACAAAGGATCAAAGATAAATAGAACAACAAATTTTTTTTTTCAACAAGGGGTGCGCTCGGTCGGTTAAAAACCGCCGACCGAGCGCCCCTGTTTTTTTTTTTCAAAACAGTAGGCTAAATTCGGGACTGCGCTCGGTCCGTCAAAATCAGCAGATCGGTCACTGACTGGGCAGAATCATGCCCTGTTCTTTTGTAGCAAAACTTTGATCCTTTCATCCTTTCAATTCATGATTTATCAAGTCTAAAACAAGTCCACAACATGCATCATTTATACCAAGTTCTAATCATGTTTACAAGCATGCATTACATTAACTAGAAGCTTTAAATCCAATAAAACATTGAACTATTGCAAGCTATCCCACATGTTTTCCAACTATAAAAGCTTAAGTGTATTCTAACATGCTTGACAGAACAAAGTACATCCTTTCAGCTACAAATCCGAGACACCACATGCTAAAACTCTCTCCCGAGCTATCAATGTCATATCCGACTAGCTCCTGCCCCACCTGTTGTCATTTACACATACAAAACAAGACAACAGCCGGATAAACTCTGGTGATAATATAATTCCCAGTATAAACGACATATACATGCATTAAAATATACACATGACAACTCTAACCATTTCAATTCAAGGATAGAGTAATATATCGCATATATTCATTCGAAACATATCAATCAAGACTTCAAATCAAGAATTCAAATTAAACTATTTTATAGCGCGCTATCAAGAATTGATTCATCTCAACTCATTTCCATCAAGATTCGTATCCGATTTTGACATGGACATCCATCTATCGTCGTCATATCTGACTCAAAAATAATATTCATCAAACCTTGGCATTAGAATCAATTCATATCTCATATCATATCAAAATCTAAGATACACTACCTGTGATGGATCGACAATAACATAAGTTCTAACTCAAGAACAAGTAAATAAACAAGTATGTGATTTCTTCGGGATAACTCAAGAATCATCATTTTCGAGTATCAAATCCCTGACTCTCAAGGTCATCTTATACCTTTCGTTTCATTGAGTCATCGTTGCTTTAAATCTGAGCAACCTACATCAACATATCAATCCAGTCTGCTCACGTTTCTCATTCAATCTTCAAGATAGAAACAACTTCAACTTTAATCTATTCGATCTCGTTTCCAAAAGTTAAAGTCTCGAGTCCGAATCGCTTCATTATAAATATCAAATCAAAGCTCTTAGTGTGAGGATTGCAACGCAACTCTCGGAATTGAAATCGGACAACCGAAACATGAGATATCGGAGTTAGAAGATGAAGTTTAGTTTAAAAAATCTGAGATATTGAAAGTCTCTCGACTTTTGCTGAGAATTATGATGAAATCCTTACATATACACGTTGGCATACATATATAAGACAAGTTTCCATGCCAAATTCTAGTATTTGCACTTTGGCCCCTCAATTTTCCACTATTTTCCAATCAATCCCCGGACAAGCGAATTAATTCAATTTCAATCCTAAATAATTTAAGAATATAAGAATTTAATTCAAAACTCCATATATTCTCAAATTAAATAATCTTGGATCAAAATTAAATAATTTTGGACTTATTGCATTTAAGTCCTTGAACTTCTCTATATTTGCAAATTGGTACTTTCTCGGATTTCACCATATCATTACATTATCTTTCATTCTCGGAACTCGGAATTTAAATCTTAAATTCCATAAATATTCAATTCATATATTTTCATATGTTAATTTAAGAATCTCGGAATTTAAATCTCAAAATCCGTAAATTCTCAAATTAAATATTTCCAGCTCGAAAATTAAATCTCTAATTTCATAAATTATCCAATTGATATTTTTCCAAAATTCAAAATTTAAATATCAATGACGTAATAAGAACTTAATCTTTAAGGGCCTTACAATTCCTCCCCTCTAAGGAATGATTTCGTCCTCGCAATCACATTCAATCGAAATATCAAATCTGTTAGACTAAATGATTATCCGAAGTAATTCTCACTTCAATCATCTATCTCAGACTTATTCTTTCACCTCATTATCTCTTTCCAGTCTATCTCTTCATTTTGTGTCTATTTTCTTTTGTACTTTTGCTCAGTCAAGGATTTATCATATATTCAATGTATCTCAGAATCATATCAGACTTTGACTTGACTGATGAAAATACATAGGAAAAACATCATTGATACTTCCTTCGTATAGACACATAGAACAAATTGGATCTTCTTGGGTTGAAGTACGATCAATTCTGGTAATGAAACCCTCAACTCTGTCTAACATCGTAGACAGTGTAATTCATTTTTGATGATGAAATATTTCTTCTGTTATCTTGTTCTGCAACGAACATATATCAAGTCTATATTGTCATCATACTCGCAGCTTCAAGATCAATATCCCTTCGTCATTTCATTGATGTGTGTTGTAAATATCTTTTCGAATATTTTTTCTTCTTCATTTTTTTGATCACTTCTGTAATCATATTAATTTCATTCTTCAGTAATCACTAAATGATGTCACATTTAAACTTTTCTTTTTCTAAATCACAATCAGTATCAATTATTCAGATTAGCTCAAAGGTTGATCTACCTCATCTGAATACAGTTCACAGATAAAAATTTAGCTGATGTTCTTCAACTGACACATGATGATCAAGGATCATATCTCATGTATCACACAATTCATACTAGATAGAGTATACATCAATGAGTAAGATTATCATTGCCGGATTAATACTCACGAGAATCCATTATCAGATCATTTCTGGAATCTCTTTCAAAAGAAAAAGATGCTTCAGAACAATTATGTCTCGCTGAACATTCTGTTTCAGCTTTAAAATCATTCAATTCTCAACTTTATCAAATTTGTTCTGTCGTAATCTATACAATTCAGTCTTCACATCCTATATTTTTCTCAAACCATATCTGGTTTGATAGTTGATACTTCCAAACTTCTATCTCAACACAAAGGATTTTTGATTTTCTTCTCATCTCACATAACTGTCACAGGAATTATCAACATCAAGTGGCAAAATCAATCAAATAGTATCGAATCAGATACTATATTTCTGAGCATTTCCTCGAAACTTTGTATAGTCATCTCAGACAATCCATCGATCAAGGATGATATAATACAATCACATTCAACCGAATACTCAGAATGTAGAAAAATCAGGGCCACAATCTATCAAATAAACCTATAGTCTCGATCTTGACCATAGATTGAAATCAATTCCTGAAATCTCATAACATCAGTATCTTCTTCACAGCTAGCTATGCATATCTGTATCACATCTAATACAACACATTCTTGAATTTGTCGAAATATACTCGACTTCAAATCTCAAAGTCGTGACGATTTGAGTAATTTAAACGAAACATTTTTCGAATAATTGCTCATATTTCGACTCGATAGTTGCTCATCTGTTTCATAGATCATCTGATCTCTTCTTTTCTACTTCATGTATTGGAAATTGAAGTAGTGTAAAGTCAATTATGTCATATCTGCTTTCAATTTGGTTCATCAGTACTTATTTCCCAATCATTCATACACATTGGAGACACTTGAATGGATATGAATTATGTGGTAATGTGCTTTTTCAAAATCTGATATTCCATATCTAGAATATCAAGCACAATCAACAGAGTATTCACTTCAATTCCATTCATTCTGATTCATTGTCTTATCTCACATCTTAATATAGCATTCTCAATCAAATTCTAATCGTTCGATCTCATATCAATGATGTTCAAGCTTCAAGTTGATATTCATCAAACACTCAAATCGAGTAATACTATCAGTCTCTATCAGTTACGAACCAAAAATATCAGGATATATGGAATCAATATATCCAATTAGATGAAAGATAACATAACAATGATCAAGGAAAATCGATTCGAAATCAAGAATCAGATAGCATCAAAGGACAATGCTCAAAGTCGGATCATCAAATCAAATAAATTCTGGACGACAATCATTGCTAAGTGAAAACAACTCTCTTGCATTTCAAAACTCGGGTGAAAATCAAATCAAGGCTTGATAAATCAAAGAATACGAGTCCAGGAAACATAATCACATCGATGATCCAAGTCCATGTCAGTACTATTCCCCATATACCCCAAATCAAGGTTGACAGCGTGGCTTTACGATGAGATATCTACACACACTGATCAATTAGGACACCGTCCTAAGGCATATTCAGATAGTACAACAGGAACTTTAGATTACCAGAAATAATTCAAATTGAAGGATTCAATTATTCAAAGTTCACATTATTTCATATCAATATCCAGAATTAGGATTTAGTACTCGAATAGCAAGAAGCTTCAAAATTAAGATCATGCAATTCCTCAATGAGTCAATAGCATGCGAATCAAGAAGTGCATGCATCAAATATCGTCAAATAATTAAAGAAAGGCTCAATTGTAATTGAATTCGCTATTGCTCTTCACATCAATCGTCACTACTTAAGCTAGGCATCAAAGTTCATTTTCTTATTCTCGAGAAGTAGAGGAGAAACATGTCAGCTTCATTCTCCCATTTCATTCACTATCTTTTTGAGTCATTGCAGTTCATACATTTCCATGTAAAACTCAATCGTAGCATACATCATGTAAAAGAAATATCATATCATTCAGTACATTTCACGATATGACAACTAGCTTTCACCTGGTTTGCTGTTAGTATGCACTTCTCAAGATTCAATCAATTTAGCATAAGCAACTCATCTCAGAGCTAAGTAGCTAAACAAAATCTGTATCTCCATCATCATACTGCTACAAGCATCTAGCATAATCCCAAGGACATCATAAACTCAATGCCTTACCTAGGTATATCTCAATGGTAAGCAAAAGGGATAAGTCGATTCATTTATTCAGGATAAAATGCTGCAAATCGCTAGCTTTGGTCTGCAAGTGTTTTACACATCATTTCAAAGCCTACAACTTATACCTGAATGAATCAATTCAGATGCATAGAAATTCCATTCAACACTGGCGGAGGCTGAACATAGCTTGACGTGTTGTAAATTTCTGACATTCTCCATATCTAGGAGTTATCATGATGCTAGAGATTCGAGGTTTTCGGACAAAATCAACTCAAGTATTGCTAATCAGCAAAATACTAAATCTTACCTCAATCCCAACAAGTAAATTCTCGAAACTGATAAAGCAGCTCCCTCGATATAAGATGGTCTCCGCTTAGCTGAACCTGCGGTCAATCTCAGACAAATATCCACAATCTGTATGCCATAATCAAGGTATACATCACCTAATCAGGTTTTAAAATTCATACTCATTCAGTGTATTGCCTGATAACGTCACATATCTGTTCTTCAAAGTGTTCAGCAAACAGAGTAAATCAATAGGAGTTAAGTGTCATTTGTCAATTCCCCTAACTCCTACACTGCAATTCAATGCAGTGCTCTCCGTAATTCAAAATCATATTTGCTTTCTTCTCATATAGCAAATTTATCAAATCTATCAACTCGATCTTATGATCAACATCACAGTCCTATCCTCATCAGCTTACCTCTGATCAAGACTCGGTTCTGATGTTTGAAGACAAATACACATGTTTCCACTCGATTCAGAGATTCAGGTAAGCATGTAAGATCAAAGAGTTCAAGTACACCTGCTTCCAATCACTTCAGATATTCAGGTAGCATGTGCAAGTTCAATATTAAAACATGCTTTTCAACTACAACACAGTATCATGTGCTAAGTTCACAATTACGAAAGCATGGATCATACTAACAATTAAAACATGTAATTCAACATGTAATTAAATCATTTCATGCTAGTATACACATAAGCAAGGAAGAAAACTCGATCTACCCCACTCACTCATCTTCTATCTTAGTCCAGAATTTTCTCGCTCTGATACCACCTGTTGTGGGGCCTTGGGTTGCTAATCAAATCAAGGGGCAATTAATCACTAAACATGATTAATTAACAAAGGATCAAAGATAAATAGAACAACAAAAATTTTTTTTTCAACAAGCGGTGCGCTCGGTCGGTTAAAAACCGCCGACCGAGCGCCCCTGTTTTTTTTTTCAAAACAGTAGGCTAAATTCGGGGCTGCGCTCGGTCCGTCAAAATCAGCGAATCGGTCGCTGTCTGGGCAGAATCATGCAGTGTTCTTTTGTAGAAAAACTTTGATCCTTTCATCCTTTCAATTCATGATTTATCAAGTCTAAAACAAGTCCACAACATGAATAATCATTTATACCAAGTTCTAATCATGTATACAAGCATGCATTACATCAACTAGAAGCTTTAAATCCAATAAAACATTGATCTATTGCAAGCTATCCAACATATTTTCCAACTATCAAAGCTTAAGTGTATTCTAACATGCTTGATAGAACTAGTACATCCTTTTAGCTACAAACCCGAGACACCACGTGCTAAAACTCTCTCCTGAGCTATCAATGTCATCTCTGACTAGCTCCTACCCCACCTGTTGTCATGCACACATACAAAACAAGACAACAGCTGGATAAACTCCGGTGAGAATATAATTCCCAATATAAACGACATATACATGCATTAAAATATAAACATGACAACTCTAACCATTTCAATTCAAGGATAGAGTAATATATCGCATATATTCATTCGAAACATATCAATCAAGACTTCAAATCAAGACTTCAAATCAAACGATTTTTATTGCGCGCTATCAAGAATTGATTCATCTCAACTCATTGCCATCAATATTCGTATCCGATCTTGACATGGATATTCATCCATCGTCGTCATATCTGACTCAAAAATGAGGTTCATCAAACCTTGGCATTAGAATCAATTCATATCTCATATCATATCAAAATCAAAATCAAAATCAAAGATCCACTACCTGTGATGGATCGACAATAACATAAGTTTTAACTCAAGAACAAGTAAATAAACAAGTATGTGATTTGTTCGGGATAACTCAAGAATAATCATTCTCGAGATCAAATCTCTGACTCTCAATGTCATCTTATACCTTTCGTTTTGTTAAGTCGTCGTTTCTTTAAATCTGAGCAACCTACATCAACATATCAATCCAGTCTGCTCACGTTTCTCATTCAATCTTCAAGATAGAAACAACTTCAACTTTAATTTGTTCGATCTCGTTTCCAAAAGTTAAAGTCTCGAGTCCGAATCGCTTCATTATAAATATCAAATCAAATCTTTTAGTGCGAGGATCGCAACGCAACTCTCAGAATTGAAATCGGACAACCGAAACATGAGATATCGGAGTTAGAAGATGAAGTTTAGTTTCAAAAATCTGAAAAATTGAAAGTCTCTCGACTTTTGTTGAGAATTCTGTAAGAGTGGGTGCCCAGTGAGCCAACTGTGTGGCTATGGGCTTTGTTGACTCTTTGTATAAACAATCTTTTGTTTAATATGATTTACACTTTTATGGCAATGACTTTATATTACTTCATATTGTTATATTGTGATATACTATTGTTGTTTTGATAAAGACCTTGAATATACTATAGTGTATGTAAGATGTGGTAGAACATGGAGATGTCTATCATGAAATACATCTTATAGTCACTGTATGTTCTAAAACCGTTCCTAGTCGATTGAGCCGTCCGATAATAAGGATAAGGATCGCTCGAGTTTGAGACTAGCATTTGCGATGCGGAGTACCACGTTTCATTGGTAGGGAACATGGAGATGTTCGAAGCATGCAAATGGATATTCATAGGATGAATAATCGAACTACCCTATCCGGACTTTCCAAGTGGTTATCACTTATCGAGTGGATAAAGTCCGCGGTTTTGGTTGTACACCATTAGTCCTTACGACTTGAAACATCATGGAGACTCTATATGCTAGTACTGTGCTTTGACTCGTTTACCGACTCTGAGGGGGTCATCAGGTGTCGAGATTGGGTACAGTTACGACACATATAGGAGTCAATGCATTGTTGTCAAGGATTCACCACATACTTGCGAGTGTGGATATCCTATGCGATCTGAGGAGATATTAGTGTGATAAATCTCTGGCCAGAGTAATTGATGTGATTTAAGAAATGGTTTCTTAGTAGCACATGCGATGTCACTAATTTGATCTTCAAGATGTATTGCATAGTTATCGAATCTTGAGCGACTCTCGATATACCAATGGTTGTTGATTCGATCGGGATATATGGATGAAGGGACCGTACTGTACGTTAACCAAAATCTACTGGTTCTTGTAGGCACTATCAGTGATACCTAGGGAATCATGGGGCGATGTTGCTAGGCGCTTTACCATGATTCGTTGGGCAAGTCGGAAAGTGTTGTTCCGAGTCACAAGGAGTTGTGAGCCCACGGCTAGCTGTATCCCTGAACCATTGAGGGTCACACAGTGTAATGGAGTTTTAATCCCCGTTGAGATAGTTAAATTTAAAGAGTTAAATTTAATGAACTAAGGAGTTGGACTTCTTAAATAAGAGTAAGGGAGTAGGGTTTCCTAAAATGACATAGGGATGGACATTTTTGGAAACCACTGAATTCGGATTCAGGAAAATTTATTTTGACTTTAAAACGTGCAGAAATGGTTTCTGTGCACATTGGTGAAATCGTTTCATCAATCGGAGTCACGATGAATTTTATATTAATTTCTGAACGAGCGGGCTTTGCTTGTCGGGCCCCAGCTTATGATTAATGGGCCCTAAGGAGTTAGTGGCCTGCATTATAAATAAGTTATTTCAGTACAGAAATTACACACAACAGGTCATTATTTTGAGAGACAAAATTCGAAAAACCCTAGCCCCTATTCTCTCACAATTCGGCCGAACCCTCCCCATACTCTGCCCGAGAAATTCCGGTCTGTGATTTTGAATTGCAGTCAGGAATAACGAATCAAATTCGTGTATTCTCTTCGCAGAAAACTTCTGATAGATTTTCTAGTGCAATCTATCAGAGGGATTAAACCTCTGTTCGTGGACCTGATTGAAGGCGTTCATCGGTTCCAGGGAGAGACAACAAGAGCAGAATTGTTCTGTTGGTGTCCATTAATCTCGTTGCGAGATTTGAGGTAAAATTTATTTAATTGTTATTTAAATTTTACACACACAATAATTCAATCGTTGTATGGTTGATACCCACACCATGGAATCGTTCCATGAGAAAATTTTTAAACTTCCGCTGCACCGGGTATCAATCGTAATTGGTCTGGGAACTCGCCAGTTTTCCAACAGTGGTATCAGAGCCAGGTTGCTCAGATCAATCGATTGAATTAATCAATTGTACAAAAATTTTTGAGTCTCGGTTTTTGAAACAAAATAAATATTTTAATAAAAAAATTTTTTTTTTTTCCGGGGGCGAAACCCGGGCAGCGATTGGATCGCTGCCCGGAGGGGGCAGCGATGGTCGCTGCCCCCAGGGGCGGCGCACGGCGCCGCCCAAAGGGGGCGCACGGCGCCGCCCAGGGCGGCGACCGTCGCCGCCCAGGGCGGCGCACGGCGCTGCCCAGGGCAGCGCTGTGCGCTGCCCAGCGCAGCGCTGGGCGCTGCGCAGGGCAGCGCTCGGCGCTGCCCAGGGCAGCGCTCGGCGCTGCCCAGGGCAGCGCTCGGCGCTGCCCAGGGCGGCGCACAGCGCCGCCCAGGGGCGGCGCTCGGCGCCGCCCAGGGCGACGCACGGCGCCGCCCAGCGGCGGCGCCAGGCGCCGCCAGGGCAGCAAACGTTGCTGCCCTAAGGGGGCAGCCGGGCTGCCCCGGCCCGCGCCCCGGGTGCGGGCCAACCCGGGAGTGTCCCGGGTGGCCCGCGGGAAAAATTAATATTTTATTAAAAATTAATTTTAATATGTTAAAATTTTATTTTTGGTCCGGTCAAAAATTGTTTTTGATTGGTTCACGAGATTTCGGATCGAATTGTTCGAGTCCGTAAATTTTAAAATTGATTTTGGATAAATTTGAATTTTTGGAAAATTTTAATATTTTATCCGTAAATTGAATTTTGAAATCAATTATTTTGGTACAATTGATGATAAGATATGATCTTATGATATATTAGATAAAATATGATTTTATTTGTAAAATTGGATTTTATAGATAAAATATGATTTTATTTGATATGGAGATAAAATATGATTTTATATGTGAAATGTGATTTTATATATAAAATATGATTTTATCTTGTTTAAATTTGAATTGCCACAGCATGTTATCCAATAAATTAATTTTGAATTAAATGTTATTGGATAAGGATGATCGATTGCCATGACCAATTTTGTAGGTGTATGTTAGGAATTTACATTTTGTCTTTATTGTTGTTGGTTTTATTAATGGGCCTGGTTTATGGCCCGATATGAATGTCATATGTAATAAAAGTGGGCTTGGTTTATAGCCCGTTCCCACCCCCTAAAATGTATCCCCTACTTGTCATTGTTATTTAATTGTAAATACATTAGATTTAGTGGGAGAACAAGATTTGAAGATGGTGGGCCCAGCAGACAATGAAGACTGAAGAAATGTAAATTGGAAGCATATGTAATAGGATTGCATTTGCATACTGCATATTACCTAGGATTGGACTAAGACCCGTGATTGGCAACCACGGGTCAATTAGAAATGGAATCGATCATCCTATATAATATGTGATATTATGATTGTATGCATGTTTAGACATAAATTGCGTGAATCCGGCAATGCATGCAATAAATTAAATATGATGAGACAAATATTTTTATAAATAAAATCCCTCATTTTAAATATGATTTAAAATTTATATCAAGATAAATAAAGGAAATTTAAATATTGTTTAAATGTTCCTACCTTCCATCAACGGTCAATGTATGTGATGCTACCCGCGGATACGGTCCGGCTCATATTATTGGGGGGGCCCGTCCGTCGGAAAGCTGTACATTGGATCGACAAATGTTGTAAGTTGGGTGGAACTCCCATGGGATCGGCTCATATTATTGGGGATCCACATGGCGACCGTCCATCACAACTTAATATTGATGGGTCATCTTGACATGTCACTTTAAACGGCGTCATATTATTGGGCCCTTATTGGACATGAGGTAAACACATGGGGGTTGCTTTGGAAGCAATTGGGCTCTACCTTTTGAGAATTATGGTTGGCTGATATTATTCGGGACCATAAGTTTGTCAATTGGACTCCATGTTCTCACTAAGGAAAAAGTTTCCCGTTTTCACTAGAGGTGGTGAAATCGTTAAAATAGTGGGAGTGAGATTCATAAAATTAAATTCGCCTATTTTATGTCTTAGTAAATTGTTAAACAATCATTGATATATGTCTGTTTTCCTTTTCAGTATTTCATACAATGAATTCGCGAAATCCTTTATTCTCGATCCTCGAACAAAACAAGCTGACTGGCGCCAACTATACGGAATGGTTCCGGAAGTTGAAGATTGTCTTAACTTCGGAGAAAATGCTCTACGTGTTAGAGAAAGCACCTCCGAAGGAAGCACCAGCTGACATAAGTCCGGAGGAATTGGCCAAGCTTGATGCATGGTGTGACCATGACATCAAGACCAAATGCTATATGCAAGCCTCGATGTCTGATGAACTCCAGAGGCGATTTGAGGACACGGTGAATGCTGCTGACATTCACACGCAACTCAAGGAACTTTTTGGGGCTCAGTCGAGGGCTGAAAGGTTCTCTACTGTTAAGGAGTTGATGACGTGCCGCATGCGTGAAGGGACTTCGGTCCGTGATCATGGGGTACGAGTGATTTGGCTCATACAGAAGTTAGCGACCCTTGATTTGGTGTTGGAGCATGAACTCAATGTGGACTTGTTGCTTCTATCTCTTCCTTCCTCATTTGATGGATTCGTGATAAATTTTAATATGAACAAGATAGAGGCCACCCTTGAAGAGATGGTCAATATGCTCGTTACATATGAATCCACACTTAAGAAGGATAAGCCAGCTTTCTTGGTGGGCTCCTCATCTTCTACAAAGAAGGGGCCAAGTATGAAGGGCAAGAAACGTTCTGCCCCACCCAAGAAAGTGGAACCCGAGAAGAAGCAAAAGACAAAGGCTTCAAACAATGGAAAATCCAAGGATGTTTGCCATTACTGCAAGAAGCCGGGTCATTGGAAGCGCAACTGCAAGGAGTATCTTGAGCAGTTAGGAACTGCAAAGGGTATGTTCTATATCGAAATAAACATGTCACTTAATACAACTTCTTGGGTATTGGATACCGGATGTGGATCTCACATTTGCAATGATTTGCAGGTGATGACAAGAAGTCGCAGGCTTAGAATGGGTGAGACCCAGCTGAGGCTCGGGAATGGTTCCAGAGTTGAAGCTACGGCCATTGGAGATGTTTGTTTGATTTTGCAGAATGGTTTTAAATTATTGTTGAGAGATGTTTTATTTGTGCCAGATTTAATTAAAAACATTATTTCTATTTCTATGCTTGATAGAGATGGTTATTCTTGTAATTTTGTGAATGGGATTTGCAATATTTACAAGAATGAATGTTTAATTGGAAATGGACAACTTGAAAACGATCTATACAATTTAAAACTAAAAGACGTTCCAGTGAATTGTATTGACAAACCGGCGACAACAAACAAAAGGAAAATCGATAGTCAAAACCCGGCAAACCTTTGGCACGCTAGACTAGGTCATATTTCCTCAAGGAGGATGAACAAGCTAGTGGGAGAGGGCATGTTTGATATGTCTGATATTAACTCTCTACCTACTTGTGAATCCTGCCTAAAAGGGAAAATGACTAAATCTCCTTTTAAGGGGAAGCCTGAGCGTAGTCAAAATCTGTTGGATTTGATCCATACAGATGTTTGTGGTCCATTTAGAGTAGGGACTCAACATGGCCACACCTACTTCATTACCTTTACTGATGATTATTCTAGGTATGGGTATTTATATTTAATGAAATATAAGTCTGAAGCATTTGAAAAGTTCAAAGAATTCAAGGCTGAAGTAGAAAACAAGCTAGGTAAAAGTATTAAAGCACTTCGATCGGATCGAGGTGGAGAATACTTGAGTACCGAGTTTTTGGACTATCTGAAAGAGAATGGGATTCTCTCTCAGTGGACTCCTCCTATGACACCACAGCTTAATGGTGTATCGGAGCGTCGTAATCGAACTTTGTTGGACATGGTTCGATCTATGATGAGCTTCACTGAGCTTCCACCTTCGTTTTGGGGCTATGCGCTTGAAACGGCGGTATTGTTGTTGAACAACGTTCACACTAAAGCAGTGGACAAAACACCATACGAGTTATGGAATGGCAAAGCTCCTAAGTATTCGTACTTGAGGATTTGGGGATGTCCTGCTTACGTGAAGCGGACAGTGGGAGATAAGTTGGATAGTCGATCCAGCTTATGTTATTTTGTGGGGTATCCGAAGAATTCAATCGGATATTATTTCTATTATCCTGCTGAAACAAAGGTGTTTGTTTCACGGAATGCCACCTTCTTGGAGAAGGAGTTCTTATTGGATAAGAAAGGCGAGATGATGGAACTCGAAGAAGTTCGAGAGGAACCCGAAATACAAAATAACGATCCTACACCTCAGGAACCATTGCTGGACACGCCTGCACCTAGAAGATCCGAGAGGACTTCTAGACCTCCAGTTCGATATGGTCTTCTTCTTGAAGAGGGTCAAGATGAACCCGACATTGGATGTGATCCAAGAAGCTTCAAGGAAGCAATTTCTGATGCGGATTCGAATTTATGGCTTGAAGCTATGCAATCAGAATTGGATTCGATGCATACTAACCAAGTCTGGACTTTAGTGGATCCTCCCGATGGAATTGTTCCAATAGGATGTAAATGGATCTACAAAAGAAAGCTTGGGCCTGATGGTAAGGTATTGACCTACAAGGCGCGATTGGTGGCTAAAGGTTATACTCAAAGGCAAGGAGTTGACTATGACGAAACCTTTTCACCAGTTGCAATGTTCAAGTCCATAAGAATCCTTATTGCCATAGCTGCATGGTATGACTATGAGATATGGCAAATGGATGTGAAGACTGCTTTTCTTAATGGAGACATTAAGGAAGAAATCTATATGAAGCAGCCTGAGGGGTACACATCCATGGGAAGCGAGCATAAGGTATGCAAGCTTCAGAGATCAATTTATGGTCTAAAACAAGCATCAAGAAGTTGGAACCAGAAATTTGATGAAACAATTAAAGACTTTGGTTTCATCAAGAACCCGGAGGAACCTTGCGTGTACAAGAAAGTAGTTAAGGATGCGGTGACATTCTTAGTACTTTATGTTGATGACATCCTACTCATTGGGAATGATGTAGGGATGTTGCAGTCAACTAAGATATGGTTATCAGGTAGATTTTTGATGAAGGATTTGGGTGAGGCATCCTACATTCTTGGGATACAGATCTATAGGGATAGATCTAAGAGAATGATAGGACTCACTCAATCAACCTACATCGATACCATATTGAAACGGTTTTCAATGGATGGGTCCAAGAGAGGACATCTACCCATGTGTCATGGAGTTTCTCTATCCAAGTCTATGTGTCCCAAGACTGATGCAGAGATAGAGAATATGACACATGTACCATATGCGTCAGCTATAGGTAGTATCATGTATGGGATGATATCTACCAGACCGGATGTAGCATTTGCTCTGAGTGTCACGAGCAGATATCAGTCTAATCCTGGTCAGATGCATTGGAAAGCCGTGAAGGACATTCTTAAGTACTTGCGAAGGACTAAGAATATGTTCATGGTTTATGGAGGACGAGAACTCAAACTGGAAGGCTATACCGACTCTAGCTTCCAAAGTGATGTGGATGACTCGAAGTCAACCTCTGGATTTGTGTTCATGCTCAATGGCGGTGCTGTCTCTTGGAAGAGTTCCAAGCAGGACACCACAGCGGATTCCACCACTGAGGCTGAATACATTGCAGCATCAGCTGCTGCTAAAGAGGCCGTTTGGATGAGGAATTTCGTCCAAGAGTTGGGCGTCATTCCTGAATTTGTTGGTCCAGTCCCGGTGTACTGCGACAACACGGGTGCCGTTGCTCAAGCAAAGGAACCAAGGTCTCATCAAAGATCCAAACACGTACTGAGGAAATACCACATAATCCGGGAGATTGTGGAAAGAGGAGACATCAGTGTCGAACGAGTGGCCTCTGCAGACAATATCGCTGATCCACTTACTAAGCCTTTGCCAGGACCATTGTTTGACAAACATCGCGAAGCAATGGGTCTACGTAGTATGACTAGTTGGCTATAGGGCAAGTGGGAGATTGTAAGAGTGGGTGCCCAGTGAGCCAACTGTGTGGCTATGGGCTTTGTTGACTCTTTGTATAAACAATCTTTTGTTTAATATGATTTACACTTTTATGGCAATGACTTTATATTACTTCATATTGTTATATTGTGATATACTATTGTTGTTTTGATAAAGACCTTGAATATACTATAGTGTATGTAAGATGTGGTAGAACATGGAGATGTCTATCATGAAATACATCTTATAGTCACTGTATGTTCTAAAACCGTTCCTAGTCGATTGAGCCGTCCGATAATAAGGATAAGGATCGCTCGAGTTTGAGACTAGCATTTGCGATGCGGAGTACCACGTTTCATTGGTAGGGAACATGGAGATGTTCGAAGCATGCAAATGGATATTCATAGGATGAATAATCGAACTACCCTATCCGGACTTTCCAAGTGGTTATCACTTATCGAGTGGATAAAGTCCGCGGTTTTGGTTGTACACCATTAGTCCTTACGACTTGAAACATCATGGAGACTCTATATGCTAGTACTGTGCTTTGACTCGTTTACCGACTCTGAGGGGGTCATCAGGTGTCGAGATTGGGTACAGTTACGACACATATAGGAGTCAATGCATTGTTGTCAAGGATTCACCACATACTTGCGAGTGTGGATATCCTATGCGATCTGAGGAGATATTAGTGTGATAAATCTCTGGCCAGAGTAATTGATGTGATTTAAGAAATGGTTTCTTAGTAGCACATGCGATGTCACTAATTTGATCTTCAAGATGTATTGCATAGTTATCGAATCTTGAGCGACTCTCGATATACCAATGGTTGTTGATTCGATCGGGATATATGGATGAAGGGACCGTACTGTACGTTAACCAAAATCTACTGGTTCTTGTAGGCACTATCAGTGATACCTAGGGAATCATGGGGCGATGTTGCTAGGCGCTTTACCATGATTCGTTGGGCAAGTCGGAAAGTGTTGTTCCGAGTCACAAGGAGTTGTGAGCCCACGGCTAGCTGTATCCCTGAACCATTGAGGGTCACACAGTGTAATGGAGTTTTAATCCCCGTTGAGATAGTTAAATTTAAAGAGTTAAATTTAATGAACTAAGGAGTTGGACTTCTTAAATAAGAGTAAGGGAGTAGGGTTTCCTAAAATGACATAGGGATGGACATTTTTGGAAACCACTGAATTCGGATTCAGGAAAATTTATTTTGACTTTAAAACGTGCAGAAATGGTTTCTGTGCACATTGGTGAAATCGTTTCATCAATCGGAGTCACGATGAATTTTATATTAATTTCTGAACGAGCGGGCTTTGCTTGTCGGGCCCCAGCTTATGATTAATGGGCCCTAAGGAGTTAGTGGCCTGCATTATAAATAAGTTATTTCAGTACAGAAATTACACACAACAGGTCATTATTTTGAGAGACAAAATTCGAAAAACCCTAGCCCCTATTCTCTCACAATTCGGCCGAACCCTCCCCATACTCTGCCCGAGAAATTCCGGTCTGTGATTTTGAATTGCAGTCAGGAATAACGAATCAAATTCGTGTATTCTCTTCGCAGAAAACTTCTGATAGATTTTCTAGTGCAATCTATCAGAGGGATTAAACCTCTGTTCGTGGACCTGATTGAAGGCGTTCATCGGTTCCAGGGAGAGACAACAAGAGCAGAATTGTTCTGTTGGTGTCCATTAATCTCGTTGCGAGATTTGAGGTAAAATTTATTTAATTGTTATTTAAATTTTACACACACAATAATTCAATCGTTGTATGGTTGATACCCACACCATGGAATCGTTCCATGAGAAAATTTTTAAACTTCCGCTGCACCGGGTATCAATCGTAATTGGTCTGGGAACTCGCCAGTTTTCCAACAAATTCTGATGAAATCCTTACATATACACGTTGGCATACATATATAAGAAAATTTTCCAGGCCAAATTCTAGTATTTGCACTTTGGCCCCTCAAGTTTCCACTATTTGCCAATCAATCCCCGAACAAGCGAATTAATTCAATTTCAATCCTAAATAATTTAAGAATATAAGAATTTAATTCAAAACTCCATATATTCTCAAATTAAATAATCTCGGATCAAAATTAAATAATTTCGGACTTATCGCATTTTAGTCCTTGAACTTCTCTATATTTGCAAATTGGTCCTTTCTCGGATTTCACCATATCGTTACATTCTCTTTCATTCTTGGAACTCGGAATTTAATTCTTAAATTCCAAAAATATTGAATTCATATATTTCCATATGTTAATTTAAGAATCCCGGAATTTAAATCTCAAAATCCGTAAATTCTCAAATTAAATATTTCCAGCTCGGAAATTAAATCTCTAATTTCATAAATTATCCAATTGATATTTTCCCAAAATTTGGAATTTAAATATCAATGACGAAATTATGAACTTAATCTTTCAGGGTCTTACATAATCCCTCTATATATATAAAAGACCAAGTCAAAATTGGTAAATCGCACTTTGGTCCCTGAATTCTTCAAAAAATGAAAATTAGCCCCTGATCAATCAGTTCAGAACTTCAAATTCAATCCTCGAACTTCTAATCTCGGAAAATCAGTAATAAAATCAATAAGATGAATTTTGGGGCGTTAAAACGGAGGTGTGCATGGGGTTCATGCATGCTTTTAAAAAACATTCTTTACTTTTTGTCTTGACTCTCTGAGATGCTTGAATGATTTTCTCTCGATTAGATGTTTATAACAGAGGTCCTCACATTAATTTGTATCAGAGCGATAAGTTCTTGGACTGAATTAGAAGTGAGCGGGGTAGATCTAGTCCGCTTGATTTAATTTCTCGCATGTGATTGAATTATTTAGTTGATTATTTGAATTCCATGCGAGCATGCTTTATTATTTGAGAATTATTTGAATTACAGGATTTTGTGATTTAAATCGTAAAGCATGAATTATTTTTGAGATACGAATTGTAATTGAATCCTGAATTGAATTCGAATACTCTTGAGGTCGAATGACTATGTTGATCTGAGGTTGATGGTCAAAGAATTGTTGAATTGAGATATATGTGTCCTAACCTCTTGAATATCAGATATGGCTCTTTGTTGTGTTTTGAACAGGGAACGAACAACATTAACTCCTTCGAATGACCAGGGTAGTATCGAGGCTGAGGCGATGGATGTCACTGTGACACCAATGGCAACCTTGCTGAAGTTCAGTCTTTCAAACCACCGACTCTGAAGGGCATCAAAAATGCAGTTGATTGCAAAAGTTGGTTGGAAAACATTGAACAGTTGTTTGATTCTATGGACTACAAAAACGACCGTCAAATCCAGTTAGTTGTTCATCAGTTTCAGGGTATTGCAAAAAGTTGGTGGATTTTGATAAAGAAAGCCCTAGAGAATCGAGGTACGGTTATTTCCTGGAGTTTGTTCAAGACTGAGTTTTATAAATGCTTATTTTCAGTCTCTTATAGAAAAGATAAAGGGGCCATGTTTTCTACTCTGAGGCAAGGGAATTTGAATATTGAAGAGTATGTGGATAAATTTGATAGCCTATTGAGATTTGCGCCACACATTGCCGATAACCAGAAATAAAAAGCCGATCATTTCATAAATGGCTTGAATCCCGATATCTTTACTTTGGTTAACACTGGAAGACCCAATAATTTTGATGATGCACTGAATCAAGCCAAAGTTGCTGAAGAAGGTTTGATGAAACAACGTGGAGCTCAGTTTGCAACTCAGCAGCCGAGACAGTTTCAGAATCAGCCGTATCAGTATCAGAATCAACTACCGAGGTATGAAGGAAGAAATAGTGGCAGTAGCAGAAAATATAACTTTCGACCGAAAGGGAAACAGTTCAAGAAGTCAGGGAAGAGTTATTCTAGTTCCAGTTGCTCAAAGCAGTTTGGAGCGGAACAGAGTTTTGGATCTTCAGGTATGTCTTGCAACAAGTATGGCGGTCGACATCTCAGTGATCAGTGTAGAGGAATCTTTGGAAGCTGTAATATCTGCTAGCAGCCTAGACACTTTGCCAGAGTATCCTCAGCGCAGTTCTGAGCGAACTTAGAGTGGTAGTTCTTCAAGACCGACAGCTCAGCCTAAGAGGCAAGCTTCTGCAGTTCACTCTTTTCAGCCATAACAGCAGAATCGACAGGAAGGTAACAAGAATGTGAATCAACCTCCGAGTCAGCAGGCTCGAATCTTTGCTCTTACCGAGGATCAGGCTCAGGCAGCACCTGATGATGTCATAACAGGTAACTGTTTGATTTTTGGTTATCACGCTCTTGTATTGATAGATACGGGTGCTTCCCATACTTTAATATCTGAGAAATTTGTTATGATGCATGCTTTTCCTTCTGAGCCTTTTCCTGCTGTAGTTATTGTTACTTCACCTTTGGGTGGAGGAATTATTTCTGTGAGATTAGATCAAAACTGTGAACTTCGGTTCGAAGAGAATGTGATTGAATTCGATAGTATTGTACTTGGGTTGTCAGATTTTGACTATATTGTTGGTATAGATGTTTTAACCAAGTACAGGGCTACCGTGGATTGTTTTCAGAAAGTGGTCAGATTCAGATCCAAAATGGCAGACGAGTGGAAATTTTTCGATAAGGGTTCTCGATCCAAGATTCCTTTGATATCTGTTTTTTCGATGACCCTTTTGTTACAGAAAGGTATAGAAGGATTATTGATATATGCAGTCGATGTACTAAAATCTAGCCTCGAATTGGTTGATATACCAGTGGTTAGAGAGTTTGCTGACGTCTTTCCAGATGAGATTCCTAGATTGCCTTCAATTCGTGAGATCGAATTCAACATTGAATTGATGTCAGGTACTCAACCTATATCAAAAGCTCCTTACCGAATGGCACCTGTCGAATTGAAAGAACAGCTCGAGGATTTGATTGCCAAGGGTTACATCATACCTAGTGTTTCACCTTGGGGCGCTCCAGTTCTTTTTGTGCGAAAGAAAGATGGATCAATGCGACTCTGTATCGACTACTGTCAATTGAACCAAGCTACGCTAAAGAACAAGTATCCATTGCCTCGAATAGATGACATTTTTGATCAATTGCAGAGTTCATCTGTTTATTCGAATATTGATCTAAGGTCAGGATATCATCAGCTGATAGTTCTAGAGGAAGATGTTCCAAATACCGCATTCAGAACGAGGTATGACAATTAGAGTTTATAGTCATGTCGTTCGGTTTAACTAACACTCTAGCAGTTTTTATGGGACTTATGAACCGAATCTTTCATAAATTCTTGGATGATTTTCTGATTATTTTTATTGATGATATTCGTATCTATTCGAAGAATCGTATTGACCATGTAGAACATTTGAGTGTTGTTTTGCATACATTGCATGCTGAACAGTTGTTTGCTTATATGTCGAAGTGCGAATTCTAGTTGGATCGAGTTGTCTTTCTTGGTCACATTATCTCCGAAGATGGGATTTCTGTTGATCCCAGCAAGATTGAAGCGGTTATGAATTTGCCTAGGCCGACATCTGTTCCTGAGATTTGAAGTTTTATGGGTATAGTGGGTTACTATCGCAGATTCATCGAGGGATTCTCATATATTGTGAAGCCGATTACTCAGCTAACTTAGAAGAATGCGTCTTTTGTCTGGACCGAAGCTTGTGAGACCAGTTTTATTGACATGAAGAAGCGGTTGACCAGTGCTCCAGTTCTATCTATTCCTTTAGGTACTGGTGATTTTACAGTTTATTGCGATTCTTCTCATAGAGGTTTGAGATGTGTTCTTATGCAGAGGAAGCATGTGGTAGCTTATGCATCGAGGCAGCTGAAATCTCACGAGACTCAATATCCAGTTCATGATCTTGAACTTGCTGCCATTGTGTTGGCTTTGAAGCTCTGTCATCACTATCTTTATGGTGAGACTTTTGAAATCTTTTCTGATCATAAAAGCTTGAAGTATTTTTTTTTGCACTCCAAACTGAATATGAAGCAGAGAATATGGTTAGATCTACTGAAGGACTGTAGCGACCCAACCCAGATCCACTACCTAATCAGAGTTAGAGCATAATTAAGTATACATTTAAAATAAATCGCTGCGGAAGACTTAAATACAAGCAGACCGACAGAATACAACCGGTTAAATAAGCCAATATACAACCCAATCGAATTACAATAATCCTAAGGTTAAAGACCTACAGCAAATCCCGCTGTCTTCACTGGTCACTGGATACTCCAAGATCCT
The DNA here is from genome assembly GCF_033568475.1 of Henckelia pumila. Taxonomy (NCBI): domain Eukaryota; kingdom Viridiplantae; phylum Streptophyta; class Magnoliopsida; order Lamiales; family Gesneriaceae; genus Henckelia; species Henckelia pumila. The sequence continues at coordinate 216,259,545 of NC_133123.1, forward strand.
GGTGCTCAATCCTGCACCTACGCCTGTCCCGTCGAATGGGGTGTCCAGACATACAAAAAATACTGGATGTGAGCTCTAAGATCAATACGGAAGCAATGATATATAAAATATATGCAGCACATATGTGTATTTAAAATGAGGGTAAAACAGTACTCAGAGGCGCCATGAATATACAGGGCAATATCGGATAGCAATTCCATGGTGCCTCTCCTATAATCACCTATCAACAATAGCGTCAAAACCCACCGTCGTGGCCGCTCTTAGTGATAGAAAAACTAGGGGCTGAGCGTCCCCTGTCACAAGTCCACAGGAAGTAACGCCTCACTGATAGTAACGCCTCACTGATGGAAACTGTCATGACTCACATCATCCAGATGCAGTCTACCGAAAAAACATGCATGTGCTAAAGCCGTAAAAACATATAAAACAAGTAGCACATACTCATGCAACACATACAATATATATCATGTGTCAATTCTCAAAAATTAATTATTTTACTTAATCTAGACAAAATCATAAAGAACAAATTGATTCAAATAAAATAAGAATTTAAAATAAAAACTACTTAAGAAATAAGAAATAAATTTGTTGAAAGGAAAATTTAATTAAAACGAGACAACCAAGACACACGTAGGTACCGAACAAATCATGTAACATGTAGCCGATTCAGGACTCGGATTTAATCTTAGATCACGGGAATTATCCTCTCTTGTTCAAAGGTATATTTTTAGAACAATCAAACCTACTCAAATATTGACGGATTAATCTTTCGTAATTCAAATCAAATTTGAATGCATTAAATATTTGTGAAAATTCAGTTTAAAACCCAAACCGCACACTGAAACCGAATTCTATTTCTAGTCGGTTTTACCAGTGTTGATTATCAAATTGATCGAAATCAATACCTCCTCTGTCGACTTGGAATCGATTAACATGCAAGCAAACAGTTGATCAGGCTATTCAAAAGACAAATATAAATCTGACAATCAATAAAATAAAATCAAGTCTGAAAAATCCCAAACAAACATCCAAGTTTTTTACGTACATTTGTTCAGCCCAATCACGTCGTCTTGGTTGAAAACAAACTACTCAATAATTGAAAACAATCATTCAAAAATAAAAAGAAGAAGAAAAAAAAAGAGAAATCTTCTCTCCCAAGCCTTGTAGTCATCTCCCTTGTGTTGTTCGAAACCCTTAATCTGATGGTAGAAGATCTATTTATACGCCCAAATATTCCCAAATATTCAAAATATTAATTTTTACTTGGCCAAGGAATTTTTCAAAAATAAAACTTTGATCGCGCGGCTTGCTCAAGCGAGGACAAGTCTCGCTCGAGCGAGAAACTTTCTGTTTCGGAGATTTTAATTCCCGTATCACTCGCTCGAGCGAGACGCTCGAGCGAGACACTTTCTATCTCGAGTAAACTTCACAACTCAGCTGGCTTGCGCGATTGCTCTCCTTCCTGCGCGATTGCGCATCCTCTTGTTCCCTTCCATGCGCGTTTGCGCTTCTTCTTCTTGAGATGTAGTGCTGAATTTTATAGCGTTAGCACTAGATGTAGTGCTAACGTTAAGTGCGATAGCACAAGATGTTGTGCTAAATTTCTCTTTAGCGCTTCAATTCCTTTTTTTCTTTTTTTTTTTCTTTTCTCTTTTCTTGCCTTCAAAACTCTTTTAATTTCCATTGCTCCTACAAATAAAACCCGAAGAATGAAATACACATGAATGCAATAAAACACATAAAAAGACACAAAACAATATGAATGCACACAAAATAAACATAAAAATATCACAAACTAATGCATACAAAATGCACTTATCATCATGCTGACTATCTCAATCAGTACTTACGTACCTTACTAAGGCAGTCCTAGTAGTCCCACTCTAGGTTTCAAGCTATCATCAGCTCTACAATGCAAATACCCATGCATCATTCATTAAGCTCTAAATGCCTTGACTAAGAAATTGCATAATCCTAAATAATTTAAGAAGACCATAGCTATACCTGCGTCCGTCATCACCCCACTGATGACGAATATCCCGCAACTAGGGGCACCCCCTGCCAATCTTAGCAAAATCACTTGCAATCATTCATAATTGCTGGATAAATAATACATGTATCATTACTTCAAGTTATGTACAATTTCTTTATTACAATCCCAAGTAATACATACAATATTCAAAATACAATGAAAATATACAACCAACAACTTGAAATGATACAACAAAAGTATGATGATTCATTACAACTGAAATACTGTTTACAACTACAACAATACAGTATTTAAGTCATCTTACTAGTCTTCGTTTCCTTGAGCATGAAGCTTCTAATAGACACACGCATCAATGCAAGCATACTGCTTCCCAACTCTCTTGGTATCTCCTCCTACCAAGACTTCTAGAGAAATAACTCGAGCTCGATAACCAGCTATGCTCTGCATCAGTGCCTGTCAGTCGACCTCTTCTGCTCACGATCTACCGTCAGCTTTCTTCTTATATTCATATCATGCTTTTGAACATGAAGTTTCTCGTGCGCCTACCAAAAGCATCGATACATGCGTACCATGTTTTGCATGAGTTTAAAGAATTTACCTTCAAAACCAGTCATACCTTAGCCACTTGAGGCATTTCCTGGTGAAGGTCTTTATGACAATCTCTCCAACTACAAGTGGAGAATCTCCTCGGACTGGAACCACATGGGTTATTACACACCATTCTTTCAAAAAAGTCCTCAGAGGTATCTGACGCGATATTCTTGTTCTTCTCTTCCAGTCTTTTCCGGATGGAATCCATATGTTCTTTGATCAGCATCCCAATGCATCAAATGATGAACTTTCCACAGCATTCAGCCTATATATCAATATGCTACTACTGGTGTTCTCATCACTGTTGCTTTCCTTATTGTAAAGGCTTCTGCCGCAAATCTTGGCAATGAAGAATCAAATCATCCTTCGTTAGGGCTCACCAATCCTAAAAGGATAATCCAAAGTATCAGTACTATATCCCAAGTCTCTTTGCATGCATGCTCTGATACCAATAAATGTAGCAGCCCAACCCGGATCCACTACCTAATCAGAGTTAGAGCATAAACCCAATTATATTACAAATAATCCTAAGGGTAAATACCTACAGCAAATCTTGTTGTATTCACTGGTCATTGGCTAATCCAAGCTCCTGGTGCTCAATCCTGTACCTACGCCTGCCCCGTTGAATGGGGTGTCCAAACATACAAAAAATACTGTACGCGAGCTCTAAGCTCAATATGGAAGCAATGATATATAAAATATATGCAGCACATAAATGTATTTAAAATGAGGGTAAAACAGTACTCAGAGGCGCCATGAATATACAGGGCAATATCGTATAGCAAGTCCATGGTGCCGCTCCTATATTCACCTATCAACTATAGCGTCAAAACCCACCGTCGTGGCCGCTCTTAGTGATAGAAAAACTAAGGGCTGAGCGTCCCCAGACACGATTCCACAGGAAGTAACGCCTCACTGATGGAAACTGTCATGACTCACATCATACCAGATGCAGTATACCGTAAAAACATGCATGTGCTAAATCCGTAAAAACATATAAAACAAGTAGCACATACTCATGCAACACATACAATATATATCATGCTGGCCATCTCAGTCAATACTTACGTACCTTACTACAGGCAGCCCTAGTAGTCCCACTCTAGGTTCCAATACTATCATCAGCTCTACAATGAAAATACCCATGCATCATTCATTAAGCTCTAAATGCCTTGAATAAGCTATTGCATACTCCTAAATATTTAAGGAGACCATAGCTATACCTGCGTCGGTCGTCAGCCCACTAATGGCGACTATCCCAAAACTAGGGGCACCCCCTGCTGCAGGTCCACAGCCTTGAGCACGGCTCCACTACACGAGCACTGCTCCGCTACTATGTCAAACACTGTCTGACTATTCTAAAATATATATATTCCCTACTCCAACTCTAAAATAAGAGTACCCAAAGCCATAAATAGAGCCACGTAGGCGAAGGAGTGGAATTCGTAATTCGCACCAAATGAGGAGCTCGGACCTCATATTTATAGAACACGTTCGGACCATCCGAACCTGTCTTTGAACCGTCCGAACTCTATCTGCATGCGTGACAAGTGTCACCTAATAGAACTTTGGACCGTCCGATCGAGACTTCGGATTGTCCGATCCTGATATTACGTCACTCATGACATCACTCCTTCGGACACCTGGCCGAGGCACTATTCGGACCGTCCGATCCATCACTTCGGATCGTCTGAACTCTAGTTTTGGCCAATCACATAATATCCTTATCTTATCTTATCTTATCTTATCTTGTGGAGATCGGGCCGTCCGATCCCTCTTTGGATCGTTCGAACTTCACCCTCCAAACAACCTCAGGCCCTCCAAACATGGACACTTCAGATCACCCGAACTCAGGTTCGGAGCTTCCGATCCTGTCTAAGACTCGGAATCTTCCCGACCATTTTAGAGTGTTTTGGATCCATTTTTGGACTCCGTTAATCCATTTGGAATTTCCTTAACCATGTTTTACTTAATATAAACATGATTACTTGATTAATTGCTTATTAGTCATTAATCCCGGATACAGGTCACTACAAGGACTTTGACTGTGAAATCAAGTACTATCCGGGGAAATCGAATGCAGCAGTTGATGCTCTGAGCCAAAATATATGTTCTCTATCTTTATCTACTATCGTTGTTTCTCATTTGATTGATGATTGTTGCATTCTGATTTAGAGTTTGAATCAGATAGGAGGTCTATCAGAGTTTTTGCTATTCAAGCCGAACCAGAGTTGTTTGTGAATATCAAAGAGGCACAAAAATCTAATCGAAGTATTTAGAGTTCGATAGAGAAAGTTAGATCTGGTCACCAGTCTGAATTTTATGTTAGAGATGATGTGTTATTTGTGAATAATTGTATTGTTGTGCCTGATGTTTCTGAGTTGAGACATCGAATCTTGCAAGAGGCACATTACAGTCGATTTAGCATTCATCCGGGAGGTCGAAAGATGTACAACGATTTGAGAAATCAGTTCTGGTGGAAGAAGATGAAGAGCGATGTTACGAGGTATGTATCCCGATGTTTGAACTGTCAACTGGTGAAAGCAGAGAGAAAGCAACCCGGTGGTCTGTTGCCCAATTTATCTATTCTTGAGTGGAAATGAGATCAAATTTCGATGGATTTCATCATGAAGCTACCATGATCAGTTCAAGGTTGCGATGCAATCTGGGTAGTGATTGACTAATTGAGGAAATCTGCATGCTTTATCCCGTACAAGATGACATATCGACACGATGAGATGGCCGAGATATATGTCAGAGATGTTGTTAGATTGCATGGTGTGCCGGGATCTATTGTTCCAGACCGAGACCCTCGGTTTACTTCTCACTTTTGTCACAATCTTCAAGAGACACTTGGTACTTGATTGCATCTAAGTACAACATATCATCCTCAGACCGACGGACAGTCATAGCGGACGATACATACTCTTGAGGATATGTTGCGAGCCGTAGTTCATGACTTTGGCACTACTTGGCAAGATTCTTTACCTCTTGTTGAGTTTTCATACAACAACAACTATCAGACGAGTATTGGGATGACACCTTTTGAAGAGTTGTACGAAAATAAATGCAGATTTTCTTTGTACTGGGATGAGATTTCTGAGTCACCTGACGTGGGACCGGATATGATTCAAGATATGGCTGAGCAGGTGAAGATCATTTGGTTGAGAATGAAGACAGATCAGGACAGACAGGCCAAGTATGCGAATGTCAGAAGAAGACCTCTGTGTTTTGATCAAGGAGACCGAGTATTTCTGAAGATTTCTCCTTTTAGAGGCACTGTCATATTTGGGAAGAGAGGAAAGTTTTCTCCGAGATTCATCGGTCCGTATGAGATTCTGGAAAAGATATGAGATCTTGCCTACAGACTTGCACTTACTCCATCTCTTTTTGGTATTCACGACGTCTTTCATGTCTCTATGTTGCGAAAATACCACCTAGATCCTTCTCATGTTTTTCAGCAAAACGAGGCAGAACATGATGAGAAGTTGAGCTACTTTGAACGACCGATTCAGATTCTTGACCAAAAAGAAAAGCAGCTCAGAAACAAGTCGATTCTGTTGGTGAAAGTGCAGTGGAGCCGACATGGGGTCGAAGAAGCGACTTGGGAGATAGAGCACGATATGAGACAGTGATTTACAGACTTATTTCTATGACGTGAGTTCTTATTTCAGTCATTGGTTCTTTATTTTCTATCTTATGTGGTCTATTCGTATGAGATTTCGAGGACGAAATCGATTCTTAGATGGAAAGAATTGTAACGCCCCAAAATTATACTAATTGAGATTATTAGTGATATTCTGAGGTTATGAAATTCGAGGGCTAAATTGATATTTGATCACGGACTGTTTTACTTGTTTGAATAGTACAGGGACTAAAGTGAATTTTTCTCCTATTTGACTTAGTCTAGATATTTATATGGATGAGTAGGCTTCTCCCTTCTTCTTTCTCCTCCAACACGCCTCACCCTCCATTGTTATTCCCCAAATGTGATTTTGAGCTTTTGATTTTTCGGTTTCGCACAATCCGTCCCGTAGATTTCGAATCTGAAAGTATATTTGCAATCACAGTTGCGAGAGCTTCATTATATCGTAAGTTTTAATTCGATCCAACAAGTTTTGATTTTGATATGTTGTCATAATCTGATTTCGATTGGATATGTTGTTCTTGAGATAGCATTGATTTTTTATTTCAAGACGGATTGAAAAAAAATGACGTTTGGATTTGTTACTAATTTTTGAAGTAATTTTCTAAAATGGGATTTCTGGATTTCTTGTTTTGGATGTGTAGTGTTGGGATTTTGATGATTTGTTGATGATATGAGTTGAATTGGATAAATATATTGATATTTGTGGTTTTTCTGTTAGATGTTTATTAGCCGTTATGCCGTCAGTTCGAGTTTTGGATACCGTTTAGTTTGAATCGATCGAGCCGTGTTTTGTTTGAGTTTGAATGTTGATATTGATCCTTTATACTTCATTTCAGATTTTTTTGAAGGTTGTTAAACTCGAAGTTAGTAGAATTCGAATCGTCGACGACTTGATCGAGATTGGTAACGAGTTTACCTTGTTGGTTTGAATTGAGTTTGGATGGTTTTTGATTGTATCCTTTGTCTTTGTAGCTTATCCTGAGTTGGAGCTTCAAATCGAGAAAAGGTATAAGTCAGCATTGAACTAAAAAGGTTCGAATACTCAAATCCGAACTGAATTTCGAGTTTTCTTGAAATCACATACTTGCATGTTATTTGAATTACTTGAATTATGTTTGAATGTATTACGATTTTCATATGCATTCATCTTGAGCCGAATTAATTGATTTCATTTTGAATTAGACGTCTTGGGGACTATAATCGAGTGCCTGGGTTGTTGACATCTCCCAAAGTCCGAATACTCCTTATAGTTGCACCAGATTTTAGAGTATTGAGTTATACATCATCCACATAGATCAGGAGATTCGATGAGTTGTTGTGATATCTTGTCCACGGGATCCCAACCAAAGAATCGAGTTTTCTTTTGATTATTCGATTAGATAATCTTGAATTTTTAAGGACATGCATTTCATTCTATTTCATCTTTGGAATACTATCATGATTTTGACATACACTTTGATATTGCATGTTACGTTTCTTTTACTGGGAATATTATTCTCACCGGAGTTATCCGGCTGTTGCCTTTTTTGTATTTGTACTTGGCAACAGGTGGGACAAGATCGAGTCAAAGGCAGCATGGCTAGTTTGGTTTGTGATTGATAGAAGTGAAGATCGGTTTAGAAGTCGAATATGCATTTTTGAACTTGATTTGTAATTTAAATGTAGCAAACCTTGAATCGATGCATGTTTCTACCATTTGAACAAATCTAGACCTTTATGTATTATCGACTTCGAGTTGAATGTATTATATTCATGTTGTAGTTGAGATTTGAGTTGTTGTTGGAGTTTTATAATCTGCTGCATTAGTTTATTTTTCTGAGTTTTAGCAGGGCACGGACCCCGTGCATACTCTGTGCCTGGGTCCGTGTACCTTTGCTTTTGTATCGATTGATTTTGGCCATGCACGGATCCTAGCACAGAAGGGGCACGGAGTCCCTGCCGAGGGCATAGAATTGGCATTTTAGTGTATTTGATATGCACGAACCCTGACACGGAGGTGTGCACGGGTCCGTGTAGATAACAGAGAGTTGAGTTTTTAGTGCATTTTTGGGCATGGACCTGAACACTGAGGTGTGCACGGGGTCCGTGTACCCTCTAGTCTCTGAAGCTTGACTATAGATTAATGCACGAACCCGAGCACGAAGGTGTGCACGGGGTCCGTGCATTCTTTTAAAAAAAATTTCTTTACTTTTTGTCTTGACTCTCTGTCGGTGCTTGAATGATTTTCTCTAGATTAGATGTTTAGAACTGATTTCCTCGCATCCATATTCTTGATACACTAAGAACTGATCCTGGTTTTTTATTATTTATTTCTGGGAATATTATGGACTCACCTACTACTACAAACTCATTTTTGAAACCTCCAGTTCTTGATGGCACGAATTATGCTTTGTAGAAGGCAAGGATGCGCTTTACGATCAAAGCTATGGATGAAAAAGCATGGCAGAGTGTACTTACAGGTCGGAATGCACCAAAGATTGTGGAAAAAGATGGTGATTACATCATTAAGCCAGAAACCACATGGACAACCGAGCAGGCACAAATTTCAAGCTTCAATGCTAAAGCTATCAACGTTATATTCTCCAGCGTGAACATGAGGATGTTTTGTCTTATTGCTGACTGTTACTGCCAAGGATTCATGGGATACCCTACAAGAGCACTGTGAAGGGTCTGAAAGTGTCAAGAGAACAAGGATGAGGCTGCTAAATTCAAAATTCAAAAATTTTCATATGAGTGATGAAGAAACAATATCTGAATATGATCAAAGACTTTGAGTGTTAGTTACTGAAGCATTAAATCTAGAAAAACCGATTTCCAATGAGAGACTTGTGAATAAAGTCCTTCGGTCACTGCCTGAGAGATTCAATGGTAATATTTGGGCAATTGAAGAAGTAAAGGACACTTCAAAGATGAAGTTGACAGAATTTATTAGTATACTTCAAGTTTTTTAGATGAATACCACTACACAAAAGAAGTACAAAGGAAAATCAATAGCCTTTCAAGCTTCAAATGATTCATATGAAGATTATGTTCAGTTTTTTCAAGAAGTTCTTCAATCAGATCTTGAGAATGATACGATTTCACTCATGACCAAGAAGTTCAATGATTATCTGAAAAAGAAGAACGAGGTTAAGAAATCTTATCAAAACCTTAAGGCTCCAATGTTTTTCAACAAGCCCTTAAGAATTGCTGGACCAGATCAATCACCAAAAAGGGTTCCTGATCCACATAAGCCTGGAATAATGTTGGAAGGGAAAAAAAAGCTTTTTTCAAAGAAGTTAGACATTATTCAGTGTCATGCATGTCAAGGCTTTGGACATTATGCCAATGAGCATGCTAATACTCTTTGAAAGGGATGAACACATCATTGAGTGATGAATCTGAAGAAGATGAAGAACAAGAAGATGAAGAAAGTCACACAACTATTACAGCTTTAATGGAAAGCAAAAAGTTTTTTTAAGTCAATCCTTTAGGTGTTGCCACACCTGGCCGCAACATCCCCAAAGGTCAGTTTGTTTAACTTCTTTTACTGTTAATGATAAGTGTAATCCTGATGCAGGTGATGGATCAATGACTATGGAAGAGGCTCGTATGATGTATGAAGAACTGTATGCTGACTGGATTGAAAGGAATAAGTTGAACAAGAGTATTGTGAAAGAAAATACTGATTTGAAGGCTGCTGTTTCAAGACTTGAAGTTGTACTAAGCAAGAAAGACCTGGAATTATGTCAGGTAAAGGATGAAATTATGAAAGCCAAAGCTACGTTGGCCAAGTTTAATTTTAGCACAACCAATCTTGATTTTTTTCTTATGTTGGGTAGAGATGGTAAGACAGATTTGGGCTTTGAGAATAGTGAATTTGAGGTTGGTGAATTCTCAAAAGGTTTTGTGTTTGTTAAAGAAATTAGCTGTACAGGAAGTTCAACCAAAAAGGTCACATACACCGAACCTCCAAAACCAAAGTCACAACCTATTGTTTCTTTAAAGTATAGAAGGAAACGTATGTTTATTTGTCACTACTGTCTTATGTTGGAACACGGTCGTTCTCCGGATCGAAAAAGAAAGTGATACCCGGTGCAGCGGAAGTTTTAAAATTTTATATGGAACGATTCCATATGGGTATCAAATTCCTACGATTAAAATTGATAATATAAAATTTAAACAATGTAAATTTTACCTTAAAATCTCGAAGCGAGATTATGGACACCAACAGATTAAACTGCTCTTGTTGTATATCCCAGGAACTGATGAACGAACGTTTCTTCAATCAGGTCCACGAACAGAAATTTAATCCCTCTGACAGACTGCACTAGAAAGTCTATCAGAAGTTTCTACGAAGAGAAATAACAGATTTGATCTGTTAAACCAGACTGCAAATTCAAAATTCACAGGTTGGAATTTTCGAACAGAGAGAGGAGAGGGGGCGGCCACACCTAGAGAGAACAAATAGGGTTTTCGAAAATTTTGTGACCTATGTTGTGTAATTTCTGTACTGCAATAACTTATTTATAATGTGGGCTGCTAACAGCTTAGGACCCATTAGTCATAAGTTCAAGCCTGACAAGCAAAGCCCGCATGTTCAGAAATTAATATAAAATTCATCGTGACTCAGATTGATAAACCAATTTCACCAATGTGCACAGAAACCGTTTCTGCATCTTTTAAAGTCAAGATAAATTTTCTGAATCCGAATTCAGTGGTTTCCAAAAATGCTCATCACTATGTCATTTTAGGAAATCTTACTCCCTCTTCTTTTAAATAAGAAGTCCCACTTATTTATTCACTAAATTTAACTCTTTAAATTTAATTATCTCAACGGGGATTAGAAATCCATTACTTGTGTGACCCTCAATGGTTCAGGGATACAGCTAGCCGTGGGCTCACAACTCCTTGTGACTCGGAACAACAATTTCCGACTTGCCCATCGAATCATGGTAAGAGCGCCTAGCAACATCGCTCCATGATTCCCTAGGTATCACTGATAGTGTCTGCAAGAACCAATAGATTTTGGTTAGCGTATAGTACAGTCCCTTCATCCAAATATCCCGACCGAATCAACAACCATTGGTAAATCGAGAGTTGTTCGAGATTCGATAACTATGCAATGCATCTTGAAGATCAAATAGTGACATCGCATGTGCTACTAGGAAACCAAGTAACCTAAAACACATCATGTACTCTGGCCAGAGATTCGTCACACTAATATCTCCTCAGATTGCATAGGATATCCACACTCACAAGTATGTGGTGAATTCATGACAACAAAGCATCGACTCCTATATGTGTCATAACTGTACCCAATCCCGACACCTGATGACCCCAATAGAGTTGGTAAACGAGTCAAAGTACAGTACTAGCATATAGAGTCTCAATGATGTTTCAAGTAGTAAGGACTAATGGTGTACAACCAAAACCGCGGACTTTATCCACTCGATAAGTGATAACCACTTGGAAAGTCCGGATAGGGTAGTTCAATCATTCATCATATGAATATCCATTTGCATGCTTTGAACATCTCTATGTTCCATACCAATGAAACGGGGTACTCGGCATCGCAAACGCTAGTCTCAATCTCGAGCGATCCTTATCCTTATTAACGGACGGCTCAATCGACTAGGAACTGTTTAGAATATACAGTGACTTTAAAATGTGTTTCATGATAGCCATCCCCATGTGCTACCACATCTTACATACACTATAGTATATTCAAGGTCTTCATCTAAACATCTTATAGTATGTCACAACATAATAATATGATAAAAGATAAAGTAAATGCCATTATAATAGTGTAAATTATATTAAACAAAAGATTGTTTATACATAGAGTCATAAAAGCCCTTAGCCACAAGTTGGCTCACCGAGCACCCACTCTTTCAATCTTCCACTTGCCCTAAAGCCAACTAGTCATACTACGTAGTCCCATTGCTTCGCGATGTTTGTCAAATAATGGTCCTGGCAAGGGCTTAGTAAGTGGATCAGCGATATAATCTGCAGAGGCCACTCTCTCGACAGTGATGTCTCCTCTTTTCACGATCTCCCGGATGATGTGGTATTTCCTCAGTACGTGTTTGGATCTTTGATGAGACCTTGGTTCCTTTGCCTGAGCAACGGCACCCGTGTTGTCACAGTACACCGGGACTGGACCAACAGCTTCAGGAATAACGCCCAACTCTTGGACGAAATTCCTCATCCAAACGGCCTCTTTAGCAGCAGCTGATGCCGCAATGTATTCTGTCTCAGTGGTGGAATCCGCTGTGGTGTCCTGCTTGGAACTCTTCCAAGAGACAACACCGCCATTGAGCATGAACACAAATCCTGTAACGCCCCGATTTTATCTTAATCGACTTTATTTGAGATAATCGGAGATTCCAGAGTTCAAGAGCCGACTTGATTTTGATCAGGGTCCTTTTTGCAAATTTCGGATTTTTCAGGGACTAAAACGTAAATATGGACTTAATTAGATATTTATACCTTGTTTTGACTTCTCCTTCACTCCACCCTCTTCTCTCCCAACCGATTCCTCCATTGAAGGCGTGAGATAAGCTTTTCAAGATTTTAGATTTCTCCCCGAGCTCGATCCGTCCGTTGGAAATTATTTCTGAAGGCAGATTAGCGATCACGGCTGCGAAAGCTTCGTTATATCGTAAGTTTTTCTACGATCGGGTTCTTTCTAATTTTGGGATGTCGTTAGAATTGATTGAGTTTGGAGTATGTTGTTCTTGGCGGAGTTCTGATCGTTTATTCTCTGTCAGTTTCGAAATAGAGCGTCGTTCGGATTTGTTATGAATTTTGGAAGTTTATTCGAAAAAAGTGAGTTTTGTGATTTGTTGGAATTGGATTGTTTTGGTTGAATGTTGATTGATATGAGTTGCTTAGAGTGATATTATGCTGTTTTCATTTTCGGTTAGTTGAATTTATAGCCGTTATGCCGCCGATTTGAGATTTTGGAAATTGGAGATTCGTTTGAGTTTTTGGGAGTTGCTCGTTTTGAATGGATTGATATTGGATTGATTTTATCTCCGCAGATTAGTTGAAGATCGTGGAGTTCCGAATTGGCAGCTTTCGAATCGTTGAAGAGCTGATCGAGGTTTGGTATCGAGTTGATCCATCCTCGAAAGTTGAATTGAATTATCTTTATCGTTGAACTTGATTTGGAATGGAATTTTGATTTGGAATTCTTGTATCGATGTTGTTTCCAGGTTTGGAGCATCGACGTTGTTGAAAGAGGTATAAGATGACTTGGAATGGAATGGAACGAATGACTCGAATCCGACTTGATTCGAGTGTTCCGGAAAAATCACATACTTGCATGTTAATTGATTATTTGAGTTATGTTGCATTGCATTCATATTGAGCATATGGACCCTGATTTGAATAGCGGGCAGGACGGCCCTTTTGATGATAGACGTTTTGGAAATTATATTGTGAGTGGCCTGGGTGTAGCTGTTTCACCTAGTGCTAGCATACTCCTTATAGTTGCACCAAAGTCTAGAGGATGGAGATACGTAGCACCACCTCGATCGGGAGAGTCGGTGAGTTGTTTACGTGATCTCGTCCTCGGGATCCCAAAAGCAAAAGCTGAAATGTTTTGATTATCCGACTTGATAATCTCAGATTTAAAGACATGCATTGCATTTATGCATATGAATTGAGTTTTAGACATGCTTGTGGAATTTCATGGTTGTTATTTGAATATGTAGAAGATGATGCATTTCGTTTGAGATGTTTTTATGATATTGCATGTTTGTCTCTTTTACTGGGAATATTATTCTCACCGGATTATCCGGCTGTTGTCTTGTCTTTGTATGTGTGCTTGGCAACAGGTGGGGCAGGACCGAGTCAGTGATCGCATGGCTAGGTGGATGAGTTGATAGAGTGAGGCCTTGTTGTTGTAGAAGTCGAATTTGAAATCGAACTTAGATTGTATTCGAACTCGATTTGTATTTTGGATTTTGGAACTTAGAATTGATGCATGTTCTACTCTTTCTTGTAATTGAATACTTCGTTGTTGGAAAAGTGTTAGTTGGATCATGTCGGAGCCTTTCCGGGTGTTAGATTGCACTTTTGGAGCCTTTTTTTGAGCTAAAACAGCAGGCCATGCGCGCCCGCGCCTGGTGAGGAGCGCCCGCGCATTCTGCTCCCTTTCTCGGAGGCCCGGGCAGGTCTGTATGCGCGCCCGCACCTCGGGTGGCGCGCCCGCGCGTCACCCTGTGTAAAAAAAAAAAAAAAAAATTTGCTTTATCTCTTGGATCTTTGGATGTCTATTGATAGGATTGATTCTTGATTAGATGATTAGAATCGGGGTCTCACATTAAGTGGTATCAGAGCAATAAGATTCTTGGACTGAATTTAGAAGTGAGCGGGGTAGATCGAGTCTGCATGAATTGATTCTCGCATGTGGTTGAGTTATTTAAATTGATTTATTTAAATACCATGCGAGCATGCTTTGTTGTTGAGAATTACTTGATTTACATGATTTTGTGATTTGAAATATGAAGCATGAATTATTTGAGATATGAACTGTATTTCACCTGTATCCGGAATTTTGAGAGGTTGCAAGGGCACCGAATTGCAGCGATTGAGATATCTTGTGTCCTAACCTTTGATAATCAGATGGGTACTCGACGAGTTATTAACAGGAACCCACCACCAGTTATTCCTGCTACTGAGCAAGCTAGTACTGAAACTGTTGAGATGGATGCTACAGCGACACCTATGGAAACCCTGCTGAAGAGGTTTCAGTCTTTTAATCCGCCGTTGTTGATGGGCACTGAAAATCCAGTTGATTGTGAGAGTTGGTTGAATGATATCGATCAGTTGTTCGATTCCATCGATTACATAGATGACCGTCGAATCAGGTTAGTTATTCATCAGCTTCGTGGGGTTGCTAAGAGTTGGTGGATCCTGACGAAGAAAGCAATGGAGAGTAGAGGTATGGAAATTACTTGGGCTCTTTTCAAGTCTGAGTTCTATAAGCGGTTTTTTTCCGTGTCATACCGAAAGGACAAGGGAGCCGAGTTTGCAAATCTGAAGCAGGGGAATTTGAATATTGAAGAGTATGTAGCCAAGTTTGATAGTCTGTTACGTTTTGCACCGCTGATTGCCAGCGATGAGGAAGCTAAAGCCGACCAGTTCATTAATGGTTTGAACCCCGACGTCTTCACGTTGGTAAATACCAACAGGCCTAATAACTTTGCGGATGCCATGAATCAGGCAAAGGGAGCAGAAGCAGGTTTGTGGAGACAGAGAGGAAATCAGTTTGTGCCTCAGCAGCAGCAAGGACAGTTTTAGGCACAATCTTCTCAATACCAAAACCAACCGTTCCATTACCAAAATCAATCCTTTCAGTTTCAGAACCAACCACCGAGTTCTGAGGGTGGTAGCAGTGGAGGTAACAGGAAGGATTACTATCTCCCGAAGGGGAAGCAGTTTAAGAAGCACGGAACCAGTTCTTCGAGCTCGAGTGGTTCGAGGCAGTATGGATCGGGACAGAGTTCGGGACAGTCAGGCATGTCTTGTGCCAACTGCGGAGGTCGTCACTCCAGTGATCAGTGTAGAGGTATTTTTGGAAGCTGTCATATTTGTAACCAGGCGGGGCATTTTGCGAGAACATGTCCTTAGCGTGTTCCTCAGCAAGCTCAAAGTGGAATTTTCCCAAGACAGACAGCTCAGCCTCAGCAGCAAGCACCTACTGTCCACTCTTTCCAACCTCAGCAACAGAATGTGCAGGAAGGTAATCAGTATGCAAGCCAGCCTCCCAGACAGCAGGCACGAGTTTTTGCTCTGTCTGAGGATCCGCAGACTCAGGCTGCACCCGATAATGACAGATCAGGTAACGTTCGATATTGAGTTTCCTATTCTTATTGGACTGTTAGATACTGGCGAATCTCTTGCCTTCTTATTGAAGAATCTGTTTATGTTTAGCGTGCCTCTTTTAAATTGTTGAATCGTTCGAATTGATGAATACTCCAGTAGTGTTGTTAACTTCTGTTAACCGGATCTTTTAGAAGAATTAGTTGAGACTAGGAATTTTTATCGCTGATTTCTTATCTTTTTGGAATGAGAATTGTACTGATCTTTCGGAGCTTTTGAGACTCGTATAGCCGATGTTTGTGCCGAGCAGTTGTATGTTTTTCTTCGATGTCTGAATTCTTTTGGATCGAATGGTCTTCTTCGATTGTATGATTTGATGATGGAATTTATGTCGATCAGCGATCTTTTCTTATCGAGATTTTGGAGATGTATTCTTATTAAGTGGAATTGCGCTATAGTCTAGACATCGAGACAGTTGAAGACGCTCGAGACTCAATGTCTGAATCTGGACCTTGAGCTCGTAGCGATCTTATTGATTTGAAGACTTGTTCTTCTATTTGTCTTATGCGGAAATTCACGTGATCTGTTCTAATCTTAAGAGTTGGAGTAATTATTTTAGCAGACGAAACTGATTTGAAAGCAGAGAAGAGGATTAGATTGTATGAGATTTCTTACTGCGAATTTTATCTGAGGAATTGTATGCAGCAACCGATGTTTTGAGCTGTTCTTATTTTATCTACTATCTGATTTGATTGACCGATTGTTGGAATCTGCTACCGTTTTCCGTACAGAATGATTTTCAGTCAAGATTAGAGGATTGATATCTTGTCAGAGGTCGTCAGATGTCTTGTTTTTGTTGAAGTCTGTCAGTTTAGACATAGATCCTTGATGCTCTCATTCTTTCGGCAAGGACTTCGATGAGATTTTGTTGCCTGATTTCAACTTTTTCAGTTCGATATCCTCAGAACGACGGACAGCCAGATTAGATGAGTCGAACTTTGGATGTTATGCCTTGAGTTGAAACCAAAGATGATTCGATTGTGACTGAGCTTAAGAGGATTTTCTATAGAGAAGGAGTCGACTTTTGATTGACAAACTTGAAGGAGTAGTTTGGAGAACAGAGTTCGTGTTGGAACCGTGTCGATTTCGAGGACGAAATCTTTTCTTAGAGGGGGAGAATTGTAACGCCCCGATTTTATCTTAATCGACTTTATTTGAGATAATCGGAGATTCCAGAGTTCAAGAGCCGACTTGATTTTGATCAGGGTCCTTTTTGCAAATTTCGGATTTTTCAGGGACTAAAACGCAAATATGGACTTAATTAGATATTTATACCTTGTTTTGACTTCTCCTTCACTCCACCCTCTTCTCTCCCAACCGATTCCTCCATTGAAGGCGTGAGATAAGCTTTTCAAGCTTTTAGATTTCTCCCCGAGCTCGATCCGTCCGTTGGAAATTATTTCTGAAGGCAGATTAGCGATCACGGCTGCGAGAGCTTCGTTCTATCGTAAGTTTTTCTACGATCAGGTTCTTTCTAATTTTGGGATGTCGTTAGAATTGATTGAGTTTGGAGTATGTTGTTCTTGGCGGAGTTCTGATCGTTTATTCTCTGTCAGTTTCGAAATAGAGCGTCGTTCGGATTTGTTATGAATTTTGGAAGTTTATTCGAAAAAAGTGAGTTTTGTGATTTGTTGGAATTGGATTGTTTTGGTTGAATGTTGATTGATATGAGTTGCTTAGAGTGATATTATGCTGTTTTCATTTTCGGTTAGTTGAATTTATAGCCATTATGCCGCCGGTTTGAGATTTTGGAAATTGGAGATTCGTTTGAGTTTTTGGGAGTTGCTCGTTTTGAATGGATTGATATTGGATTGATTTTATCTCCGCAGATTAGTTGAAGATCGTGGAGTTCCGAATTGGCAGCTTTCGAATCGTTGAAGAGTTGATCGAGGTTTGGTATCGATTTGATCCATCCTCGAAAGTTGAATTGAATTATCTTTATCGTTGAACTTGATTTGGAATGGAATTTTGATTTGGAATTCTTGTATCGATGTTGTTTCCAGGTTTGGAGCATCGACGTTGTTGAAAGAGGTATACGATGACTTGGAATGGAATGGAACGAATGACTCGAATCCGACTTGATTCGAGTGTTCCGGAAAAATCACATACTTGCATGTTAATTGATTATTTGAGTTATGTTGCATTGCATTCATATTGAGCATATGGACCCTGATTTGAATAGCGGGCAGGACGGCCCTTTTGATGATAGACGTTTTGGGAATTATATTGTGAGTGGCCTGGGTGTAGCTGTTTCACCTAGTGCTAGCATACTCCTTATAGTTGCACCAAAGTCTAGAGGATGGAGATACGTAGCACCACCTCGATCGGGAGAGTCGGTGAGTTGTTTACGTGATCTCGTCCTCGGGATCCCAAAAGCAAAAGCTGAAATGTTTTGATTATCCGACTTGATAATCTCAGATTTAAAGACATGCATTGCATTTATGCATATGAATTGAGTTTTAGACATGCTTGTGGAATTGCATGGTTGTTATTTGAATATGTAGAAGATGATGCATTTCGTTTGAGATTTTTTTATGATATTGCATGTTTGTCTCTTTTACTGGGAATATTATTCTCACCGGATTATCCGGCTGTTGTCTTGTCTTTGTATGTGTGCTTGGCAACAGGTGGGGCAGGACCGAGTCAGTGATTGCATGGCTAGGTGGATGAGTTGATAGAGTGAGGCCTTGTTGTTGTAGAAGTCGAATTTGAAATCGAACTTAGATTGTATTCGAACTCGATTTGTATTTTGGATTTTGGAACTTAGAATTGATGCATGTTCTACTCTTTCTTGTAATTGAATACTTCGTTGTTGGAAAAGTGTTAGTTGGATCATGTCGGAGCCTTTCCGGGTGTTAGATTGCACTTTTGGAGCCTTTTTTTGAGCTAAAACAGCAGGCCATGCGCGCCCGCGCCTGGTGAGGAGCGCCCGCGCGTTCTGCTCCCTTTCTCGGAGGCCCGGGCAGGTCTGTATGCGCGCCCACGCCTCGGGTGGCGCGCCCGCGCGTCACCCTGTGTAAAAAAAAAAAAAAAAAATTTGCTTTATCTCTTGGATCTTTGGATGTCTATTGATAGGATTGATTCTTGATTAGATGATTAGAATCGGGGTCTCACAAATCCAGAGGTTGACTTCGAGTCAACCACGTCACTTTGGAAGCTAGAGTCGGTATAGCCTTCCAATTTCAGTTCTCTTCCTCCATAAACCATGAATACATTCTTAGTTCTTCTCAAGTACTTAAGAATATCCTTCACGGCTTTCCAATGCATTTGACCGGGATTGGCTTGATATCTGCTCGTGACACTCAGAGCAAATGCCACATCCATTCTGGTAGATATCATCCCATACATGATACTCCCTATGGCTGATGCATATGGTATGTGTGTCATTTTTTCTATCTCTTCGTCAGTCTTGGGACACATAGACTTGGATAGAGAGACTCAATGACACATAGGTAGATGTCCTCTCTTGGACTCATCCATTGAAAACCTTTACAATATAGTGTCGATGTAGGTAGCTTGAGTAAGTCCTATCATTCTCTTAGATCTATCTCTATAGATCTGTATCCCTAGAATATAGGACGCCTCATCCAAATACTTCATCGAGAATCTACCTGATAACCATATTTTTGTTCACTGCAACATCCCTACATCATTCCCAATGAGTAAGATGTCATCAACATAAAGTACTAAGAATGCCACAGCATCCTTAACTACTTTCTTGTATACGCACGGTTCCTCCGGGTTCTTGATGAAACCAAAATCCTTTATTGTTTCATCAAATTTCTGGTTCCAACTTCTTGATGCCTATTTGAGACCATAGATCGATATCTGAAGCTTGCATACCTTATGCTCGCTTCCCATGGATGTGAATCCCTCGGGGTGCATCATATAGATTTCTTCCTTAATGTTTTCATTAAGAAATGCAGTCTTCACATCCATTTTCCATATCTCATAGTCATACCATGTTGCTATGAGAATAAGGATTCTTATGGACTTGAACATTGCGACTGGTGAAAAAGTTTCATCATAGTCAACTCCTTGTCTTTGAGTATAACCTTTTTCCACCAATCGTGCCTTGTAGGTAAGTACCTTTCCATCAGGCCCAAGTTTTCTCTTATAGATCCATTTACACCCTATTGGAAAAATTCCATCGGGAGGATCTACTAAAGACTAAACTTGGTTTGTATGCATCGAATCTATTTCCGACTGCATAGCTTCAAGCCATAAATTCGAATCCGCATCAGAAATTGCTTCCTTGAAGTTTCTTGGATCACATCCAATGTCGGTTTCACTTTGATCCCCTTCAAGAAGAAAACCATATCTAATAGGAGGCCTAGAAGTCCTCTCGGATCTTCTAGTAATAGGCGTGTCAATCAATGGTTCCTGAGGTGTAGGATCATTATTTTGTATCTCGGGTTCTTCTCGAATTTCTTCGAGTTCCATCATCTTGTCTTTCTTATCCAATAAGAACTTCTTCTCCAACTGTTGGATAACGCGACGATCAGATCAATTATGATTGATACCCGGTGCAGCGGAAGTTTAAAATTTTTGTATGGAACGATTCCATAATGGGTATCAACCTTACGATTAAATTGTGGGTGTAAAAATTAAATAACAATTATAAAATTTTTACCTTTAATCTCGAATCGAGATTTTGGATACCAACAGATTTCTCTGCTCTTGTTGTATATCCCTGGAACTGATGGACGAACTGTTCTTCAATCAGGTCCACGAATAGATATTTAATCCCTCTGATAGATTGCACTAAAAAATCTATCAGAAGTTTCTACGAAGAGATTAACGAATTTGATCCGTTAAACCAGACTGTAATTCAAAATCACAGGCTGGATTTTTCTCGAGTAGACAGGGAGGGGGGCGGCCACTCTTGTTAGAAAATACTTAGGTTTTCGAAAATTGTGACCTGTTGTGTTTAATTTCTGTACTGCATGTTGGAAAACTGGCGAGTTCCCAGACCAATTACGATTGATACCCGGTGCAGCGGAAGTTTAAAAATTTTCTCATGGAACGATTCCATGGTGTGGGTATCAACCATACAACGATTGAATTATTGTGTGTAAAATTTAAATAACAATTAAATAAATTTTACCTCAAATCTCGCAACGAGATTAATGGACACCAACAGAACAATTCTGCTCTTGTTGTCTCTCCCTGGAACCGATGAACGCCTTCAATCAGGTCCACGAACAGAGGTTTAATCCCTCTGATAGATTGCACTAGAAAATCTATCAGAAGTTTTCTGCGAAGAGAATACACGAATTTGATTCGTTATTCCTTACTGCGATTCAAAATCACAGACCGGAATTTTCTCGGGCAGAGCAGGAGGAGGACGGCCGAAAATTCTTTGAGAGAGAAGGGTTTCGATTTTTTTTCTGTCTCAAAAATTATGACCTGTTGTGTGTAATTTCTGTACTGAAATAACTTATTTATAATGCAGGCCACTAACACCTTAGGGCCCATTAGTCATAAGCTGGGGCCCGACAAGCAAAGCCCGCTCGTTCAGAAATTAATATAAAATTCATCGTGACTCCGATTGATGAAACGATTTCACCAATGTGCACAGAAACTATTTCTGCACGTTTTAAAGTCAAAATAAATTTTCCTGAATCCGAATTCAGTGGTTTCCAAAAATGTCCATCCCTATGTCATTTTAGGAAATCCTACTCCCTTACTCTTATTTAAGAAGTCCAACTCCTTAGTTCATTAAATTTAACTCTTTAAATTTAACTATCTCAACGGGGATTAAAACTCCATTACACTGTGTGACCCTCAATGGTTCAGGGATACAGCTAGCCGTGGCTCACAACTCCTTGTGACTCGGAACAACACTTTCCGACTTGCCCAACGAATCATGGTAAAGCGCCTAGCAACATCGCCCCATGATTCCCTAGGTATCACTGATAGTGCCTACAAGAACCAGTAGATTTTGGTTAACGTACAGTACGGTCCCTTCATCCATATATCCCGATCGAATCAACAACCATTGGTATATCGAGAGTCGCTCAAGATTCGATAACTATGCAATACATCTTGAAGATCAAATTAGTGACATCGCATGTGCTACTAAGAAACCATTTCTTAAATCACATCAAGTACTCTGGCCAGAGATTTGTCACACTAATATCTCCTCAGATCGCATAGGATATCCACACTCGCAAGTATGTGGTGAATCCTTGACAACAATGCATTGACTCCTATATGTGTCGTAACTGTACCCAATCTCGACACCTGATGACCCCCTCAGAGTCGGTAAACGAGTCAAAGCACAGTACTAGCATATAGAGTCTCCATGATGTTTCAAGTCGTAAGGACTAATGGTGTACAACCAAAACCGCGGACTTTATCCACTCGATAAGTGATAACCACTTGGAAAGTCCGGATAGGGTAGTTCGACTATTCATCCTATGAATATCCATTTGCATGCTTCGAACATCTCCATGTTCCCTACCAATGAAACGTGGTACTCCGCATCGCAAATGCTAGTCTCAAACTCGAGCGATCCTTATCCTTATTATCGGACGGCTCAATCGACTAGGAACGGTTTTAGAACATACAGTGACTATAAGATGTATTTCATGATAGACATCTCCATGTTCTACCACATCTTACATACACTATAGTATATTCAAGGTCTTTATCAAAACAACAATAGTATATCACAATATAACAATATGAAGTAATATAAAGTCATTGCCATAAAAGTGTAAATAATATTAAACAAAAGATTGTTTATACAAAGAGTCAACAAAGCCCATAGCCACACAGTTGGCTCACTGGGCACCCACTCTTACAATCTCCCACTTGCCCTATAGCCAACTAGTTATACTACGTAGACCCATTGCTTCGCGATGTTTGTCAAACAATGGTCCTGGCAAAGGCTTAGTAAGTGGATCAGCGATATTGTCTGCAGAGGCCACTCGTTCGACACTGATGTCTCCTCTTTCCACAATCTCCCGGATTATGTGGTATTTCCTCAGTACGTGTTTGGATCTTTGATGAGACCTTGGTTCCTTTGCTTGAGCAACGGCACCCGTGTTGTCGCAGTACACCGGGACTGGACCAACAAATTCAGGAATGACGCCCAACTCTTGGACGAAATTCCTCATCCAAACGGCCTCTTTAGCAGCAGCTGATGCTGCAATGTATTCAGCCTCAGTGGTGGAATCCGCTGTGGTGTCCTGCTTGGAACTCTTCCAAGAGACAGCACCGCCATTGAGCATGAACACAAATCCAGAGGTTGACTTCGAGTCATCCACATCACTTTGGAAGCTAGAGTCGGTATAGCCTTCCAGTTTGAGTTCTCGTCCTCCATAAACCATGAACATATTCTTAGTCCTTCGCAAGTACTTAAGAATGTCCTTCACGGCTTTCCAATGCATCTGACCAGGATTAGACTGATATCTGCTCGTGACACTCAGAGCAAATGCTACATCCGGTCTGGTAGATATCATCCCATACATGATACTACCTATAGCTGACGCATATGGTACATGTGTCATATTCTCTATCTCTGCATCAGTCTTGGGACACATAGACTTGGATAGAGAAACTCCATGACACATGGGTAGATGTCCTCTCTTGGACCCATCCATTGAAAACTGTTTCAATATGGTATCGATGTAGGTTGATTGAGTGATTCCTATCATTCTCTTAGATCTATCCCTATAGATCTGTATCCCAAGAATGTAGGATGCCTCACCCAAATCCTTCATCGAAAATCTACCTGATAACCATATCTTTGTTGACTGCAACATCCCTACATCATTCCCAATGAGTAGGATGTCATCAACATAAAGTACTAAGAATGTCACCGCATCCTTAACTACTTTCTTGTACACGCAAGGTTCCTCCGGG
Source organism: Henckelia pumila (assembly GCF_033568475.1). NCBI lineage: Eukaryota > Viridiplantae > Streptophyta > Magnoliopsida > Lamiales > Gesneriaceae > Henckelia > Henckelia pumila. The sequence continues at coordinate 216,283,523 of NC_133123.1, forward strand.
TTCTTGATGAAACCAAAATCTTTAATTGTTTCATCAAATTTCTGGTTCCAACTTCTTGATGCTTGTTTTAGACCATAAATTGATCTCTGAAGCTTGCATACCTTATGCTCGCTTCCCATGGATGTGAACCCCTCAGGCTGCTTCATATAGATTTCTTCCTTAATGTCTCCATTAAGAAAAGCAGTCTTCACATCCATTTGCCATATCTCATAGTCATACCATGCAGCTATGGCAATAAGGATTCTTATGGACTTGAACATAGCAACTGGTGAAAAGGTTTCATCATAGTCAACTCCTTGCCTTTGAGTATAACCTTTCGCCACCAATCGCGCCTTGTAGGTCAATACCTTACCATCAGGCCCAAGCTTTCTTTTGTAGATCCATTTGCACCCTATCGGAACAATTCCATCGGGAGGATCCACTAAAGACCAGACTTGGTTAGTATGCATCGAATCCAATTCAGACTGCATAGCTTCAAGCCATAAATTCGAATCCGCATCAGAAATTGCTTCCTTGAAGCTTCTTGGATCACATCCAATGTTGGGTTCATCTTGACCCTCTTCAAGAAGAAGACCATATCGAACTGGAGGTCTAGAAGTCCTCTCGGATCTTCTAGGTGCAGGCGTGTCCAGCAATGGTTCCTGAGGTGTGGGATCGTTATTTTGTATTTCGGGTTCTTCTCGAACTTCTTCGAGTTCCATCAACTCGCCTTTCTTATCCAATAAGAACTCCTTCTCCAAGAAGGTGGCATTCCGTGAAACAAACACCTTTGTTTCAGCAGGATAATAGAAATAATATCCGATTGAATTCTTCGGATACCCCACAAAATAACACAAGCTGGATCGACTATCCAACTTATCTCCCACTGTCCGCTTCACGTAAGCAGGACATCCCCAAATCCTCAAGTACGAATACTTAGGAGCTTTGCCATTCCATAACTCGTATGGTGTTTTGTCCACTGCTTTATTGTGGACGTTGTTCAACAACAATACCGCCGTTTCAAGCGCATAGCCCCAAAACGAAGGTGGAAGCTCAGTGAAGCTCATCATAGATCGAACCATGTCCAACAAAGTTCGATTACGACGCTCCGATACACCATTAAGCTGTGTGTCATAGGAGGAGTCCACTGAGAGAGAATCCCATTCTCTTTTAGATAGTCCAAAAACTCGGTACTCAAGTATTCTCCACCTCGATCCGATCGAAGTGCTTTAATACTTTTACCTAGCTTGTTTTCTACTTCAGCCTTGAATTCTTTGAACTTTTCAAATGCTTCAGACTTATATTTCATTAAATATAAATACCCATACCTAGAATAATCATCAGTAAAGGTAATGAAGTAGGTGTGGCCATGTTGAGTCCCTACTCTAAATGGACCACAAACATCTGTATGGATCAAATCCAACAGATTTTGACTACGTTCGGGCTTCCCCTTAAAAGGAGATTTAGTCATTTTCCCTTTTAGGCAGGATTCACAAGTAGGTAGAGAGTTAATATCAGACATATCAAACATGCCCTCTCCCACTAGCTTGTTCATCCTCCTTGAGGAAATATGACCTAGTCTAGCGTGCCAAAGGTTTGCCGGGTTTTGACTATCGATTTTCCTTTTGTTTGTTGTAGCCGGTTTGTCAATACAATTTACTGGAACGTCTTTTAGTTTTAAATTGTATAGATCGTTTTCAAGTTGTCCATTTCCAATTAAACATTCATTCTTGTAAATATTGCAAATCCCATTCACAAAATTACAAGAATAACCATCTCTATCAAGCATAGAAATAGAAATAATGTTTTTAATTAAATCTGGCACAAATAAAACATCTCTCAACAATAATTTAAAACCATTCTGCAAAATCAAACAAACATCTCCAATGGCCGT